>NC_049909.1:13871622-14491122 GCF_001411555.2 Juglans regia
ATATTAGTCGGATGATTTAGCAATTAAAGCACATATTACTTTTCAAAGATAGTTTCATGAATTGGTTTGATTTTAGGTAAAACTGATCTAGAGAATTTATGAGCAGGGAATTCTATGCATTCAACGTGTCTGGAGTCTACGATAAATCAAAGAATTATATAGAACAAATCTCTTTTCTAAAATGGTAAATCAATCCGAAAACATCAAAATTTAAACATAAAAATCATAAACAGATTGTTAAGAACATACCACAAGATGGTTGGGCTTTACCCTACACCTAAGCAATGTGTTTAGCAATCCATAAGTAAAAGAAAATAAAACAATAAACTAGGATTTTTCCTAGCCTCCCTCCCGTCAATTTTGTGCTAATGATATGCTTATATAGGGAAGAAAATAAACCCTAACGTTTTGTTGATTCCTGTATAAAAAATCACTTAACTTTTAGGACTTATATTGATAGCTTCGTAAGCGCTTCAGAAGTTTAAATTTAGAAATGATTATTAAGAAAAAGTTGTAGCCCTTTAAGATAGCTTTCTAACCCATTAAGAATCGTATCAATCTGATTTGTGAGTAGAAAGTTATGATCGAAACACTAAAGTATGTTCAGGCTGTCTCCTAACGCATTTCGAACTTGGACTTCTTGTGGATTCCTTCTGTGATTTCTTTTTCTTTTTCTTAATCCAAATTACTCTCAAACCCTAAAAAAAAATATTTATGAATTAAGACTCATTTAAAGCATAAATTTGAGAAAAAACATTATTCTAAAGTAACCTATAATATGCATGAATTAACCTAAACTAAATGTAATAAAGCTATGTACTAATGAGATAAATGTGCAAAACTAAGCTATTATCAGACTAGTCATCTTAAAGTCAAAATAATAATATAATATTATATATTTTAATAATATTTTACAAATTTGTTTTTGTAATATTTTGCAAATACATTCTATATATTAATTAATAATTTCATTTTAATTTCATAATTTAATTATTATTAATGAAATTGAATAAGGTAGAAAATAACGGACTATTTATCAAAATTGAAATGGATTGATAAAATAGATTTTAAAATAATTAGATAATATAATGGTTGTTGGAAATGATTAAAATATTACTTTGGTGAGTGAGTAGTGTATGGCTAGTCTAATGTAAAGGATTTTACTCATGCCTAGCCAAAATATGAAGATGCACTGACATTTGGCTATCTCAATACTCTAACTTGCTTAAAAATAAAAATAAAACGAGTTATGGAAAAAGTGGGAGTAATTGCCTTGTAAATTAAATGTGGTATGTGCATGGGAGGGTGAGAGAGAGAAAAGGAAAAGGGGGGGGGGGGGGTTGTTCCGTGCAGGGGTATTTCTTTGGTTTTTTTCATTTTTCTAATTTACATGTGCAGTCCAATTGTTCTCCTAGATTTATTGTGAGTATTGTTTAAAACCTTACTCATTTTTTGCCTTTTGCTTTTGGTCTTATAGTTGACCAAGACCATCTTTAGCCTATTGTTGGCTTCTCAACTTATTGTTAGCCCTTTGTTGGTCGGACTTGAACCATTGTCAACGTCTTGTGGACTACAATTCCAGATTTGATATTCCAGCTGCTGGTCATTTCATCATCACCACCACTTTCATCGTCTCATCGGCAATCAATCAACATATATGAAGGTTACATTTAAATTTCAAATTCAACATTTCAAAGTTCTACAGCTTAAGTTTGAGGGGGTGTTAGAGATTATAACACATCGACGTCTAGCATGTGATTGGTTCTTGTGGGAGCTCGGCTCCCGAGCATGTGATTCGACCACGATCAAATGGGTTGGATCACATGGGGGCATGGTTCTTGAGAATTTGATCCAACCGAAGATCAAATTGATTGAATCACATGGAAACTCGACTCCCGAGCACATTGGATGAAATAGATCGGATCAAGTGGGAGATCGGCTAACGAGCACGTATTTGATCCCCGATCAACTTGCTCGGATCACGTGAGAGCTATATTCCTGTGGGGCAAAGAAAGAGATCTTGAACCCAAGGCAAGCAATAAAGCTCGCCCCCTTGAAGAGCAATATTCGCACTTAACCGAGCAGAAAGTGTTCGCACCCTCGAGCAACAACAATGAGTACTTTGTTGGGATGTGAGGTAAAGTCCTCGCATCCATGAGGGTGAGTGATGTCACTGAAGGAATGCTCATCCCCATGGGTGAGCAAAGCACTTTTGTTCATGATAAAGGCAAGTGCTCGCACCTCAGGGCGAGTAAAAACCGCTTGCAATTGGGAGAGCAAAAGTGCTCAAACCTGTGGGCAATCAAAAAGTAAAAATAAAAAATCAGTCAGTCTTTTCTGTAAGTCGTGCTCAAACCTAATTGAGCAAAATTGCTCCAATCTACTGGTGCAAGCAACAACAACTTGCACCCCTGGGTGAGAAATAACAGCTCGCACCCCATGATGAGTAAAGGGTGTCCCCCCAGAGTGAGCGACAACATCTCGCACTCAAACAAAAAGGCTTACTGTCGGGGCAAGCAAACAATGCTCTTATCTAATGGCAACCAAATGCTCTCTCCCTGAGAAGTGTTTCTCCTAGGGGCGAGCATTTAAAAAAATAATATGGTGATGTTTGCAAAAGGTGCTCATCCCTATGCGCAAAAGTCAAAAGTGCTTGACGCCCAAGTTGAGCAACATCATCTTGCACCCATTGGGAGAGCACTTTGCTTGCATTATATGCTCAGATATCATGCCCTATTTTCATAAGTACCTGACTCATGATCATATTGGTCGAATTACAAGGAGCTTAACTCCCGAGCATATAAAGTGTATCAGACTTCCAATAGTATACGATCAAGTCCACGACAGAAATTCTCACAAGAAATCTCCATAACATAACCATCAAGCCAATGCCAGAAATATCCTCCAGAAATCTCCATCTCCAAACCACGACAATGGCAACAATGTGGGTCTCTGGTGCGAAAGTGAAGATATTTTTTATTATTTCCACTGCAAGTCATGTAGTGGTTAGATGCAGTCACGTAGATGAGGTCATCCATCTCTTTCATGGCTCGTGCCATGGGTAGCAAATAAACGTGGCTCTACAATTTTTCTGGAGAAGAAGAAGTCTGAAGCAAGAGGAGAGAAGAAAGAACATAAAAATGAAGAATACGAAGATGGTAGATGGAGAGTGGGGAATAGGAGATAATGAAGATGAAGCTTGTTCGGGAGATTTTTGGTTGTAATTGGTTGATTTGATTTGTATTTGGGTTGTTTTTGTCTAATTTGATTTGTTGTAGGAATATTTTAATCAATTCGGATAGAGTAATGCTAGATAATATCTCTAGATAGGACTGTTCATCCGGGTTCCGGACTAGGTATCCGGGTATACCCAACCCAGAACCCGGATTTCAAACCCGAGCCAGGTTCCGGCTCGGATTAGCCGGGTTATAACCCCGGCTGGAACTCGGATGAATCCTGGTTTTTAAAACTCGGAAATCAGGGTTCCGGGTTCTACCAGTTTTTTTTTTTTTAACAAAAGTCCAAGGTATTAATTTTCTTTTTATTTTTTTTTTTAAAAAGGTAATGTTGAAAAGCATAATGTTTTTTATTTTGTTTTATCTAAAAGCCTATATTTCTATTAAAAAGCATAATACTAATGGAACATTGTCCATAACGATAAAAATGTATCAAAATGGAAAACTAAATTTTATGTAAAAAATAACTAAAGTTACAACCTAATTAGCATTTTAACTAAATGCATGCAAAATAAAATAAATACAATATTCATCATGTAAAATGCATGCAAAACACAATGCACTACATATTACATTATTTTATATTTATACATTACATTATAAAACACAAAAATTACAAAATATGAATTTTACAATCAGTAGCATGGTCTTCCATCATCAACTTTTAATCTAGTATTCCAACTCAGTGGCTCTTTGGGGTTAGTTCTCAAATGTTGCGGTTAGTTCTCAATGGCAGCCCCATTGAACTGAGATTGGTAATACGAATGTGAATCAAGAGCAAGCATCTGCACAAGAGAATGCATAATATCAAACTCAATCTATCAACCAAACCATTTAATAAAGCAATTCAAAACCAATTCAGTAAGCCATGATACTCCAAATACATATTCCTGTGAACGGAAATACATGAAGGGCGTAAAATGCAAGAAATGGCTTTTACCCACAGACCTGCATGTGAAAGGAATCCCCACCTAATGCATGATAGATACAACAGGTTAGGTTCACAATTCATTAAATCTGAGTCACACATCACAAGACAAATTTACTCTCAATTCAAAATAAACCCATGTACTTGTATGGAGAAATGTAATGGAATACTTTTACCTTTGGGGACATAAGCAGAGAATCATGGCAGATGATGCTATCTTTAGATGACCATAGGAAGCATTATAATTTATGACATTATCATTAATTACAATTTTTGCAAGCGATAAGCAGAAATAGAAGTCAGTTTCATATTATGTCAAAAGAGAGTAATAGTTTATCCGACCTTATCCACAAAGACAGACACAACAATTCAAGTAAAAGAAACAAAGGGCTCTGCTCTGCTATCTAAAGCTATACACATGCTACAGACACGAGGGTGCATAAGTGTCAACCATAAACCACACCAATTTAATAAATAAAAAACAATCAGTTTTAACAGCTTCACTACCAACATACAAAGAAGAGATTTATGCTATAGAGTCACAGACAGGAGGGTGCATAACCATCAATCATTTTCAGCTCTCAAGAACACAACCAAGTCCCCTGCAACCAGCTTATACCCATGTTGAACAACATATACTTTATTCACATGTTTAACAAAATAACAAAAAAAAAAAAAAAAAAACAAACCCATATCTATCAAAGATTCTTTCATTCAAACATTTTCATCAAAACAGACCCAAATCAACAAAGTAATAAAAGGAAAAAATCCTAAAAAAATTGCTGCAGAGAAAGCAAGCAAATGTTACCCAAATCACAAAGAACAAACGTTGGGGTCAAGAGGATGACGGCGAGTCGGCGACAACGATGAGGTCACGAGGATGACAAGGTTTCTTCAATCGGTACTGAGGGAAGACCTTCGAGCCCCAAAAGAAATAGGAAGAAGAAGACGAAATCACTGAAAGAGACCTTAGATTCACTCTCTTCAGTGAGCGACGGAACTTTGCTCAGCAAAGACGCTATGGTTTCAGAGAGAGAGAGAGAGAGAGAGAGAGAGAGAGAGAGAGAGAGAGAGAGAGAGAGAGATGGAGGGATGGAGACGGATGTGAGATAGAGAGAGAGATGGATGGGAGAGTCTCAGAGTTAGACAAATGCGAGAGATGAAGCAGCTAGGATTACGTCTCTTCCAATTTATACAAACTCCGGGCGGTACCGGGTGTTTTTTATGGAACCCGGGTCCAGACCGGATGAACCCGGTTATAAGAATGCAGGTTTTGGCCCGGATTTGACTCGGGCCGAAAACTGTAATCGGAACCCGGTTATCCGAGTTTCGGACTGGGCCAAGAAAAAATTCGGCCCGGATGAACAGTCTTATCTCTAAATGATTTAATAATATGATACTAATCACATGAACTAAAAATTCATTTAATATTTTTAAAAAACTTGTAACACAAATTCTCGCATTCGTAACGGAAGAATGAATTATGAAATACCCATTAAGAGAGAGTCAAACGTATTCGCATTCGTAACAGAGCATCCAAATTGAATTTAAAATGATTCCAAAAAAAGAAGCCGTTGCTCTTTACCAAAAATGGCATCCTCTTTTCTCAGGAAAAAAAAATGGAAGAATGCCATCCCCTTTAAATTTTTAAAAATACATACAAAAATTGTTCGTCAGTTGCCGCAACGGTACAGAAACTAGAATCCAATTCATTTATATACAGAGAGAGCCATTTAGCAGAGAGAGCCATTTAGAAGAGATATATCATATCTGAGCGAGCGAGCGAGCGAGAGAGAGAGAGAGAGAGAGAGAGAGAGAGAGAATTGAGGGAGACAGATATGGGGAATTCTTCTCTCTTTTCGTCTCTAGGGAAGTGGAAACCTTCTTGAGCTCCCTGAATCAATTATTTTCCAACATTTTCTTTCATTTTTTGTAATCTAAACATTGTAACTATCTTTTATGTGTGTTCCTTCCAGATTGAAAAGAATTCGAGGAAAGTAGTTACTAAAACACATAGATGGCGATCAAATGCCTCCGGTCGAGGTACATTCTTTTTTTCATCTTATGGATTATTTACGAATTTGTTTAAACTATTATTCAGGGTTTCCATTTTATTGTGATTATTTTTTTCATTGTCTGATTTGGTTTCTGAAGAGGTTTTAATATTCTTTTATCCATGGAATTCATCCAAGACTTCTATTCTGATTCCTGGATCATTGAGAGATGGAAGAACTCGGCCCAATCCGACAACATCTTGGACGTTCTCCGCTTTTAGAAACCGTGGTGACGAATCCAATGTCAAACCCATGGCTGGAAAGGTGTAATTATCTTCCTTTCTCTATCTCTCATTTTTTAATGACTTGAAGATCTCAAATATATTGTTTGGTTGCCGAGAAAATTTTGTGGAAGAAAAGCAAAGTTGTTCCTTCCTTGGTAATTTGCTTAATTGAAAGGAAAACCAAAAAGAGAAAATTCGAATTTGTTTGTTTAATTTTATAATTTTATAGCATATACTCAAATCCTGTTTGTTTAACTAATATTTGTTGTTCTGTCAAATTCTTTGGGAATTAAAGCATCTTTGTTCGAACTACTTGAGCTAATTATAAGGCCGAACAGGTTGAAGATTGTCAAAGAAACATTTCTCTGATTCTTTAAAATATTTAACATACGCACTTTTTTTTTTTTTTTCTAATCAATCTAACATACGCACTTCATGTCTTCTAAATGACCTTTTCTTTTCTTGTTCAGTTGTTCCCCCTTTTATTTTCTTCCAAAAAAATTATACCCCTTTCAATATTGGAAGAGAATCATTTCGAAAGCTCAACTCGTTAATAACATCTTGAAAATAAATAAATAAATAAATGATGTCTATGTCTGAAACTGAAACCAGCGCTTCTAAGCTAATGGTCGTGGAATGATAGTTAGCATTAGGCCTAATCTATTTCCCGAATGTCTGCTCATTTAGTTAATTGTTTCATACAAAGTTCTTGTCTTTTAACAAAAAACGACAGTATGGTCAGTAGGAAATTGATTAGAAGCTCTTGGCTACTATGATAGACATACCATGTTCTGTAAAAAACGACATGTAGTAGTTGAATTTCAAAGGGAGGTCCAAGTGTTTTGCATTTGTAAGGCCAATAAGATTGGCAATGTTGAGCAACAAATGTAGATTTAGGGATTGAGGCTCAAAACATTAGATATGCATTCAATGAATGAGAGAAACAGAGAGAAAACAATATATATTTAGTAAATTGTTGATCTATGGTAAGAAATTAGTTTTCATTTTTTATGTGAAATGCACTGATTTGCTGTATAGAAATGTTAGTATTTGAAGGAAAGGACCAGTTCTTCAAAATTTCGGATTTGCTTATTGTAACGGTCTAATTTGGTTTGGGGAGTATGTTGCTGCTAGACTATGTTACCAAGTATTTAATTAAGGTGACTTCAACACCACCTGTCCAACATATCGAAGTCACAAAAAGATGACTTCACTCCACTTAAATGATACAACTGCAGACAACTACCGATTAGCATGGTCTAGTAGAATTAGTTTTTTAATTATCATATAATATGAGTGTACAATGAATTAAAAGTTGTAATACAATATTTGTGGAGTGTTCTATGGATTTAGTTGGTTATCCACCATCAGAAAAGAATACTTAGAGTGGAGATTCTCAAAAGAAAAACTCTCCCATTGAAGATCTTTCAGTGCAATCAATGTATGTGTTTCTTTAGTACGTAGTGTTATAATAATATTGTCTTGATAGTTTTTTGCGTATATTATCTTATATTGGTGTCATATAGACTATGTTAGTTGTTTTCCTATTCTTAGGTATTTATTTTAGATTAATAAATTTGTATTATCACTCATGCAAAATATAATACTTTGCTTGAAGTGAGTTTATCTATAAACGTTTATATTAATATGGTACATATTTTTAACCCCCAAGGGTTAGCAGTTACGTGCCAGTCTTCCCTGATTTTTCCATTTAACATATTTATCGGTAATCTTTTGTCTACTTTCTTTTTCTTACAATCGCTTCTTCATGTCATCCTTCTCTTTGCCCTTTTCACTCTCTTCCTTGTCTCCTTCTTCTCCTTCCTCTTTTCCTCTGTTTCCTCATCTTCTTCTCCACGCCTCGCTTCTTCCCGTCCTTCTTCTCTTTGCCATTTTTACTCTCGTCTTCTTCTTTTCCTTCCATTTTTCCTCATCTTCGTCTGTTTTCTCATCTTCTTCCTCTTCATCTTCCCTTTCGTAATCATCCTTTTTCTTCCGGTTCTTCTTCCTCTCCTCCTCTTCCCGCTCCTCCTCTTCCTCTTCATCTTCTTGTACTTACTCGTCCTTTAAAAGGGTGAAACAGCCCCCAAGTAGATATTCTGTTGGTGCAACAGAGGTATGTATTTTCTTTATTCCATTATGTTTCTAATATTCTAATGTTGGTATGAAACAATGTGTTCTTTCTTTTTAGTGAAATATTATGATTGGTCAAATTTACAATGTACATCAATCAAAATATGATACAAAAAATAGGATAAAAAACAGTCATAAAACCAAAACCACAAATCCATATAACTAACAATGTTTAAAACAACAAAGCCCGCCACAATGGTTCCATGACATCACCATCGGTCCATCACCACACACAATACTCAATATCAAAGCACACCACTATGGCCACACCACCGACACAACAAATAATATTCATAACTTTGAAATCAATTCCAAAATCACAAATAATATTAAAAACTACAAATCTATTTAAAGCTCCACTATTGAAGTACAAGGAATCCAACACCACTTACCCATTTAGTAGTACAAGGAATCTACTAAAACCCATTCTCTTGATATGTCTTTAAGGTGACTTTAACACCACCAGCCCAACACATTGACACATAAAGATGATTTCGCTCCACGTAAATGATACAACTATGGACAACTGCGGATTAGCATGGTCTAGTAGAGTTAATATTTTAATTCTCATAGAATATGAGCGTACGATGAATTAGAGATTGTAATGTAATATTTGTGGAGTGTGCTCTGGATTTAGTTGGTTATCCACCGTCAGAAAAGAATACTTAGAGTGAAGATTGTCAAAAGAAAAACTCTCCCGTTGAAGATCTTTCAGTGCAATCAAGGTATGTGATTCTTTATTACGTAGTGTTATAATAATATTGCCTCGATAGTTCGTCTTGCGTATATTATCTTATATTGGTGTCATATAGACTATGCTAGTTGTTTTCCTATTCTTTACTTTTTTCACTTAACTCTTATGATGGATTTCATTGGTGTCTAGGTATTTATTTTAGATTAAACAATTTGTAGTATCACTCATGCAGAATATAATACTATGCTTGAAGTGAGTTTATATATAAAATTTTATATTAATATAGTACATATTTTTAAATAGACATATCTTAGAAGGTCAAAATGGCTATAGCCTTTTATTGACCCCCAAGGGTTAGCAATTACATGATAGTCTTCCCTGATTATTCCATTTAACATATTTATCGGTAATCTTTTGTCCACTTTCTTTTTCTTACAATTGCTTCTTCACATCATCCTTCTCTTTGCCCTTTTCACTCTCTTCCTCGTCTCTTTCTTCTCCTTCCTCTTTTCCTATGTTTCCTCATCGTCTTCCTCTTCATCTACCCCTTCTTCTCTATCCTTTTCATCCAGTTCTTCTTCCTTTCTCCTCCATTTCCTCCTCCTACTCTCTTCTCTTCCTCTTCATCTTCTTATACTTGCTCTTCCTTTTCATCTACCTCTTCCTCTTCTTCTACTCCTACTTCTACTTTCGATATTTAAAGGGTGGAACAACAACATCCATGAAGATTTGTTTTTGGTGCAATAGAGGTATGCATTTCTTTATTCCATTATGCTTTAATAATATTTTATTGTTGGTATGAAATAATGTTTACTTTCTTTTTAGTCAAATCTTTTGATGGCTAAAGCTTGCAATGTACACCAATCAAAATAGGATTAAAAAAAATAAGAAAAAAAAGAAGCCACAAAACAAACACCACAAATCCATAACCACTAAAAATATTCAAAATAACAAAGCCCGCCACCATGGCTCCATGACATCACCACCACTACAAACAATACTTAAAATCAAAGTACACCACTATTGCCACACCACCAACACGACAAATAACTTTGAAAACAATACCAACATCACAATACTATCTAAAACTACAAATCTATTTAAAATTCCACCATTGAAGTAACTAGACTCAACCACCACTTATCAAACATAAGATACAAATCTACTAAAGCTCATTCTCTCGATATGAATTTAAGGTGACTTCAAGACGACCTGGCCAACATATCAAATTCACATAAAGATGAATTAACTCCTCTTAAATGATACAACTGTAGATTAGCATGGTCTAGTAGAGTTAGTTTTTTAAATATGATACAATGAGTGTACAATGAATTAGAGATTGTAATATATTTGTGGAATGTGTTGCGGATTTAGTTGGTTATCCACCGTCAAAAAAGAATACTTAGAGTGGATATTGTCAAAAGAAAAACTCTCTCGTTGAAGATCTTTCAGTGAAATCAAGGCATGAGATTCTTTATGAGTCATATTATAATAATATTGTGTTGATAGTTTTTTTTTTCCGTATATTATCTTATATTGGTGTTATATATTCTATGTTAGTTATTTTCCTTTTCTTTACTTTCTTCACTCAATTCTTATGATGGATCTCATTGGTGTCCAGGTATTTATTTTGGATTAAGCAATTTACATTATTAGATGAATATAATACTATAAACTATGATTGAGGTGAGTTAATACTATGATTGAGGTGAGTTAATCTATAAACTTTTAGATGAATATGGTCACATTATTGAATAGTGAAGTGATTGGAGGTCAAAATGACTATAGCCTTCTATTAACCCGCAGGGGTTGGCAATTATGTGCCTACCCTCCCTGAGCTTTTCATATCACATATTTATCGTTAATCTTTTGTCCACTTTCTTCTTCTTACATTTTCTCCACACCTCGTTTCTTCTCGTCCTTCTTGTCTTTGCCATTTTCACTCTCGTCTTCTTCTTCTCCTTCCCTTTTTCCCCATCTTCCTCTGTTTCCTCATCTTCTTCATCATCATCTTCGCCTTCTTGATCATCATTTTTTTCCAGATCTTCTTCATCTCGTCCTTTTTCCCCTCCTCCTCTTTCTCTTCATCTTCCTGTACTTACTCTTCCATTAAAAGGGCGAAACAGCCTCCAAGATATTATGTTGGTGCAATAGAGGTATGTATTTCTTTATTCCATTATGCTAATAATATTCTAATGTTGGTATGAACCAATGTGTTCTTTCTTTTTAGTCAAATCTTATGATTGCTCAAATTTACAATGTACACCAATCAAAATATGATACAAAAAATGGGAAAAATACAATCATAAAACCAAAACCACAAATCCCTATCTACTAACAATATTCAAAACAACAAAGCCCGCCACCATGGTTCCATGACATCACGACCACCATCACAAACAATACTCAAAATCAAAGCACACCACCGAAACAACAATTAATGATATATATATATATATTCATAACTTTGAAATCAATACCAACATCGCAAATAATATTAAAAACTACAAATCTACTAAAACTCATTCTCTCGATATGTATTTAAGGTGACTTTAACACCACTAGTCCAACACATCGACACATAAAGATGATTTCACTCCACGTAAATTATATAACTGTGGACAACTATGGATTATCATGTTCTAGTTAGATTTTTTTTAATTCTCATAGAATATGAGTGTACAATGAATTAGAGATTGTAATGTAATATTTGTGAAGTATGCTATGGATTTAGTTGGTTATCCACCGTCAGAAAAGAATACTTTGAGTGGAGATTGTCAAAAGAAAAACTCTCCCGTTGAAAATCTTTCAGTGCAATCAAGGTATGTGATTCTTTATTACGTAGTGTCGTTATAATTTGATAGTTTTTTTTTTGCATATATTATCTTATATTGGTGTCATATAGACTATGTTAGTTGTTTTCCTATTCTTTACTTTTTTCACTTAACTCTTATGATGGATCTCCTTGGTGTCTAGGTATTTATTTTAGATTAAACAATTTGTAGTATCACTCATGCAGAATATAATACTATGCTTGAAGTGAGTTTGTCTATAAACTTTTAAATTAATATAGTACATATTTTTAAATAGACATCTCTTAGAAGGTCAAAATGGCTATAGCCTTTTATTAACCCCCAAGGGTTAGCAATTACGTGCCAGTCTTCCCTGATTGTTCCATTTAACATATTTATTGGTAATCTTTCGTCCACTTTCTTTTTCTTACAATTGCTTCCTTGTCTCTTTCTTCTCCTTCCTATTTTCCTCTGTTTCCTCATCTTCTTCCTCTTCATCTTCCCCTTCTTTTCCATCCTTTTCATCCAGGTCTTCTTCCTCTCTTCTCCATTTCCTCTCCCTACTCTTTTCCTCTTCATCTTCTTGTACTTGCTCTTTTCTTTCATCTACCTCTTCCTCTTCTTCTACTCCTACTTCTCCTTTCTATATTTAAAGGGTGGAACAACGACATCCATGAAGATTTTTTTTTGGGTGCAATAGAGGTATGCATTTCTTTATTCCATTATGCTTTAATAATATTTTATTGTTGGTATGAAACAATGTTTTCTTTCTTTTTAGACAAATCTTTTGATGGCCAAAGTTTGCAATGTACACCAATGAAAATAGGATAAAAAAAAAAAGAGGTAAAAAAAGCAGCCACAAAACAAACACCATAAATCCATAACCACCAACAATATTCAAAATAACAAAGCCTGCCACCATGGCGCCATGACATCACCATCACCACAAACAATACTCAAAATCAAAGTACACCACTATGGCCACACCACCAACACGACAACTAATATTCATAACTTTGAAAACAATACCAACATCACAAATACTATCTAAAACTACAAATCTATTTAATACTCCACCATTGAAGTAACTAGACTCCACCACCACTTATCCGACATAAGGTACAAATCTACTAAAGCTCATTTTCTTGATATGAATTTAAGGTGACTTCAAGATGACCTGGCCAACATATCGAATTCACATAAAGATGAACTCACTCCACTTAAATGATACAACTGCAGACAACTGCGGATTAGCATGGTCTAGTAGAGTTAGGTTTTTAAATCTCAAACAATATGAGTGTACAATGAATTAGAGATTGTAATGTAATATTTGTGGAGTGTGTCGCGGATTTAGTTGGTTATCCACCGTCAGAAAAGAATACTTAGGGTGGAGATTGTCAAAAGAAAAACTCTCTCGTTGAAGATCTTTCAGTGAAATCAAGGTATGAGATTCTTTATTACGTTATATTATAATAATACTATCTTGATATTTTTTTTTAGTATATTATCTTATATTGGTGTTATATAGACTATGTTAGTTATTTTCCTTTTCTTTACTTTCTTCACTCAATTCTTACGATGGATCTCATTGGTACCTTGGTATTTATTTTAGATTAAGCAATTTGCATTATCACTCATGCAAAATATAATACTATGATTGAGGTGAGTTGATCTATAAACTTTTAGATGAATATGGTACATATTTTTGAATAGTGAAGTCATTGGAGGTCAAAATGACTATAGCCTTTTATTAACCCACAGGGATTGGCAATTATGTGCCTAATCTGCCTGATTTTTTCATATCACATATTTATCCTTAATATTTTGTCCACTTTCTTCTTCTCACATTTTATCCACACCTCGCTTCTTCCCATCCTACTTCTCTTTGCATTTTCACTCGCGTCTTATTCTTCTCATTCCCTTTTTCCCCATCTTCCTTTGTTTCCTTGTCTTCTTGCTCTTCATCTTCGCCTTCTTGATCATCATTTTCTTCTGGTTCTTCTTCCTCTCCTCCTTTTTCCCCTCCTCCTCTTCCTCTTCATCTTCTTGTACCTACTCTTCCTTTAAAAGGGTGAAATAGCCTCCAAGAAGATATTATGTCGGTGCAATAGAAGTATTTATTTCTTTATTCCATTATGCTAATAATATTCTAATGTTGGTATGAAACAATGTGTGATTGCTCAAAGTTACAATGTACACCAATCAAAATATGTTACAAAAAAGGGGAAAAAACAGTCATAAAACCAAAACCACAAATCCATATCCACTAACAATATTCAAAACAACAAAGCCCGCCACCATGGTTCCTTGACATCACCACCACCACGACAAACAATGCTCAAAATCAAAGCACACCGCCACTAAGGCCACACCACCGACACAACAAATAATGAATATAATATTCATAACTTTGAAATCAATACCAACATCGCAAATAATATTAAAAACTGCAAATCTATTTAAAACTCTACTGTTGATGTACAAGGAATCCAACACCACTTACCCATTATAGGGTGCAAATCTACTAAAACTCATTCTCTCGATATATATTTAAGGTGACTTTAACATATTGAATTCACATAAATATGATTTCATTCCACTTAAATGATACAATTGCATACAACTGCAGATTGTAACATAGAAAACTTAAATAATTGTAGAGTCTGTTGTAACATAAATATTTCTAGTGTACAATGAATCAGAGGTTGTAACATAATATTTGTAGAGTCTGTTGTGTATTTAGTTGGTTATCCAAAGTCGGAAAAGAAAACTAGAGTTGAGATTGTCAAAAGAAAAACTCTCCCGTTTAAGATCTTTCAGTACAATCAAGGTATGAAACAATGTGTTCTTTTTCTTTTAGTTAAATCTTATGATTGCTCAAATTTGCAATGTAAACCAATCAAAATGTGATACAAAAAATAGGGAAAAAATCAATGACAAAACCAACACCAAAAATCCAGTACCACTAACAATACTCATAACAAAAAAGCTCCCCACCATCCATGACATCAACACCACCTGTCCAACATATCGAATTCACATAGAGATGATTTCAATCCACTTAAATGATAGAACTGCAGATTAGAATGGTCTAGTAAAGTAAGTTTTTAATTCTCATACAATATGAGTGTGCAATGAATTAGAGATTGTAATGTAATAATATTTGTGGAGTGTTCTATGGATTTAGCTGGTTGTCCGCCGTCAGAAAACAATACTTAGAGCGTATAATGTCAAAAGAAAAACTCTCTTGTTAAAGATCTTTATTACGTTATGTTATAATAATATTGTCTTGATAGTTTTTTTTTCCGTATATTATTTTATATTGGTGTCATATAGACTATGTTAGTTGTTTTCTTATCTTTGCTTTTTTTCACTCAACTCTTATGATGGATCTCATTGATGCCTAGGTATTTATTCTGGAGTAAGCAATTTGCGTTATCACTCATGCAGAATATAATACTATGATTGAGGTTATTTTATCTATAAACGTTTATATTAATATGGTACATATTTTTAAATAGGCATGTGTCTTAGTAGGTCAAAATGACCATCTCCTTTTATTAACCCGCAAGGGTTGGCTATTTCGTGTCCACACTCCCATTTGTTTTTCATATAACATATTTATCGTTTATCTTTTGTCCACTTTATTTTTCTCACATTCTCTCCACGGCTTGCTTCTTCACATCCTCCTTCTCTTTGCCTTTTTCATTCTCTTTCTCGTCTTCTTCTCCTTCTGCTTTTCATCATCTTCTTTCTCTTCAGCTTCCCCTCCTTCTTCAACGTTTTCTTCTAGTTCTTCTTCCTCTCCCTCCTCCTCTTCCTCTTCATCTTCTTGCACTGGTTTTTTCATTTCATCTTCATCTTCCTCTTCTACTTCTACTTCTATTTCTCCTTTGTATATTAAATGGGAGGAGCAGCCCCCATGAAGATCTTTTGTTGGTGCAATAGAGGTATGGATTTCTTTTATTCCATAATATTCTAATGTCAGTATGAAACAATGATGTTCTTTCCTTTTAGGCTAATCTTATGACTGCTCATATTTGCAATGCACACCAATAAAAATATGACATCAAAAATTGGAAAAAAAAATAGCTACAAAACCAACGTCACAAATCCATAACTAGTAATAACATCAAAGCCCGCCACCTTGGTTCTATGACATCACTACCACAACAAACAATACTCAAAATCAAAGCACACCACTATGGCCACACCACAGACACAACAAATCTTTGAAATCGATACCAATATCACAAATAATATTTAAAATTACAAATCTATCTAAAACTCAACAAATCCAACACCATTTACCTAGCGTAATGTACAAATCTACTAAATCTTACTCGATATGTATTTAATGTGACTTCAACACCACCTGTCCCACATTTTGAATTCACATAAAGATACTTCACTCCACTTAAATGATACAATTGCGGATAACTGCAGATTAACAAGATCTAGTAGAGTTAGTTTTTTATTCTCATACAATATGAGTATACAATGAATGAGGTTGTAATGTAATTGTGAGGGGAGTAATCCCCAGGGTTGGGCCTGGGCCTGCCAAGTTGGCCCGTGAAGGCCCAAGAAGAGAAGCAGTCGGGTAGAGTACATTGACAACATGATGAAAGGCAGAACAGTCTTACACCATTACTGGCTGACAGTCAGGGAGATCCACTTACCCTGAATCCCGGCACCCTGACTGGTCAGAGACGTGGATGTGCCTGATCGAGACCACACCGCATTAATGGGACGAAGGAGACCACACCAGGATGGGGAGCCATGCTGAATTTAATGCGTCTCAAGGCTCGGTAATCTTTTGTCCGTTTTCTTTTTCTTACAATTGCTTCTTCACGCCATCCTTCTCTTTGCCCTTTTCACTCTCTTCCTTGTCTCTTTCTTCTCCTTCTTCTTTCCTCTGTTTCCTCATCTTCTTCCTCTTCATCTTCCCCTTCTTCTCCATCCTTTTCATCCACTTCTTCTTCCTCACTCCTCCATTTCCTCCTCCTACTTCTCTTAAATGATGAATTCACATAAAGATGAATTCACTCTACTTAAATGATACAACTGCAGACAACTACGGATTAGCATGGTCTAGTAGAGTTATTTTTTTAATTCTCGTACAATATGAGTGTACAATGAATTAGAGATTGTAAAGTAATATTTGTGGAGTGTGTCGCGAATTTAGTTAGCATTTACAAATCTACTAAAGCTCATTCTCTCGATATGAATTGCAGAAATCTGTGGATTAGCATGGTCTAGTTGAGTTACTTTTTTAATTCTCATACAATATGAGAGAGTATACAATGAATTAGAGATTGTAATGTAATATTTGTGGAGTGTGTCGCGGATTCAGTTGGTTATCCACAATAAAAAAAGAATACTTAGAGTGGAGATTGTCAAAAGAAAAACTCTCTCGTTGAAGATCTTTCAGTGAAATTAAGGTATGAGATTCTTTATTACGTTATATTATAATAATACTGTCTTGATATTTTTTTTCTGTATATTATCTTATATTGGTGTTATATAGACTATGTTAGTTGTTTTCTTTTTCTTTACTTTCTTCACTCAATTCTTACGATGGATCTCATTAGTGCCCAGGTATTTATTTTAGATTAAGCAATTTGCATTATCACTCCTGCAGAATATAATACTATGATTGAGGTGAGTTTATCTATAAACTTTTAAATAGACAAGTCATTGGAGGTCAAAATGGCTATAGCCTTTTATTAAACCGCAAGGGTTGGCAATTATGTGCCTATCCTCCCTGATTTTTTCATATCACATATTTATCATTAATCTTTTGTCTATTTTCTTTTTCTCACATTCTCCCCACACCACTCTTCTTCCTCTTTGCCATTTTTACTCTCGTCTCCTTCTTCTCCTTTCCTTTTTCCTCATCTTCCTCTATTTCCTTTCGTCTTTGTCATTTTCTTCTCCCTCCTCCTCTTCTTGTACTTACTCTTCCTTTAAAAGGGTGAAATAGCCCCCAAGAAGATATTTTGTTGGTGCAATAGAGGTATGTATTGCTTTATTCCATTATGCTAAAAACATTCTAATGTTGGTATGAAACAATGTGTTTTTTTTTTTTAGTCAAATCTTATGACTGGTCAAATTTATAATGTACAACAATCAAAATATGATACAAAAAATAGGAAAAAAAAAAGTCGTAAAACCAAAACCACAAATCCATAACCACTAATAATATTCAAAACAACAAAGCCCGCCACTATGTTTCCATGACATCACCACGACCACGACCACCACCACAAACAATACTCAAAATCAAAGCACACCACTAAGGCCACACCACTGACGCAACAAATAATATTCATAACTTTGAAATCAATACCAACATCACAACTAATATTAAAAACTATAAATCTATTTAAAACTCCACTGTTAAAGGAATTCAACACCACTTACCCATTATAAGGTACAAATCTACAAAAACTCATTCTCTCGATATATATTTAAGGTGACTTTAACACGACCTGTCAAACACATCGACACATAAAGATGATTTCGTTCCATGTAAATGATACAACTGTGGACAACTGCAGATTATCATGGTTTAGAAGAGTTAATTTTTTAATTCTCGTAGAATATATATATATGTACAATGAATTAGAGATTGTAATGTAATATTTGTGAAGTGTGCTGTAGATTTAGTTGGTTATCCATCATCAGAAAAGAATACTTATAATGGAGATTGTCAAAAGAAAAACTCTCACATTGAAGATCTTTCAGTACAATCAAGATATGTGATTCTTTATTACGTAGTGTTATAATAATATTGTCTAGATAGTTTTTTTTTTTTTTCGTATGAGTATCTTATATTGGAGTCATAGACTATGTTAGTTGTTTTCCTTTTCTTTACTATGTTTCACTCAACTCTTATGATGGATCTCATTGGTGCCAAGGTATTTATTTTGGATTAGCCAATTTCCATTTTCACTCATAACGAATACAATACTATGTTTGAGTAGATTTTATCTATAAAGTTTATATTAATGGTACATAGTTTTAGATAAACTTGTCGTAGGACGTCAAAATGGCTATAGCCTTTTATTAACCTGCAAGGGTTGTTAATTACTTGCCCACTCTCCCTGATTTTTTCTTATAACATATTTATTGTTAATCTTTTCTCCCCCTTTCTTTTTCTCACATTCTCTCTACGGCACTCTTCTTCACGCCCTCCTCCTCTTTGACATTTTCACTCTCTTATCTTCTTCTTCTCCTTCATCTTTTCCTCATATTCCTTTGTTTCCTCCTCATCTTCTTCCTCTTCATTTTCCCCTTCTTCTTCTTCCATTTCTTCCAATTATTCCTCCTCTCCTCCTATTCCACTTCCACCTTCTCTTCCTTTTCATCTTCTAGTACTTACTCTTCATTTTCATCTTCTTGTACTTACTTTTCCTTTACATCTTCCACTTCCTGTTCTTCTACTTCTACTTCTACTTCTCCATTGTATATTTAAAGGGTGGAACAGCCCCAAGAAGATATTTTGTTGATACAATAGAGGTATGGATTTCTTTATTCCAATATGCTTGAATAAAATATTCTAATGTTGGTATGAAACAAAATTTCTTTCTTTTTAGTCAAATCTTATGATTGCTCAAATTTGCAATTTATAATAATCAAAATATGATACAAAAAATAGGGAAAAAAAGTCACAAAACCAACAACACAACTCTATAACCACTAACAATATTCAAAACGACAAAGCCCCCGCCACCAGGGCTCCATGACATCACCACCACCACAAACAATACTCAAAATCAAAGCACACCACTATGGCCACCCCATTGACACAACAAATAATATTCATAACTTTGAAATCAATACCAACATCACAAATAATATTGAAAATTGTACATCTATTTAAAAATCCACTATTGAAGTACAATGAATCCAACACCACTTACCCAGCATAAGGCACAAATCTACTAAAACTTATTCTCTCATGTATTTACGATGACTTCAGGACCACCTGTCCAACATATCGAATTCAAATAAAAATATGACTTCAGTCCACTTAAATATGACTTCTCTTGATATGTACTTAAGGTGACTTGCACATCACATGTCTAACATATCGAATTCACATAAATATGATTTCATTCCACTTAAATGATACAATTGCATACAACTGCAGATTAGCATGGTCTAGGAGAGTTAGTTTTTTAATTCTCATACAATATGAGTGTACAATGAATCAAAGGTTGTAACGTAATATTTGTAGAGTCTGTTATGTATTTAGTTGGTTATCCAACGTTGGAAAAGAAAACTTAGAGTTGAGATTGTCAAAAGAAAAACTCTCCCGTTTAAGATCTTTCAGTGCAATCAAGGTATGAAACAATGTGTTCTTTTTCTTTCAGTTAAATCTTATGATTGCTCAAATTTGCAATGTAAACCAATCAAAATATGATACAAAAAATAGGGAAAAAAACAATGACAAAACCAACACCAAAAATCCAGAACCACTAACAATATTTAGAATGAAAAAGCTAGCCACAATTGTTCCATGACATCAACACCTCCTCAAAATTACTAAAAATCAAAGTACATCACTATGGCCACAACAAATAATACTCGTAACTTTGAAATCAATGTTATTACAAATAATATGTAAAACTACAAATCTATTTAAACCACCACTATTGAAGTACAAGGAATCCAACATCCCTTACCATAAGGAACAAATATACTAAAACTTATTCTCTCGATATGTATTTAAGGTGACTTCAACACCATCTGTCCAACATATCGAATTCACATAAAGATGATTTCAATCCACTTAAATGATAGAACTGCAGATTAGAATGGCCTAGTAAAGTAAGTTTTTAATTCTCATACAATATGAGTGTGCAATGAATTAGAGATTGTAATGTAATTTCTGTGGAGTGTGCTATGGATTTAGCTGGTTATCCATTGTCAGAAAATAATACTTTGATTGTATATTGTCAAAAGAAAAACTCTCTCATTAAAGATCTGTCAGTGCAATTAAGGTATGAGATTCTTTATTACGTTATGTTATAATAATATTGTCTTAATAGTTTTTTTTCCGTATATTATTTTATATTGGTGTCATATAGACTATATTAGTTGTTTTCTTATTCTTTGCTTTTTTTTTCACTCAACTCTTATGATGGATCTCATTGGTGCCTAGGTATTTATTCTGGAGTAAGTAATTTGCATTATCACTCATGCAGAATATAATACTATGATTGAGGTGATTTTACCTATAACTTTTATATTAATATGGTACATATTTTTAAATAGACATGTCTTAGTAGGTCAAAATGGCCATAGCCTTTTATTAACTTGCAAGGGTTGGCAATTAATGTCCACCTTCCCTGAGTTTTTCATATAACATATTTATTGTTTATCTTTTGTCCACTTTCTTTTTCTCACATTCTCTCCACAACTTGCTTCTACATGTCCTCCTTCTATTTGCCTTTTTCATTCTATTCCTTGTCTTCTTCTTCTCCTTTTGCTTTTAATCATCTTCCTCTGTTTCCTCATCTTCTTCCTCTTCCTCTTCATCTTCCCCTTCTTCTTCAGTGTTTTCTTCTAGTTCTTCCTCCGCTCCCTCCTCATCTTCCTCTTCTTCTTCTTGCACTTGCTTTTCCGTTTCATCTTCATCTTCCTCTTCTACTTCTACTTCTCCTTTGTATATTATTAAATGGGAGGAGCAGCCCCCATGAAGATATTTTGCTGGTGTAATAGAGGTATGGATTTCTTTTATTCCATAATATTCTAATGTTGGTATGAAACAATGATGTTCTTTCTTTTTAGGCCAATCTTATTATTGATCATATTTGCAATGTACACCAATAAAAATATGATATAAAAAATTGGAAAAAAAAAACAGCTACAAAACCAACGCCACAAATCCATAACTAGTAATAACATCAATGCCCGCCACCTTAACTCCATGACATCACCACCACTACAAGCAATACTCAAAGTCAAAGCACACCACTATGGCCATACCATCGACACAACAAATAATATTCATAACTTTGAAATCGATACCAATATCACAAATAATATTTAAAATTACAAATCTATCTAAAACTCAACGAATCCAACACCACTTACCTAGCGTAATGTATAAGTCTACTAAAGCTTACTCGATATGTATTTAAGGTGACTTTAGCACTGCCTATCCCACATTTTGAATTCACATAAAGATACTTCACTCCACTTAAATGATACAATTGCGGAAAACTTCGGATTAACAAGATCTAGTAGAGTTAGTTTTTTATTCTCATACAATATGAGCATACAATGAATTAGAGGTTGTAATGTAATTTTGAGGGGAGTAATCCCCAGGACTGAGCCTGGGTCAAAGGATGAGGCTTGGGCCAGGCCGAGTTGGCTGAGAAGGCCCACGAGGAGAAGCAACCAAGTAGAGTACATTGACAAGAGGATGAAAAGCATAACAATCTGACACCATTACAGGCTGACAGTCAGGGAGATCTCCTGACCCTGAATCCTGGCACCCTGACTGGTCAAAGAGGTGGACGTGCCAGACCGAGAGCACACCGCATTAATGGAACGAAGGAGACCACGCCAAGAAGGGGAGCCACGCTGAATTTAATGCGTCATGGGGCTCGACAGGCCACGACGTGCCTCCTAGGGTGTTAGAGACTGTTGTAATTAGGTCTGACTGGTCTGCAAATTGTTAGATTGTTTCTTGCTCTCCTACACTGAAACTAACTTAAGCATCAAAGGTACCACGGACCACGAGCCCCCCATTCTACATTTTTACGAGAACCAGGCCTGAGTTCATCCGCGTGGAGTTGCCCAAGCCCCTAAACACGACATTAACATTGGTTTTGTCTGTGGTATTTTATTTTGTATAGTAGCATATCCTTCGCATGCAAGCAATAACACTCTCCCAAGCCTTACATTGTGAAAAAGAATAACTCGAAGCAATGGAAACAAGAACCAACAAATAAGTTGAGATGATAAGAAAACTAATGGAGGAAGTGATGGCTCTCTGCCAGGAAAATGTCTCCCTGCAGAGGGCCAGCGGGCACCTGGAGGGAGGCGAGCAGAGCCACCACTCTGAGTCTCGTCCAGCCCCTAAAGTAGCAGTAGCCGAAGAAAAGCAACACAAAATGTGCCTCGAGCTCCTGGATCTTGGGGACAAATACGCTGAGATGGTCAAGCGGGTAGGCACGACGTCCATGGTGGACAAGTTGCTCACCAGTGCGGAGCTACCATATAGGACTAAAGTTATGGTAGATTGACGCGTATGACGGATCGAAGGGGAGGCGAGCAAAGCCACCACTCTAAGTCCCGTCGAGCCCTTGAAGTAGCAGCAGCTGAAGAAGAGTAACACAGAATGCGCCTCGAGTTCTGGGGAGAGGTCGCATGCAAGGCGTTCCCTCTCACTCCAAAGGGGACGACAAGGGCACCGAGTCGAGTTCTGGGGAGAGGTCGCATGCAAGGCGTTCCCTCTCACTCCAAAGGGGACGACAAGGGCACCGAGTCGTGGAAGACCCCAACTTCGTTGAGGGAGTTCATGCACCGAGTCGATAGTTTTACCAATGCCAAAGATATGCGTCAGGCACTGACGGCCCCCCGAAAAACTGAGTTGGAGAGGGCAGACAAGAAAGCTGTCAGCTAGAGTGGCGGGGTGAGTCAATAAGGTAACAAAAAGAAGACGCTCGAGATCAAAAGCACAGAAGACCAGCCCACTCGTGGGCGGGTCAGACCGTGCACCCACTCCAACATGGTTGTGGAGATTGAAAGAGACCCGAGCCCACAGGGCGAATAGTGACAAGGCTTTTCCCGCTCTTAGTAATGCACTTACCCCAAAATCGACAGCCATCGAACAGAAGATTGCTTCACCAGAAAATGGAAGATGGAGGAGTTGGAAGCTCTACTAGACTAGCGGGATGACGAGTGATGAGACCAATGACCCGATGATTGCGCATGGCCATGGAGAAGTAAGGTGAAGGGCTGGAGGGCGGCCCAAAGTGAGCCCACGCTAAAGAAGCCCGGCCAAAGGAGACGATCTAGTGGCTGAAATTTGCAAGATAGAAGGAGGGTACGCTAGAGGCGGGACCACCTCCTCGGCAAGGAAGGTCCACTCCAGAAGGGCTAGGTATGAGGAAGTGTTCACCACCAGCAGGCAATCTCTAGCACCATGGACCACAAGAGGGAGACTGCCATAACCTCCAGCGAGAAGGATGAAGAGGGTATTCTGCACCCTTATGACGAGGCAAGACCACCTCCTCGACAAGGAGGGCCCAAGCCAGAAGGGCTAGGTACGGGGACGTGTTCACAGCCAACATGGCAGTCTCGAGCATTAGGGGCCACTCGAGGGAGACTATCATAACCTTTAGCAAGAAGGATGATGAGGGTATTCTGCACCCTCATGACGATGCCTTAGTAGTGATCGTGTAAATCACCAACTACTTGACAAGAAGGGTCCTGATCGACAACGACAATTCTACCGATATCCTATTTTAGGAAGCCTTCATCTGGATGGGAATCACGCCCGATTGTTTGCATTCGGCCTCGATGCCTCTCAAGAGCTTCACTGGAGAAGGCCCCAAGAATGGGTAGCTACCATGGTGGATTTTCTAGCGGTAAAGACCCATTCCTCCTATAACGCAATCCTGGGGCGACCAACCCTGAACCACCTGAGGGCGGTGACTTCCACATTCCACCTGAAGATGAAGTTTCTAACTCCCATGGGGGTGGACAAGATTCACAACGAGAATGCTACGCTCGGAAGCTAAAGCCTGAGGCTATTGAGGTCCGAGCTCTTGAAGGAGTGCGAGAGGATGCTGGCCCACCTCTGCCTCTGACCCTGACAGAGCTGGACAAGGAAGTAAGGGATGAGCAGGCCCTACGACAAGCAAAACCCAACGAACTTCTGGAATTAGTGTTGGTGGATTTGCAGAGACTTGAACGGATTGTCTGGGTGGGAACCAAGATGTGGGCCAATCCTTAAAGTAGCTCCTTGCCGAGCACCAAGACGTGTTCACCTAGAGTCATGAAGAAATGCCCAGAATTGACACGTTCGTCATTGAACATTGCCTAAGTGTGGACCCTAAAGCAAAGAAGATCAAGCAAAAGCGCCGCAGCTTCAGTACGGAGAAGTACGCAACCATCGCCGAAGAGGTAGACCAGCTCCTGGCTGTAGGGTTCATCAAACAAGTCCACTATCCCGAGTGGCTCTCCAACGTCATTCTAGGAAAGAAGACAAGCAGGAAATGAAGGATGTGTGTTGACTTCACCGACCTGAACAAGGCCTACCCGAAGGACAGCTTTTCGCTACCGCGCATAAATTTAATAGTGGACTCGACAGTCGGGCACCCCCTACTCAGTTTCATTGATGCGTATTCCGAGTACAATCAAATCAAAATGAACGCGGACGATGAGGAGAAGACTACCTTTATCATCGACCGAGGACCCTACTGCTACAAAGCCATGCCGTTCGTCCTTAAGAATGCCAGTGCAACTTATCAACGTTTGGTTAACCAGATGTACAAAGAGTAGATTAGGTGAAACATGGAGGTCTACATGGATGACCTCTTGGTCAAAGCCGGAAGCCCAAGCAGCATCTCGTCGATCTTCGGGAAGCCTTTGTAGTGCTGTGGAAGTATAAGATGAAGCTCAACCTGCTGAAGTGTGCCTTCGGTGTTGAGTCGGGGAAGTTCCTGGGCTTAATGGTCTCAGAATGGGGAATTGAGGCCAACCCCGAGAAGGTCAAGGTGATAATGGACATGCCACCGCCATAAAAGATCAACGAGGTTTAAAGGTTGGCAGGGACAGTGGCTGCCCTGAGCCGCTTCATCGAAATTTTGACTGACCGTTGGCTTCCCTTTTTTAAGGTCCTCAAAAAGGCATGGGAGTGGGATGACGAGTATAGCCAGGCTTTCACCGAACTAAAAGAGTATTTGGCCCACCCGCAACTTCTCAGCTAGACCGAGTCGGGGGAAGACTTGACTGTATACCTAGCAGTGACCTCGAACGCTATGTCTGCTATCTTAGTCCACAGCAAGGGAGTAGACCAATGACCCGTCTATTACACGAGTCGTTCTTTTCAGGGAGTCGAGGCTAGGTACCCCCGAATAGAGATGCTGGCGTTCGCGTTACTTATCGCCAAAAGACGGCTGATGCCATATTTCCAAGCCCACTCGATGAAAGTACTCACGGATGTCTCCCTAAAAAAAATACTGCAGAAGTCTAATGTGTCCAGTCGGATGACGAATTGGGCGACTTGAGTTGAGCAAATTCGACATCGAGTACCTCCCCAGCACATTGATAAAAGGGGCAAGTGTTGGCAGACTTCATAGCCGAGTTCTCAAACTTCCCTAAAGAAATACCCATCGTACCCCAAGGCAAGCCTGACAAGTCTACGTCGGCAACTCGTCTTGCCGGGCTAAGTGGTGTAGGCTTGTGTACATAGTCATAAAGTTCGGGGAGGAGCATAACTACGCAATCAACTCAGTTTCACAACTACCAATAATGAGGATGAGTACGAGGTGCTACTACCAGGAATGATGGTAGCCAGGTCATTGGGAGCTACCGAGGGCGAGATGAGGTTCGACTCTCTCTTACCTCCAGCAGGTAGGAGAGGCATGCGACCTCTTCAAGTATTTTCACATCTAGCGAATCCCGAGGGGAGAAAACCACAAGGTAGCCCGTTTGGCAAAGGCTGCCTCAAGTTAGGAAGAAGCCCCATTTTCGGATCATACCGTAGCTCGAGCTCAACGTGTCCATGGCTCTCGCAGCCAGAGTGGGCCGTATACATCATAAAGTTCCTTGACGAGGGCAAGGTCCTGAACAATCAAGAGGAAGTGTGGAAGATCAGAAATAGAGTGACATGCTTCACATTGGTGGAAGAGTCTTGTATAGGAGAGGTTTATCCGAGTCCCTCCTGAGATGCATCTCGTTCGAAGAAGCCCAATACGTGCTGGTCAAAATACATGAATGAGTCTGCAAAAATCACTCTGGCAGAAGAGTGCTAGCCGCCCTGCAGGGTACTACTAGCCCAACTCCCTCTGGGATGCAAAAGACTTCGTGAAGAAATGCTTTAAGTGCCAAGAACATGTGCTAGTCTCCTGCTGTCCACTAGAAAAACTGACCCTCCATTGTCTCCCTTTGGCCCTTCCCACAATGGGGGCTTGACCTTATCGGCCCATTTCTCGGGGCAAAGGAGGAGTGAAATTTGTAGTGGTGGCAGTCGACTACTTCATGAAATGGGTGGAAATAGAGGCATTGTCGACGATCACGGCCTGGGCCAGCGCTAGATTCCTTTGGAAATTCGTAGTTTGTCGGTTCGGCATCCCTCAAAGCTTCATATCGGATAATGTCAGATAGTTTGATTGCTCCCGTTATCGAGAATGGTGGGAGGAACTCATGATCAAAGTTAAGTACTCATCTCTTGGGCACCCACAAGCAAATGGACAAGCAAAGGCCAGCAACAAGACGTCGTTATTTCTAAAGAAGAAGGGGAGACCAAAAGGGGAGATGGGCCGAAGAACTTCTCGGTGTGCTATGTGCCTACCAAACGTCCATCAAGACGAAGACAAGCTATTAACCTAGTAAAGGTGGGAATGTCAATTTACCTGATTCAGCACTTCAACCCAGACCACGACAACGAAGGATTAAAAGAGAACCTGGACCTCCTGGAAGAAAAAGATGAGAAGAGGCAGAGAGTCGGACAATGAGCAACAAGCCAAAGGTTGAACGATACTTCAACAAATGAGTTTGACTTTGGGCATTCAAGATAGAAGACATGGTCCTAAAGCAAACAGGTGTCACCACCTAGGAAGAAGGAAAGTTCGGACCTCGATGGGAAGGGCCATTTGTGGTAACGACAAGAGGAAGGCTCGTCTCTTTTTGTCTGAAGGACCAAGAAAGCTGCGAACTGCCCCACCCATGGAATGCCGAGCATTTGAGAAAGTACTTTGTTTGAGGGCCAGAATGTCGCCCGACGATGTAACCAACAACTTATCTATGAAAAAACACTTACGAAAAAATACTCTAGAAGCCTCAATCATACAAGCCCAGTCTCTGGATTGGCTGCGATGCATTAGCTAAGGGCTAGAGCCTTCCGAGCTCTGACCCATCAACAGCCAATCAGACACAAGTCCATTGACTTGCAGACCTTCATGTTACAAGCCAATCTCTGGATTGGTCGCGATGCATTGGCTAAGAGCCAAAGCCTCTCGAGTTCTACCCCTCCAACAGCCAGTCGAACACAAGTCCCTTGAGTTGTCCGACCTTCTTGCTACAAGCCCAGTCTCTAGATTGGCCCGTGTATTAGCTAAGGGCCATAGTCCCTCGAGCTCTACCCCACCAACAGCCAGTCGGAACACAAGTCTCCTAACTTGTTGATCTTCGTGCTACGAGCCCAATCTCTAGATTGGCCGCGATGCATTGGCTAAGGGCTAGAGCCTCCCAAGCTTTACCCTACCAACAATCAGTCAAACACAAGTCCCTTGACTTGTAGACCTTCGTGGTACAAGCCCAGTCTCTAAATTGACTGCGATGCATTGGCTAAGGGCCAGAGCCCCCCGAGTTCTGCCCCACCAACAGCCAGTCGAGCACAAGTCCCTTGACTTGCCGATTTTCACTCTACAAGCTGAGTCCCTTGACTTGTCATGATGCATTGGCTAAAGGCTAGAGCCTACCAAGCTCTGTCGGCCAGAGCCTACCGAACTCTGCCCCGTCCACAGCTAGTCAAGGACACAAGTCCCTTGACTTGCCGACCTTCCTACAAGGGAGACACGAAGAGCAATGAATGAAAGAGTAAAAGAATAAGGCAACAAGAGTAAAGGAAACACAATCACAGTAGAATCACGAAGTATATATATAGCCTGATTGAGCATGAAAGGTGTAAAACAAAGTAAAGTAACAAAATTAAGACGGTGAAGGGGCATCTTGAAATGCCAGCGGCATCTACTTTCTACCCAAAGTCTTCACAAAGCGATAGGCCCGTCGGTCTGGTTGAAGGGAAGAGAGCTTGAGTCTACTGAGGTCGGTCGCGGGGTTCTCCCTCAAGTGGTCTCACAGGTGCTTGAGACTTCTCTGTAGCCATAGCCCTAGGCCTCGTCCCGAAAGGCAGGAGCCAGGCGGAGCTAAGACTCGACGGCTTCAGCGTGCTGCCGATCCACCCCTTGAGAAGACTCCAAGAAGCAGGCCTGATCTAAAACTGCCGAGCAGCCGAGATCTTCTCCATCATCAGCTGCTTGCCCGCACTCTTAAATCCTCGTAGCTCCTATTGGACGGACTCCAGTTTGCACTCCAGCTTGACAATTTCATCCATGGCGTGCCCCTTTTCAGAATGAGGCATTCGAACCCCATGTAGAGGTTGGTAAGCTCCTCCTTCATGCATTCCAGCTCCCGATCTTTTGACTCGATATCCCTGCAATGGCCATGAATCAACTGGCACAGAATGTCGTTGTCTTCTACCAAAGAGTTAAGCTCCACGGACAGATCGTGGAGGTCCTGGTTAACCTTCTTCATCTCCAAGTGCATAAGGATGTTCAACACTCGTTGTGCTCTCTAAGCTCCTCATCAAGAGCCTCATGGTCGTCGACGATCATCTCCATGAGCTAGTCAGCGGCTTGAGATCCAAGAGGTAGAGTTATCTAAGTTCCGAAGAAAGTAATCTAAGTGCCAAAGGGGACATACCTTAGCAAAAAAGGGTCTAAGCTTCTAAGCCTCCTTCTCGACTGAGTCGGCCCGGGCCTTCTTGATGCCTGGTCCCATTGGCTGCACCCTAACTCCCCTAGAACTAGAAGATGGTGTTGCACCCGCCAGGGTCAAAGCAACCTGAGGAAGCTCTGCCCACGAGTCTGCCCCGGGCAAGTGCATCATCATGGGCAACCTCTGGATTGCCTGGCGCGTCACTTGACTTTAGGCCCAAATCCTCCTCAGTCGTGGAGCACGTCGAGGAAGAACTATCCTCCATGGAAATGATGTCGACCCTAGTTGGAGAAGTATACTTTAACAAATTAACTACTAGTCTCATTTTAATTTTACAACTTTCATTAGGTGAATAATTGAAAAATTAGATTATTCAGGAATACGCATTGAATGCTAAGATTACGCATTGAGTTTCTGGTAGTAGATCCATAATAAAAAAAAAAAGTGTTTGTGATTGTTCTAGAATAAATGAAACAAACGATACAGTAGAGCTAGTACAATTATTGTATGAGGTCTACCCAATGCAAGATGCAGAGGCGCATAATAGATCGATATGAACATCATGAGCTATCCCGTAATAAAACCAGTTGTTGCTGATACTTTCTTCTCAATTCCTTCTTCTATAATCCGAGCTCGAAGAAGGAAGTGATAAGAGGGCCCCATGGAAAATGTGGTCAGAAATCCATAATAGAGTTCGACCACAACGACCGAATTGATTATCTTCATGCATAAGGATACTAGATTACCTAGTATAAAATATTGAAAAATCATCACAAACTCCCATTTTTCTTTTCTATTGCAATTTTTGGATTCTTATATAATGATTTTTCAACTTTTCATATATATAGAAATAGAAACAGATAGACTAGAAACGACATCTCTTATCTCAATGACACCAAAGGGATATTAAATGAATGGAATTGGGACATGGATGGAATATAATGAAATAGAGCCGCTTTGAGGTTCCTTATGAAATGAGGCATGGAACAGAGCCACTACGAAAAAGTTCCCGGAGTTACGAAGGAAACTTCGAGCTCATATTGGTCATGGGTTGAGAACGGGAATTGAACTCTATGAGATCTAATCTCCCGTTGTTCCTCAATAGCTCAATGGTAGAGTGGTCGGCTGTCAACTAACTGGTCGTAGGTTCAAATCCTACTTGGGGAGATTTAGTTCATTCCAAATTAAAAAATTTGGAATGAAAGGGTTCGCTTTGACCGTTAAGAGTAGGTAACTCGTTCCCTCTGTCTTTGTTTCTATTGCATTCTATCTCATTGTATCACATTATGTTTTGTGATATTTGGGAATCACCGTCAATACCTCGGTGTAGGTCCGGGATAATCCTTTGTTCCGTAGTCTGGGGCTATTTACAACTAGCCAATTAAGAATTCTCAAATGAACTAGTACTAGCAAGTACATATTTGATGCAGTCATCGATTCTCCCAGGAGGCAACAATTACCTCGAGCAAACATATTAATAACGAAGAATGCATTTTTGCTATTTTACTAATACATGCATACTTGTACTTGCTCTACTATTCCACCTTCGCCTCACCCCGAGCAAGTGCATCACCCCAAGCAACCTCTGGACTGCCTGGCGCGTCACTTGACTTTAGGCCCAAATCCTCCTCAGTCGTGGAGGACGTCGAGGAAGAACTATCCTCCATGGTAATGACGTCGACCCTAGTCAAAGAAGTCTCCTCGACTTGGGAGTCCGCAGGGCGCTGAGATGGATCACTCGAGACCAAGTATGAGCCAACGTTAGGGAGAGAGCCCAATTGGGAGTGAAGGGATAGATACCAGATCATTGTTATGCTCTGGGCCTGAGGAGAGGGCTCGGGGGAGTAGGGAGTGCAGACGCTAAAGGAAGAGGAGGGGTCGGTCCCCTAGCTGTGGATAAGGCACGAGCTGCCTCCACCTAGGCGAGGGAGCGGGATTGGCAAAGGTGTTGAGGAACAAGACGGCGATGTCTTCCTCCTCATCCTCACCGACACCAAAAGCAGTTGCCGACGGCGGGACCACTGGTTGTAGGAGCAAAGGGCGAGCAACGTTGGTGGTCGGGACCTGACGAGAAGAGCTAAGCCGGTCTTGATGGGAAGAGCTTGCGAAAGATGGGGAAGATGTGATGCCAAAGGTATCCTAGGTAGGCCCCGACGGCGTCGAGCGAAACGGGATGCAGTAAGCATAGCGAGGAGGGCCCGACGGAGCCGATTGAGAAGCAGTACCGAACTCACTAAAGGTAGACCCCGGCAGAGGTCGATGTGATGAACTTGCAAGGGCCCTACGAGAGGAGGATGATGGAATGGAGCGGAAAGTGCTCAGATGGGAATGGGGGCCTCGAGTAGTATTCGCTGCAAATAATGATAAACATGTAAAAAAATATCTGCGGCGAATCCCAAAGAAAAATTATGCCAAAAAAAATATATATATATATAAATGCAGAACACTGTATTCATCAAAATCCAAGCCAAGCACTAACTTTATATGTCAAGGAAAATCAATAAAAATCAAAGCACAATAAAAATTAACCAAAAGAATAAAAATAAATGTCCTCTAAAAGGTAAACATCATATAAAAGTTGAAGATGCAAACATGACACATGGATTTCACCTGTATCATTGACAAAACATCCTCAGAAATATGTAATGCAATGTTGGATAAGTTTTGCTTTGCATGCTTTGTGTAAATAAATGCAAGGGATGAATAAAAGAAACAACATCAAAGCTATAACGTGCATTTCACATTGATCAAGTAATTATTAGACTCGTGATATCATACATTAAAATCTTTAAAAATAAAAAACCACTCGATATCACTACTTTCAAACCTTTCAATTGCTTCTGTAAAGATCTTGATCTCTTCGAGTGTGCCATATACATCATAGATATCATCTATGATGGATGTCAGAGCAATAACTTTGGTTAGTATTTTTCTTGCAGGCGAGTACTGGGGCACAAATTAGACTGCCACAATCCAAAAGAAGCACTCAACAACCCTGTCTCTTGCAAAAGGTAGTTTCGTTGCAAAGTCTAAATCTTTCCACCACCTACAGATAAATAAAATATATTGACATTGATCAGTGACATGCACCTCGAAAAATGAGTTGACATATATAGTGCTATGAATGTCATGCATGGAAATACCTGGCAATATATAGTTAAGTGGTGGTGAAACTAAGAGCCTCATCAAGGATCTCTTCTCCATGCACCCTAAGATGTGTGGCTTCATAAGAGGCTAGCAAGCCTGGAATGTTGGCGCTCAAGCTTGCCTTCCAAACATCCTCGCGACAATTAGTATCAGGATGACCATAAATACCAGTTATAAACCAATCTTAATTACTATCAATTTCATGTTTAACAATAGCATGAATGTGATGAGAAGAATAGCTTAGCACATGTAAAATAACATCATTTTTCCACAGCACTGCCAGATTACCACTACGACCCCTAGGATCCACAAACAAGCAATTTGCATAACCCGAAGAGAATTTATACCCTTCCATAACTTTTGCCTTCACTTTCGTCTCCAGCAAGAAGACAACCTCGGGCTCTTCCCTCTGTAGCAAGTCACAGAGAGTACGAACACCTCGTGGGTTCCCAAGCCCACTAGGGTTCCAGCTGAATAGCTTCATGGCTGTCGGCGGGGCTACTTTGCAACCTCCACCGATGATAGTTCATATTGATCTTTGCCCAAACCATCTGGTAAGCACAAAGACAACTTCTTCGTCTCTCATAGATCCCCTATTTCCAAGGACAGAGCTTCCATTTTCTTGCTATAGTCACAAAATTGATAGTTTGAGATATGCATAGCAAAAGAGGTGGTAGTTTGGCGATCCAAAATCCAATTTTTCAATAAAATCAATAAACTTACATTGGCTCGTTTGTTTTCACAAATGAGATGAGATTATATTATATTAAAATTGAAAATTGAATAAAATATTGTTAGAATATATTTTTTTAATATTATTTTTATTTTAAAATTTAAAAAAGTTGAATTGTTTATTTTATTTTATATGAAAATTTCAAAAAGTTGTAATGATTAAATGAGATGAGTTGAGAAGTTTTGTAAAAACAAACGAAGCCATTGAGAAGTCCTCGATTTTGATTTGTTTTCATCTAGGTTATTGGGACTCGGGAGAGATCCCCTTCAAACCGGATATTGTGCAAAAGAAGGATTTACACCACCTAATAAAAAACCAACACATTGTCCTTTTAATCTTAAAAATAAATGACACACTAGGATTAAATCTCTACTGTTGAAGAATAGAGTTCAGTCAAACACAATAAATCGCTTAATAAATCGCACAACTACACACAAGATAAGGCTCTATGTATAACTACTGATAAAGATATTGAGCAGGATAATTATCCTCTAAGATAGCATATATTTGAATTTATTTTGTTAAGATTTAGATAACTTAGATTCAAATGTAATTAGATAAATTTACATTATTGTGAAACAATTTGTATAAACTTTATATAAGGAGGTTTGGATAGTGAGTTGAGACGAGATGAGTTGATATGAAAGTTGAATAAAATATTTTTAGAATATTATTTTTTAACATTATTATTGTTTTGGGATTTGAAAAAGTTGAATTATTTATTGTATTTTATATGAGAATTTGAAAAAATTGTAATGATTAGATGATATGAGATGAGATGAGTTAAAATGCTTTTTTTTTTTTTTTTTAATCCAAACCTCCCCTAAATCAATCGATATGCTCAGGGTTGGTAAGTTGCCAAACCCTCCCTTCAGCTTATCTTTCATGGTATCAAAAGCCTAAGGCCTACACAATCCTACACCCATGGCTTCCAACAACTCTAGTCCTATATCTGCTCCTACCTATAACCTTCCTAATTTCACTCAATTTATATTTGCTAAACTTGATGGCACCAATAGAAGTTATTCCAAAGCTGCTATTTATCCACGATGGAGGGATGCAATGACACATGAATTTGAAGCTCTAACATCAAATGGCACACATACTTTGTGTGCCAGGCCAACCAATCACAATGTAATATGAAACAAATAGGTGTTTAAAATTAGTGGAAACAATCAAACCACGTCTTGTAGTCAAAGGTTTTGATTACCAATGTGACATTGATTATACAGAAACATTTAGCCCAATAATTAAACCCTCTATCATTCAGGTTCTATTGAGCTTGGCTATACATTTTGACTTGTCAATTAGGCAATTGGATATGTCCAATGCCTTATTAAATGGTTATCTTGCTGAAGAGGTTTACATGGAGCAGCCTCGAGGCTTCACTGATACCTCTCACTCTGACTATGTTTGTCGAATGCACAAAGCTATTTATGGGTTAAAACAAGCTCCAAGAGCTTGGTTCAATCGACTCTCTACCTTCCTATTAGGACTTGGCTTTTAAGTTTCACTTGTGGACTCATCTTGTTTTATGTATCATAAATCTCATGTTCCCTTATCTGTATTATGTTTGGTTTGGATAGTGAGTTGAAATGATATAAAAGTTAAATAAAATATTATTAAAATGTTATTTTTATTTTGAAATTTGAAAAAGTTAAATTGTTTATTATATTTTGTTTGAAAGTTTGAGGAAGTTTTAATGATTAGATTAGATGAGATGAGACAAGATGAGTTGAGATGACTTCACTATCCAAACCAGCTATGTTGATGATATTTTAGTTAGAGGGACACATGCTACTATGATTACTACACTTATCATTGACCTACAACAAGAGTTGCCTCTCAAAGACTTTGGACCACTAGATCTACAAATGGCCTTCCTCTCTACCAAGCTAAGTACATTGCAAATCTACTGAATCGACATCAAATGTTGGGTGCCAATCCATCTAAGGCTCTATGCTCATCTGGATCCAACTAATAAAAAGTAGGTAAAAAGTAATAATAAAATAATAAATAGTGAGATTACTCCACTACCCAAACACATCATCTCTTAACTCTACACTTGGCCTCGTATGAGCTTCTCCACCGTATTCCTAATCTTAGGCACTGCACATTTTTTTCTTGCTAACCCTCCAACTTATAAACTTTAGAAAATTAGGTCTTTCCATAGAAATCAACCACCACCGCTAACTCAGATCCTTTTGGCTCATATCCACTGCTACCGACATGCATTTACAGTCCTTCCCACTTGGGCATCGTCATGTTTTGCGTTACTATTTATAGGGGAGGCAAATTGTGTTTTCGGATCGTATTCTTGTCGTGTCAAGTCATGAACATTCGACTATATAGGTCAATCTGAACCTAACCCGTTAAGTTAAACATGTTAGATTTTCAAATCCTAATCCAACCCATTTAGATAACAGTCGTGTGATGTCATCCATTTTGGCCTATTTAATAATTAATTAGAAATATGTTAACAAGACATGGCTCATTTAAACTCGTTTGTTTCATATAAATGGGTTGAATTAAAACGCATAACTCATTTGATTTAATTAACATAATTTCACATAAAAGTTTAAATTTATATTTATGAATAACCACAATATCTTAAAAAATATATATATATCAATATTTTTCAAATTTTAACATATAATAAAACCAATATTACAAACCATACAATAACAAATATGAGCATATGTCTAAAATTACAATTCCAATAATAAAAACAATAAAAACATAAGCATAGTGACAAATATCAATATTACAAATTAACAATAATAAAATTTTAATTTTGAAATAAATTCTAAACGGATCAAAACGGGTTGATTTCGTGTTAAGCAAATTGACCCGTTTATAAATTGTGTCTTAACGGGTCAACTCATTTTAATCTGAACCCATTAACATCAAACTCAAACTCTCTAATTTCGTGTTGGATTCACGGGTCGTGTCACATATTGACACGCCTAGTTACTAGCATCCACACCACTCATATTTTATCAAGGAAAATGCTTGGTGTCCTGACAATAGGTCACGATTTTATTTTTTTTTTACTTAATGGTTAAGTAAATATTTTTTAATAATGTTGTAAATTTTTTTAAATGTTTAAGGAGATTAAAAAAATAATGAAAAAAGGGAAAAAAAAAAAGGCCCAAATGGACTTTTCGATGACTCTTCTCATGACTTTCTTGCGTAGTTGTAGCATTGTCCTTTCATTGATGCAACTTACCCATGTTACGTTACAACCGAGTTCTACTAGCAAGATTGCGCTCAAAAGCTATCTTTTGCACTCTAGAGATCAATCACTACTTGAGGTCGGTAGCACTTAGAGGTGGCGATATGTAACACGATCCGTGAACTCAATACGAATACGATACGAAATTAGTAGATTTGGATTTGATGTTAAAGAGTTCAGGTCAAAACGGGTTGACATGTTAAGACATAATTTATAAACGGGTCAATAATATGTCAACCTGCTTAACACGAAATCAACCCGTATTCACCCGTTTATAATTTATTTCAAAATTAAAATTTTATTATTGTTAATTTATAATATTTGTATTTCTCAGTATGCTTATGTTTTTATTATTTTTATTGTTGGGATTGTAATTTTAGACCTATGTTTATATTTATTATTGTATGGTAGGTTTTATTATATGTTAAAACTTGAAAAATATTGATATATATTTTTTAAGACATTGTGGTTATTAATAAATATAGATTTTAACTTTTATATAAAATTATGTTAATCAAATTAAATGAGTTATGCATTTTAATTGAACCTATTTATATGAAACAAATGGGTTTATATGAGTCATCTTGTATTAATATATTTCTAATTAATTATTAAACGGATCAAAATAGGTGACACGACACGTTATCTAAATAGATTAGATTAAGATTTGAAATTTTGATACATTTAACTTAATGAATTGAATTTAAGTTGACTTATATAATTAAATATTCATGATTTGACACAGTTCGAAAACGCCATTTGCCACCACTTTGCAAGCTAAGGATTAGGCCACTCCGAGGTTTCTACTAGCCAACCCTCTACCCCTAAAGAGGCTCGATGGGCCTTCAGTTTATTTAAAACTTATTGCGAATTCCTTGTCTTGCAGACTTTAACCCGTGAAAGTTCGGAGCCTTTCCAGACCAGAAGAACTGAAGAAGAGGGTGGCCGATGATTCAGGCAACTGAGGCTTTGTCTGGAATCACAATTCTTTTTAATTTATCTCAATTTATCATTATAATTTTTTTAAATTTTAACATAAAATATAATAAATAATTTAATTTTTTAAATTTTAAAATAATAATAATAATAAAAAATAATATTCTAACAATATTTTATTATCTCAACTCAACTTAACTCAGCTCACTTCAAAGTACAAAAGCATCCTGAGTCTCAAATCTCGAACCTTTCCAAACCAGAAGATGAGGGAAGCCGATGATTGAGGCAACTCAGTCTCAAATCTCGAACTGGGTAACCATTCTTCATACTCATCTCCTAAATCAATTAGTTTTTGTCTCAACCAAATCAAATGCTACGTTTCATTTGCTCAAAATTGCCCCAAAAACTGAGGCACGGACCTTCGAAACCTAGCCACACAAACTTTTTCTCGACCTCCTCCCTCAAACCCACCTCAGAACTTCCTAATCCCAAGGATCCACAATCTCTGAGAGTCTCCTTCCTCCAAAATTCATGTGGGCTTTCGTTCGAATCGGCCATTTTGTATTCCAATAAGCTCAACATTGAGAACGTAAAGAATACCAACTCCGTTCTAGACCTGTTGAGAAATCACGGTTTGACGCAGACCCACATCAGGAACTTAATTAGAATTCGTCCACCATTGCTTTCGGCTGATTTAGAGAATACCCTTATGCCCAACATGAAAGTGTTTGAATCCTTGGGGTTTTCTGGTTCAGGTCTGGCCAGAATGCTTAGCAAATACCCAGCTGTGCTAGAATGTGATGCACACGCTGCTGTTGAGTTTTTTAGAGAACATGGCTTTAGTGATAAGCAAATAAAAACTTTGACTATGACGTGTCCCGAACTTTATGTGTATAATGCTCAAAAGATTCTTCAGCCAAAGTTGGAGTTTTTCAAATCGTTAGGTTTTTCAGATCTTGAAATTACAAAGCTTTTATCCATAGAGCCGTATATTCTAAAAAGGAGCCTTGAAAAGCAAATCATTCCGTGTATTCAAGAGCTTAGGCGGTTTCTCGGAACTGACAAGAATGTCTTAAAGGCTATAAGGAGATGTTACGGAGTACTTAGAACAGACGTGGTGCATATATTACAGCCCAACATCAATAAGTTAATAAGCCATGGTGTTCCCCAGTCATTAGTTTTGAGACACTTCTTTATACAACGATCGCCACTGCGTATCTGTGGCAATCGGTTTAGTGAGATTGTTAATGAAGTTATGAAATAGGGTTTTGATCCCAATTGTCTGAAATTTGTTCTAGCCATCCTGTCCATGTCACTAAATAGTAAAACACTGTGGGAGCAGAAGGTGGAAGCTTTTAGAAGTTTTGGTTTGTCAGACGATGAGATTTGTTCAGCATTCAAGCGGCAACCCTTGTGTATGGCTATTTCAGAGAAGAAGATCAAGAAAATGATGGGTTTCTTTGTGAACAAACTGAAGATGAAGCCTTCTATGATCTCCAAGAGTTCGATTCTTCTAATGCATAGCTTGGAGAAGTGGATTATTCCGAGGTGTTCAGTTCTGCAAGTTTTGATGTTTAAGGGGTTAATCAGGGAGGATATTGGCATCCCTTATATGGTCACAATGGCCGAGAGGGAATTCATGGTGAAATTTGTGAGCAAGTATCAAAATGAGGTTCCTGATGTTGTTAGAGCGCATCAAGGGAAGATTGAATTTCAAGGGCTCCCCATAGCCATGGAGAAGTTTTGACATAATCAAATGAGGCATTGGCTCAAGATCATGAGTTCAGTTTTAGCTCAACATGTTTGTCTTTGCAGTTGGGTAAATTACTTTTTGGAGGTGTCTCAGAAACTTTATATGGTAATTGTCCTTGATTTTGATTCCTTTTTTATTTGCCCCTCAATTATCATTTTACTGTTTGGATTTGCTCTTATTATCAAACTGATCCATTTGTCCATATCCATCTAAAAAGAAAATATTGAGAATTCCATATACCCATGGAGCTATCTCATATGGCCTCAAATAGTAATACATGTCCCAAATCTGACCACCTCAGCCTTAGAAAATAAAGATGATGAAATAAAAATTCATACAAAATTCAGCCTTAGTAATACGGGACACATAAATTTTGTGAATGTGGATTATTGAGTCGACACTCAATAATTGAGGATGGTAGTTGTGGATTGTGCTAGTATTATAATTTTGTGATTTGGGGTTCTAAGGTTCTGTTTCAACTTGCAAGCAACAGTAAATTGGTTCATGTTTGCTTTCTTATAATGCTTTGGTAACCTGTAATTCAAGGGATTGTTTGCCTGCACAGAGTATTTCCGATGCTTATGAGTCTTACCAGAAGAGAGGAGAAAAGAAAAAAGAAAAAGAAAAAAAACGAAAATGCTCAGCTTGCCTGAAACTTCATTCCTGCTACAACCTGGGTTGATTGAGTCATGTCCTCCCACGGCTTAGGGTGGAGGAGTTCCAACTCATTCCTGCTACAACCTGGGTTGATTAAAAGACACTTAATTTGTGTGCATATATTGGCAGATTCATAAGAAAGTGATGTTTTGGTCATTAATAGTGTTCAGACAAAGTAAGTTTACTCATATGTAATATGTAATACTCTGGTGTGTGTATAACTCTGTTATGGTGGTGTAACTCTGTTCTCACCAGAAACTGCACAGTTTTCATGCCAATGCACATTTTTATATCGACTCTCTCATATTGACTTCCAGATACGGAGACAAACACAAGGTAGCAGGATTTTCTGATTTTGCTGGTTTATGATGGGTTGAAATGTTATGAACAAAATGTTCAGGATCCATTGCCCATAGTTCATAGTCTCTATCCATTGTCTTTGTTTTTAATTTCCTGCCGTGAATTGTAGAATTGGGCAGTGAATTGTGGAATTGGATGTTGTGGAATGCTGCAGTGTTTTACTGATTGGTGCAATTAGATGTTGTAATTTTATTGTCTCTAGTGTAAAGAGTTGTTTTGTTAGGATTTTTTACAGTTTCTGTACCAATCATATGTTAATTATAAGTTGATTATTAATTAACATATGATTGGTAGAATTGTAAAATATGATAAAAATAAATTAGAAAAAAAAAATTATTAAATTAATAATATTTTATTATTATTTTGGTTAATAGATGAATAATTCAATATGAAAATAGGTTTTGAGTGAAATAACTAAATGTAAAATCGTGTAATATTATGCAAAGAAAAATGCTACTTTGCCTTTCCAATTTGCCCACTCAATTTGACCGCTGGTCAAAAAATTTTTTTTTTTTTTTTTACTTAGTAATTGAGGAAGTGTTTTTAAATGTATTAATATATTTTTTTTATTTTTTAAAAATATTTAAATGTATTAAAAAAATGTGAAAAAAAAAAAAAAAAAAAAAAAACGCTGGGGGGTACGCCCAGCGGTAAGAGCGGGGCGGCAGAGTAGCCCCACTCTTATGCAAATTATGAGTTTGCATTTACATAATCCTAATATTCGGGTGCATCATGTGTTATTAATTTCACTTCCCTTAATTTTTTTTCTCTCTCTCGGTATATTCTACTTTTGTAATTTTTAAATCTTTGTATATTTACTTTTGAGTTTGACCACAAAGGAAGATTGAGGCAGACCTAAGAATCATTATGGTATTGAATCAAAAATGAAAATTTATTAAATATTTAACTAGAAAATTTGTCATATATGGTCAAGGGTAGCACTACAGTTTCCGAGGAATTTGGATAAGTGCATTTTTTTAATATTTTAAACATTTTAAAAAATTTACAATATCATTAAAAATTACTTAAATACTAAATAAATAAAAAAAATTGTTGGAATTCGTTATCAAAAAAATTGATCCCGTATGAATAATGAGATAAGATGAGATGAGATGATTTTAGTTAAAAGTTAAATAAAATATTATTAGAATATTATTTTTTAGTATTATTATTATTTTTAAATTTGAAAAGTTAAATTATTTATTATATTTTATGTAAAAAATTATATTGATAAAATAAGATGAGATGAAATTATTTCTCTATCCAAACGAGGTCTAGCATTTTCCTATAGTCAAATATCTTGTTTACACATATTTCTCGAAAAACACTACTTTCACCAATAAAATCTATCAATAAAACTCACCAATTGGGTTTTTTTTTTTTTAATATATATATTTTTTTATTCAATGGTTAAAGAAGTATTTTTAATAAATTTGTGATTTTTAATATTTTGATCGGTGCAAATGATTTTTTTCCTTTTAGGTATTTTTTAAATATCTTTAATCATTAAAAAAATATATAAAATATAAATTTATAAATAGTCATTTTTTTAATCATTAAAAAATTAAAATATATAAATAAGCATATTTAATTCCTAGCATTTTCCTTTTTTAAATTCTTAGCCATTAATTTTCTTACATCTTGGGTGGTGCCTTTGGGGCCTTGGGCTGTGCTTTAGCTGAACCTCCAGCAGAATTATTGCTGCACTGAAAAATCAGAGAGCAATGAGCATGGGGAAAGTGAGGAGGCCGACGCTTCAATCAACAAGAGCATCGCATTCCATCTCAAAACTCAATCCAGGTAACCATTAATTCTGCGTTTTCGGCAATCAAACCAAATGCTTCGTTTAATTTCCGTAAAGCTGCCCCAACAATTAAGGCGCAGAGCTTCACCGATCTGCCATGGCCACTTGTTCTCAACCTCCTCTCTCAAGCCCATCTCAGACCCCCCTAATTCCACGGACCCAAAATCTCTTACAGTTTCCTTCCTCCGAAACTCGTGTGGGTTGTCCTTAGAATTGGCCACTTCAGCTTCCAAGAAGCTCAACATTGAGAACGTAGAGAATCCCAACTCCGTTCTGAATATGTTGAGAACTCACGGTTTGACACAGAACCACATCATACAATTAATTAGTAGTCGTCCATTATTGCTTTCGGCCGATTTAGGCAATACCCTTAAGCCCAACATGGAGTTGTTTAAATCCTTAGGGTTCTCTGGCGCTAACCTCGCCAAAATGCTCAGCAAATACCCAAATGTGCTAGAAAGTGATGCATACACTGCTGTTGATTTTTTTAGAGCACATGGTTTTAGTGATATGCAAATAAAAACTTTGACCATGAAGCGTCCCTCATTGTATACGTATAATGCTCAAAAGATTTTTAAGCCAAAGTTGGAGTTTTTCAAATCGTTAGGCTTGTCAGATCTTGAAATTACAAAGCTTTTATCGGAGGAGCCGTATATTCTAACAAGAAGCCTCGAAAAACAAATCATTCCGTGTATTCAAGAGCTTAGGCGGATTCTTGGCACTAACGAGAATGTCTTAAAGGCTATAAGGAGATGTTACGGAGTAATTGAATCAGACGTGGTGCATATATTACAGCCCAACATCGATACGTTGATAAGCCATGGTGTTCCCCAGTCATTAGTTTTGAAAGTCTTCTTTATAAGTCCAAAGTCACTGCTTATCTGTGGCAATCGGTTTAGTGAGATTGTTAATGAAGTTATGAAATTGGGTTTTGATCCCAATTCTCTGTCGTTTGTTCTAGCCATCAGGTCCATGGCACTAAATAGTAAGCCACTGTGGGAGCAGAAGGTGGAAGCTTTTAGAAGTCTTGGTTTGTCAGAGGATGAGATTTGTTCAGCATTCAAGCGGCAACCCTTGTGCATGGCTATGTCGGAGAAGAAGATCAAGAAAATGATGGGTTTCTTTGTGAACAAACTGAAAATGAAGCCGTCTATGATCTCCAAGAGTCCAAATCTTCTACTGTATAGCTTGGAGAAGCGAATTATTCCGAGGTGTTCAGTTCTGCAAGTTTTGATGTTGAAGGGGTTGATCAAGCACGATATTGGCATCCCTTCTATGGTCGCAATGGCCGAGAAGAAATTCATGGTTAAATTTGTGAGCAAGTATCAAAATGAGGTTCCTGATGTTGTTAGCGCGCACCAAGGGAAGATAGAATTTCAAGGGCTCCCTATAGCCAAGAAGATGCGAGTACTTTTGACATAATCAAACGCGGCATTGGTTAAAGATGATGAGTTCAGTTTTAGTTCAACATGTTTGCAGTTGGGTAAATTACTCTTTGGAGGTGTCTCAGAAACTTTGTATGGTAATCGTCATTGATTTTGATTCGTTTTTTATTTGCCCCTCAATTATCATTTTACTGTTTGGATTTGCTCTTATTATCAAAATGATTCACTTGTCCATATCCATCTAAAAAGAAAATATTGAGAATTCCATGTACCCATGGAGCTACCTCATATGGCCTCAAATGGTAATACATGTCCCGAATCAATCTGAAGTAAAACTTAATTTTTTTCATCATCATTTACCTATTGCACTCTTTCAGTTTCTTAGTAATAATGGGTGATGGTACTAAATAGACTAATGAAATTATTCTTTTACACGTCGTAACATATAACCCGCTTAAAATAAATTGATATCTCAAGTGGTGAAAGACTTGAACTTGAGAGTATGCTGCTTCAAGTCTAAGATTCAAATCTCCTTAGGTGCAAATAATTTTTAGGAGCTGTTGAATTGAGAGTTTTTTCCATTAAGTTACTAGATATGCATTTGTTGGAAACTTCTTACCTCAGGCCTATGCACCTCCAAGATTAGTCGGAATGTTGTTATCGAACACCTGGTGCCAATAAAAAAATTTGATAGCTCATTTTTCTAAAGAGAAAGCATTATTCCAAGTCACAACATACAAGTTGTTTAAAATATTCCTAGGATTTTGATAATTTCTATTTAATGATATATAACATTGACAACCAATAATAAAAAAAATAAAAAAAAATTTATTTACCTTTGTATTTCTATTTTGATTATGAAATTGCATTGCTCTATCGAAGAAGGATGGCAAAAACTTTTACAGGGGTGGCGATCACAAGCCACCCTTTGCATGTACAAGCTCATCACCACTTTAGGTGGACATCACTCTTACAAGCAATGTCGATGATGGATTTGGCCATCACAATGAGAGATGGTTTGTACTAGTCAATAAGGGACAGAACAAAGTTATGCAATATGTTGGCCAAAATTAATTAATTTTTTTTTTATAAAATATGCCTCATATAAAAATTATATATATATATACACACTTCTATGATTTTTAGAAACTTTGAGGTATACCTATAAAACATCCTACAGACAACCCTCTACCTCTTTTAGATGCGGTTTGAATAGTAAGTTGAGGAGAGATGAGTTAAAATGAAAGTTAAAAGTTAAATAAAATATTATTAGAATATTATTTGTTAATATTATTATTATTATTTTGAGATTTAAAAAAGTTGAATTGTTTATTATATTTTGTATGAAAATTTAAAAAAATTATAATAATGAAATGAAACACTTCTTGTATTCAAACGGAGCTCATAGGTGCATCATGTGTTACTCATCTCACTTCTCTTAATTTTTTTTTCTCTCCCGGTTTATTATTTTTAATTTTGGTCCTCTTATAAATTTTAATTTTAATAAATCTATGTATATTCTACTTTTGAGTTTGACCACACTAGGGGTGACAAATTGTGTTAACGGGTCGTGTTTATGTTATGTCAAGTTGTGTATATTTTACGATATGGGTCAACCCAAACACGACCCGTAAAGCTTAACGGGTCAAATTTTTAAACCCTGACACGACCGATTAAAATAACGGGTTAACACGACACGATCTGTTTGGACCCGTTTATGTAAATGAGTTGAATTGACCAAAATAATCAATTTGACCTTATTAACATAATTTTACATAAAACTTAAAATCACAATATCTTCCAAAAATATAAAACTAATTACATAAGTCTAAAATTACAAACCAGACAATAAAAACACCAAATTATAATCCAGAGGAAGTGTGAGAGGTGGTCGTGACTTGTGAGAAATGACTCAACTGAAAACTAAGAGAGAAAGTTAGAAAATACGAAATAGGATTTTAAAAAAAAAAAACCCCAACACGAATCTACCTCAGTGTTAAGGGTGAACTTGAGAATGTGTGGGTTAGGTGCACGGTCCTGGGTTCGATTCCCCACTATTCGAATCCTTTTGAATAATAATAATATTAATAGTAATAATAAAGGATGAAGCATATGGAGCTCTCCTAAATAAAGGGTTAGAAACAGTTACCCAAAATTTTGAGGGTTGAGGGTTCAACCTTTAAACAGAGTTGGCGGGAAAACTGCTAGTCCCTTGAGCTTTGGTTAAAATCAGCAATAATTAATCTTAAGGTTGAAAAATCCTATGATAAATTATAATTAGTAATGAAGAATACACATCCGTTTAGCTACACACACGAGTTTTGAGATATTTTTCCCAATTCTTTGTGTAAAATTGTTAAGACAGTCTTGGTGGATAAAACTCCTAGGGGTTGAGTAGTCATGTGTTGCATTTTATGAGAATTCGTTATTGTGTTTGATTGCTTTTGTTTGGGATTTCGAACTTTATGCAATATTCATCTCAATTAATTTTTACTATTTTGCTCAGAGACTAGCAAAATGCTAGATGGGGGTGTGATTGAGTTGCATTGGCATAAATCAAAGTTGTGATTTCAATTGATTAATAGCATAAGTTATGCTTGATTTTAATACTTGTGATTTAATAATGTTTCTTCACATGCACAACACACTTTTAATATTTTAATCTAGTTTTATTTTTATCTTTAATTAATTAATTATTTTATTTTTTTTGTCTAGTTTTATTTTATTTTTATTTTTATTTAGTTTTACAGCCCCTCCTAAACGACATGTCGTTTTTCTAAAACAGAAAAAACGTCCGGTCGTTTGTCTATACTGAATCAAATCTAGCCTCCTAAACAATACGTCGTTTTCTGTCATTTATCTCTAACGAATGAATTCTCCTCTCCTAAGCTTCTGAAAATGGGATGTTTACGTGGCTGGCCATTATTGATAACCAATAATAAAAGAAAAATAAATAAATTATCTAACTTTCCATTTCTATTTTGATTGTGAAACTGCTTTGCTCTATCAAAAGAACGATATCTTCCAAGATTTTCACTGCATCTTTTCTGGTTTTAATTCCAAAGGTTGATACTCCCTCTGGTTTTGATAAATTTAGGTCAATCAGCCTTTGTTTGGTGTTCTATAAAATATGCTCCAAAATCATTGTTAATCGGCTGACAGGCCTCCTCTCCAGAATGATTTCGTGTGAATAATGAGCTTTCATTCCAGGGAGAAGTATCTTTGATAATATTACTATTACTAAGGAAATGATTCACTCTATTAATAAAAAGGCCCATGGTGGTAATATCATGATTAAATTGGATATGGCTAAAGCTTATGATCGCATGGATTGGTTGTTTCTTCTGGAGGTTCTTCGTTATTTTGGATTTTCTTCTAATTTTTGTGATCTTATCAGAACATGCATCTCGACTCCTTGATATTCTATTATGATGAATGACACTATTAAAGGATTTTTTAAAGTTGGCCGAGGTTTACGTCAGGGTGACCCTCTTTCTCCTTATCTCTTTATTATACTTCAAGAGATTCTCTCTAGATTGATCAAGCAAAGTGTGGAGGCTCAAAAATTTGGTCAATTCTCCCAGGCCCGAGGTACGCCCAGAATCTCTCATCTTATGTATGCTGATGATGTAGTTATTTTTTCTAATGGTAGCTCTCAAGCTATTAGGGAGATTTTATCTGTGCTCCATAAATATGAGAGCTGGTCGGGTCAGTGTATCAATCACTCTAAATCTGCCATTTTCTGCTCCCAAAAAATCTCTGTTGCTCGCAAAAGCTTATTATTATGGAAGACTGGATTTTCAGAAGGATATTTTCCTTTCAAATATTTTGGAGTGCCTATTATTCTGGGTCGTCTCAAACAGGTTCATCTGGAAGATATGTTGGCTAATATCCAAAAGAAAATTTCGGGGTGGAAGATGAGATTTCTTTCAACGGGTGGCCACCTTACCTTACTTCGTCACGTTATTTCTAGTATGGCTCTTCACCTTTTTGCTGTCCTTTAGGTCCCTCAAGCTACTATTAAAAACATTCACCAGATGATGAGTACTTTCTTTTGGGGGGAGCATAATGGCAAAGGTAAGAAAAAATGGGTGGCCTGGAATTCTATCTGCCGTCCCGTGGAGGAAGGAGGTTTGGCGCTTAGAAACCTCGATGATATGCAGAAAGCCCTTCATGCCAGATTTGCTTGGAATCTTATTCAAGGTAATTCTTTATGGGCGAATTTTTTTAAGAGTAAATATGTGGGTTTGAAACCTTGGGCCCTGGTTGATCCTACTAAGGGTACTAGGTTCTGGAAAATGATTGCTAAATCTCTTCCTTTGGTCTTGGATAATTCTAAATGGCGTCTTAAGGATGGTAAGGTTTTTTTTCTAGTATGATAAATGGAGAGATAGAGGTCCTTTAAGCAATGATATGAATATAGTGGGGCATCCCAATCTTCACGTGAAGGATTGTCAATTAAATAATGTTTGGGATGTCGATTTTATTCGTCAGTTAGTGGGGCCGGATCAAATTGACGACATTTTAGAGGATCTTTGCAAGGCTAAGCCAGGTATGGATGTTCTGATATCTTGGGATCCCGATAGGTCAAAATTGGAAAGATACAGTGAAGAGGTGGTTTCGTCGAGCAAATAATACGTCTCAAGTTGGCATTATTCTGGGAATTCTTCCGGTGATTATAACTTGGAGACTATGGCGGAGGCGCTGTTCGGCGCGTATGGAGGGTCGCTTTGAATCTGTCTCTGAAATTATTCACTCTGTTCGTCGGTGGATTAGTCTTATATGCCGTGATATGCATGCTAGTTCTCACATTTCCAGTTTTGATTTGTAGGTATTGAAAAGTTTGAATGTCTAGGCTGTTCTTATCCCAATTCGGCGTTGCAAAACTATCACCTGGCATCGTCCTTCGGCGGGATGGGTCAAGCTTAACACAGATGGCAGCAGTTTGGGTAATCCTGGTGCCTCAGGGATAGGTGGGATCATTAGAAATAATCATGGAAAACTAATTCATGCTTTTTCCTCATTCATTGGCATAGGATCTAATAATCGGGCAGAACTTCTAGCTCTTCTTCATGGGCTTCAGGTTTGTAAATCTTTATCTCTTAATTTTGTGCATATCGAACTTGACTCTATGAATGTTATATCCTGGTGGAGGAGCAAGAGATGTGGGGTGTGGTATCTAGAGGATTTCTGGGAGGAAATTATCGACATTATGGACTCCATAACCTGCTCGATACACCATATTTTTAGAGAGGGAAATAAAGTTGCTGATTGGTTAGCCAAACATGGAGCTTCTAGTAAAGATTTAGCAGTTTCGCAATTAATGGAGACTCCCCGTGCATTGCGTGGTCTTATCCGTATGGATTACTCCGGTTTACCGTCTTTGCGTTTTAGTTAGTTTCGAGTATTTGATGTTTTTCGTTTATTTTATTGTTTTTGTTAGTTTTTTCTGGCTAGGTGTTTCCCGCATGCTGGGTTTATCGTTTGTACCCCAGATGCTTGTCTTTGTAACTACGGTTTTCCTCTGCCACAAGTGAGGGTTATTAAAAAAATTGAGGAGGGGTCAGTAGTGTACAGGTGACCCTAACTTTTTTCTAAAAAAAATATATATATATTTAATACATTTATAACTAATATATTTTTAATTGATTTATTATTTTATTATTGGTTTTAGATGAAAAAAATGATTAAGAGGCATAAATCAAAGTTGTGATTTCAATTGATTAATAGCATAAGTTATGCTTGATTTTAATACTTGTGATTTAATAATGTTTCTTCACATGCACAACACACTTTTAATATTTTAATCTAGTTTTATTTTTATCTTTAATTAATTAATTATTTTATTTTCTTTGTCTAGTTTTATTTTATTTTTATTTTTATTTAGTTTTACAGCCTCTTCTAAACGACACGTCGTTTTTCTAAAACAGGAAAAACGACCGGTCGTTTGTCTATACTGAATCAAATCTGACCTCCTAAACAATACGTCGTTTTCTGTCGTTTATCTCTAACGAATGAATTCTCCTCTCCTAAGCTTCTGAAAATGGGATGTTTACGTGGCTGGCCATCATTGACAACCAATAATAAAAGAAAAAAAAATAAATTATCTAACTTTCCATTTCTATTTTGATTGTGAAATTGCATTGCTCTATCAAAAGAACGATAGCAAAAAATTTCACAGGGGTGGTGATCACAAGCCACCCTTTGCATGTACAAGCTCGTCACCACTTCAGGTGGACAGAAAGACGCAACCCTTGTAATGTAAATCCACAAATCCAAGCTTCAACTTGGAGTTGAAGTCAGTGATTGCTTTGATTGGAGTTGGAGTCCACTGATTCAGAGTCGAACTCCAACTCAGAGTCAAGGCTAACTCCAATTCCATTCCAAATGTTTTGTTCGGGCACGAAGTCGAAGTTGCTACTCAAAGTTAGGTTTTTGACCCTTTTTCCTGCACTTTATCAGCACCCAAATAAAAAAGAATAGTCAAATTAGTCAAAAACATAGCCTAATAATCTCTCAAATACAACTATAAGGACCCATATTTGTCATCAAACACGACACAAAGACAGACAGGTGACTATCTTGAAATACCAACATAAGCACAAAAGACAAGGATAACACTGTTTCAAATATATCCAGCATCACATTCTAGCCAATTTACCATCTCTTCTACTGCCAGCTTGTTCCTCTTTCACCTCGTCCAACTTTGGTGTTTAGATAAAACTTAAGGTTAAATATTAATACCAAAGCTTTGGTTTGATTTTTTTGATAAGATTCATCTTTATACTCTCCATTTTAATTTATTTATTATAATTTTAATAAATTTTGGACATTCTATTATCTTCGTTTTCTTTCTAAATGAATAATGGATAGAGAATTCATTCTAATGACTACAATAAATTAAACGTGTAATTATAAATATAAAAATCAAAGCAACCATTTGAAAATAGTCAAAACCTAAGAACCCTTACTCTCATAAAGTTTTTCTTTTGAGAAAATATAAATAGCACTTTACTGTGCATAACAGCCGCTGCACACTAAGTATATTGGGTGAAAAAAAAAAAAACCACAGCACGGGTGTGCTGCGGCTATGGCCTGATACCCAGAATAACTCTTTTCTTTTTTCTTTTTTATATTAGAAAAAATCTATTCATCAGCCGGTTCTAATTTCCTACACCACACACCGTAGACCGGGTTTGACACTTCACAGTTCGAAACCAACTTGCTTCTCTCCTCCCCCATTGCTTTCCTTTCTCCCCATGCTTCTCTCTTCTCTTCAGAAACCAACTTCCCTTTATTTGATGAAACTCATCCCAAATTTTCTTCACCGAATCACCACAAAATTCCTCAAATCTCTCAAATGCAAATTTACTTTGAAAAAGTCAAAAAAATAATGAAAAAGACAAGAGATGAACAAGGAGGTGCGGTGACCCACCGATTTCTTGCACCAAGATCAATCTTGAATCTCATACAGGTGATTTCTTTCTTTCTTTTGTATTTTTTTCCCTTTTTTATTTCTTTAGATTTTTTTTGGGCTTATTTTTTATCAACTTGTGGATTATAATCTATTCGTCTTTGAAAGGCTCCCAGTTTCATTTCTTTTAATTTTATTGCCATTTTGTAAAATCTAGGTTCCCATCTCTGTTTTGAATCAAGGTTTCAAAATTCATTTTCTACAAAGTTTTGCTAGTTTTTTTCCAAAATCCACTCACTCGACTTCAATTCATCTAATTTTGTGCGATCAGGCATTCAATAATTTCCTTATTCTTAGCTTTGGTCTCAATCCAGCTGTCTATATGAGCTATCAATAACAAATTGGCAACAATGACTATGTGCTTTAGAGTTTAATGCTCCTCCTGTGATAGAAGATAAACTATTCAAAGACGAAGAAAATATTTTTTAGAGTTTGCGAGGTTGGGTAGGTGGTGCTGAAGGTGGCAAAGGAGTTGGGCAAAGCGAAACCATATCCCATGGACAGATCTACTGACCAGTCGCCTTTGACAAGATTTGTCGTTTTGTGCCGAAAGCAGCACCAGCCGCCAGACACAATAATGACACCCGTGGTTAAACAGTACTAACGCTGTTCACTCACGGATGCACTTTTTGTTACCCGTGCTTCAACAGTAAATGACAGCTGTTAGTCACGGATCTATTGTAATAGGAACTCCTTCATCTATAAAAGGAGAACCTCATTTCATTTCTAGGCAGAGACCATTTTAGCGAAAACAATCTTGTAAGCTATCTACTACTCTCTGCCTACTTACCCTTATTACCCAAGAGCAAATCTTGCTCTACCTTGTGCCATAAACTTTGTAATCTTTATTAAAGTTTATGAATATGTTTATTTTCTCATTATCTGTTTTATTTTGCATTGCATCCATGCATATGGTCGGTTTAACCGCCTGCCTTTAATTATGCATATTTATCTGCTTTGCTTTATATTTGATTTATTCTTCCATCTTCTCCTTCCTTCTCTTCTTCTTCACTCCTCTTCTCTCCATTCCGCTGTCTTGGTATCAGAGCCATTCTGGTATCTAATTGTTGCATATTATTCTTCTTTTTTCTATCTTGTTTTGATCATCTTCTACCGGGTGCGGGAGTTTCTGCACTAGGTGGTTCAGTACTAAGTGTGAGAAACTGAGGGAACCCTTGTAAGACCCATTCAAGCCGGGGTAGGCGTTAGGGCATATTGGGTTGAAGTAGCTATCACACTAGGTAAAGTTCACAGCCTCTTTGAGATGCAACCTTCCCTGTAGATTAGGATCAAAACTTGTTAGGATGAGGAGGAGTAATTCCTCAATTAGTTTCAGGACGACTTTGCCGCCTGATATTGTGAATGAAGAGGATTGCTCTTTTGGAGAAGAGCTATCTCCTAATCTAGGATCGTGGAAGATCCCAGATATTAAACCAACTGATATTTACAAAATCACTTGGTTAAAAAATACTTTTTTGAATACTTTGAATGTTCGAACAGTCGAACAAACCTATAGTATATCTAAATCCCAAGAAAAATGTTATCTCCTTAATGAGGAAGATATTAAAAAATACAAAAATGAGGGATTTAAATATATTCACATAGGTTCTGTGCAGATTGCTGCTAAGCCTTTAACAAGGTTAGGCATCAATGCTTCTGTTCTTTTTTGTTTAAGAGATGGCAGATTCCTCGGGTTTGAGGATAGCATTCTCGGAATGGTCCAGTCTTCTTTATCAGAAGGACCAGTCCATTTTGATTGTTTTCCAAATATTACTTTGTCTCTAACAGACAAACACATTTTGAAATGTTTAATTTTAAATATTTTGACTTCTGGATATCATATGATTGAAGGAAGTAAACCTCTTGCTTTGATTTTCAGGATTTATTATCGTCTTTTAAAAACGAATTTAGATCCAAAAGCCATTGCAAAACCTTCTGGGAAGCATACTCTTCTGATCCAGAGTAGCTCTTCAGATGTGGATATTAAAGTTCCTAAAAGGATTTATTGGGATGAAATTTCTCTTCCTAATGAATGGATTTTAGAACAAGAAATGCCCTTGCCTCCAAGGAATATTGCTACGGGTGCTGATGTTGACATCATCCAGCAATACGTCAATGGAGATGTTAAAATTTCTTTTGATAAATCTAAAACCACAAGTAGTAGAAGAAGAAATTCTTTTGCTGGTTCCAGATCTAGTTTTGTTGGCCCTGTTCAGAACAATCCAAGAAAGGATATCAATTTCCATCAATTTCTTGAGGATTCTGTAAGAACAGCTCAACCTGTTGTTAAACCTACTTTAAAAATGAAAGGAATTTCTACTTCCTCTCAAGTTACTTCTGCTTTTTATTCGGCAAAAGGAGAAACTGGTTCTTCACAAAACCAGAACATAAATGATGAAGCCGATAAAGAAGATACGTCTTCTATGTCACCAACAGCTTCAGATATGCAAGCCCCTGTTGCTCCTGTTTTTCCACCTGTTCATCACAGTTTAAATGTTTTGAACAAATCTTTTGAAATAGATTTACCTGCTTTACTAAAAGATTTTGCTTCTTCTGAAAACAAACAAAGGCGAAAAGCCTATGTTGCCAAATTTTCGGATTTAGAAAAACAACGTGTTAAACGCAAATGGAAGGAAGAAATGAATAGGCTTCAGAAGCATATTTCTCTTCTGGATTTTGCAGAAAATACTTATGTTTCAAAAAACACGTTGAATGTTGTTAAAAATGAATTTGTCAAAGAAGAAGGAAGGACTGTAATTCAGTCCAGTCATCCTCCTTTGGAGACCGTTGTTATTCCTTTTAAAGGTTCGGAAGTCATTGCTTCCCCTTTCAAACTATCTGATACTATTGTTTCAAAGGATCCAGAAAAGGACAAGATTCTGAAAGAAACAAAAAAGATTATTTCTCAAAATAATTTTGCGAATCTTGCTCTTCGAATGATCGGAGAACAATTGGATCGGATTGAAGAAAAGGTTGAGAAGCCTGTTTTTACTTCTCCTCCTATTTTTAAAAATGATTATCCTTTGGTCTTCCCTAAAGATCAGCCAAAGAAAAAGATTGAAAAACCTTTGATCAGTCTTCCTGAAGAAAGGCCAAAAATTGATTTTAAACAGGCCAAGACTTTAGATAAAATTGATCAATTGTTAGCTGATCTAAAGAAAGAACAACCTTCTACCAGTACTCTCAATAGTAATACTGATGGAATTGTTCTTGAAGAAACTTCAGGAGAATCTTCTAGCGAAGAATCCTCTGAAGACAATGATATTGATCTAATTGAAAAAAATTTTCAAAACCTGGAAATAGCCAGATTTTCTTCAAAAGGATCCAAGCCAATGAGTCTGACGAAGAACTGGTACTCCAGACCTACACCTCCTGATTTACAGTTTGAAGAAAAAGTTTTCCAAAACCAATCTTCTTACTCTGCTGACAAAGTTTACGGATGGAATATTGATGGATTCTCCGAACAAGAAATCATTAATACCATGAGTAAAATGTCAATGGTTGCTAATGCTTATATCAACAATAACATTAGACAACCTGATATTGTTATTATTTTAACACAAGGTTTTACTGGTGTTTTAAGGAATTGGTGGGATAAGTATCTCACCAATGATGCTAGGGAAGCCATCCAATATGCAGTAAAATGCAATAAGGAAGGTTTACCTATTTTTGATGAAGCTATTGGGATGGCACATCCTGATAGTATCAACACCTTGATTTTTACTATTTTAAAACATTTTATTGGGACACCGTCTAACATAACTAGTCATGTGAGCGACCAGTTGAATAATCTCAGATGTCATCAGATGTCAGATTATAGATGGTATCAAGATGTTTTTATTTCTCGAGTAATGCTTCGCGACGACAGTCAAAAGCCTTACTGGAAGGAGAAATTTATTGATGGATTACCTCGTCTTTTTGCTTACAAAGTCAAGGAAGAACTTACTGGTACTGATGGTTTACTTAACTATGAAGATTACACTTACGGTGATATCTTCAGTATTGTTAAGAAACTTGGCATTAGTATGTGTCATGATCAAAGAATGCTTCGTGAACATATGAGAAATAGTAAGAAGGCCAAATACGAAATGGGCACATTCTATGAACAATTCGGTCTTTCTAGTATTGCTTCATCTAGAAGAAAGCATAAAATTGCTAAACCTCATGGTGGTTTCAGGAGAAAACCCCGTGATGAATTTTATAAGAAAACTTATAAAAAACCATTTCCCAAACCATTTTCTAACAAAAAGAATTTCAAAAATTCTAAAGAAGATTCTTCTGGAAAATGTTATAAATGTGGCAAGACTGGACATTTTGCTAATAAATGTCCCAAGAAAGCCAAAGCATTCAAAAAGAAGCTTAACCAGATGGATATCAATCCCAATGATAGAGAAGAATTGTTTCGACTCTTAGAAACAGATTCATCTTCATCATCGGAGATTCTTGAGTATAGCTCTAGTGATTCAGAATATCACTCTGAAGTTACAACTCCTGATCCCTCTGATTTAAAGCTAGGTTGCAATTGTAATTCTACTTGTTGTAAGCCTCCTAGTAAGACAATCAATGTCTTAACTAAGGATGAAGAACAAGAGAATCTTTTACTAACCTTGATTTCCCAAATTACTAACCCTGAGCTTAAAGAAGACTATCTTCTAAAGCTAAAGAAGGTAATGCTCCGTAAGGATCCTAAACCTTCTAATCAAAGGGTTAATTTTCAAGAAACCTTGGAAAGATTTTCAAAGAAAAAACTCAAGGATATTTCTGTTTCTGATTTACAATTTGAAATAAATTCTGTCAAAAAAGAAATTGAAAATCTTAGATCTGAAATAAACAACCTCAAATCTGAGAATGAAATTTTAAGACAAGAATTTTTATTAATCAAGATTGTCAAACAACTTGATCAAGACATTCCTTCTGATAATGAGCAAACTGAGGCTGGTTCTAGTCAACAGGATTCACCTGCCGACAATCAGATTTGTTTAATTCGTCATACTATTCCTCCCAAATGGTTTTCACGAGTTAATATTATTGTTGCTCATGATTTTCAATTTTCTGTTGTTGCTATGATTGACTCCGGATCAGACTTGAATTGCATTCAAGAAGGACTCATTCCTAGCAAATATTTTGAAAAATCAACCGAAAGATTATTCTCGGCAAATGGCTCAAAGATGACCATTAATTATGAGCTCAATAATGCTCATGTTTGCCAGGATAATATTTGTTTTCGGATCCCCTCTGTTTTAGTCAAAAATATGTCTGACAAAGTGATTTTGGGAATCCCTTTTATCTTTTCTTTATATCCTTTCATGACTGAGAAAGACGGTATCACTACCGACCCTTTTGGTCAGAAAGTAAAATTCCATTTTGCTTCTCGTTTTGAAATTGATTCGGATAAAAGCAAGAAATCTTTGTTTTTAGCAAAACAAAAACATTTGAATTTCCTCCAACAGGAAATCAAGTACAGAAAGATTTCTGAACAATTATCCAATTCCATTTTAATTTCAAAAATTGATGCTTTTAACAAACGTTTAATAACAGATGTTTGTTCTGATTTACCCAATGCTTTTTGGTATAGGAAGAAACACATAGTTTCTCTCTCATACATTAAAGGGTTTAATGAAGCCAATATTCCAACAAAAGCTAATTCTATTCAGATGAATAGCAAAACGCTGGAATATTGTCAAAAAGAGATAACTGATCTTCAGAATAAAGGCATTATCAGGAATAGCAAGTCACCCTGGTCTTGTCCTGCTTTTTATGTCCAGAAAAATGCAGAACTAGAACGTGGTACCCCTCGTCTAGTTATCAATTACAAACTTTTGAACAAAGTCTTAGAGTGGATTAGGTACCCTATTCCCAATAAACAAGACTTAATTCATAGGTTGAGTGATGCTGTAGTCTTTTCTAAATTTGACCTTAAGTCCGGTTTTTGACAAATCCAAATAGCCGAGTCAAATAGGTATAAGACTGCTTTTGTTACCCATTTTGGTCATTTCGAGTGGAACGTCATGCCTTTCGGCCTAAAAAACGCTCCCAGTGAATTCCAAAACATCATGAACGATATTTTCAATTCGTTCTCTACTTTCACCATCGTTTATATTGACAATGTTGTTGTTTTTTCAAAATCTATTGATGAACATTGGAAACATTTGCAAACGTTTCTTGACATCATTAGATTCAATGGTCTTGTTGTTTCGGCAACAAAAATTAAATTGTTCCAAACCAAGATTAGATTCCTTTGTTATGACATCTCTGAAGGCAAAATCAGGCCAATCCAAAGAGCCATAGAATTTGCTGACAAATTCCCTGATGTCATTCTTGATAAAAAACAATTGCAGAGGTTCTTAGGATCTCTCAATTATGTTGCTGATTTCTACAAGGATATGAGGAAACAATGTCGTCCTTTGTTCAAACGACTTCTTTCTAATCCTCCTCCTTGGACAGAAATTCATACTAATTTAGTAAGGAAAATTAAGGCACATGTCAAAACTCTTCCGTGCCTTGGTATCCCTACTTCTGATTCATTCAAAATTGTGCAAACTGATGCCTCAGACATTGGTTATGGTGACATTCTGAAACAATGCGTTTCACCAGGTTCATCTGAACAAATTGTTCGTTTCCATTCTGGAACCTGGAATCCTGCACAAGAAAAATATAGTACTATTAAAAAAGAAATTTTAGCTATAGTACTATGTATATCAAAATTTAATATATATATATATATATTTATATCATTGACAATCTGCAGACGAAAGAACAAGGGAGAGAGAGAGAGAGAGAGAGAGAGAGGGGGGTGTTGTGTTTTGTAAAGTTTAAAAAAAGAAAAAAAAAAAAAACAACTCATAACCATGCTGAAACCCTGGAGTGCAGTGTAGGCAGACGAGTAGCAAGAAAAGCTTATAGTGTTTAAACCGAATTTTTCTGCAATATCTTTTCTTTTAAATTGATTTAAAAGTAAACAAAAAGAATACAAACTTTATATTTATCTTTTTAATTTAAAACTTTTACTAATTAAGTTTTAGGTGGCCTGTGAAAATGTTAAATATAATTTTAGAGTCCCGTATACTTTGAATAAAAATAATATTCACAACTGAAATATTAGTTTTTTCACGTAAATTTTAAATTTGTCCATTTCATTAAATAGAAATGCATGGGACTTGTGGTTGAACAATTAGTGGAGGTTTGAATAATGAGTTAAAATGAGATGAAAGTTAAATAAAATATTATTTTTTAATATTATTATTATTTTGAGATTTGAAAAAATTAAATTGTTTATTGTATTTTTATGTGAAAATTTAAAAAAATTGTAATGATTAGATGAAATGAGATTAAATTAGATGAGATAAGATTAAATAAGTGAAAATATTTTTTATATCCAAACCTCTCCCTATGAAATGAGTGCTTGGGCTGTTCTTGGGTGACCCTTCAACAGAAATTACCGTTGCACGGAAAAGTCATAGACTCATAGTATATGGATACTTTAAGACTGTTCATCTAGATTCTGGCCCGGAAAACTAGGTATACCTTGACTGAAATCTAGATTTCAAACTAGAGTTAGAATCCAGATGAATCCAGAATTTTTTTTTTAATTGGATTCCAGGCTCTGGGTTGAACCCCTTTCTTTTTTTTTGAATCTGCCTTGAGAACAAGTTTGTCTTTTTTTTTTGTTCTTTCGGTTTTTGCCTGTCTGTTAATGTTTACTTCATTTAATCCTGATGTTAATGTATTTTAGCGTATAGTTAGTTTGCTGAGAATGGAAGACCAGTCCTAAGGGACAGTGAGGAGGCCATGTTTCAATGCATTTTTTTTTTAATTTTGTGTTTTTTATTTCCAGTATTTTAAATCATTTTAATATTTTTTTAAAAAAATTACAAAGTCATTAAAAAGAGTTTTGTTACGCACAGTTATTTTATATTTTTTGCGTACTTCACTGATATGATTGACCAAAATAATTATTTTATATTAAAAAATGACGCAGTCAATCACATTAATAAAATACGTAAATAGTACACAAAAATAACTGTACATAAAAGTTTTGTTAGTGATTTTCCATATTGCAATCAGCTCAATAACATCGCATTCACCTCAAGACTCGATCAAGGTATCCATCAATTCAACTTTTTCCACAATCAAACCAAATGCCTCGTCTAATTTGCATAAAAAAGCTGACCAACAATTAAGGTGCAAAGCTTCGCAACCTAGGCACACCAACTTTTACTCGAAGCATTCACATTTTATGAGTAAATTTTTCTGCTAAATTTTAGTTAAAAGTAATATTTTTTTAAAATTTTACTCATATTTCTAAAGGAAAATGCTATTTCTACAGAAGTTTTCCACCGAAAACTTCTACCGAAAGGCAATTTTATTTTTTTATTTTTTATTTTATTTTTACTTAGTGATTAAGGAGTGTTTTTAAATGAATTTATGATTTTTTTATATTTTTTAAAAATATTTAAAGTGTTTAAAAAAATGATTGAAAAAAAAGCAAAAAAAAAAAAAAAAAAAACTTTTGCCTTTCGGTAGAAGTTTTCGGTGGAAAACTTCTGTAGGAATAGCAGTGCTCATTTCTAAAACTTTCTACATCATACTCATAATTCTTTTTCTATTCTATTAAAATAATATTGATTTATTATTTTTTCTACTCATTTCTTTGTATATCTTTAACTACTAATTTTTGTCTTACAAGGAAAGAGCGGGAGAAAAACTTTTAATTTTTTTTTTGCACATTTTTGGAATTATTTGTTGTATCCATGTTTTTTTTATTTTTCATCTGCAACGATTTTTTTAAACTACTTATATCTCTAAACGATAATATTTTCAAATTCAATACTTTCGTAACAATAATATTTTAAAAAAACCATATTTTCACAAATGGTCAATTTTCTTAAAAAAAAAATGGATAATCTCAATGGCAACATTTTTTTTTTCAAATTTTAACTATAACAAATAGGAAAAATCTATTTATCATTTTTTTTTTATCATCATCTTCTTAACATCTCTTGATGTAGTATTAAATGATAAATTTACAAGTAAAATATAATAAATAGTCTCTAATACCACGTCATAAGATGACGAGAGAATGTTGATAAAAAATATGATCAATAGCATTACTCTAACAAATATGAGCATAAGTGAAAGTGTAGATGATTGAAAGCATAATTTGTTTTATTGATTAGAATAAAATATTTGTAAAAAATGATTTAGGGATTAATAGTCACTCCCTATATGTTCTATTCAAATCCCAAAACTTCTACCTAAAATAATCATCTCAATATTTGAGCCATATTATATCTAATAAGTACATGAAATCCAATAGAATTATTTTGTTGTATCCAAACTAAAACCATTCCAACCCGTTCCATGAATAAAATGTGATCAATTAACCAACCAGCAAATTTATTGATATTACTGTGAAATATTCTTATTCATGGATGGTTTATTAAATTAAATTGATAAATTTGTCGATATTACTAATGAAAGATTCTTATTCATAATGGTTTATAAAATTGAATTGATATTTCCTTTTTCAGTAAAGAAAGACTTATTCCAAATCACAACATATAAAAAAATTTGATAAATTTTGTATTGAATGATATATAACATTGGCAGACAAGCAACAATAAAAGAACAAAACTAAATTATCTAGCATTCCATTTCGATTTTAATTAACTGTGTTAAAAGAAGGACATCTAAATATCTCATTGGTGCTTAAAAGCCACCCTTTTGCATGCAAGAGCTCTAGCACTCTCTTACCATGTCAATGGTGGATTTGACCATCACAACGAGAGATGGTTTGTACTAGTCAGTAGTTAATCAGGGACAGAAACAAGATATTCAATTTGGGGGCAAATTTAATTTTTATTAAATATACCTCATATAAAAATTATTTACTCTTTTTTCTTTCTGTGATTTTTAGAAACTTTGAGGTATACCCGGTCCATCCTGTAGACAACTCTTTACCCTTGATGCGGCTCGCAAACACCGTAGCTCACAAAGGCACCTGCGCTGCTCGCTATAAGTATCTTTCCAACCTTTTGGGTCCAATGTGTTGTGGCTCATGAAATTATTGATGGGTGCAAGTGCAACAGAAGGTGGCTTTGGGTACAAGTGAAGAGGTCGATGCTTCTTCAATCAATTCAATAGCATTGCATTCCATCTCAAAACTCAATTGAGTTGTTAATGTCGTGTTTCGTACAACTTTGGGATAGGTTCCAGTAATTCGGATCTTGAGTTTTTTACCTGCACAATTAAGAAATATAGAGAGTGGGGGGCCTTGGTGGAGATCAGGGAGTCAGATACTAAAGTCAGTATATCTCTTTAGTAATTTGTATGTGAACTTAGAGAAATCAAAGTGAGTTCTTCGTACCTGAGAGTCGGCTTTTATACTAGGTTTCTGGGTGGAGACAACTCACACTAGGCTTCAGGGAGTCCATGTCACTTCAACTGTTCGCTTAGTCAGAATCCTTTAATGCAACGTGACTTTTGTGGCGGTTTCATTAATGCGACGTAGAGTCTAAGGAGTAGTGTCATTAATGCGGCGTGGCTTCCTGAATCACTTTACCCTGCAGACGCTCTTTGTTAAGCCTCTTCCTACCCGCTGTAAGGAGATCATGGGTTCTCCATATTTCCCGTTCACCTGTCTGCGCAGGTTTCCGAAGATAGGGTATCATTGAGGAGGTGTGAGGGCGGCGAGTTTCATTTGTCCTTACCGTCCGATTTCCTTATGTGTGGGTCGCTTCGTGGGCGAGTTTTATTCATAGGCCGAATACTCTGTAGAAGCTCACTGACTCCTTTTAGAGGAGGATCGTTGGGTTTGGCCAGGCTCTCTGACATACTTCTCCAATGGTCTCTCGTGAGCTTACTATACAGACTGATGGAGGAAAACCCCCTTACATAAGTAACCATTGATTCAGCTTTTTTGAAAATCAAATCAAATGCTTCATTTAATTTCCGTGAAGCTGCCCCAACGGTTGAGGCACAGAGCTTCAACAATATGCCATGGCCACTTGTTCTCAACCACCTCTCTCAATTAAGAGTATTGGTAGTGGTTTATGCATCTATAATTGTAAAATCACATCTTTTGAAGATTGATTTTGCATATGAAGAACTTGTCCCACATTGAATTATGTATATTTAAATCAAATAATAATAAAATATTCATTATTTTATAAATTTTTTTTCCTATAATTTTTAGAGATAGCATATACAACCCATGAGTTTTTTTTTCACGAGAAATAAGAAACATGTACAAAGGCATGTACAATCTAAAAAACCCAATAACCAAATTACACTGCTCTATATATCCCTATTCTCGGTTCAATATCAGGGAAAATCACACAAAAAATTCTAAAAAAAACTCTAATCAGGGGAAATCACACATTCCATATGAGGGAAAATCACACAAAACAATTTGTGAAATCAAAACAAGTGGCTTGCACGAAATCACATTCTCTAGGGTTTCCAAATAGCTGCATGAAATCGAGTACTAAGCGAGAGAAGAGGCCATCGTTGATGAAGGAACAATCCCGTGGTACACTTGAGCTTTGCTTTGGGCAATGGTGTAGCAGAGCAGAGAGAAGAGAGAGGAAGGAGGGACACTTTTGGAGGGAAATGAGTTTGTATAAGAGAAGAGAGCAAGAGAGAAGAAAGAGGAAGACTTTCAAGGGAAATGAGTTTGTCGAAGAGAAAAGAGCAAAGAGATGAAGGAGGGAGACTTTTCGAGAAAAGACGTGCGAGAGAGAGGAGTCGTTCGAATAGAAAGATTATTTTTAATGTTTAAAGATTAAAATAGTGCTTCTTCAAATTTGAAGAAGTACTGTTTATAGCTATGGATAAAAATGAAGATAGATAAACCAATGTGGATGATTTTAAAGACATATTCTTCAAATTTAAAGATGAAAATGAAGATGGAGAAGTCACTACTAGTACTCATGTGCACACTAAATATACACTTCAAATATTCACACAAGTACCAATGATCGTTTCCCTTTTAAATATTTTTTAAATACCCTTAATCATTAAAAAGAAATTACAAATAATCACTTTTTTAATCATTAAAAAAAATTAACATATATAAATGAGCATATTTAATTCTTAGCCATAACCGGCATTTTCCTTTTTTAAATTCTTAACAATTAACTTTCTTACCTCTTGGGCGCCTTTGGGGCCTTGGGCTGTGTTTGGCTGAACATCCGGCAGAAATCATTGCTGCACTGAAAAGTCAGAGAGCACGGGGAAAGTGAGGAGGCCGACGCTTCAATCAACAATAGCATCGCATTCCATCTCAAAACTCATACCAGGTAAGCATTGATTCAGCATTTTCGACAATCGAACCAAATGCTTCGTTTAATTTCCGTTAAGCTGCCCCAACAATTAAGGCGCAGAGCTTCACCAATCTGCCATGGCCACTTATACTCAACCTCCTCTCTCAAGCCCATCTCAGACCCCCCTAATTCCACGGACCCAAAATCTCTTACAGTTTCCTTCCTCCGAAACTCGTGTGGGTTGTCCTTAGAATTGGCCACTTCAGCTTCCAAGAAGCTCAACATTGAGAACGTAGAGAATCCCAAATCCGTTCTGAATCTGTTGAGAACTCACGGTTTGACGCAGAACCACATCATACGCTTAATTAGTAGTCGTCCATTATTGCTTTCGGCCGATTTAGGCAATACCCTTAAGAACATGGAGTTGTTTAAATCCTTAGGGTTCTCTGGCGCTAACCTCGCCAAAATGCTCAGCAAATACCCAAATGTGCTAGAAAGTGATGCATACACTGCTGTTGAGTTTTTTAGAGCACATGGCTTTGGTGATAAGCAAATAAAAACTTTGACTATGACGTGTCCTGAACTTTATGTGTATAATGCACAAAAGATTCTTCAGCCAAAGTTGGAGTTTTTCAAATCGTTAGGTTTTTCAGATCTTGAAATTACAAAGCTTTTATCCGTAGAGCCGTATATTCTAAAAAGGAGCCTCGAAAAACAAATCATTCCGTGTATTCAAGAGCTTAGGCGGTTTCTTGGAACTGACGAGAATGTCTTAAAGGCTATAAGGAGATGTTACGGAGTACTTAGAACAGACGTGGTGCATATATTACAGCCCAACATCAATAAGTTGATAAGCCATGGTGTTCCCCAGTCATTAGTTTTGAAACTCTTCTTTATAAGACCTTTGTCACTGCGTACCTGTGGCAATCGGTTTAGTGAGATTGTTAATGAAGTTATGAAATTGGGTTTTGATCCCAATTGTCTGAAATTTGTTCTAGCCATCCTGTCCATGTCACTAAATAGTAAAACGCTGTGGGAGCAGAAGTTGGAAGCTTTTAGAAATTTTGGTTTGTCAGACGATGAGATTTGTTCAGCATTCAAGCGGCAACCCTTGTGTATGGCTATTTCGGAGAAGAAGATCAAGAAAATGATGGGTTTCTTTGTGAACAAACTGAAGATGAAGCCTTCTATGATCTCCAAGAGTCCGATTCTTCTACTACATAGCTTGGAGAAGCGGATTATTCCGAGGTGTTCAGTTCTGCAAGTTTTGATGTTGAAGGGGTTGATCAAGGAGGATATTGCCATCCCTTATATGGTTTCAATGGCCGAGAAGGAATTCATGGTAAAATTTGTGAGCAAGTATCAAAATGAGGTTCCTGATGTTGTTAGCGCGCACCAAGGGAAGATAGAATTTCAAGGGCTCCCTATAGCCTTGAAGATGTGAGTACTTTTGACATAATCAAATGCGGCATTGGCTAAAGATCATGAGTTCAGTTTTAGTTCAACATGTTTGCAGTTGGGTAAATTACTTTCTGGAGGTGTCTCAGAAACTTTATATGGTAATTGTTCTTGATTTTGATTCCTTTTTTATTTGCCCCTCAATTATCATTTTACTGTTTGGATTTGCTCTTATTATCAAACCGATCCATTTGTCCATATCCATCTAAAAAGAAAATATTGAGAATTCGATATACCCATGGAGCTACCTCATATGGCCTCAAATAGTAATACATGTCCCAAATCTGACCACCTCTGCCTTAGAAAATAAAGATGATGAAATAAAAATTCATAAAAAAATTCAGCCTTAGTAATACGGGACACATAAATTTTGTGAACGTGGATTATTGAGTTGACACTCAATAATTGACGATGGTAATTGTGGATTGTGCTAGTATTATAATTTTGTGATTTGGGGTTCTAAGGTTCTGTTTCAATTTGCAAGCAACAGTAAATAGGTTAATGTTTGCTTTCTTATAATGCTTTGGTAACCTGTAATTCAAGGGATTGTTTGCCTGCACAGAATATTTCCGATGCTCTTGAGTCTTACCAGAAGAGAGGAGAAAAGAAAAAAGAAAAAGAAGAAAAAGGAAAATGCTCGGCTTGCCTGAAACTTCATTTAGTTGAGAAAGGGGAAAATATAAAGAAATAAATGAAAATTTTGTGCAAATAATTTTTATTATTTTTTATAATTTGAAAATGAAAGGAATTGAAATAACTATAAGTCATGTCCTCCCACTGCTTAGGGTGGAGGAGTTCCAACTCATTCCTGCTACAACCTGGGTTGATTAAAAGACACATAATTTGTATGCATATATTGACAGATTCATAAGAAAGTGATGTTTTGGTCATTAATAGTGTTCAGACAAAGTAAGTTTACTCATATGTAATATGTAATAATCTGGTGTGTGTATAACTCTGTTATGGTGGTGTAACTCTTTTCTCACCTCTCATGTTTAGTACATTTTTTTAAGGTGCTGTTATTTCTAGAAAAAGTAGCAAATTCATGTATTAATACTGAAGTGCAGGATGATGCTTCCATATCGTGGAGAAAAAGGAAGAAGCACTTTTTACCGGAAACTGCACAGTTTTCATGCCAATGCACATTTTTGTATGGACTCTCTCATATTGACTTCCAGATACGGAGACGAACACAAGCTAGCAGGATTTTCTTATTTTGCTGGTTTATGATGGGTTGAAATGTTTGATTGTGCAGATTTTGTGACGGAGTTAGTCTACATACAGACCTCATTTCCAAATGGAGATTACTTATGCAAGCTCATACAATTATATTTAAACAAATTTTAAAATTACAATAATATTATTTTTTAAATCATTTTTTTCTCTTTTACCCCCATTCATCATAGGTCAGGGTGACACTACAGTTTCCGCAGAATTCGGATTAGTGCATTTTTTTTTAATGTAAACATTTAAAAAAAAAATCATAATGTTATTAGAAAATACTTAATCACTAAATAAAAAAAGAAAAAGGTGTTGGGACCATTATCAAGATACTTAGGCTCTGTTTTACTTGAAAGATGAATAAAATCTTGTTACAATATTACTATTTTTTTGAATTTAAAAAAATTAAATTATTTATTATATTTAATAGATTATGTGACACTTATTAGAAAATTTTAATGGAGTAAATGTTAAAACCTTACACAGAATATAAATATTGATATAGATATTTATAGATGTATATAAATATACTTATATTTATGTAAAGCTGATTTGTCAAATTTTTCAGACAAACATCATAAATAACATGTAGAGAATATACTTTGGGATTAAGATTTATGCATAGTTGATTGAAAATACAATATATATATATATATATATATATATTTTTTTTTTATCTTACTTTTATAAGTTCAATGGTAATTCATCTATGTTGTCCACATTAGGTGAGAACTAAAAACTTGTCAGAGCTGAAACATAAATATAAGTCCAGGGCTTGCTTCTAGCCCTCCTCCTGAAATATAATATCAAATTGATAGCAACATACAACTATAAAAAAAAAAAAAAAAAAGAAGAAAAAAGGCAGGCATTCTAGGATGTTTAGGTGTAGGTGTGTGAAGACTGCGAGGCCTCATGACGATCATATTTTATCTTAGGTTTAGTTTATTTTTACAGATGAGATAAGATGAGATTGATGTGAATAATATTAAAATATTTGAGTTGAGATAAGATGAAATGGTTTCTAAATATGTGTGTTTGTTTATAGTGGTGAGATGAGATAGTTTTAACTTTTTTTAAAATTTGATAAAGTTGTGGATTCTACCAATTATGGTGTATTTTTAATTAATTGGGTAATAGTTATTTAATTATTTATCATTAATTAATATAAAATATTAATTAAAAATATAATAAATACTTAAGGTTATTAAACTAAAATTTGTAATAAATTAAACTTTATATTTTAAAATAATTTTTCTATTTTCAATTTATAATAAATCCAACTCAACTTGAGATGTATATTACAAAAGCTGAACCATGCTGCCAATTTTTCAGCTTTCGAGAAAGGAAATATTATCTATGGGACCCAACACATAGTTATTTATGTACAAACCTTGATAAAAATGCACACACACGAAAAATACTATTTTTTTCATGTTATTAATTCAGTATATAATAACCCACGTTAAATGAGAAATCGACTTTAGATAAATCATTGATTTTCTTAATTCGAGAATCTAAAGTAGCAGACACTTATATATTACTTTTATTAAATTCAAATTACAAAATTTATTAACGTTATAAACTGCAAATTGTGCGTAAGATAATCTCATTTCTAAATCAACACATGTCATCAACTAATTATATTCAATGCGCATTAAATAGTACCAATATTAAATATTGTAAAACATCCACAACTATTCTGCTTAACAAGTACACCACTATAATAAATAAATAAAATGATACATACACCACTATTTTTAATTAGACGCTTAATGGCCACCCTTATTTTCCCACATTGGTATGACAATCCCATTTCTTATTGTAGCCATAGCTTGGGCTGCTTCGGTCGCCATGTGTCCAAACTAGAAGATGACCCTACCCCATCACCAACCTACACCTCAATAGCAGGGAGCTGCCTCCTGCTCTAATACCAAAATAACCAGTCGTCGAGAGTCACCGTTCTTCTGAAATTATGCAGCACACAACATGCTGTCATGATGAGTCATTACCTCCCAATGGAATACACAGGCATTAAGCTTAAAATTTTAAATTGTTATTTAAGTACACCAAAAGTGTGTTCTATGATATTATGAAGCGATGAATGATGATAACTAAAATAGTTTTTGTACCCTCGAAATTGATGCTGATTATGACACTCACTTCTGTGGTACCGTTCTTGAGGATAAGAGGCAAAAGTTGCAAAATCCCTCTAGTGCATGGGAAAGCAAAATCGACCAAATAATATTTACCTAACAACATCGATTCCAAAACATATAGTGAGATGACTTGAAATGGAAAAAATCACAAAAAATAAAAATATTTGCATTAAATAATATAAGAAGTTTATCCTTAGACAGCATGGAAATTGGGCAGATCTTTGACCAATGCATGGAGAAAGACACGAGTGTCATGCGATGTTCCTTCCCATCTGGTGTATACAAATGTGAATTTCATATTGAAGTCACATATGCACAATACATTTTGGGCAACTCACCCATGCCGATTTCTAAATGTCTCATGTACTGAGATTGGTACTACGACATCCATCATAATGCCGTCCATCGCACCAATGCATTGCTATCAATGTAGAAATAAAATCCGGTGTAAAAACCTACATTAAATATATTTAGTTTATGGTTTCAAATGTAGTAGTTTGAAGTTAATTATTTGTTGTAAATCATTGAAAATTCTTTACCCTAAACCATGAAAAATTTCGGTGGTTGCTTGCAATATAGGGATTCACCTCGCCTGTGAAATTTGGCTGGATAATATGTCTCCCAAGTTCACATAGGGCATTCATCACCATTCTCACATGTTTATTAATTGTTTGGCTCGAATGTTAAAATCGGTCACCGACAATTCTTTAGGCCTATGCGTAGCCCACAAGCAGGCAAAAGATGGATACAAATTCCTCTACGGTCGCCGATCGTCTGAATCACACAATAAGTGATTTCCACCTAACAACGAGCATAATGAGTGAGATATTGATACCTCCATTCGAAACAAGTTCTTACAATTATTCGGATGTCCATTCAAAACTCTGATAATATACTCATCTCCCCGAATGCCTATGTTGTGTTGTGGCATTCGACGATGCCATCCCAGTTCACATGATATGATCCTAACAACGGTGATTATTTCAAGTGCCTCGTACTTATCACTACTAGAACTCCCTTCATGCTCGCTACTTGCATCTCCTCCACCCTCCTTCGCGTCTAATGTAGACTTCCTGGTAATCAATTTTCAGCATCCATTCTCTAACAAGTTTAATGAAGCTGTTCGAAAGATTACGTTAGAATACATCCATGTGAAGTATAATAATTAAATTATCATGTCAACAATTCCAAACAGTACTATTAAATTAATAATACATCGCCAATATGCTAAAAATGTCAAGAAAGACAACATTACATTAATACCAACTTAAGACAAGCATAATGGCATCTCATCAAATACGTTCAAATAAAGTAATTAATAATCCCTAAAAGCAAATGACATAAAGCACTAAAAATAGAAATCAACAATGCATGACCCACAATCGCCTATGCTCATCATCTATGGCTAGAAAGTCCTGTTGGGTCATGGGATCACGTAAGGCATTGAATGCATGGTAAAAGTTATCTTCCAGCAGCAGAGGCTGAAGCACCTGCATCAATTCCGCGCAATGAGCAAACGGATCCCATCTATCATCGATGTTCATGGTCGATCTCGATCCCTTACTTTGCTTTGCTGCGGAAGACTCAGCTCTACCCTCATAGCACTTCCGTCATGAAACCATTGTTTTCCTCATCTCATTGAAGAAGTTCAATAACTCCTCCTCCACCTGCCTGCTTGCCCCCCCCCCCCCTTTCTACGGTGACATGACGAGTGTGTCGATGGTCCCATAGAAGGTGTCATCATGTCCATGGAAACGTCTATGTCATCAATATTGATGAGCACTCTTGATTGTGTGCCCATTGCAGGCCCCGACATCGCATCTCTTCATCAAGCTGATGCTCTTCGTCAATGTTGGGGGTGGTTGGGTGGACGCATGGTGAAGTGGACCAGTGGCAACTGATGCGCCAAAAATCATGCAAAGCTCCACATACTTTGGGCAGCCCATGGTCCGGAAACAATTCTAGTATGATTTTGCCTAGTTAGAATATATGAAGTAGCTTATTAGATATTGATTAGGAAGACATAAAAATACAAGGAAACATGTATTGATGGAGTAAGTTGGGTATTTCTTTTTTTGTCAGTTTAATTAGTTTACCCTAATGGCATTTATCCAGTGCTCGTCACTGGCTATCACTGTTTTGATGTCGAAGTCCCATCTCATACCAGTTTGGCTCATTAGGTCAGTGAACTGCCACGGACTCTTCTTCAACCTTTGTGTTTTGCCCTCCACTTGGTTCACATCAAACGCCCTTATACCCACAATAGTAAGGCGTTGAGCATACAAACCCTGGTCCTTACTTGTGATCTTCCCTACCCATAGTGCACCACTAAGGGCGTCCCCATACATCATATCAATGAAAATATCCTCCATCCCATCCACCCATAACTCACGATCAGTGTGTGCATTCTCCAGATCATCTATGTGAAATAACTAAAAACGTAGATGAAGGATAAATATAGAAGGCTAGTGAAGAATTGGAACAAGTAATATTCATTAATGCATTTGAATTAATCAAAAAACTAATAATTTAACAACAACAAATGTGGGCCATACCTAGCGAGTGTGAGTTATGCGACACACGAGCGTAGATTGTAACGCTAGGAAAATAACAAAGGAGTTTAGAACTTGGCGAGTCTTGGTGACATGCTATACTTGTAAAAACCAGTAATGGGTCTCAATGTTTCTGCCTTGTTGAGGAGCTGACTAAAAGCTTCAAAACATAAAATGAAAAGATAGGGTGATAATGGATCACCATGTCTTATGCCTCTCCAAGGTTTAAAAATAGGTTGAGGGTTTCCATTTATTAGAATCGAATAGGATACTGACTTGATGCAGTGATTGATCATATCTATCCACCTTTTTGCAAACCCCATTCTTTCCATCATAACTGCTATGAAACACCATTCCAATCTGTCATAGACTCTATTCATATCTAACTTGAGTGCCATATAAGCATATGACCCTCTCACTTTACAGTACATAGAATGTAAAACCTCAAAAGCAACTATGATATTGTAAGCAATAATCCTTGAATCAACTATTTTTAAATAAAAAAGTCCCAAACCGAATAAGTATATTGAGAGCGGGTCCTTTCCTTTTCGAGAAGGGTAAGGTGGAGATCCTTTCTTTCCTATCGAAGTGTAAGGTGGTGGTCTAGTTTTCTTTGGCAATTCTCAGCTTTTTATGAAAAATTCAAGCTACTCAAGCATGGCAGAAGAGTTGGAACACTTGTGGTAAGGGTTTACTCTTGCAGAGGAAGAGCAGGAAGAAGTAAAGTTCACTAAAGTTGAGACAAGAAGAGCATATATTAAAGGACATAATTGCTTGATATTACTTATTCTGATAGACAAGAACATGAACAAGGAAGCTTTTAAAGCTACTATGACAAAAATATGGAATCCAGAAGGTTGGTTATTCTTTAAAGAGGCTGGACATAATAAGTTTATAGTTGAATTTCAGAAAAGGGTGGATATGGAAAGAGTTCTAAATGAAAGACCTTGGTCTTTTGATAAATCTTTGATCTGTATTCAACAATTTGATAGTAATACTCCACCAAATGAGGTGAATTTTAACCAAGAACCTTTCTAAGTACAATTACATGGATTGCCTTTGGCAGCAATAATTTATGAAGGTGGGGATCTTGTAGAGTCAACATTGGGGGAGGTCATGACAATTGATGTTGATGAAGAAGGCCTAGGTTGGGATAAGTATCTCAGGGCTAGAGTAAACCTGGATATAACTAAACTCCTAGCTAGAGGAAGGATGATCAGGGTGGAGGGTAAACAAAGGTGTACAGAGATCAAATATGAAAGGCTACCATTATTTTGTTTTCTATGTGGGGCGATAAAACCTGTTAATAGGAATTGTGCTATGGAAAAAGCTCGAAGAAGCACAAAAGGAATTGGCATAGCTCAATATGGTCAATGGTTGAGGGCTTCTCTTGTTATAACAAATAGACCTGAGGATAAAAGAATAGCAGCTCGTGGTAGAGTCCATAGAATTGGAATCCTATACAAATTTTCATATATCTGTCATTGTTCATGACTCAGAAAATGGAAAGAAGTGGCTGCTCACAGGGTTCTATGGCAATCCTAATACAACACTAAGAGAGGGAAGTTGGTAATTGCTGAGGAAATTGAAACCACTTGACAACAAACCATGGATTTGTATGGGTGATTTTAAGGAAAAGCGATATTCAGTGACCCTAATTGGGCTCTTGTTTTTTGGGATAAGCACTATATATGTTTCATTGATAGAACTATCCCAAGAGTTTGATTTTAAAGCCACTGTCACAGCCTCACATACCTCATCTCCAACTGTTTGCCAATGTTGTTAAAAAAACTCTGCTGAAAAGCCATCTAGGCTTGGGGAGCTGATTGGATTCATGATAAATACTACCTCTTGAACCTCTGTAATTGAGAATTCTTTGAGCAAGCAATTATTCATTTCTTCAGTCACTAGTTGTTGCATTGGTTCCAAACATTCTCTTTTACCTGAAGGGTTAGAAGTTGTAGACAAATTGGTGAAATATGTTTGAAAAATATGATTGATCCCTTGTGGAGTATTGTAATTGTAGCCCTCTTCATCTTGAATCTTGCTGATGTAATTAGCTTTTCTCCTTTGGGATGCACACATGTGATAAAATCAAGTATGTCTGTCCCCCTTTTGAAGCCAAGTTCGTTTTGTTCTTTGTGTCCATTTTAAATTCTCTTCCTCTAGGCCCCTTATCACTTCCTGTTTGAGTTGCTTAATTTGTTGCATATCATTTCCAGTACTACTTTGCTGAAGTTGTTGCAGTTTTGCTTTTTTTCCTCAACTACTCCTTTGAATTTTTACTCCGGACCTTGCATCAGACTTGTAGCTTGTTTTTGCACTTACTGAGCTTGCTGGTAACTACTGTGATTGTTCTTCGAGTGGTGATATTTTCTTTCTAGACGGTAGATACTAACCCTTTGTATTCATCTTTTTGGCCCCAAGTAAAATCATATCTGAAAGTTCTATTTTTCCTGTTGCCATATTGAAATTGAGTATTGAAATTGATGATGAGAGGGTTATGATCAGAGGTACAAGCTGAAATTGTATGGATATAGACATCTTGATACATCCTAAAAAATTAGGGGTTAGCCACCACTCGATCCAGTCTTTCTTTTGTGAAATCTAGGCCTTCCTTGTTGTTTGACCAAGTGAACTTAGGTCCTTTGTATCCCATATCAAATAATTCACTATCCTGTAAAGCTTTGCTCAAGGACTCCATTTGAATATTAGGCCTTGAAACACCCCCAATTGTTACAGTAAGGAGTGCCTACTACATGCAAGGGGACCTTCAGCAAAGAAAAAAGGCACAATATTCTCAAAGCACAAAGCATTGTCAAGACTTTGGCAACTAGGCATTCCCCTAGCTACAAAGATTTTTTTGTGGAGAGCTTGTTTGGACAGTTTACCAACTAAAGTCAATTTATGTAAGAGGAAGATTCTGGATGATCAAACTTGTCCCATGTGCCTAGTGGAACCCGAAACAACAGAACACATCCTTTGGGAATGCATCTCTGATTATGATATTCTAGGCCAATACTCAAGAAATATTCAGAAAACCAGGCCTCTTGCAAGAGAATAAAGATTTTGTTAGCATAAATGTACAAGAAACTGGACAAAAATGAGATGGAAGAACTAGGTTTGGTTCTATTAGTTGATCCAAACTCAGTCTTGCATAGAGTTAATCAATTAAAGTATGACCTTGCAGCTATAGAAACCAGAACTTCTAACCATCAATCTTTCAACATTGCAAGGAATGCTACATGGGAATGCCTTCCTATAGGTTTCTGCAACATAAATTGGGATGTGGTTGTGGATAGACTGAATTTTACAATTGGAATTGGGGTTGCAGTTAGAGATGAGAAAGGAGATTTCTTGGCAACTATGAGGAAGAAAAAATTGTTAAATCCTGATCCTTTGATAGCAGAAGCTACAGGTGCACTTATAGCTGTGAATTTTGGTATTGAACTGGGAATGAGAAAAGTGGTGCTAGAGAGGGATTCAAAGAGAGTTGTAATGGCAATCCAGAAACAGGTAACAGATGAAAGCTATTTTGGGGGTGATCACATCAGATATTAGCTCGAGGCTTTATTGTTTTGAGTCTTGTGTTACCAAACTTGTATATAGAGAGGGAAATATGATTGCACATACACTTGCTAAAAATGCATTGAATGTAATAGACTTTATAGTGGACATGGGGAAAGCTCCCCACTGTCTTCAATGTTTGTAAGGAATCAGTTGATGAAGGAGAATGAGGTTTATTTAAAAAAACTATTTTTAAATAAAAAATAAATTAAAGTCAATAAACAATATCTCATCAGCTTAATGGGATGAAAATGGAATAAAAATATAGGTATATGGCACATAACTCTGTTTTTTTTTTTATAAGTGTAAGTATATTAATAAAAGAATAGGCAAAAGCCATGTTCAGTACAAAGAATGTCCTAGCTAAGTAGGAACATTAGAAATAAGGAAAGCATGGAAATCTTGGCCATTAAAGTTAACGGAAATGGCCCAAGTACAAAGAGTTCTAAAAAAGAAAGCATTTAGCTCCTCCATTGATGTTTCTTACGCTCCTGCCATAAACACCACATGACACAAATAGGCAACATCTTCCATATAGCCTTGATCTGTTGGTTACCTCTTAGATCTGTCCAACTAGCCAACATCTCCACTACAGACTCGGGCATAACCCACCCCAAGCCTAGTCTTCTAAATACTTCATTCCAAATCCCTCGAACTATATCACAATGTAGTAGAAGATGGTCCACTGATTCACCCTCGTTCCTGCACATGCAGCACCGATCTGTGATGATCACCCCTCGTCTTCTCAAATTATCCGTTGTGAGTATCTTACCCAAAGAAGTGGTCCACACAAAAAACACTGCTATGAGGGGTGCCTTGGGTCTCCAAATCCTTTTCTAAGGGAACTGGGTTGGAGGTTCTTTTAACAAAGATTTATAATACGAGCGAACCGAGAATAATTATTTTCCCGTATGTATCCACCACAACCGAGAATAAGGAAAGCATTACAAGCAACTATATGGCTTCAGGGTTTGCAACTTCAGTCTCAGCTTTGCTCACAACCAATAGCACATTATCATGTTCATCTCTTACCACAGCTCCAATACCAGCTTTATGTAAATCATAAAACATTGCCCCATCAACATTCAATTTGCAAAACCCAGCTGGAGGGACGTGCCAGGAACAATCATTACCAGTTTAGTTGTAGTCCATGATTTGGAGCCTTTCTTAAAACACAGAATGTTTAGGGCATAGTTCACCACTTGCTTAGGTTCCAGTCTGGTCTGCTCAAAAGACAACTTATTTCGTCTGAACCAGAAAACCCAAGCAAGGATAAAAACTTGTCAACCAGATCTTGCTCTCATTTGCTCACCACTAGCTGGACAATATCAGCAACTGACATATCCTCATGCACCTGTCTAAACAAAGGCAAGTTTAGTAGCCATGAATCTTTAATAGTAGGACAGTGAAAGAGTGCATGTGCCACATTTTCTACGATAGCATTACAGAAATCGCAAAAGAGACAAATGTCAACCCTCTTATTATGTAAGTTCTACTTTGATGGAAGACCCTCATAGCAAACCCTCCAAGCAAAAACTTTTATCTTATTAGGCATACACATTTTCCACACAGCCTTCCACAGCTTATGATCATCTTGAGCCCTAGAACACCCTGCAACCCTTGGGCTAAAAGGGACCTAAAGAATCGATCGGCACTCCTCACAGAATATGAACCATTTCTCTCATGCCTCCAAATCAACTGATTTGTATATATTCCTCGGCTCAAAGTAATCTTGAAAATATCAGATGCTACCCTTGGATTGAAAAGGGCTCTAATTGTGTTAACACTCCACTAACCCGAGTCAAGATCAATAAGAGAAGCCACTGTTAAATGATCATCAACCGTTACTTCCTCAAACAACTCATCCTTTAAAGCTGAATGTCCAGGTATCCAAACATCATCCCAGACCTTAACTGAATTTTCATCCCCAGTTCTCCATTGACAAACCTTCATTAGTCACTTTCTTGCTTCCAAAATGCCTCTCTAAGCAAAAGATGGATTAGCACCCAGCTTTGCCTCAAAAAATAAAGAATGTGGGAAGTACTTTGCTTTATAAATCTGGAATAGCAAGGAGTTAGCTTGAGTAAGAATTCTCCATGATTGTTTAGCAAGAAGAGCAAGGTTAAAAAATTTTAAATATTTGAAACCCATTCCTCCCTTTTACTTAGAATCACACATCTTCTCCCATTTAACCCAATGGACTTCTTTTCATTAACTCTTTGCCCCAAAAAAAAAAAAAAATCTAGCTATCACACTCTCCAAATCCTTGCACAATCTGCTAGGTAACATAAAACAACTCATAGCATTGGCAGGTATGGATAATGCCACAGTTTTGATTAAAATCTCCTTGCCCCTTGAGATAAAATCTTCTCTTTTCAGCACTAAAGTTTTTTCCACACTCTTGACTTAATCTCAACAAAGGTAGTTGTTTTAGCTTTCCCAACAATTGGAGGAAGACCCAAATATTTCTCATATTGCTGAATTGTACCCCCAACCCACATAGCTATAATTTCTTGCCTAACAGATTTAGTGACATTAGAGCTAAACACCATTGTTGTTTTATTGATATTTATCTTTTATTGATATTGATATTGTTGTTTTATTGATATTGATATTTATCTTTTGTCCTGAGGCTAACTCATATTTTCTAAGAATAGCTTGGATAGTTTGAGAAGTGCTTGTATCTGCTTTACAGAATATCACAGAGTCATCTGCAAACAACACGTGGTTCACTCGAGGAGCACCCCTACATACTTTTATACCTGCACTGTCTTCCTTATCTCAACCTCTTTGAGTAGACTTATAAGACCTTCAGTGCATAAGAGGAAAAGGTAAGGAGATAAAGGATCTCCTTGCCTCATTCATCTAGAGGGCACTAAAGTATTTGTGGGACTTCCATTAACCTTAACTGAAAAAGTAACAGTGGTCATACAATTCATAATAAGCTTCACCAAACTGATAGCAAACCCTAACTTTAATAACATCCTTTCCAAGAAATCTCACTCGATCCTGTCATAGGCTCTAGATATGTCAAGTTTTAGAGACATGAAACCCTTTTTTCCTTGCCTCTTATTTTTTAGAAAATGGACCAACTCATAAGAAATTAAGACATTATCAGTGATGAGCCTTCTAGGCACAAATGCACTTTGCATAGATCCTCATTCATTGTAGTAGTGACTCGAGATCCCACACCCTCCAGAACATCCATAGCACCTATTTGAGATGATGAACTGAATAAGGACTGAAAATACCCTCTAATATAATCATCTCTCTAAACACCTTGAAGCCATTGACCCCTTTCATATGAATATGATTCCTTTTCTGCCTCTGCGAAGCTTTAGAGTGAAAATACTTAGTGTTTGAGTCCCCACTATGCAGCCATAGCACTTTAGACCTCTGTTTCCATAACAATTCGTCCCTTTCTAACCACATCTGTACTTCCTTCCTGATATTCCTTTCTTCTTCAAGATTAACAGAATCAGGATCTAAAGATTGCAGCCTTTGTAACATCAGCTTTGCCTTAGCTAGCTTTTATGGACATTACCAAATGAATCTCGGTTCCATTGATTAAGTCTATTGCCATAAAGTCTAATATTATCCATAGCTCCAATCATACAGCCTTCAAAGCCTCTTTCTGACCAAGAATGCTCAATAAGATTTTCACAATCAGGATTACCAATCCACATTGGTTCAAAATGAAAAAACTTTTTCCTTCTTCTAAGTTGAACCAACCCTTTAGTATCCAACCAAATAGGGACATGATCTGAATAGGAAGCAGAACCATGTTGAACAATAGCCTCATTAAACTGTTCAATCCATTTAGAATTGGCTAGACATCTGTCTAACCTCTCCCAAATAACCTCACTCTCCCTACGATTACACCAGGTGAAAGGGGTCCTTTAAAACCTAGATCATGAAATTGACAATCATTCAACACAGATCAAAACCCTCCATCTGAACTCCAGGCCTCAATCTTCCTCCCCACTTCTCGTTAGGGGTAAATATTTTACTGAAATCACCATAAGCCATCCAAGTTTTATCCACATAATTTGATAAAGTGTGAAGGATGGCATTCGACAAATACAAACGTTTTTTTTTTTTTTTAGGAAAACAAATTTCATTAAATCAAAGAGATTAAAAATTGTTCTTATCAAGTCAAATGGACTGAGATACATATATTGAGGCATTATCCCACCACATCTCAATATTCTCAACATTCCAAGCATATAGTGTCAATCTATGTGCTGCCTCATTGCCCATTTTGCGAACATATAATATAGCACATTGTATTTAGTCTTTGTATTTCTTTTAATAAATTTTCAAGAGATGAGAAAGACTCTCCAGATAGTTGAATTTCATTAATTAGCATCAAGCAATCACATTCTAGGAATAACTTGGGGTTACTCCAATTAACATAAAATCGCAACCCCCTAAGCATAGCTAGAGCTTCAATAGTTTTTGGGTTTGTCACTTTTATTTTCCACTTTCCTAGCTGCCATAATAACTTCAATTTGTTCATTTTTTAGGAAAGCACCCACTCCAACTTTCCTTTGGTAAAAAAACAAAGCACCATCGACATTTAACTTTAGATATCTTGGTGGAGGAGTTTTCCGGTAGCACAATAGCTTTGAATTCATATGCATAGAGGATGGTACACCCTTCTGAACTTTCTACACCGATAGAGCATACTCAATCACATGTCTTGGTTCATGATAAACATTTTCATATATCAGTTTATTCCTTTGGAACCAAAATCCCCATGCCATTGAAAATAATGTGGACAAATCCTCCTGATTGCCTTCTTCCTTCACTAAGAGCGCCAAGTCCCAAACAAACTTCAACTGCTCAGCCTTTTGTAACAATGGGATATGTTTATTCCACTACACTCGGATTTCTTTGTAGAAAAATAGAGCATGTGCAAGATCCTCCATACTTTGCTAACAGAAAATACATTTTCTTCGACTGCTACATATTTTTTGCTCAGATTATGAAATGTTGGTAGGGATGCTACGGGGGCGGGTAGCACCACTTCCCTGCACCCCTCCCAGCATGGGGCGGGGGGTGGGGCTTTCACCCCCGTCCCCCACCCCTGGGATGCGGGGGGCGGGGTGCAGGGCGGATTCCCAATCAGTCCCGCCTCATTTTACTTAAAAAAAAATAATATATTTTATTTTATTTAAAAATTATTCATATGTGCAAAAGTAATTAAAAATACATTTTTAAACCCAAATTTAAAATTTAAAATTTAAAATTTGTAAATATAATTATAATTTAAAAACTATGTAATTTTTAAATTTGCTAATACATATTTTGTGTAAATTGTAGTGTATTAGTTTTTAAACTATTTAGTTTTTAAATTTGCTAATACATATTTTGTGAACAAGTCTAACATATTGTAATATATATTTATATATACACAATTTATAAAATATAAATATAGATTTATGTTTATATATATGTATATAATATATACATATATATAAATGTAAGTGGGGGCGGGCAGGGGAAATATGGGGCAGGGTTGGGCCCTCCCCACCACCCGCCCCCCCTAGGAGCCCTAGATGCTGGGCGGGGGGTCCCGCCCCCGCATGGAAGGAGCGGGGTTGCCCACCCCCGCCATGTGGGGGCGGAACTGAAGTGGAAGCGGGGTGAGGCCCCGCTGCCCACCCCTAAATGCTGGTAATCCATCTCGACAGGCCCTCCAGGCAAAAATCTTAATTTTGTTAGGGAGTTTCATCCGCCATAACCTCTTCCAAAATGACCTCACTCTAGATTCCATAGAGCTTTTCCCTAATTGCTGCTTAGATCTGTTACGAAAGAATTTATAAGCACTCCTTACAGTAAAGTGCACATTCTTCGCATGATTCCAAATCCACTTGTCTTCATTGGAGCTAGGACAAATGATGATCTTTAAAATTTCTGTTGTGCTGCAATATTTGGATTGAAAAGAGCTCTAGTTTTTTTCACATTCCACCGCTGAGTGTTATCATCAATAAGAGAATCAACAATAGCATCCATCTCTTCCATTGTAGCCAGATCTGTGAATTGTTGGACATTAAGACCTAGAATCCAAGGGTCATGGAAAGCCTTTACACATTTTCCTTTTACAATTCTCCATGTAACAACCTGGGTGCATAAGTTTGTTAGCTTCCCATATTCCTCTCCAAGCATTGCAATCCAAAGCAATCCACAGGAAAGTAATAACTCGGTGAGTCCGAGATCGAATCCACAGGGAAGGGTGTAGAATTGCAACCCAAAACAAGAAAATCAAATAGAACAAGAAAAATTAATAGGAAAGATTATCAAGGGTTGATTGAGTTGTTGGAAAAAAGGGTCAAAACTATGGAGAAAAATATCAATATATTAAAACAATAAGGCTTCGGGATTCACACACAATGCATCTGATGATAGTTTCAACAATCTATTTTATAACTCAACTAAGCTTCATACGAAGGATAATATTAGTTGGATGATTTAGCAATTAAAGCACATATTACTTTTCAAATATAGTTTCATGAATTGGTTTGATTTTAGGTAAAACTAATCTAGAGAATTTATGAGCAGGGAATTCTATGCATTCAACGTGTCTGGAGTCTACAATAAATCAAAGAATTATATAGAACAAATTTCTTTTCTAAAATGGTAAATCAATCTGAAAACATCAAAATTTAAACATAAAAATCATAAACAGATTGTTAAGAACATACCCCAAGATGGATGGGCTTTACCCTACACCTAAGCAATGTGTTTAGCAATCCATAAGTAAAAGAAAATAAAACAATAAACTAGGATTTTTCCTGGCCTCCCTCCCGTCAATTTTGTACTAATGATATGCTTATATAGGGAAGAAAATAAACCCTAACGTTTTGTTGATTCCTATATAAAAAATCACTTAACTTTTAGGACTTATATTGATAGCTTCATAAGCGCTTCAGTAGTTAGAATTTAGAAATAATTATTAAGAAAAAGTTGTAGCCCTTTAAGATAGCTTTCTAACCCATTAAGAATCGTATCAATCTGATTTGTGCGTAGAAAGTTATGATCGAAACACTAAAGTATGTCCAGGCTGTCTCCTAACGCATTTCGAACTTGGACTTCTTGTGGATTCCTTCTGTGATTTCTTTTTCTTTTTCTTAATCCAAATTACTCTCAAACCCTAAAAAAAATATTTATGAATTAAGACTCATTTAAAGCATAAATTTGAGAAAAAACATTATTCCAAAGTAACCTATAATATACATGAATTAACCTAAACTAAATGTAATAAAGCTATGTACTAATAAGATAAATGTGCAAAACTAAGCTATTATCAGACTAGTTATCTTAAAGTCAAAATAATAATATAATATTATATATTTTAATAATATTTTACAAATTTGTTTTTATAATATTTTGCAAATACATTCTATATATTAATTAATAATTTAATTTTAATTTCATAATTTAATTATTATTAATGAAATAGAATAAGGTAGAAATAACGGACTATTTATCAAAATTGAAATGGATCGATAAAATAGATTTTAAAATAATTAGATAATATAATGGTTGTTGGAAATGATTAAAATATTACTTTGGTGAGTGAGTAGTGTATGGCTAGTCCAATGTAAAGGATTTTACTCATACCTAGCCAAAATATGAAGATGCATTGACATTTGGCTAGTCTCAATACTCTAACTTGCTTAAAAATAAAAATAAAACGAGTTATGGAAAAAGTGGGAGTAATTGCCTTGTAAATTAAATGTCGTATGTGCATGGGAGGGTGAGGGAGAGAAAAGGAAAGGGGAGTTGTTCCGTGCAGGGGTATTTCTTTGGTTTTTTCATTTTTCTAATTTACATGTGCAATCCAATTGTTCTCCTAGATTTATTGTGAGTATTGTTTAAAACCTTACTCATTTTTTGCCTTTTGCTTTTGGTCTTATAGTTGACCAAGACCATCTTTAGCCTATTGTTGGCTTTTCAACTTATTGTTAGCCCTTTGTTGGTCGGACTTGAACCATTGTCAACGTCTTGTGGACTACAATTCCAGATTTGATATTCCAGCTGCTGGTCACTTCATCATCACCACCACTTTCATCGTCTCATCAGCAATCAATCAACATATATGAAGGTTACATTTAAATTTCAAATTCAACATTTCAAAGTTCTACAACTTAAGTTTGAGGGGGTGTTAGAGATTATAAAACATTGACGTCTAGCATGTGATTGGTTCTTGTGGGAGCTCGGCTCCCGAGCATGTGATTCGACCATGATCAAATGGGTTGGATCACATGGGGGCATGGTTCTTGAGAATTTGATCCAACCGAAGATCAAATTGATTGAATCACATGGAAACTCGACTCCCGAGCACATTGGATGAAATAGATCGGATCAAGTGGGAGATCGGCTAACGAGCACGTATTTGATCCCCGATCAACTTGCTCGGATCACGTGAGAGCTATATTCCTGTGGGGCAAAGAAAGAGATCTTGAACCCAAGGCAAGCAATAAAGCTCACCCCCTTGAAGAGCAATATTCGCACTTAACCGAGCAGAAAGTGTTCGCACCCTCCAGCAAAAAGTGCTCCTCATGAAGGGTGAGCAACAACAGTGAGTACTTTGTTGGGATGTGAGGTAAAGTCCTCGCATCCATGAGGGTGAGTGATGTCACTGAAGGAATGCTCATCCCCATGGGTGAGCAAAGCACTTTTGTTCATGATAAAGGCAAGTGCTCGCACCTCAGGGCGAGTAAAAACCGCTTGCAACTGGGAGAGCAAAAGTGCTCAAACCTATGGGCAATCAAAAAGTAAAAATAAAAAATCAATCAGTCTTTTCTGTAAGTCGTGCTCAAATCTAATTGAGCAAAATTGCTCCAATCTACTAGTGCAAGCAACAACAACTTGCACCCCTGGGTGAGAAATAACAGCTCGCACCCCATGATGAGTAAAGGGTGTCCCACCAGAGCGAGCGACAACATCTCACACTCAAACAAAAAGGCTTACTGCCAGGGCAAGCAAACAATGCTCTTATCTAATGGCAATCAAATGCTCTCTCCCTAAGAAGTGTTTCTCCTAGGGGCAAGCATTTAAAAAAATAATATGGTGATGTTTGCAAAAGGTGCTCATCCCTATGAGCAAAAGTCAAAAGTGCTTGACGCCCAAGTTGAGCAACATCATCTTGCACCCATTGGGAGAGCACTTTGCTTGCATTATATGCTCGGATATCATGCCCTATTTTCATAAGTACCTGACTCATGATCATATTGGTCGAATTACAAGGAGCTCAGCTCCCGAGCATATAAAGTGTATCAGACTTCCAATAGTATACGATCAAGGCCACGACAGAAATTCTAACAAGAAATCTCCATAACATAACCATCAAGCCAATGGCAGAAATATCCACCAGAAATCTCCATCTCCAACCCACGACAATGGCAACGATGTGGGTCTCTGGTGCGAAAGTGAAGATATTTTTTATTATTTCCACTGCAAGTCATGTAGTGGTTAGATGCAGTCACGTAGATGAGGTCATCCATCTCTTTCATGGCTCGCGCCATGGTTAGCAAATAAATGTGGCTCTACAATTTTTCTGGAGAAGAAGAAGTCTGAAGCAAGAGGAGAGAAGAAAGAACATAAAAATGAAGAATACGAAGATGGTAGATGGAGAGTGGGGAATAGGAGATAATGAAGATGAAGCTTGTTCGGGAGATTTTTGGTTGTAATTGGTTGATTTGATTTGTATTTGGGTTGTTTTTGTCTAATTTGATTTGTTGTAGGAATATTTTAATCAATTCGGATAGAGTAATGCTAGATAATATCTCTAGATAGGACTGTTCATCCGGGTTCCGGACTAGGTATCCGGGTATACCCAACCCAGAACCCGGATTTCAAACCCGAGCCAGGTTCCGGCTCGGATTAGCCGGGTTATAACCCCGGCTGGAACTCGGATGAATCCTGGTTTTTAAAACTCGGAAATCAGGGTTCCGGGTTCTACCAGTTTTTTTTTTTTTTAACAAAAGTCCAAGGTATTAATTTTCTTTTTATTTTTTTTTTTAAAAAGGTAATGTTGAAAAGCATAATGTTTTTTATTTTGTTTTATCTAAAAGCCTATATTTCTATTAAAAAGCATAATACTAATGGAACATTGTCCATAACGATAAAAATGTATCAAAATGGAAAACTAAATTTTATGTAAAAAATAACTAAAGTTACAACCTAATTAGCATTTTAACTAAATGCATGCAAAATAAAATAAATACAATATTCATCATGTAAAATGCATGCAAAACACAATGCACTACATATTACATTATTTTATATTTATACATTACATTATAAAACACAAAAATTACAAAATATGAATTTTACAATCAGTAGCATGGTCTTCCATTATCAACTTTTAATCTAGTATTCCAACTCAGTGGCTTTTTGGGGTTAGTTCTCAAATGTTGCGGTTAGTTCTCAATGGCAGCCCCATTGAACTGAGATTGGTAATATGAATGTGAATCAAGAGCAAGCATCTGTACAAGAGAATGCATAATATCAAACTCAATCTATCAACCAAACCATTTAATAAAGCAATTCAAAACCAATTCAGTAAGCCATGATATTCCAAATACATGTTCCTGTGAACAGAAATACATGAAGGGCGTAAAATGCAAGAAATGGCTTTTACCCACAGACATGCATGTGAAAGGAATCCCCACCTAATGCAGGATAGACACAGCAGGTTAGGTTCACAATTCATTAAATCTGAGTCACACATCACAAGACAAATCTACTCTCAATTCAGAATAAACCCATGTACTTGTATGGAGAAATGGAATGGAATACTTTTACCTTTGGGGACATAAGCAGAGAATCATGGCAGATGATGCTATCTTTAGATGACCATAGGAAGCATTATAATTTATGACATTATCATTAATTACAATTCTTGCAAGCGATAAGTAGAAATAGAAGTCAGTTTCATGTTATGTCAAAAGAGAGTAATAGTTTATCCGACCTTATCCACAAAGACAGACACAACAATGCAAGTAAAAGAAACAAAGGGCTATGCTCTGCTATCTAAAGCTATACACATGCTACAGACACGAGGGTGCATAACTGTCAACCACAAACCACACCAATTTAATAAATAAAAAACAATCAGTTTTAACAGCTTCACTACCAACATACAAAGAAGAGATTTACGCTATAGAGTCACAGACAGAAGGGTGCATAACCGTCAATCATTTTCAGCTCTCAAGAACACAACCAAGTCCCCTGCAACCAGCTTATACCCATGTTGAACAACATATACTTTATTCACATGTTTAACAAAATTACAAAAAAAAAAAACAAACCCATATCTATCAAAGATTCTTTCATTCAAACATTTTCATCAAAACAGACCCAAATCAACAAAGTAATAAAAGGAAAAAATCCTAAAAAAATTGCTGCAGAGAAAGCAAGCAAATGTTACCCAAATCACAAAGAACAAACCTTGGGGTCAAGAGGATGACGGCGAGTCGGCGACGACGATGAGGTCACGAGGATGACGAGGTTTCTTCAATCGGTATTGAGGGAAGACCTTCGAGCCCCAAAAGAAATAGGAAGAAGAAGATGAAATCACTGAAAGTGACCTTAGATTCACTCTCTTCAGTGAGCGACAGAACTTTGCTCGGCAAAGACGCTACGGTTTCAGTGAGTCAAAGAGAGAGAGAGAGAGAGAGAGAGAGAGAGAGAGAGAGAGATGGAGGGATGGAGACGGATGTGAGAGATAGAGAGAGAGATGGATGGGAGAGTCTCAGAGTTAGACGGATGCGAGAGATGAAGCAGCTAGGGTTACATCTCTTCCAATTTATACAAACCCCGGGCGGTACCGGGTGTTTTTTATGGAACTCGGGTTTCATACCCTGGTCCGGACCGGATGAACCCGGTTATAAGAATGCGGGTTTCGGCTCGGATTTGACTCGGGCCGAAAACCATAATTGGAACCCGGTTATTCAGGTTTCGGACCGGGCCGAGAAAAAATTCGACCCGGATGAACAGTCTTATCTCTAAATGATTTAATAATATGATACTAATCACATGAACTAAAAATTCATTTAATATTTCTAAAAAACTTGTAACACAAATTCTCGCATTCGTAACGGAAGTATGAATTATGAAATACCCATTAAGAGAGAGTCAAACGTATTCGCATTCGTAATAGAGCATCCAAATTGAATTTAAAATGATTCCAAAAAAAGAAGCCGTTGCACTTTACCAAAATGGCATCCTCTGTTCTCAGGAAAAAAAAATGGAAGAATGCCATCCCCTTTAAATTTTTAAAAATACATACAAAAATTGTTCGTCAGTTGCCGCAACGGTACAGAAACTAGAATCCAATTCATTTATATACAGAGAGAGCCATTTAGCAGAGAGAGCCATTTAGAAGAGATATATCATATCTGAGCGAGCGAGCGAGAGAGAGAGAGAGAGAGAGAGAGAGAGGCAGAGAGAGAGAGAGAGAGAATTGAGGGAGACAGATATGGGGAATTCTTCTCTCTTTTCGTCTCTAGGGAAGTGGAAACCTTCTTGAGCTCCCTGAATCAATTATTTTCCAACATTTTCTTTCATTTTTTGTAATCTAAACATTGTAACTATCTTTTATGTGTATTCCTTCCAGATTGAAAAGAATTCGAGGAAAGTAGTTACTAAAACACATAGATGGCGATCAAATGCCTCCGGTCGAGGTACATTCTTTTTTTCATCTTATGGATTATTTACGAATTTGTTTAAACTATTATTCAGGGTTTCCATTTTATTGTGATTATTTTTTTCATTGTCTGATTTGGTTTCTGAAGAGGTTTTAATATTCTTTTATCCATGGAATTCATCCAAGACTTCTATTCTGATTCCTGGATCATTGAGAGATGGAAGAACTCGGCGCAATCCGACACCATCTTGGACGTTCTCCGCTTTTTGAAACCGTGGTGACGAATCCAATGTCAAACCCATGGCTGGAAAGGTGTAATTATCTTCCTTTCTCTATCTCTCATTTTTTAATGACTTGAAGATCTCAAATATACTGTTTGGTTGCCGAGAAAATTTTGTGGAAGAAAAGCAAAGTTGTTCCTTCCTTGGTAATTTGCTTAATTGAAAGGAAAACCAAAAAGAGAAAATTCGAATTTGTTTGTTTAATTTTATAATTTTATAGCATATACTCAAATCCTGTTTGTTTAACTAATATTTGTTGTTCTGTCAAATTCTTTGGGAATTAAGCATCTTTGTTCGAACTACTTGAGCTAATTATAAGGCCGAACAGGTTGAAGATTGTCAAAGAAACATTTCTCTGATTCTTTAAAATATTTAACATACGCACTTTTTTTTTTTGTTTTTCTAATCAATCTAACATACGCACTTCATTTCTTCTAAATGACCTTTTCTTTTCTTGTTCAGTTGTTCCCCCTTTTATTTTCTTCCAAAAAAATTATACCCCTTTCAATATTGGAAGAGAATCATTTCGAAAGCTCAACTCGTTAATAACATCTTGAAAATAAATAAATAAATAAATAAATGATGTCTATGTCTGAAACTGAAACCAGCGCTTCTAAGCTAATGGTCGTGGAATGATAGTTAGCATTAGGCCTAATGTATTTCCCGAATGTCTGCTCATTTAGTTAATTGTTTCATACAAAGTTCTTGTCTTTTAACAAAAAACGACAGTATGGTCAGTAGGAAATTGATTAGAAGCTCTTGGCTACTTTGATAGACATACCATGTTCTGTAAAAAACGACATGTAGTAGTTCAATTTCAAAGGGAGGTCCAAGTGTTTTGCATTTGTGAGGCCAATAAGATTGGCAATGTTGAGCAACGAATGTAGATTTAGGGATTGAGGCTTAAAACATTAGATAAGCATTCAGTGAATGAGAGAAACAGAGAGAAAATAATATATATTTAGTAAATTGTTGATCTATGGTAAGAAATTAGTTTTCATTTTTTATGTGAAACGGACTGATTTGCTGTATAGAAATGTTAGTATTTGAAGGAAAGGACCAGTTCTTCAAAATTTCGGATTTGCTTATTGTAACGGTCTAATTTGGTTTGGGAGTATGTTGCTGCTAGACTATGTTACCAAGTATTTAATTAAGGTGACTTCAACACCACCTGTCCAACATATCGAAGTCACAAAAAGATGACTTCACTCCACTTAAATGATACATCTGCGGATAACTACCGATTAGCATGGTCTAGTAGAGTTAGTTTTTTAATTATCATATAATATGAGTGTACAATGAATTAAAAATTGTAATACAATATTTGTGGAGTGTTCTATGGATTTAGTTGGTTATCTACCAGCAGAAAAGAATACTTAGAGTGGAGATTGTCAAAAGAAAAACTCTCTCGTTGAAGATCTTTCAGTACAATCAAGGTATGTGTTTCTTTAGTACGTAGTGTTATAATAATATTGTCTTGATAGTTTTTTGCGTATATTATCTTATATTGGTGTCATATAAACTATGTTAGTTGTTTTCCTACTCTTAGGTATTTATTTTAGATTAATAAATTTGTATTATCACTCATGTAAAATATAATACTCTGCTTGAAGTGAGTTTATCTATAAACGTTTATATTAATATAGTACATATTTTTAAATAGACATGTCTTAGAAGGTCAAAATGGCTATAGCCTTTTATTAACCCCCAAGGGTTAACAATTATGTGCTAGTCTTCCCTGATTTTTCCATTTAACATATTTATCGATAATCTTTTGTCTACTTTCTTTTTCTTACAATCGCTTCTTCACGTCATCCTTCTCTTTGCCCTTTTCACTCTCTTCCTCATCTCCTTCTTCTCCTTCCTCTTTTCCTCTGTTTCCTTATCTTCTTCCTCTTCATCTTCCCATTCTTCTCCATTCTTCTCCATCCTTTTCATCCAGTTCTTCTTCCTCTCCTCCATTTCCTCCTCCTACTTCTCTTCCTCTTCTCATCTTCTTGTACTTGCTCTTCCTTTCATCTACCTCTACCTCTTCCTCTTCTTCTTCTTCTACTTCTACTTCTACTTTCTATATTAAAAGGGTGGAACACAACATCCATGAAGATTTTCTATTGGTGCAATAGATGTATGCATTTCTTTATTCCATTATGCTTTACGTGTTCTTTTGTTTTAGTCAAATCTTTTGATAGCTAAAATTTGCAATGTACACCAATCAAAATATGAAAAAAAATAGGAAAAAAAAAGTAGCCACAAAACCAACACCATAAATCCATAACCACTAACAATATTCAAAATAACAAAGCCAACAAAGCCCGCCACCATGGCTCCATGACATCTCCACCACCACACACAAACAATACTCAAAATCAAAGTACACCATTATGGCCACACCACCAGCACAACAAATAATATTCATAACTTTGAAAACAATACCAACATCCCAAATAATATTTAAAACTACAAATCTATTTAAAACTCCACCATCGAAGTAACTAGACTCAACCACCACTCATCCCACATAAGGTACAAATCTACTAAAAGTTATTCTCTCGATATGAATTTAAGGTGACTTCAAGACCACCTTGCCAACATATTGAATTCACACAAAGATGAATTCACTCCATTTAATTCTCATACAATATGAGTGTACAATGAATTAGAGATTGTAATGTAATATTTGTGGAGTGTATCACGGATTTAGTTGGTTATCCACTGTCAGAAAAGAATACTTAGAGCGGAGATTGTCAAAAGAAAAACTCTCTCGTTGAAGATCTTTCAGTGAAATCAAGGTATGAGATTTTTTATTATGTTATGTTATCATAATACTGTCCTGACAGTTTTTTTTTCTGTATATTATCTTATATTCGTGTCATATAGACTAGACTATGTTAGTCGTTTTCCTTGTCTTCACTTTCTTCACTCAATTCTTACGATGGATCTCATTGGTGCCTAGGTATTTATTTTGGATTAAGCAATTTGCATCATCACTCATGCATAATATATACGATGACTGAGGTGAGTTTATCTATAAGCTTTTATATGAATATGGTACGTATTTTTAAATAGAGAAGTCATAGGAGGTCAAAATGGCAATAGCCTTTTATTAAACTGCAAGGGTTGGCAATTATGTGCCTACCCTCCCTGATTTGTTCATATCACATATTTATCGTTAATGTTTTGTCCACTTTCTTTTTCTCACATCCTCTCCATGCCTCGCTTCTTCCCGTCCTTCTTCTCTTTGCCATTTTTACTCTCGTCTTCTTCTTCTCCTTCCATTTTTCCTCATCTTCCTCTGTTTCCTCATCTTCTTCCTCTTCATCTTCCCTTTCGTAATCATCCTTTTCTTCCGGTTCTTCTTCCTCTTCCCCCTCCTCCTCTTCCTCTTCATCTTCTTGTACTTACTCGTCCTTTAAAAGGGTGAAACAGTCCCCAAGAAGATATTCTGTTGGTGCAACAGAGGTATGTATTTCTTTATTCCATTATGTTTCTAATATTCTAATGTTGGTATGAAACAATGTGTTCTTTCTTTTTAGTGAAATCTTATGATTGGTCAAATTTACAATGTACACCAATCAAAATATGATACAAAAAATAGGATAAAAAACAGTCATAAAACCAAAACCTCAAATCCATATGACTAACAATGTTTAAAACAACAAAGCCCGCCACAATAGTTCCATGACATTACCATCGGTCCATCACCACAAACAATACTCAAAATCAAAGCACACCACTGTGGCCACACCACTGACACCACAAATAATATTCATAACTTTGAAATCAATTCCAAAATCACAAATAATATTAAAATCTACAAATCTATTTAAAACTCCACTATTGAAGTACAAGGAATACAACACCACTTACCCATTATAAGGTACAAATATACTAAAACTCATTCTCTCGATATGTCTTTAAGGTGACTTTAACACCACCAGCCCAACACATTGACACATAAGATGATTTCGCTCCACGTAAATGATAGAACTATGGACAACTGCGGATTAGCATGGTCTAGTAGAGTTAATATTTTAATTCTCATAGAATATGAGTGTAAGATGAATTAGAGATTGTAATGTAATATTTGTGGAGTGTGCTCTGGATTTAGTTGGTTATCCACCGTCAGAAAAGAATACTTAGAGTGGAGATTGTCAAAAGAAAAACTCTCCCGTTGAAGATCTTTCAGTGCAATCAAGGTATGTGATTCTTTATTACGTAGTGTTATAATAATATTGCCTCGATAGTTCGTCTTGCGTATATTATCTTATATTGGTGTCATATAGACTATGCTAGTTGTTTTCCTATTCTTTACTTTTTTCACTTAACTCTTATGATGGATTTCATTGGTGTCTAGGTATTTATTTTAGATTAAACAATTTGTAGTATCACTCATGCAGAATATAATACTATGCTTGAAGTGAGTTTATCTATAAACTTTTATATTAATATAGTACATATTTTTAAATAGACATATCTTAAAAGGTCAAAATGGCTATAGCCTTTTATTGACCCCCAAGGGTTAGCAATTACATGCCAGTCTTCCCTGATTATTCCATTTAACATATTTATCGGTAATCTTTTGTCTACTTTCTTTTTCTTACAATTGCTTCTTCACATCATCCTTCTCTTTGCCCTTTTCACTCTCTTCCTCGTCTTTTTCTTCTCCTTCCTCTTTTCCTATGTTTCCTCATCGTCTTCCTCTTCATCTACCCCTTCTTCTCCATCCTTTTCATCCAGTTCTTCTTCCTTTCTCCTCCATTTCCTCCTCCAACTCTCTTCCTCTTCATCTTCTTATATTTGCTCTTCCTTTTCATCTACCTCTTCCTCTTCTTCTACTCCTACTTCTCATTTCTATATTTCAAGGGTAGAATAACAACATCCATGAAGATTTGTTTTTGGCGCAATAGAGGTATGCATTTCTTTATTCAATTATGCTTTAATAATATTTTATTTTTTGTATGAAATAATGTTTACTTTATTTTTAGTCAAATTTTTTGATGGCTAAAGCTTGCAATGTACACCAATCAAAATAGGATTAAAAAAAATAAGAAAAAAAAGAAGCCACAAAACAAACACCACAAATCCATAACCACTAAAAATATTCAAAATAACAAACCCCGCCACCATGGCTCCATGACATCACCACCACTACAAACAATACTTAAAATCAAAGTACACCATTATTGCCACACCACCAACACGACAAATAATATTCATAACTTTGAAAACAATACCAACATCACAATACTATCTAAAACTAAAAATCTATTTAAAATTCCACAATTGAAGTAACCAGACTCAACCACCACTTATCAAACATAAGGTACAAATCTACTAAAGCTCATTCTCTCGATATGAATTTAAGGTGACTTCAAGACGACCTGGCCAACATATCAAATTCACATAAAGATGAATTAACTCCTCTTAAATGATACAACTGTAGATTAGCATGGTCTAGTAGAGTTAGTTTTTTAAATATGATATAATGAGTGTACAATGAATTAGAGATTGTAATGTAATATTTGTGGAATGTGTTGTGGATTTAGTTGGTTATCCATCGTCAAAAAAGAATACTTAGAGTGGAGATTGTCAAAAGAAAAACTCTCTCGTTGAAGATCTTTCATTGAAGTCAAGGCATGAGATTCTTTATTACGTCATATTATAATAATATTGTCTTGATAGTTTTTTTTTCCCTATATTATCTTATATTGGTGTTATATATTCTATGTTAGTTATTTTCCTTTTCTTTACTTTCTTCACTCAATTCTTACGATGGATCCCATTGGTGCCCAGGTATTTATTTTGGATTAAACAATTTACATTATCACTCATGCAGAATATAATACTATGATTGAGGTGAGTTAATCTATAAACTTTTAGATGAATATGGTACACATTATTGAATAGTGAAGTGATTGGAGGTCAAAATGACTATAGCCTTCTATTAACCCACAGGGGTTGGCAATTATGTGCCTACCCTCCCTGATTTTTTCATATCACATATTTATCGTTAATCTTTTGTCCACTTTCTTCTTCTCACATTTTCTCCACACCTTGTTTCTTCTCGTCCTTCTTGTCTTTGCCATTTTCACTCTCGTCTTCTTCTTCTCCTTCCCTTTTTCCCCATCTTCCTATGTTTCCTCGTCTTCTTCATCTTCATCTTCGCCTTCATGATCATCATTTTCTTCCCGTTCTTCTTCCTCTCCTCCTTTTTCCCCTCCTCCTCTTCCTCTTCATCTTCCTATACTTACTCTTCCATTAAAAGGGCGAAACAACCTCCAAGAAGATATTATGTTGGTGCAATAGAGGTATGTATTTCTTTATTCTATTATGCTAATAACATTCTAAAGTTGGTATGAACCAATGTGTTCTTTCTTTTTGGTCAAATCTTATAATTGCTCAAATTTACAATGTACACCAATCAAAATATGATACAAAAAATGGGAAAAATACAATCATAAAACCAAAACCACAAATCCATATCCACTAACAATATTCAAAACAACAAAGCCCGCCACCATGGTTCCATGACATCACGACCACCACCACAAACAATACTCAAAATCAAAGCACACCACCGAAACAACAAATAATGAATATATATTCATAACTTTGAAATCAATACCAACATCGCAAATAATATTAAAAACTACAAATCTATTTAAAACTCCACCATCAAAGTAACTAGACTCAACCACCACTCATCCAACATAAGGTACAAATCTACTAAAACTCATTCTCTCGATATGTATTTAAGGTGACTTTAACACCACTAGTCCAACACATCAACACATAAAGATGATTTCACTCCACGTAAATTATATAACTGTGGACAACTGTGGAATATCATGTTCTAGTAGAGTTAAATTTTTTTAATTCTCATAGAATATGAGTGTACAATGAATTAGAGATTGTAATGTAATATTTGTGAAGTATGCTATGGATTTAGTTGGTTATCCACTGTCAGAAAAGAATACTTTGAGTGGAGATTGTCAAAAGAAAAACTCTCCCGTTAAAAATCTTTCAGTGCAATTAAGGTATGTGATTCTTTATTACGTAGTGTTGTTATAATATTGTCTTGATAGTTTTTTTTTTTTTGCATATATTATCTTATATTGGTGTCATATAGACTATGTTAGTTGTTTTCCTATTCTTTACTTTTTTCACTTAACTCTTATGATGGATCTCCTTGGTGTCTAGGTATTTATTTTAGATTAAACAATTTGTAGTATCACTCATGCAGAATATAATACTATGCTTGAAGTGAGTTTGTCTATAAACTTTTAAATTAATATAGTACATATTTTTAAATAGACATCTCTTAGAAGGTCAAAATGGCTATAGCCTTTTATTAACCCCCAAGGGTTAGCAATTACGTGCCAATCTTCTCTGATTGTTCCATTTAACATATTTATCGGTAATCTTTCGTCCACTTTCTTTTTCTTACAATTGCTTCCTTGTCTCTTTCTTCTCCTTCCTATTTTCCTCTATTTCCTCATCTTCTTCCTCTTCATCTTCCCCTTCTTTTCCATCCTTTTCATCCAAGTCTTCTTCCTCTCTTCTCCATTTCCTCCTCCTACTCTCTTCCTCTTCATCTTCTTGTACTTGCTATTTCCTTTCATCTACCTCTTCCTCTTCTTTCTACTCCTACTTCTCCTTTCTATATTTAAAGGGTGGAACAACATCCATGCAGATTTTTTTTTTGGTGCAATAGAGGTATGCATTTCTTTATTCCATTATGCTTTAATAATATTTTATTGTTGGTATGAAACAATGTTTTCTTTCTTTTTAGTCAAATCTTTTGATGGCTAAAGTTTGCAATGTACACCAATGAAAATAGGATAAAAAAAGAAGAAGAGGAAAACAAAGCAGCCACAAAACAAACACCACAAATCCATAACCACCAACAATATTCAAAATAACAATGCCCGCCACCATGTCTCTCCATGACGTCACCATCACCACAAGCAATACTCAAAATCAAAGTACACCACTATGGCCACACCACCAACACGACAACTAATATTCATAACTTTGAAAACAATACCAACATCACAAATACTATCTAAAACTACAAATCTATTTAATACTCCACCATTGAAGTAACTAGACTCAACCACCACTTATCCAACATAAGGTACAAATCTACTAAAGCTCATTCTCTTGATATGAATTTAAGGTGACTTCAAGACGACCTGGCCAACATATCGAATTCACATAAAGATGAACTCACTCCACTTAAATGATACAACTGCAGACAACTGCAGATTAGCATGGTCTAGTAGAGTTAGGTTTTTAAATCTCAAACAATATGAGTGTACAATGAATTAGAGATTGTAATGTAATATTTGTGGAGTGTGTCACGGATTTAGTTGGTTATCCACCGTCAGAAAAGAATACTTAGGGTGGAGATTGTCAAAAGAAAAACTCTCGTTGAAGATCTTTCAGTGAAATCAAGATATGAGATTCTTTATTACGTTATATTATAATAATACTGTCATGATATTTTTTTCTGTATATTATCTTATATTGGTGTTATATAGACTATGTTAGTTGTTTTCCTTTTCTTTACTCTCTTCACTCAGTTCTTACGATGGATCTCATTGGTACCCTGGTATTTATTTTAGATTAAGCAATTTGCATTATCACTCATGCAGAATATAATACTATGGTTGAGGTGAGTTGATCTATAAACTTTTAGATGAATATGGTACATATTTTTGAATAGAGAAGTCATTGGAGGTCAAAATGACTATAGCCTTTTATTAACCCGCAGGGGTTGGCAATTATGTGCCTAATCTGCCTGATTTTTTCATATCACATATTTATCGTTAATATTTTGTCCACTTTCTTCTTCTCACATTTTATCCACACCTCGCTTCTTCCCGTCCTACTTCTCTTTGCCATTTTCACTCGCGTCTTATTCTTCTCATTCCCTTTTTCCCGATCTTCCTTTGTTTCCTTGTCTTCTTCCTCCTCATCTTTGCCTTCTTGATCATCATTTTCTCCTGGTTCTTCTTCCTCTCCTCCTTTTTCCCCTCCTCCTCTTCCTCTTCATCTTCTTGTACCTACTCTTCCTTTAAAAGGGTGAAATAGCCTCCAAGAAGATATTATGTTGGTGCAATAGAGGTATTTATTTCTTTATTCCATTATGCTAATAATATTCTAATGTTGGTATGAAACAATGTGTGATTGCTCAAAGTTACAATGTACACCAATCAAAATATGATACAAAAAAGGGGAAAAAAACAGTCATAAAACCCAAACCACAAATCCATATCCACTAACAATATTCAAAACAACAAAGCCCGCCACCATGGTTCCATGACATCACCACCACCACGACAAACAATACTCAAAATCAAAGCACACCGCAACTAAGGCCACACCACCGACACAACAAATAATGAATATAATATTCATAACTTTGAAATCAATACCAACATCGCAAATAATATTAAAAACTGCAAATCTATTTAAAACTCTACTGTTGAAGTACAAGGAATACAACACCACTTACCCATTATAAGGTTCAAATCTACTAAAACTCATTCTCTCGATATATATTTAAGGTGACTTTAACACCACTTGCCCAACACATCGACACATAAAGATGATTTTGCTCCATGTAAATGATAGAATTGTGGACAACTGTGGATTATCATGGTCTAGTAGAGTTAATTTCTTAATTCTCGTAGAATATGGGTGTACAATGAATTAGAGATTGTAATGTAATATTTGTGAAGTGTGCTGTAGATTAGTTGGTTATCCACCATCAGAAAAGAATACTTAGAGTGGAGATTGTCAAAAGAAAAACTCTCACATTGAAGATCTTTCAATGCAATCAAGATATGTGATTCTTTATTACGTAGTGTTATAATAATATTGTCTTGATAGTTTTTTTTTTTTAGCGTATAAGTATCTTATGTTGGAGTCATATAGACTATGTTAGTTGTTTACCTATTCCTTACTATGTTTCACTCAACATTTATGATGGATCTCATTGGTTCCAATGTATTTATTCTGGATTAGCCAAAATTTCCATTATCACTCATAACGAATACAATACTAAGTTTGAGTAGATTTTATCTATAAATTTTATATTAATGGTACATATTTTTAGATAGACTTGTCTTAGGATGTCAAAATAGCTATAGCCTTTTATTAATCCGTAAGGGTTGTTAATTACGTGCCCACTCTCCCTGATTTTTTCATATAACATATTTATTGTTAATCTTTTGTCCACCTTTCTTTTTCTCACATTCTCTCTACGGCTTGCTTCTTCATGCCCTCCTATCAAAGCACACCACAATGGCCACCCCATTGACACAACAAATAATATTCATAACTTTGCAATCAATAACAACATCACTAATAATATTTAAAACAGTATATCTATTTGAAAATCTACTATTGAAGTACAATGAATCCAACACCACTAAGGTACAAATCTACGAAAGCTTATTTTCTCGTGTATTTAAGATGACTTCAAGACCACCTGTTCAACAGATCGAATTCACATAAAAATATGACTTCACTCCACTTAAATATGACTTCCCTCGATATGTATTTAAGGTGACTTGCACATCACCTATCTAACATATTGAATTCACATAAATATGATTTCATTCCACTTAAATGATACAATTGCATACAACTGCAGATTAGCATGGTCAAGTAGAGTTAGTTTTTTAATTCTCATACAAAATGAGTGTACAATGAATCAGAGGTTGTAACGTAATATTTGTAGTCTGTTGTGTATTTAGTTGGTTATCCAAAGTCGGAAAAGAAAACTTAGAGTTGAGATTGTCAAAAGAAAAACTCTCTCGTTTAAGATCTTTCAGTGCAATCAAGGTATGAAACAATGTGTTCTTTTTCTTTTAGTTAAATCTTATGATTGCTCAAATTTACAATGTAAACCAATCAAAATATGATACAAAAAATAGGGAAAAAATCATTGACAAAACCAACACCAAAAATCCAGTACCACTAACAATATTCATAACAAAAAAGCTCGCCACCATCCATGACATCAACACCTCCACAAAATTACTCAAAATCAAAGTACATGACTATGGCCATAACAAATAATATTGGTAACTTTGAAATCATTGTTATTACAAATAATATGTAAAACTACAAATCTATTTAAACCACCACTATTGAAGTACAAGGAATCCAACACCTCTTACCCATTATAAGGAACAAATATTCAAAAACTTATTCTCTCGATATGTACTTAAGGTGACTTCAACACCACCTGTCCAACATATCGAATTCACATAAAGATGATTTCAATCCACTTAAATGATAGAACTGCATATTAGAATGGCCTAGTAAAGTAAGTTTTTAATTCTCATACAATATGAGTGTGCAATGAATTAGAGATTGTAATGTAATAATATCTGTGGAGTGTTCTATGGATTTAGCTGGTTATCCGCCGTCAGAAAATAATACTTAAAGTGTCTATTGTCAAAAGAAAAACTCTCTTGTTAAAGATCTTTATTACGTTATGTTATAATAATATTGTCTTGAAAGTTTTTTTTTCCGTATATTATTTTATATTGGTGTCATATAGACTATGTTAGTTGTTTTCTTATTCTTTGCTTTTTTTCACTCAACTCTTATGATGGATCTCATTGATGCCTAGGTATTTATTCTGGAGTAAGCAATTTGCATTATCACTCATACAGAATATAATACTATGATTGGGGTTATTTTATCTATAAACTTTTATATTAATATGGTACATATTTTTAAATAGACATGTGTCTTAGTAGGTCAAAATGACCATCTCCTTTTATTAACCCGCAAGGCTTGGCAATTTCGTGTCCACACTCCCATTTGTTTTTCATATAACATATTTATCGTTTATCTTTTGTCCACTTTATTTTTCTCACATTCTCTCCACGGCTTGCTTCTTCACATCCTCCTTCTCTTTGCCTTTTTCATTCTCTTTCTCGTCTTCTTCTCCTTCTGCTTTTCATCATCTTCTTTCTCTTCAGCTTCCCCTCCTTCTTCAACGTTTTCTTCTAGTTCTTCTTCCTCTCCCTCCTCCTCTTCCTCTTCATCTTCTTGCACTGGTTTTTTCATTTCATCTTCATCTTCCTCTTCTACTTCTACTTCTACTTCTATTTCTCCTTTGTATATTAAATGGGAGGAGCAGCCCCCATGAAGATCTTCTGTTGGTGCAATAGATGTATGAATTTCTTTTATTCCATAATATTATAATGTCAGTATGAAACAATGATGTTCTTTCTTTTTAGGCTAATCTTATGACTGCTCCTATTTGCAATGTACTCCAATAAAAATATGATATCGAAAATTGGAAAATAAATAGCTACAAAACCAACGCCACAAATCCATAACTAGTAATAACATCAAAGCCCGCCACCTTTGTTCCATGGCATCACCACCACAACAAACAATACTCAAAATCAAAGCACACCACTATGGCCACACCACAGACACAACAAATCTTTGAAATCGATACCAATATCACAAATAATATTTAAAATTACAAATGTATCTAAAACTCAACGAATCCAACACCACTTACCTAGCGTAATGTACAAATCTACTAAATCTTACTCGATATGTATTTAATGTGACTTCAACACCACCTGTCCCACATTTTGAATTCACATAAAGATACTTCACTCCACTTAAATGATACAATTGTGGATAACTGCGGATTAACAAGGTCTAGTAGAGTTAGTTTTTTTATTCTCATACAATATGAGTATACAATGAATGAGGTTGTAATGTAATTGTGAGGGGAGTAATCCCCAGGGTTGGGCCTGGGCCTGCCGAGTCGGCCCGAGAAGGCCCAAGAAGAGAAGCAGTCGGGTAGAGTACATTGACAACAGGATGAAAGGTAGAACAGTCTTACACCATTACTGGCTTACAGTCAGGGAGATCCACTGACCCTGAATCCCGACACCCTGACTGGTCAGAGACGTGAACGTGCCTGATCGAGACCACACCGCATTAATGGGATGAAGGAGACCACGCCAGGATGGGGAGCCATGCTGAATTTAATGCGTCCCAGGGCTTGGTAATCTTTTGTCCACTTTCTTTTTCTTACAATTGCTTCTTCACGCCATCCTTCTCTTTGCCCTTTTCACTCTCTTCCTTGTCTCTTTCTTCTCCTTCTTCTTTCCTTTGTTTCCTCATCTTCTTCCTCTTCATCTTCCACTTCTTCTTCCTCACTCCTCCATTTCCTCCTCCTACTTCTCTTAAATGATGAATTCACATAAAGATGAATTCACTCCACTTAAATGATACAACTGCTGACAACTACGGATTAGCATGGTCTAGTAGAGTTACTTTTTTAATTCTCATACAATATGAGTGTACGATGAATTAGAGATTGTAATGTAATATTTGTGGAGTGTGCCGCGAATTTAGTTAGCATTTACAAATCTACTAAAGCTTATTCTCTCGATATGAATTGCAGAAAACTGTGGATTAGCATGGTCGAGTTGAGTTACTTTTTTAATTCTCATACAATATGAGAGAGTATACAATGAATTAGAGATTGTAATGTAATATTTGTGGAGTGTGTCGCGGATTTAGTTGGTTATCCACAATAAAAAAAGAATAGTGGAGATTGTCAAAAGAAAAACTCTCTCGTTGAAGATCTTTCAGTGAAATCAAGGTATGAGATTCTTTATTACGTTATATTATAATAATACTGTCTTGATTTTTTTTTCTGTATATTATCTTATATTGGTGTTATATAGACTATGTTAGTTGTTTTCTTTTTCTTTACTTTCTTCACTCAATTCTTACGATGGATATCATTGGTGCCCAGGTATTTATTTTAGATTAAGCAATTTGCATTATCACTCCTGCAGAATATAATACTATGATTGAGGTGAGTTTATCTATAAACTTTTATATGAATATGGTACATATTTTTAAATAGACAAGTCATTGGAGATCAAAATGGCTATAGCCTTTTATTAAACCGCAAGGGTTGGCAATTATGTGCCCACTCTCCCTGATTTTTTCATATCACATATTTATCATTAATCTTTTGTCTACTTTCTTTTTCTCACATTCTCCCCACACCACGCTTCTTACTCTTTGCCATTTTTACTCTCATCTCCTTCTTCTCCTTCCATTTTTCCTCATCTTCCTCTATTTCCTTTCGTCTTCTTCCTTTTCTTCTCCCTCCTCCTCTTCCTCTTCCTCTTCTTGTACTTACTCTTCCTTTAAAAGGGTGAAATAGCCCCCAAGAAGATATTTTGTTGGTGCAATAGAGGTATGTATTGTTTTATTCCATTATGCTAAAAACATTCTAATGTTGGTATGAAACAATGTGTTTTTTTTTTTAGTCAAATCTTATGATTGATCAAATTTATAATGTACAACAATCAAAATATGATACAAAAAATAGGAAAAAATAAGTCGTAAAACCAAAACCACAAATCCATAACCACTAACAATATTCAAAACAACAAAGCTGCCACTATGTTTCCATGACACCACCACCACCACCACCACCACAAACAATACTCAAAATCAAAGCACACCACTGACGCAACAAATAATATTCATAACTTTGAAATCAATACCAACATCACAACTAATATTAAAAACTACAAATCTATTTAAAACTCCACTGTTAAAGTACAAGGAATCCAACACCACTTACCCATTATAAGGTACAAATCTACAAAAACTCATTCTCTCGATATATATTTAAGGTGACTTTAACACGACCTGTCCAACACATCGGCACATAAAGATGATTTCGTTCCATATAAATGAAACAATTGTGGACAACTGCGGATTATCATGGTCTAGTAGAGTTAATTTTTTAATTCTCGTAGAATATGGGTGTACAATGAATTAGAGATTGTAATGTAATATTTGTGAAGTGTGCTATAGATTTAGTTGGTTATCCACCATCATAAAAGAATACTTAGAGTGGAGATTGTCAAAAGAAAAACTCTCACATTGAAGATCTTTCAGTGCAATCAAGATATGTGATTCTTTATTACGTAGAGTTATAATAATATCGTCTAGATAGTTTTTTTTTCTTTTTTTTTTTCGTGTGAGTATCTTATATTGGAGTCATATAGACTATGTTAGTTGTTTTCCTATTCTTTACTTTGTTTCACTCAACTCTTATGATGGATCTCATTGGTGCCAAGGTATTTATTTTGGATTAGCCAATTTCCATTATCACTCATAACGAATACTATACTATGTTTGAGTAGATTTTATCTATAAAGTTTATATTAATGGTACATAGTTTTAGATAGACTTGTCGTAGGACGTCAAAATGGCTATAGCCTTTTATTAACCTGCAAGGGTTGTTAATTACTTGCCCACTCTCCCTGATTTTTTCACATAACATATTTATTGTTAATCTTTTCTCCACCTTTATTTTTCTCACATTCTCTCTACGGCACTCTTCTTCATGCCCACCTCCTCTTTGACATTTTCACTCTTTTATCTTCTTCTTCTCCTTCATCTTTTCCTCATATTCCTTTGTTTCATCCTCATCTCCTTCCTCTTCATTTTCCCCTTCTTCTTCATCCCTTTCTTCCAATTATTCCTCCTCTCCTCCTATTCCACTTCCACCTTCTCTTCCTTTTCATCTTCTAGTACTTACTCTTCATTTTCATCTTCTTGTACTTACTTTTCCTTTACATCTTCCACTTCATGTTCTTCTACTTCTACTTCTCCATTGTATATTTAAAGGGTGGAACAACCCCAAGAAGATATTTTGTTGGTACAATAGAGGTATGGATTTCTTTATTCCAATATGCTTGAATAATATTCTAATGTTGGTATGAAACAAAAATTTCTTTCTTTTTAATCAAATCTTATGATTGCTCAAATTTGCAATTTACAATAATCAAAATATGATAGAAAAAATAGGGAAAAAAAGTCACAAAAACAACAACACAACTCTATAACCACTAAAAATATTCAAAACAACAAAGCCCCTGCCACCAGGGCTCCATGACATCACCACCACCACAAACAATACTCAAAATCAAAGCACACCACTATGGCCACCCCATTGACACAACAAATAATATTCATAACTTTGAAATCAATACCAACATCACAAATAATATTTAAAACTGTACATCTATTTAAAAATCCACTATTGAAGTACAATGAATCCAACATCACTTACCCAACATAAGGTAAAAATCTACTAATGCTTATTCTCTCGTGTATTTACGATGACTTCAGGACCACCTGTCCAACATATCGAATTCAAATAAAAATATGACTTCAGTCCACTTAAATATGTCTTCTCCCGATATGTATTTAAGGTGACTTGCACATCACATGTCTAACATATCGAATTCACATAAATATGATTTCATTCCACTTAAATGATACAGTTGCATACAACTGCAGATTAGCATGGTCTAGGAGAGTTAGTTTTTTAATTCTCATACAATATGAGTGTACAATGAATCAGAGGTTGTAACGTAATATTTGTAGAATTTGTTGTGTATTTAGTTGGTTATCCAACGTTGGAAAAGAAAACTTAGAGTTGAAATTGTCAAAAGAAAAACTCTCTCGTTTAAGATCTTTCAGTGCAATCAAGGTATGAAACAATGTGTTCTTTTCTTTTAGTTAAATCTTATGATTGCTCAAATTTGCAATGTAAACCAATCAAAATATGATACAAAAAGTAGGGAAAAAAACAATGACAAACCCAACACCAAAAATCCAGAACCACTAACAATATTTAGAATGAAAAAGCTAGCCACAATTGTTCCATGACATCAACACCTCCTCAAAATTACTGAAAATCAAAGTACATCACTATGGCCACAACAAATAATATTCGTAACTTTGAAATCAATGTTATTACAAATAATATGTAAAACTACAAATCTATTTAAACCACCACTATTGAAGTACAAGGAATCCAACATCCCCTACCATAAGGAACAAATATACTAAAACTTGTTCTCTCGATATGTATTTAAGGTGACTTCAACACCATCTGTCCAACATATCGAATTCACATAAAGATGATTTCAATCCACTTAAATGATAGAACTGCAGATTAGAATGGCCTAGTAAAGTAAGTTTTTAATTCTCATACAATATATTGTCAAAAGAAAAACTCTCTCATTAAAGATCTGTCAGTGCAATCAAGGTATGAGATTCTTTATTACGTTATGTTATAATAATATTGTCTTAATAGTTTTTTTTTTCCGTATATTATTTGATATTGGTGTCATATAGACTATATTAGTTGTTTTCTTATTCTTTGCTTTTTTTCACTCAACTCTTATGATGGATCTCATTGGTGCCTAGGTATTTATTCTGGAGTAAGTAATTTGCATTATCACTCATGCAGAATATAATACTATGATTGAGGTGATTTTACCTATAAACTTTTATATTAATATGGTACATATTTTTAAATAGACATGTCTTAGTAGGTCAAAATGGTCATAGCCTTTTATTAACTTGCAAGGGTTGGAAATTACTGTCCACCTTCCCTGAGTTTTTCATATAACATATTTATCGTTTATCTTTTGTCCACTTTCTTTTTCTCACATTCTCTCCACAGCTTGCTTCTGCATGTCCTCCTTCTCTTTGCCTTTTTCATTCTCTTCCTTGTCTTCTTCTTCTCCCTTTGCTTTTAATCATCTTCCTCTGTTTCCTCATCTTCTTCTTCTTCCTCTTCATCTTCCCTTGCTTCTTTTGTGTTTTCTTCTAGTTCTTCCTCCGCTCCCTCCTCATCTTCCTCTTTTCTTCTTGCACTTGCTTTTCCGTTTCATCTTCATCTTCCTCTTCCTCTTCTACTTCTACTTCTCCTTTGTATATTGTTAAATGGGAGGAGCAGCCCCCATGAAGATCTTTTGCTGGTGTAATAGAGGTATGGATTTCTTTTATTCCATAATATTCCAATGTTGGAATGAAACAATGACGTTCTTTCTTTTTAGGCAAATCTTATTATTGCTCATATTTGCAATGTACACCAATAAAATATGATATAAAAAATTGAAAAAAAAAACAGCTACAAAACCAACGCCACAAATCCATAACTAGTAATAACATCAATGCCCGCCACCTTAACTCCATGACATCACCACCACTACAAACAATACTCAAACTCAAAGCACACCACTATGGCCATACCACCGACACAACAAATAATATTCATAACTTTGAAATCGATACCAATATCACAAATAATATTTAAAATTACAAATCTATCTAAAACTCAACGAATCCAACACCACTTACCTAGCGTAATGTACAAATCTACTAATACTTACTCGATATGTATTTAAGGTGACTTTAGCACTGCCTGTCCCACATTTTGAATTCACATAAAGATACTTCACTCCACTTAAATGATACAATTGCGGAAAACTTCGGATTAACAAGGTCTAGTAGAGTTAGTTTTTTATTCTCATACAATATGAGTGTACAATGAATTAGAAGTTGTAATGTAATTTTGAGGGGAGTAATCCCCAGGACTGGGCTTGGGTCCAAGCATGAGGCTTGGGCCAGGCCGAGTTGGCTGAGAAGGCCCACGAAGAGAAGCAACCAAGTAGAGTACATTGACATGAGGATGAAAAGCAGAACAATCTAACACCATTACAGGCTGACAGTCAAGGAGATCCCCTGACCCTGAATCCTAGCACCCTAACTAGTCAAAGAGGTGGACGTGCCTGACCAAGAGCACACCGCATTAATGGAACGAAAGAGACCACACCAAGAAGGGGAGCCACGCTGAATTTAATGAGTCATGGGGCTCGACAGGCCACGACGTGCCTCCTAGGGTGTCAGAGACTGTTGTAATTAGGTCTGACTGGTCTGCAAATTGTTAGATTGTTTCTTGCTCTCCTACACTGAAACTAACTTAAGCATCGAAGGTACCACGGACCTCGAGCCCCCCATTCTCCATTTTTATGGGAACCAGGACTGAGTCCATCCGCGTGGAGTTGCCCAAGCCTCGAAACACGACATTCACATTGGTTTCGTCTGTGGTATTTTATTTTGTATAGTAGCATATCCTTCGCATGCAGGCAATAACACTCTCCCAAGCCTTACATCGTGAAAAAGAATAACTCGAAGCAATGGAAGCAAGAACCAACAAATAAGCTGAGATGATAAGAAAACTAATGGAGGAAGTGATGGCTCTCCGCCAGGAAAATGTCTCCCTGCGGAGGGCCAGCGGGCACCTGGAGGGAGGCGAGCAGAGCCACCACTCTGAGTCTCGTCCAGCCCCTAAAGTAGCAGTAGCCGAAGAAAAGCAACACAGAATGCACCTTGAATTCCCGAATCTTGGGGACAAATACGCTGAGATGGTCAAGCTGGTAGGCACAACGTCAACGGTGGACCAGCTGCTCACCAGTGCGGAGCTACCATATAGGACTAAAGTTATGGTAGTCCTTCTCCCCCAAGATTTAAAGTCTCGCAGATTGATGCGTATGACAGGTCAAAGGGGAGGCGAGCAAAGCCACCACTCTGAGTCCCATCGAGTCCTTGAAGTAGCAGCAGCCAAAGAAGAGTAACACAGAATGCGCCTCGAGTTCTGGTGAGAGGTCGCATGCAAGGCATTCCCTTTCACTCCAAAGGGGACGACAAGGGCATGGTTCGGGTCTCTGCCACTCAGGATCGTCGACAGCTTCTCTAAGTTGGCTCTCGACTCTTCCTAACACAATTCATGGCGAGTCGGAAAAAGAGGCGATCGGCCGCCTACCTCTTGATGGTGAAACAACGACACGACGAAAGTTTGAAGTCGTACCACTCTCGGTTCAATAGGGAGTGCATGACAACAGATGACCAAGATGAAAAGATCACCTTGGCAGTTCTGCTGGGGGGGTCTGGCCCCGTAATCCCTTCATGACCGAGATCTCATGGAAGACCCCAACTTCGTTAACTTCGTTGAGGGAGTTCATGCACCGAGTCGACAATTTTATCAACGCCAAAGATACGCGTCAGGCACTGATGGCCCCCCGAAAGACTGAGTTGGAGAGGGCAGACAAGAAAGCCGTCAGCTAGAGTGGCAGGGTGAGCTGATAAGGTAACAAAAAGAAGACGCTCGAGATCAAAAGCACGGAAGAGCAGCCCACTCGTGGGTAGGTCAGACCGTGCACCCACTCCAACATGGTTGTGGAGATTGAAAGAGACCAGAGCCCACAGGGTGAATAGTGACAAGGCTTTTCCCGCTCTTAGTAATGCACCTACCATAAAATCAACAGCCATCGAACAGAAGATTGCTTCATCAGAAAAGGGAAGATGGAGGAGTTGGAAGCTCTACTAGACTAGTGGGGTGACGAGCGATGCGACCAACGACCCGATGACTGCGCGTGGCCATGGAGAAGTAAGGCAAAGGGCTAGAGAGCGGCCCAAAGTGAGCCCACGCCAAAGAAGCCCGGCCAAAGGAGATGATCTAGTGGGTGAAATTTGCAAGATAGAAGGAGGGTACGCCAGAGGCGGGACCACCTCCTCAGCAAGGAAGGTCCACTCCAAAAGGGCTAGGTACGAGGAAGTGTTCACCACCAGTAGGCAGTCTCTAGCACCATGGACCACAAGAGGGAGACTGCAATAACCTCCAGCGAGAAGGATGAAGAGGGTATTCTGCACCCTCATGACAAGGAGTCGGGACCACCTCCTCAATAAGGAGGGCCCAAGCCAGAAGGGCTAGGTACGAGAACGTGTTCACCGCCAGCATGGCAGTCTCCAGCATTAGGGGCCACTCGAGGGAGACTATCATAACCTTCAGCAAGAAGGATGAGGAGGGTATTATGCACCCTCATGACGACGCCTTAGTAGTGATCGTGTAAATCACCAACTACTTGACAAGAAGGGTCCTGATTGACAACGACAGTTTTACCAATATCCTATTTTGGGAAACCTTCATCTGGATGGGAATCACGCCCGATTGTTTGCGTTCGGCCTCGACGCCTCTCAAGGGCTTCACTGGAGAAGGCCCCAAGAATGGGTAGCTACCATGGTGGATTTTCTCACGGTAAAGACCCATTCCTCCTATAGCGCAATCCTGGGGCTGGTCCACCTGAGGGCGGTGACTTCCACATTCCACCTGAAGATGAAGTTCCTAACTCCCACGGGGGTGGACAAGATTCGTAGCGAGCTGGTCCTACCACGAGAATGCTACGCTCGGAAGCTAAAGCCTGAGGCTATCGAGGTCCGAGCTCTTGAAGGAGTGCGAGAGGATGCTAGCCCACCTCTGCCTCTGACCCTGACAGAGCTAGACGAGGAAGTAAGTGATGAGCAGGCCCTACGACAAGCAAAACCCAACGAACTTCTGGAATTAGTGTTGGTGGATTCGCAGAGACTTGAACGGATTGTTCGGGTGGTAACCAAGATGGCCCCTGAACTGAGCCAATCCATAAAGTAGCTCCTTGCCGAGCACCAAGACGTGTTCACCTAGAGTCACAAAGAAATGCCCATAATTGACACGTTCGTCATTGAACATAGCCTAAGTGTGGACCCTAAAGTAAAGAAGATCAAGCAAAAGCGCCGCAGCTTCAATGCGGAAAAGTACGCAACCATCGCCGAAGAGGTAGACCAGCTCCTGGCTGCGGGGTTCATCAAAGAAGTCCAATATCCCAAGTGGCTCTCCAACATCGTTCTAGTAAAGAAGACAAGCAGGAAATGGAGGATGTGTGTTGTCTTCACCGACCTGAACAAGGCCTACCCGAAGGACAGCTTTTTGCTACCGCACATAAATTTAATAGTGGACTCGACAGTCGGGCACCCCTACTCAGTTTCATTGATGCGTATTCCGGGTACAATCAAATCAAAATGAACGCAGACGATGAGGAGAAGGCTACCTTTATCATCGACCGAGGACCCTATTGCTACAAAGCCATACCGTTCGTCCTTAAGAATGCTGGTGCAACTTATCAACGTCTGGTTAACCAGATGTACAAAGAGCAGATTAGGCAAAACATGGAGGTCTACGTGAATGACCTCTTGGTCAAAGCAGCAAGACCAAGCAGCATCTCGCCGATCTTCGGGAAGCCTTTGTAGTGTCGTGGAAGTATAAGATGAAGCTCAACCCACTGAAGTGTGCCTTCGGTGTCAAGTCAGGGAAGTTCCTGGGCTTAATGGTCTCGAAATGGGGAATTGAGGCCAACCCCGAGAAGGTCAAGGTGATAATGGACATGCCATCGCCATAAAAGATCAACGAGGTTTAGAGGTTGGCAGGGAGAGTGGCTGCCCTGAGCCGCTTCATCGAAAGTTTGGCTGACCGTTGTCTTCCCTTTTTCAAGGTCCTCAGAAAGGCACGAGAGTGGGATGATGAGTGTAGCCAGGCTTTCACCGAACTAAAAGAGTATTTGGCCCACCCGCAACTTCTCAACTAGACCGAGTCGAGGGAAGACTTGACTGTATACCTAGCAGTGACCCTCGAACGCTGTGTCTGCTATCTTAGTCCACAGCAAGGGAGTAGACCAATGACCCGTCTATTACACGAGTCGTGCTTTTCAGGGAGCCGAGGCTAGGTACCCCTGAATAGAGATGCTGGCGTTCACATTACTCATCGCCGAAAGACGGCTGAGGCCATATTTCCAAGCCCACTCGATGAAAGTACTCACGGATGTCTCCTTTAAAAAAATACTGCAGAAGCCTGATGTGTCCAGTCGGATGACGAATTGGGCGACTTGAGTTGAGCAAATTCGACATCGAGTACCTCCCCAGCACATTGATAAAAGGGGCAAGTGTTGGCAGACTTCATACCCGAGTTCTCAAACTTTCCTGAAGAAATACCCATCGTACCCCAAGGCAAGCCTGACAGGTCTACGTCGGCAACTCGTCTTGCCGGGCTAAGTGGTGTAGGCTTGTGTACATAGTCATAAAGTTCGGGGAGGAGCATAACTACGCAATCAACTCAGTTTCACAACTACCAATAACAAGGATGAGTACGAGGTGCTACTACCAGGAATGATGGTAGCCAGGTCATTGGGAGCTACAGAGGGCGAGATGAGGTCCGACTCTCTCCTACCTCCGGTAGGTAGGAGAGGCACGCGACCTCTTCAGTATTTTCACATCTAGCAAATGTCGAGGGGAGAAAACCACAAGGTAGCTCATTTGGCAAAGGCCGCCTCAAGTCAGGAAGAGGCCCCATTTTCGGATCATACCGTAGCTCGGGCTCAACGTGTCCATGGCTCTCGCAACCAAAGTGGGCCGTCTACATCATAAAGTTCCTTGACGGGGGCAGGGTCCTGAACGATCAAGAGGAAGTGTGGAAGATCAAAAATAGAATGACATGCTTCACATTGGTGGAAGAGTCTTGTATAGGAGAGGTTTATCCGAGTCCCTCCTGAGATGCATCTCACCCGAAGAAGCCCAATACGTGCTGGTCGAAATACATGAATGAGTCTGCAAAAATCACTCTGGCAGAAGAGCGCTAGCCGCTCTGCTGGGTACTACTAGCCCAACTCCATCTGGGATGCAAAGGACTTCGTGAAGAAATGCTTTAAGTGCCAAGAATATGTGCTAGTCTCCCGCTATCCATTAGAAGAACTGACCCTTCATTGTCTCCCTCTGGCCATGGGGGCTTGACCTTATCGGCCCATTTCCCGGGGGCAAAGGAGGAGTGAAATTTGTAATGGTGGCAGTCGACTACTTCATGAAATGGGTGGAAACAGAGGCATTGTCGACGATCACGGCCTGGGCCACCTTGAGATTCCTTTGGAAATTCGTAGTCTGTCAGTTCGGCATCCCTCAAAGCTTCATATCGGATAACGTCAGATAGTTTGATTGCTCCTGTTATCGAGAATGGTGGGAGGAACTGATGATCAAAGTTAAGTACTCATCTCTGGGGCACCCCACAAGCAAATGGACAAGCAAAGGCCAGCAACAAGACATCGTTATTTCTGAAGAAGAAGTTGGGAGACCAAAAGGGGAGATGAGCCGAAGAACTTCCCGGTGTGCTATGCGCCTACCAAACGTCCATCAAGACCCCCACTGGAGAAACACCCTTCGTGCTTGTCTACGGGACCGAAGTTGTTAACCTAGTACAGGTGGGAATGTCAATGTTCCTGATTTAGCACTTCAACCCAGACCACAACGACGAAGGATTAAAAGAGAACCTGGACGTCCTGGAAGAAAAATATGAGAAGAGGCAGAGAGTCGGACATTGAGCAACAATCCAAAGGTTGAACGATACTTCAACAAATGAGTCCGACTCTGGGCATTCAAGATAGAAGACATGGTCCTAAAGCAAACAGGTGTCACCACCTAGGAAGAAGGAAAGTTCGGACCTCGATGGGAAGGGCCATTTGTGGTAACGACAAGAGGAAGGCCCATCTCTTATTGTCTGAAGGACCAAGAAAGCTGCAAACTGCCTCACCCATGGAATGCCGAGCATTTGAGAAAGTACTTTGTTTGAGGGCCAGAATGTCGCCCGACGATGTAACCAACAACTTATCAATGAAAAAACACTATAGAAGCCTCAATCATACAAGCCCAGTCACTAGATTGGCTGCGATGCATTAGCTAAGGGCTAGAGCCTCCTGAGCTCTGTCCCATCAACAGCCAATCAGACACAAGTTCATTGACTTGCAGACCTTCGTGTTACAAGCCCAGTCTCTGGATTGGTCGCAATGCATTGGCTAAGAGCCAAAGCCTCTCGAGCTCTACCCCTCCAACAGCCAGTCGAACACAAGTCCCTTGAATTGTTCGACATTCGTGCTACAAGCCCAATCTCTGGATTGGCCCATGTATTGGCTAAGGGCCATAGTCCCCCGAGCTCTACCCCACCAATAGCCAGTCGGAACACAAGTCTCCTGACTTGTTGATCTTCATGCTACAAGCCCAATCTCTAGATTGGCCGCGATGCATTGGCTAAGGGCTAGAGCCTCCCAAGCTTTACCCTACCAACAGTCAGTCAGACATAAGTCCTTTGACTTGCAGACCTTCGTGGTTCAAGTCCAGTCTCTAAATTGACCACGATGCATTGGCTAAGGGCCAGAGCCCCCCGAGCTCTGCCCCACCAACAGCCAGTCGAGCACAAGTCCCTTGACTTGTCGATTTTCGCTCTACAAGCCGAGTCCCTTGACTTGTCACGATTCATTGGCTAAAGGCTAGAGCCTACCAAGCTCTGTCGGCCAGAGCCTACCGAACTCTGCCCCGTCCACAGCCAGTCAGGGACACAAGTCCCTTGACTTGCCGATCTTCCTGCAAGGGAGACACGAAGAGCAATGAACGAAAGAGTAAAAGAATAAGGCAACAAGAGTAAAGGAAACACAATCACAGTAGAATCATGAAGTATATATATAGCTTGATTGAGCATGAAAGGCGTAAAACAAAGTAAAGTAACAAAATTAAGACTGTGAAGGGGCATCTTGAAAAGCATGCGGCATCTACTTTCTGCCCAAAGTCTTCACAAAGTGATAGGCCCGTCGATCTGGTTGAAGGGAAGAGAGCTCGAGTCTACTGAGGTCGGTCGCAGGGTTCTCCCTCAGGTGGTCTCACAGGTGCTCGAGACCTTCTTTGTAGCCATAGCCCTAGGCCTCATCCTTAAAGGCAGGAGCCAGGCTGAGCTAAGACTCGACAGGTTCAGCGTGCTGCCGATCCACCCCCTGAGAAGACTCCAAGAAGCGGGCCTGATCTCGAAACCACCGAGCAGCCGAGATCTTCTCCATCATCAGCTACTTGCCCGCACTCTTAAATCCTCGTAGCTCCTCTTGGACGGACTCTAGTTTGCACTCCAGCTTGACAGTTTCATCCATGGCATGCCCCTTTTCAGAATGAGGCATTCGAACCCCTTGTAGAGGTTCGTAAGCTCCTCCTTCATGCATTCTAGCTCCCGATCTTTTGACTCGATATCCATGCAATGGCCATGAATCAACTGGCGCAGAATGTCGTTGTCTTCTACCAAAGAGTTAAGCTCCACGGACAGATCGTGGAGGTCCTGGTTAACCTTCTTCATCTCCAAGTGCATAAGAATGTTCAGCGCTCGTTGTGCTCTCTAAGCTCCTCATCGAGAGCCTCATGGTCGTCGACGATCATCTCCATGAGCTAGTCAGCGGCCTGAGATTCAAGAGGTAGAGTTATCTAAGTGCCGAAGAAAGTAATCTAAGTGCCAAAGGGGACATACCTTAGCAAAAAAGGGTCTAAGCTTCCGAGCCTCCATCTCGACTGAGTCGGCCCAGGCCTTCTTGATGCCTGGTCCCATTGGCTGCGCCCTAACTCCCCTAGAACTGGAAGATGGTGCTGCACCCACCAGGGTCAAAGCAACCTGAGGAAGCTCTGCCCACGAGTTTGCCCGCGTCTTTCTGGCATGAAAAAGCACGTTTGGCCTTCGATCGGATCCCCCTACCTCTGCCTTGCCCCAGGCAAGTGCATCACCCTGGGCAACCTCTGGATTGCCTGGCGCTTCACTTGACTTTAGGCCCAAATCCTCCTCAGTCGTGGAGGACGTCGAGGAAGAACTATCCTCCATGGAAATGACGTCAACCCTGGTTGGATAAGTATACTTTAACATATTAACTACTAGTCTTATTTTAATTTTACAATTTTCATTAGGTGAATAATTGAAAAATTAAATTATTCAGGAATACGCATTGAATGCTAAGATTACACATTGAGTTTCTGGTAGTAGATCCATAATAAAAAAAGTGTTTGTGATTGTTCTAGAATAAATGAAACAAACGATACGGTAGAGCTAGTACAATTATTGTATGAGGTCTACCCAATGCAAGATGCTGAGGCGCATAATAGATCAATATGAACATCATGAGCTATCCCATAATAAAACTAGTTGTTGCTGATACTTTGTTCTCTATTCCTTCTTCTATAATCCGAGCTAAAAGAAGGAAGTGATAAGAGGGCCCCATGAAAAATGTGGTCAGAAATCCATAATAGAGTTCGACCACAACGACCGAATTAATTATCTTCATGCATAAGGATACTAGATTACCTAGTATAAAATATTGAAAAATCATCACAAACTCTCCTTTTTCTTTTCTATTGCAATTTTTGGATTCTTATATGATGATTTTTCAACTTTTCATATATAAAGAAATAGAAACAGATAGACTAGAAACGACATCTCTTATCTCAGTGACACCAAAGGGATATTAAATGAATGGAGTTGGGACATGGATGGAATATAATGAAATAGAGCCGCTTTGAGGTTCCTTATGAAATGAGGCATGGAACAGAGCCACTACGAAGAAGTTCCCGGAGTTACAAAAGAAACTTCAAGCTCATATTGGTCCTGGGTTGAGAACGGGAATTGAACTCTATGAGATCTAATCTCCCGTTGTTCCTCAATAGCTCAATGGTAGAGTGGTCGGCTGTTAACTAACTGGTTGTAGGTTCAAATCCTACTTGGGGAGATTTAATTCATTCTGAATTAAAGAATTCGGAATGAAAGGGTTCGCTTCGACCGTTAAGAGTAGGTAACTCGTTCCCTCTGTCTTTGTTTCTATTGCATTCTATCTCATTGTATCACATTATGTTCTGCGATATTTGGGAATCACTGTCAATACCTCAGTGTAGGTCCGGGATAATCCTTTGTTCCGTAGTCTGGGGCTATTTACAACTAGCCAATTAAGAATTCTCAGATGAACTAGTACTAGCAAGTACATCTTTGATGCAGTCATCGATTCTCCCAAGAGGCAACAATTACCGCGAGCAAACATATTAATAACGAAGAATGCATTTTTGCTATTCTACTAATACTTGTATACTTGTACTTGCTCTGCTATTCCACCTTCGCCTCACCCCGAGCAAGTGCATCACCCTGGGCAACCTCTGGACTGCCTGGCGCGTCACTTGACTTTAGGCCCAAACCCTCCTCAATCGTGGAGGACGTCGAGGAAGAACTATCCTCCATGGTAATGACGTCAACCTTGGTCAAAGAAGTCTCCTCAACTTGGGAGTCCGCAGGGTGCTGAGATGGATCACTCGAGACCAAGTATGAGCCAACGTTGGGGAGAGAGCCCAATTGGGAGTGAAGGGATAGATACAAGATCGTTGTTATGCTCTGGGGCTTGAGGAGAGGGCTCAAGGGAGTAGGGAGTGCAGACGCTAAAGGAAGAGGAGGGGTCGATCCCTTAGCTATGGATACGACACGAGCAGCCTCCACCAAGGCGAGGGAGCGGGATTGGCAAAGGTGTTGAGGAACAAGATGGCGATGACTTCCTCCTCATCCTCACCAACACCAAAAGCAGCTGCCTACGGCGAGACCACTGGTTGTAGGAGTAAAGGGCGAGCAACGTTGGTGGTCGGGACCTGACGAGAAGAGCTAAGCCGATCTCGATGGGAAGAGCTTGCCAAAGATGGGGAAGATGTGATGCCAAAGGTATCCTAGGTAGGCCTCGACGGCGCCGAGCGAAACGGGATACAGTAAGCATAGCGAGGAGGGCCCGACAGAGCCGACTGAGAAGCAGTACCGAACTCACTAAAGGGAGACCCTAGCAGAGGTCGACTTGATGAACTTGCAAGGGCCTTACGAGAGGAGGATGATGGAATGGAGCGGAAAGTGCTCAGATGGGAATGGGGGCCTCGAGTAGTATTCGCCGCAAATAATGATAAACATGTAAAAAAATATCTGCGGCGAATCCCAAAGAAAAATTATGGCAAAAAAAAAATATAAATGCAGAACACCGTATTCATCAAAATCCAAGCCATGCACTAATTTTATATGTCAAGGAAAATCAATAAAAATCAAAGCACAATAAAAATTAACCAAAAGAATAAAAATAAATGTCCTCTAAAAGGTAAACATCATATAAAAGTTGAAGATACAAACATGACACATGGATTTCACCTGTATCATTAACAAAACATCCTCAGAAATATGTAATGCAATAGATTCACCAAATGCAATGTTGGATAAGTTTTGCTCTGCATGCTTTGTGTAAATAAATGCAAGGGATGAATAAAAGAAACAACATCAAAGCTATAATGTGCATTTCACATTGATCAAGTAATTATTAGACTCATGATATCATACATTAAAATCTTTAAAAATAAAAAACCACTCGATATCACTACTTTCAAACCTTTCAATTGCTTCTGTAAAGATCTTGATCTCTTCGAGTGTGCCGTATACATCATAGATATCATCTATGATGGATGTCAGAGCAATAACTTTGGTTAGTATTTTTCTTGCAAGTGAGTACTGGGGCACAAATTAGACTGCCACAATCCAAAAGAAGCACTCAACAACCCTGTCTCTTGCAAAAGGTAGTTTCGTTGCAAAGTCTAAATCTTTCCACCACCTACAAATTAATAAAATATATTGACATTGATCAGTGACATGCACCTCGAAAAATGAGTTGACATATATAGTACAATGAATGTCATGCATGGCAATACCTAGTGATATATAGTTAAGTGGTGGTGAAACTAAGAGCCTCATCAAGGATCTCTTCTCCATGCACCCTAAGATGTGTGGCTTCATAAGAGGCTAGCAAGCCTGGAATGTTGGCGCTCAAGCTTGCCTTCCAAACATCCTCGCGACAATTAGTATCAGGATGACCATAAATACCCAGTTATAAACCAATCTTAATTACTATCAATTTCATGTTTAACAATAGCATGAATGTGATGAGAAGAATAACTAAGCACATGTAAAATAACATCATTTTTCCACAGCACTGCCAGACTACCACTACGACCCCTAGGATCCACAAACAAGCAATTTGCATAACCCAAAGAGAATTTATACCCTTCCATAACTTTTGCCTTCACTTTCGTCTCCAGCAAGAAGACAACCTCGGGCTCTTCCCTCTATAGCAAGTCACAGAGAGTACGAACACCTCGTGAGTTCCCAAGCCCACTAGGGTTCTAGCTGAACAACTTCATGGTTGTCTGCGGGGCTGCTTTGCAATCTCCACCGATGATAGTTCATATTGATCTTTGCCCAAACCATCTGGTAAGCACAAAGACAGCTTCTTCGTCTCTCATAGATCCCCTATTTCCAGGGACAGAGCTTCCATTTTCTTGCTATAGTCACAAAATTGATAGTTTGAGATATGCATAGCTAAAGAGGTGGTAGTTTGGAGATCCAAAATCCAATTTTTTAATAAAATCAATAAACTTACGTTGGCTCGTTTGTTTTTGCAAATGAGATGAGATTAGATTAGATTAGATTAAAATTGAAAATTGAATAAAATATTGTTAGAATATATTTTTTTAATATTATTTTTATTTTAAAATTTGAAAAAATTGAATTGTTTATTTTATTTTCTTTTATGTAAAAATTTGAAAAAATTGTAATGATTAAATAAGATGAGTTGAGAAGTTTTGTAAAAACAAACGAGGCCATTGAGAAGTCCTCGATTTTGATTTGTTTTCATCTAGGTTATTGGGGCTCGGGAGAGATCCCCTTCGAACCGGATATTGTGCAAAAGAAGGATTTACACCACCTAATAAAAAACCAACACATTGTCCTTTTAATGTTAAAAATGAATGACACACTAGGATTAACTCTCTGCTGTTGTAGAATAGAGTTCAGTCAAACACAATAAATCGCACAATAAATCGCACAACTACACACGAGATAAGGCTCTATGTATAACTACTGATAAAGATGTTGAGTAGGATAATTATCCTCTAAGATAGCATTTATTTGAATTTATTTTGTTAAGATTTAGATAACTTAGATTCAAATGTAATTAGATAAATTTACATTATTTTGAAACAATTTGTACAAATTTTATATAAGGAGGTTTGGATAGTGAGTTGAAACGAGATGAATTGATATGAAAGTTGAATAAAATATTTTTAGAATATTATTTTTTAACATTATTATTGTTTTAGGATTTAAAAAAGTTGAATTATTTATTGTATTTTATATGAGAATTTGAAAAAATTATAATGATTAGATGATATGAGATGTGATGAGTTAAATGTTTTTTTTTTAATCCAAACCTCCCCTAAATCAATCGATATGCTCAGGGTTGGTAAGTTGCCAAACCCTCACTTCAGCTTATCTTTTATGGTATCAAGAGCCTAAGGCCTACACCAATCCTACACCCATGGCTTCCAACAACTCTAGTCCTATTTCTGCTCCTACCTATAACCTTCCTAATTTCACTCAATTTATAATTACGGTCATGCATTTACGGTCCTTCCCACTTAGGCATCGTCATGTTTCGCGTTACTATTTATAGGGGAGGCAAATTGTGTTTTCGGATCGTATTATTGTCGTGTCAAGTCATGAACATTCGACTATATAGGTCAATCTGAACCTAACCCGTTAAGCTAAACATGTTAGATTTTCAAATCCTAATCCAACCCATTTAGATAACAGGTCGTGTCATGGCACCCATTTTGGCCTATTTAATAATTAATTAGAAATATGTTAACACGACATGGCTCATTTAAACTCGTTTGTTTCATATAAATGGGTTGAACTAAAACGCATAACTCATTTGATTTAATTAACATAATTTTACATAAAAGTTAAAATCTATATTTATGAATAACCACAATATCTTTAAATATATATATATATATCAATATTTTTCAAATTTTAACATATAATAAAACCAATATTACAAACCATACAATAATAAATATGAGCATATGTCTAAAATTACAATCCCAATAATAAAAACAATAAAAACACAAGCATAGTGACAAATATCAATATTACAAATTAACAATAATAAAATTTTAATTTTGAAATAAATTCTAAACGGATCAAAACGGGTTGATTTCGTGTTAAGCAAATTGACCCGTTTATAAATTGTGTCTTAATGGGTCAACTCGTTTTGATCCGAACCCATTAACATCAAACTCAAACTCTCTAATTTCGTGTTGAATTCACGGGTCGTGTCACATATTGACACGCCTAGTTACTAGCATCCACACCACTCATATATTATCAAGGAAAATGCTTGGTGTCCTAACAATGGGTCACGATTTTTTTTTTGACTTAATGGTTAAGTAAATATTTTTTAATGATGTTGTTAGGGGTGTAACCGGTCCGGTCCGGTCCGGTCCGGTTTTGGACAAAATCTAAGACCGAACCGGTATGTATCGGTTTTGTATTTTCCAAAACCGATTACGCACCGGTTACTCTCCTAAACCGGTACTTCCGGTTTTACCAGTTACGGGTCCGGTTTTCTGGTTTTTTTTAAAATGTAAATTTCACAATTTGTCATTAAAAATTTGTTTATAAAAAAAAAAAAACTTTTAGTATTAATTATAAGTATTAGTATTAGTTATAATCTTTTAGTAAAAACTTCTAGTATTAATTATAAGTATAACTATAATCTATAGTCTATATTAGACTATTAGTATTATTTATAAACTTATATATTAGTATTAACATTTAATCTAATAATTTATAAATTATAATATGAAATTATTTCATATATATGTATATATATATATGAAATTATAAATTAACATTTAATGTATAAATTTATAATTATACATTATATATAAAACTTATTTATATTAATATTTAATATATATTTAAAATATTTTGTATAAAACTTATATATAAAAATATTATTTTTTATTTTTTTAATCAACCGGTCCGGTCCAAAAAATCCCAAAACCAGAACCGGACCGGAACTAGCCTGTTTTTACATTTTAAAAACCGATTTCAGACTAGACCGATTCAAAACCGGACCAGACCGGACCGATTTTCTAATTTTCCGGTTTGAATTTACACCCCTAGATGTTATAAATATTTTTAAAAGTTTAAGGAGATTAAAAAAATAATGAAAAAAGGGAAAAACACAAAAACACAAATAAAAACAAAAAAAAGGCCCAAATGTACTTTTCGATGACTCTTCTCGTGACTTTTCTTGCGTGGTAGTAGCATTGTCCTTTCTTTGATAAAACTTACCCATGTTACGTTACAACCGAGTTCTGCTAGCAAGATTGCGCTCAAAAGCTATCTTTTGCACGCTAGAGATCAATCACCACTTGAGGTCGGTAGCACTTAGAGGTGGCGATATGTAATACGATCCGTGAACTCAATACGAATACAATACGAAATTAATAGATTTGGATTTGATATTAAAGGGTTCAGGTCAAAACGGATTGACATGTTAAGACATAATTTATAAATGAGTCAATAACATGTCAACATGCTTAACACGAAATCAACCCGTATTAACTCGTTTATAATTTATTTCAAAATTAAAATTTTATTATTGCTAAGTTATAATATTTATATTTCTCAGTATGCTTATGTTTTTATTATTTTTATTGTTGGGATTGTAATTTTAGACCTATGTTTATATTTATTATTGTATGGTAGGTTTTATTATATGTTAAAACTTGAAAAATATTTATATATATTTTTTAAGACATTGTGGTTTTTAATAAATATAGATTTTAACTTTTATATAAAATTATGTTAATCAAGTTAAATGAGTTATGCATTTTAATTGAACCTACTTATATGAAATAAATGGATTTAAATGAGTCATCTTGTATTAATATATTTCTAATTAATTATTAAACAGATCAAAATAGATGATACGACACGACATGTTATTTAAATAAATTAGGTTAAGATTTAAAATTTTAATACGTTTAACTTAATAGATTAAATTTAAATTGATCTATATAATTAAATATTCATGATTAGACACAGTTCGAAAACACCATTTGCCACCACGTTGCAAGCTAAGGATTAGGCAACTCCGAGGTTTCTACTAGCCAACCCTCTACCCCTAAAGAGGCTCGATGGGCCTTCAGTTGATTTAAAACTTGTTGCGAATTCCTTGTCTTGCAGACTTTAACCCGTGAAAGCTCGGAGCCTTTCCAAACCAGAAGAAGAGGGGGGCCGATGATTCAGGCAACTGAGTCTCAAATCTCGAACCTTTCCAAAACAGAAGATGAGGGAGGCCGATGATTGAGGCAACTCAGTCTCAAATCTCGAACTGGGTAACCATTCTTCATACTCATCTCCTAAATCAATTAGTTTTTGTCTCAACTAAATCGAATGCTACGTTTCATTTGCTCAAAATTGCCCCAAAAACTGAGGCACAGACCTTCGAAACCTAACCACGCAAACTTTTTCTCGACCTCCTCCCTCAAACCCACCTCAGAACTTCCTAATCCCAAGGATCCACAATCTCTGATAGTCTCCTTCCTCCAAAATTCATGTGGGCTTTCGTTCGAATCGGCCATTTTGTATTCCAATAAGCTCAACATTGAGAACGTAAAGAATACCAACTCCGTTCTAGACCTGTTGAGAAATCACGGTTTGACGCAGACCCACATCAGGAACTTAATTAGAATTCGTCCACCATTGCTTTCGGCTGATTTAGAGAATACCCTTATGCCCAACATGAAAGTGTTTGAATCCTTGGGGTTTTCTGGTTCAGGTCTGGCCAGAATGCTTAGCAAATACCCAGCTGTGCTAGAATGTGATGCACACGCTGCTGTTGAGTTTTTTAGAGAACATGGCTTTAGTGATAAGCAAATAAAAACTTTGACTATGACGTGTCCCGAACTTTATGTGTATAATGCTCAAAAGATTCTTCAGCCAAAGTTGGAGTTTTTCAAATCGTTAGGTTTTTCAGATCTTGAAATTACAAAGCTTTTATCCATAGAGCCGTATATTCTAAAAAGGAGCCTCGAAAAGCAAATCATTCCGTGTATTCAAGAGCTTAGGCGGTTTCTCGGAACTGACAAGAATGTCTTAAAGGCTATAAGGAGATGTTACGGAGTACTTAGAACAGACGTGGTGCATATATTACAGCCCAACATCAATAAGTTGATAAGCCATGGTGTTCCCCAGTCATTAGTTTTGAAACTCTTCTTTTTAAGACCTTTGTCACTGCATATCTGTGGCAATCGGTTTAGTGAGATTGTTAATGAAGTTATGAAATTGGGTTTTGATCCCAATTGTCTGAAATTTGTTCTAGCCATCCTGTCCATGTCACTAAATAGTAAAACACTGTGGGAGCAGAAGGTGGAAGCTTTTAGAAGTTTTGGTTTGTCAGATGATGAGATTTGTTCAGCATTCAAGCGGCAACCCTTGTGTATGGCTATTTCGGAGAAGAAGATTAAGAAAATGATGGGTTTCTTTGTGAACAAACTGAAGATGAAGCCTTCTATGATCTCCAAGAGTCCGATTCTTCTACTGCATAGCTTGGAGAAGCGGATTATTCCGAGGTGTTCAGTTCTGCAAGTTTTGATGTTTAAGGGGTTAATCAAGGAGGATATTTGCATCCCTTATATGGTCACAATGTCCGAGAGGGAATTCATGGTGAAATTTGTGAGCAAGTATCAAAATGAGGTTCCTGATGTTGTTAGAGCGCACCAAGGGAAGATTGAATTTCAAGGGCTCCCCATGGCCATGGAGAAGTTTTGACATAATCAAATGAGGCATTGGCTAAAGATCATGACTTCAGTTTTAGTTCAACATGTTTGGCTTTGCAGTTGGGTAAATTAGTTTTTGGAGGTGTCTCAGAAACTTTATATGGTAATTGTCCTTGATTTTGATTCCTTTTTTATTTGCCCCTCAATTATCATTTTACTGTTTGGATTTGCTCTGGTGTGTGTATAACTCTGTTATGTTGGTGTAACTCTGTTCTCACCTCTCATGTTTAGTACATTGGATTACGCTTCTTACATAAAAATATATGGCCATTTTTTTAAGGTGCTGTTATTTCTTGAAAAAGTAGCAAATTCATGCATTAATATTGAAGTGCAGGATGATGCTTCCATATCGTGGAGAAAAAGGAAGAAGCACTTTTTACCAGAAACTGCACAGTTTTCATGCCAATGCACATTTTTATATTGACTCTCTCATATTGACTGCCAGATACGGAGACAAACACAAGCTAGCAGGATTTTCTGATTTTGCTGGTTTATGATGGGTTGAAATGTTATGAACAAAATGTTCAGGTTCCATTGCCCACAGTTCATAGTCTCTATCCATTGTCTTTGTTTTTAATTACCTGCTGTGAATTGTAGAATTGGGCAGTGAATTGTGGAATTGGATGTTGTGGAATGCTGCAGTGTTTTACTGATTGGTGCAATTGCATGTTGTAATTTTATTGTCTCTAGTGTAAAGAGTTGTTTTGTTAGGAATTTTACAGTTTGTCTGTACCAATCTTATGATAATTATAATCAAACTATACTTAAATTAATAATATTTTATTATTATTTTGGTTAATAGATGAATAATTCAATGTAAAAATAGGTTTTGAGTGGAATAACTAAATGAAAATCGTGTGATATTATGCAAATTATGACTTTGCATTTACATAATCCAATACTAATATTCGGGTGCATCATGTGTTACTCATCTCACTCCCCTTAAATTTTTTTTTCTCTCTCGGTTTATTATTTTTAATTTTTGTGCCCTTATAAATTTTAATTTTAATAAATCTTTATATATTCTACTTTTGAGTTTGACCACACAAAGGAAGATTGTTAGGACGGATGATAGGCAAGCCTAAGAATCATTATGGTATTCAACCCAAAAATGAAAATTTATTAAATATTTAACTAGAAAATTTGTCATATATGGTCAAGGGTGGCAATATAGTTTCCAAAGAATTCGGATAAGTGCATTTTTTTAATGTATTTTTTTATTCATTTTAAACATTTTAAAAACATCACAATATCATTCGAAAATACTTAAACACTAACTAAATAAAAAAAAGTTGGTGGGACCCATTATCAAGACACTTAGGCCTATTTGGATAATGAGATGAGCTGAGGTGATTTTAGTTTAAAGTTAAATAAAATATAGTTATAATATTATCTTTTCATATTATTATTTTGAGATTTGAAAAAATTGAATTGTTTATTATATTTTGTGTGAAAAATAGAGAAAGTTATAATGATAAGATGAGATGAAATTATTTCTCTATCCAAAGGAGACCGTTTTCCTAGGGTCAAATAATAAATATCTTGTTTACACATATTTCTCAAAAAATACTACTTCCACCAATAAAATCCACCGATGAAACTCACCAATTGGGTTTTTTTTTTATATATATTATTATTTTTATTCAATGGTTAAAGAAGTACTTTTAATAAATTTGTGATTTTATTTTTTTGTAAATGTTAAGGGGTTTAAAAAAATTTTTGAAAAATTAAAATAAAATAAGTGCTTATTCGGTGACCTCCTTAGATGGCTCCCCTCGATGGGAGTAGCACCAGCCGTATTTCTTTGCTATTCTTTGAGAATAGCAATTATGTTACTCAAGTTGTATAACTCGGTTTGCCTTATTCAAGTGACATTGAAAACACAACTCCTATGACTAATTGTGTACAATCCCCAATGATGAGTCAATGGGAAGAAGAGAATGTAAGCAAACTGATTGACCTAGTTACCAAGACTTGGAAAGAGGATTTGATCATAAACTTATTCTTACAAGAGGAGGCTACTATTATTCTTCAATTACCATTGAGTAGGTTGGGAACTTGTGATAAACAGTTTTGGGGTTATACTAAGGATGGTGTATTCATAGTGAGGAGTGCATATCATCTTGGTATGGAGATAAAAAGAAGACTACAAAGAGATGTTTCAAAGACTGAAAAGAATGATGCTGTGTGGAAACAATTGTGGAGATTGGAAGTGCCTGCAATGGTTAAAATGTTACTTTAGAAAGCTGTTAACAATATTCTTCCTACTAGAAGTAACCTTTTCAAGAAAAAGATAGGTGATTGTCCTCTTTGCCCAATATGTGGATCATGTGAGGAATCAGTGGTTTATATACTATGGATTTGTCCTTCAGCTGCTGATATATGGGCAGAAAACAACAGTCCTATGAAGAAATGGGCTAATGAAGAAGTGGATTTCATGTCTCTTTGGATTAAAATGACTAATGACTTGAAGAAAGAGGAACTTGAGTGGATAGTGATTATGCGCAGGATCTGGCTAAGTAGGAACATGTTTATTTTGGAGAACAAGTTTTATAGTCCTAAACAAGTCATTTCGATGACTAGTGAGGGTATGGAGGATTACAAAACAGCACAAATGAGCGTAGTTGGATGTCGAGGAGGTGATGGTTCACATGGAGTGCAGATGAAATGGAAAAAACTTGGCACCAACATGGTAAAGGCCAATTGGGATGCAGCTATGGATTTGGAAAATAAGAGAATGTGAATGAGAATTGTGTTTAGAGATGAAGAGGGGGAGATTTTGGCGTCTATGTGTGATGTGAAAAAGAATGTAAATGACCCTGCTTTGGCTGAGAGTCTAGCCTTGTGGAGAGCCCTCGAGATTAGTAATAATCTTTCTTTCTCTTTTTCTAAACTAATATTTGAACGAGATGCAACTATTGTTATTAAAAAGATCAACAAGGTGAAGATCAGTCGTAGATGTGACACATTATTAATGATATAAAACAGGTTCTTCATCATAAGGAAGGCTGGTCAATTTACTATGTTCCTAGATAAGGAAATTATATTACTCATTTATTGGCAAAACATGCTTTATTACTTGGGGAAGAAAGGGTTTGGATCGAAGGGGATCCTTTTGTAATCTGCAATGCTTTAGTGCAAGATAAATTTTGTAATATTGACTCTGTTGAAGCTATATAAAATCGGTTCTACATTTATAAAAAAACTAAAATTCTAGGAGGTTTTCACTAACCCCTTTATTGCTTGTGTTTTTAATATTTTTTTAATAAATCGCGTTTTACCACGTGTTAATAGATAAATATAAGAGTATAATTGAGATGCCATAATAATATTTCTCTACTTCAAAAGTAAACAAATGTTGCAAATTTTATATTTGTATCTTTGTTTTTTTTAATATTTTGATCAGTGCAAATGATTTTTTTCCTTTTAAATATGTTTAATCATTAAATAAAAATAACATATATAAATTTATAAATACTCACTTTTTTAATCATTAAAAACATTAAAATATATAAATGAGCATATTTAATTCTTAGCCATTACTAGTATTTTCCTTTTTTAAATTTAAGCCATTAATTTTCTTACCTCAGCTGAACCTCCAGCAGAATCGTTGCTGCACTGAAAAGTCACAGAGTGATAAAACACAATAGAGCACAGTAAGTGCTCGAGAGAATGTCACTCTCATTTTCTTTAGGCATTTGTTGTGGCAGTTCAGCTGTGGCCTTATACAGAGCAATGAGCATGGGGAAAGTGAGGAGGCCGACGCTTCAATCAACAAAAGCATCGCATTCCATCTCAAAACTCAATACAGGTAACCAATGATTCAGCTTTTTCGGCAATCAAACCAAATGCTTCGTTTAATTTCCGTTAAGCTGCCCCAACAATTAAGGCGCAGACCTTCATCAATCTGCAATGGCCACTTGTACTCAGACTCCTCTCTCAAGCCCATCTCCGACCCCCCTAATTCCACGGACCCAAAATCTCTTACAGTTTCCTTCCTCCGAAACTCGTGTGGGTTGTCCTTAGAATTGGCCACTTCAGCTTCCAAGAAACTCACCATTGAGAACGTAGAGAATCCCAACTCCGTTCTGAATCTGTTGAGGACTCACGATTTGACGCAGAACCACATCATACACTTAATTAGTAGTCGTCCATTATTGCTTTCGGCCGATTTAGGCAATACCCTTAAGCCCAACATGGAGTTGTTTAAATCCTTAGGGTTCTCTGGCGCTAACCTCGCCAAAATGCTCACCAAATACCCAACTGTGCTAGAAAGTGATGCATACACTGCTGTTGAGTTTTTTAGAGCACATGGTTTTAGTGATATGCAAATAAAAACTTTGACCATGAAGTTTCCCCCATTGTTTACGTATAATGCTCAAAAGATTCTTCAGCCAAAGTTGGAGTTTTTCAAATCGTTAGGTTTTTCAGATCTTGAAATTACAAAGCTTTTATCCGAAGAGCCGTATATTCTAAAAAGTAGCCTCGAAAAACAAATCATTCCGTGTATTCAAGAGCTTAGGCGGTTTCTCGGAACTGACGAGAATGTCTTGAAGGCTATAAGGAAATGTTACGGACTACTTAGAGCAGACTTGGTGCATATATTACAATTTACAGCCCAACATCAATAAGTTAATAAGCCATGGTGTTCCCCAGTCATTAGTTTTGAAACACTTCTTTACACAACGAACGCCACTGCGTATCTGTGGCAAAGGGTTTAGTGAGATTGTTAATGAAGTTATGAAATTGGGTTTTGATCCCAATTGTCTGAAATTTGTTCTAGCCATCATGTCCATGTCGCTAAATAGTAAAACACTGTGGGAGCAGAAGGTGGAAGCTTTTAGAAGTTTTGGTTTGTCAGACGATGAGATTTGTTCAGCATTCAAGCGGCAACCCTTGTGTATGGCTATTTCGGAGGAGAAGATCAAGAAAATGATGGGTTTCTTTGTGAACAAACTGAAGATGAAGCCTTCTATGATCTCCAAGAGTCCGAATCTTCTAAAATATAGCTTGGAGAAGCGGATTATTCCGAGGTGTTCAGTTCTGCAAGTTTTGATGTTGAAGGGATTAATCAAGGAGAATATGGCATCCCTTATATGGTCGCAATGGCCGAGAAGAAATTCATGGTGAAATTTGTGAGCAAGTATCAAAATGAGGTTCCTGATGTTGTTAGCGCGCACCAAGGGAAGATAGAATTTCAAGGGCTCCCTATAGCCATGAAGATGTGAGTACTTTTGACATAATCAAATGCGGCATTGGCTAAAGATCATGAGTTCAGTTTTAGTTCAATATGTTGCAGTTGGGCGCATAAATTTTGTGAATTTGGATTATTGAGTCGACACTCAATAATTGAGGATGGTAGTTGTGGATTGTGCTAGTATTATAATTTTGTGATTTGGGGTTCTAAGGTTCTGTTTCAACTTGCAAGCAACAGTAAATAGGTTAATGTTTGCTTTCTTATAATGCTTTGGTAACCTGTAATTCAAGGGATTGTTTGCCCGCACAGAATATTTCCGATGCTTGTTAGTCTTACCAGAAGAGAGGAGAAAAGAAAAAAGAAAAAGAAAAAAAAACGAAAATGCTCAGCTTGCCTGAAACTTCATTTAGTTGAGAAAGGGGAAAATTTCAAAATATAAAGAAATAAATGAAAATTTTGTGCAAATAATTTTTATTATTTTTTATAATTTGGAAATGAAGGAATTAAAAGACACATAATTTGTATGCATATATTGACAGATTCATAAGAAAGTGATGTTTTGGTCATTAATAGTGTTCAGACAAAGTAAGTTTACTCATATGTAATATGTAATAATCTGGTGTGTGTATAACTCTGTTATGGTGGTGTAACTCTTTTCTCACCTCTCATGTTTAGTACATTTTTTTAAGGTGCTGTTATTTCTAGAAAAAGTAGCAAATTCATGTATTAATACTGAAGTGCAGGATGATGCTTCCATATCGTGGAGAAAAAGGAAGAAGCACTTTTTACCGGAAACTGCACAGTTTTCATGCCAATGCACATTTTTATATCGACTCTCTCATATTGACTTCCAGATACGGAGACAAACACAAGCTAGCAGGATTTTCTGATTTTGCTGGTTTATGATGGGTTGAAATGTTATGAACAAAATGTTCAGGATCCATTGCCCATAGTTCATAGTCTCTATCCATTGTCTTTGTTTTTAATTTCCTGCTGTGAATTGTAGAATTGGGCAGTGAATTGTGGAATTGGATGTTGTGGAATGCTGCAGTGTTTTACTGATTGGTGCAATTAGATGTTGTAAAGAGTTGTTTTGTTAGGATTTTTTACAGTTTCTCTCTACCAATCATATGTTAATTATAATTTCAGTTTCATTATTAATTAACATATGATTGGTAGAATTGTACAATATGACAAAAATAAATTAGAAAAAAATTATTATTAAATTAATAATATTTTATTATTACTCTGGCTAATTGATGAATAATTCAATGTGAAAATAGATTTTAAGTGGAATAGCCAAATATAAAATCATGTGATATTATGCAAATTATGACTTTGTATTTACATAATCCAATGCTAATATTCGGGTGCATCATGTGTTACTCATCTCACTCCCTTTAATTTTTTTTTTCTCTCTCGTTTTATTATTTTTTATTTTTGTGCCCTTATAAATTTTAATTTTAATAAATCTTTGTATATTCTACTTTTGAGTTTGACCACACAAAGGAAGATTGTTACGACCGATGATAGGCAGACCCTAAGAATCATTATGGTATTCAACCCAAAAATGAAAATTTATTAAATATTTAACTAGAAAATTTGTCATATATGGTCAAGGGGTGGCACTACAGTTTCCGAATAATTCGGATAAGTGCATTTTTTTAATGTATTTTTTTAATCATCTTAAACATTTATAAAAAAAAAATCACAATATCATTAGAAAATACTTAATCACTAAAATAATAATAATAAAAAAAATGTGTTGGGATCCATTATCAAGACACTTAGGCTTATTTGGATAATGAGATGAGCTGAGGTGATTTGAATTGAAAGTTAAATAAAATATTGTTATAATATTATTTTTTAATATTATTATTATTTTTAATGATATATAACATTGACAACCAATAATAAAAGAAAAAAAAAATTATCTAACTTTCCATTTCTATTTTGATTGTGAAATTGCATTGCTCTATCAGAAGAAGGATAGCAAAACATTTTCACAGGGGTGGTGATCACAAGCCACCCTTTGCATGTACACTTCACCACTTTAGGTGGACATCTCTCTTTTCTTTTTTTTAAGTAGAAATAGACTTCATTTCATTCAATGAAACCGAAGTTAAAGCTGTGACTTATCAATACAGGAAAAATCTTAACTACAAGCCTGCTCTGGGGCACCTCAGCACATAAATTTCTTTGTGACGAACATTATCTTAACTTCTATAATCTCTCCTAACAAACCTTTCGGTATGTCTAAGAGAATAGTGATATGTAAAGACAAAACTAAATGACTCATCTTCCAAAAGAAGAGAAGTACTATCACGCCCGTCCTCCCAAGGTGGAGGGGTTCTAACACTCCGCCTCCTCCCAAGGGAGGAATGAGACTTTGCTGCTATGGACACCCGGTCAAATAGTCTATTTCTTATTATTTTTACCTAAAACAAAATAACATAAAACTGCAAATAAATACGAAAAGTAGATCTAAAAAAAATACATGGATCGAAGAAAGACACTGGACAAGTGGGCCCAGCCCTTAGGGTTGCATCACTATCTTCTTTGCCTCCCCCCTCTTTCTTTCATTTTTTTTTTAAATTTTAATTTTTTCTTCTTCCTTCCCGTGACCCCATGTTCCTCTTCTGCTAACTGCTGCCCGCCTCCTCCTACCTGCCAATGCCACTGGCCCGAGTTCCCCTCCATCTACCATTACCACCGTCCCTCTCGCCACCGACCATAGCTTCCTCCACCTACCATCGCCCAACCCTTGCCCTAGACCACTCATCAAAGTCGACAAATTGCTTGTAAGGTGGACATCACTCTTACAAGCAATGTCAATGGTGGATTTGGCCATCACAATTTGAGATGGTTTGTACTAGTCAATAAGGGACGAAACCAAGATATTTAATTTGGTGGGCAAATTTTTTTTTTTTTTTTTTGTAAATATGCCTCATATAAAATATATATATCTTTTGTGATTTTTTGAAACTTTGAGGTATACCTATAAAACATCATGCAGACAACTCTCTACCTCTTTTAGATGCGGTTTGAATAATGATTTGAGATGAGATGAGTTGATATGAAAGTTGAGAGTTGAATAAAATATTATTAGAATATTATTTTTTAATATTATTATTATTTTGAGATTTGAAAAAGTCGAATTATTTATTATATTTTGTATGAAAATTTGCCAAAATTATAATAATAAGATAAAACATTTCTTGTATTCAAACGGAGCTCATGGATGCATCATGTGTTACTCATCTCACTTCCCTTAATTTTTTTTTCTTTGTTTATTATTTTTAATTTTGGTCCTCTTATAAATTTTAATTTTAATAAATCTTTGTATATTCTACCTTTTGAGTTTGACCACACTAGGGGTGACAAATCGTGTTAACAAGTCATGTTTCTATTGTGTCAATTTGTGTATATTATATGATATGAATCAACCCGAACATGACCCGTAAAGCTTAACAGGTAAGATTTTCAAATCCTAACATGACCCAGTAAAATAACGGGGTAACATAACATGATTCGTTTTGACCTGTTTATGTAAATGAGTTGAGTTGACCTAAATAATCAATTTAACTTGATTAACATGATTTTACATAAAATTTAAAATCACAATATCTTAAAAAAATATAAAACTAACTACATAAATCTAAAATTACAATCCAAACAACAGGGAGGCGATCGTGACTCATGAGAACTTAATCAACTGAAAACTAAGAGAGAGAATTAAGAAATACGAAATAGGATTAAAGTATTTTTTGTTTTTAGGTTGAAAATGATATAATTGTAATTTTGAGTAAAACAATTAAAGAGTCACTAACAGGCTAAGCAGGTCAACCCGAACATGATTCATTAAGCTTATCGAGTAAGATTTTCAAACCCTAACGCAACCCATTAAAATAACGGGTTGACACAACACGACTTGTTTCAACCTGTTTATGTAAAAGGGTTGAATTGACCCAAATAATATATTTTACCTGATTAACATAATTTCACATTAAATTTAAATCACAATATCTCCGAAAAATATAAAACTAACTACATAAGTTTAAAATTACAATACAAATAATAAAAATACCAAAATTACAATCCTGAGAAAGTGTGAGAGACAGTCATGACTCGTGAGAACTAATTCAACTAAGAACTAAGAGAGAGAGAGAGTTAGAAAATAAAAAATAGGATTAAAGTATTCTCGTTTTTAGATTAAAAATTATATAATTATAATTTTGAATTTTAAAAAAAAAATAACGGGTCTAAACGGGTCACTAACGGGTTAAACGGGTTGACCCGTTAGTGACCCGTTAATGAATCGTGTCTTAATGGGCCTGTACGTTGTGACCTGAATCTATTAACATTAAATTCAAACCTGCTAATTTCGTGTCGTATTTATATTGGATATCTGATCATATCACATATTGCCACTTCTAGACTACACAAATAAAAAGCGTCATACCGATGGTTGGTAGACCTAATAATCATTATGGTATTCAACCCACAAACGATTTTTTTATATATATTTAATGCAAAAATTTATGCGATATATGGTCAAATATCTTGTCCACACATATTTATTTAAGAATTGCAACCATATCACCGAAATTAAATCGCTCGTTTTGCTTCATAACGTGTCAAAATATAAAAAGAGAAAAACTAAGGTGGTTTTTTTTTTTTTCTTTGATATATTTGGGGATGAGGGTTTCGAACCTAAGACCTCCATTTTGAAGGCTAGAGGTTTATGATAATTAGGCCATAGGCATTTGACAATGTTGTGTTTAATTGTTGAATCAAACTCAACTCATCTCAAACTAATCATTGATGAGATTCGCTATTTCTTTAATTTTTCATAAAAAGTTAAAACTTATCTCAACTTATTTAATACATTTCAACTTAAAAAGTTAAATTCATAAAATACAAAACTAACTTATCTCAACATACAAACGTAATCTAAAATTCTCGGTTATTATAGGTTTTCTCTAACCTCTTTATGGTTTGTATTTTTAAAAAAAAATTTAAAATTTTTTTAATAAATCATGTAGTAACACTGGTGAATAGATCAAAATGAGGGATATAATTGGGGCAGAATAATAATATTTCTCAATCTTTTTTATATTAATTCGAAAAGTAAACAAAAATTGCAAATTTTTCTACATTAATTTTCTTAGGTTGTGTTTTGATGTTAAAGTGAGTTGAGTTGAGATGATAAAATATTGTTAGAATATTATTTTTTAATATTATTATTATTTTGAGATTTGAAAAAGTTGAATTGTTTATTATATTTTGTGTTGGGATTTGAAAAAGTTATAATGATGAATAAATAATTTAATTTTTTTACATTTTAACATAAAATATAATAAATAATTTAATTTTTTTAAATTTTAAAATAATAATAATATTTAAAAATAAAATTCTAACAATATTTTATTATTTCAATTCAATTCAGTTCAATATTAAAACGCACCTTTAAACTTTTTTCAATTCTTCTCTCAAATCATTATTAAATTATAAAATAATTCAAAAATGATAAAATATTGATGACCTATTATATAGTATATTAGAAACCATGCATGAACATCAACAAACATTCGGAAGATAAATATTTGCCAAAAGGGTAGAAAATCAGTTTGTCACGCCCTACTATGTTTTTTTTTTTTTTTTTTTAAATTTGCAGTTAGTTTTGTTATACTTTCAATTTTTAATTAATAAATTATTTAAGTTGTTTGGCATGGCTTCTAAATAAAAGGAAAATTCAAAGGTTAATGTACAATATCTACTCATCATAGTCGGATAGATATTGTGGGATACGAATGTGGTATGTAAAATTTTTTAAACAAAAATCAAGATCATTTTGGCCAATTCATTTTTAAGGAAAAGAAGAAATAATAAAAAGAAAGTTTTAGAATTTTATATAAAAAAAGTTTATATTATTAATCAATCTCAAAATAATCCAAATTAAAAATAAATAAAAGAGAAGTATTATATATATAAAAGAATTTTGTAAAAATAAATTTATAAAATAATGTAATTTTTTATGATCTATAATATAATTTATTATATTTATTTTATAATAAAAATAATTTTATAATTTAAGTTGTGTTTAGATGTTGAAGTGAGTTGAGTTGAGTTGAGTTGAGTTGAGTTGAGATGATAAAATATTATTAGAATATTATTTTTTAATATTATTATTATTTTAGAATTTGAAAAAGTTGAATTATTTATTATATTTTGTGTTGAAATTTAAAAAAATTGTAACGATGAGTTGAGAGAAATTTGGTAACCAAACGAAGCCTTAGCTTTCGTTTACTTATATGTTATGAAATGTGTAAACTTATGTATATGTCTATAATTCTTTTGATCAGCATATGTCTATCAGTGTATTCCTATTTAGCCAAACAAAGCCTTACCTTTCTGGTTCACTTAATATAATTTTTCTTTTTTTGTATAAGATAGATAAGCTTTTATTAATAAGTGAAGAGGAAGAAAATTCCACTGTACAGAGTGTATAAGAGATCCACCAAACTAGCAAAGGAATAAAGTGCTAGACATTCATGAAAGGTAGCCTTAAAATAAATTGGGTGGGAGTGAAATCTTCATATCAAACTCACTTCAAACTCGCCTTTAGAAAGGTGGTGCTTACAAGCTACCCTCACATGTTAGAAACTTAGAAGTGCTCGACCACCACTTAAGCTGGGTAGCACTCATCATTATGTGTTAGCTCACCACTTAAGCTTCACTACAAGAAAAAAGGCCTTTTACAACGATTTTAAATTCGCTGCAAATAAAATCACCACAATAAGTAAGATTTTGCAGCGAAAATAAAATCGTCACAGTCTTTGTACAATTTAAAATGGTGGTATCCGAACTTTTGTATTTGCAGCGATTTAATGCCTTTTAATGGCGAGAAAAATCGACAGAAGTTGGAAAAATTAGTCGCAACGGGATAAAATCGATGGGATCATAGCACCCCCTTCTCCACTTCGACCTTACCTGCAATTAAATCCACCCACTTCATACACACAGCTTCATCTCCATTATCGACTACGTTCCAAAGCTTTTGCACTGGCCAGGTTCATGGTTTCCTCCCCATTCAAAATCTGTGCCTCCATCTACAAATCTCAGAGTGATTTTTTGTGGGATTTTCAAGTATCGGAGGGCGAGCATAATTGACCGATACTCTTGAAGTGAAATCCTTCCGTCAACACAGGTATATCTGCAACTAATTTCTCTATCTCTCCCTTCATCAGTGGTCGTTGCTTTACAAAAATTGGCCTTTTTTTGTAGACTAATTTCAAGATGTTTGAATCTGAAAGCATGTCCTTTTTTTTGCACAAAAATGCTTTTTTATATGATGCATTTGGTGTACATGTTGCTGTGGGTATTAGATGTTAGTAATGTTTGGGCAATTTTTTTAATTTGCACACCACAGATTGATGGACTTTTGCATGAAATCCCTAATTTTTCAATCATCCATCGAGATCCAAGAACTGCTCCTTTTGTAGAAGCAATGGCATCTCAACCCTTCTTGTTTGAGAACCAGTTTTTGGTGTCTATGACAAAGCTTGGAAATGTTCAAGTTCTTACTAGGAATGAAGGTGAAGTTCGAGTGAATTGCAATTATGTTAATGGCCGTTGAAGGGTATTGTTCGGTACTTCCACGTTATTTTCCCAATGCTTTTATTCAATAACTCATGAAACCTGACCTTTTGTGATTTGAAATGTTGGGAGTTCGAATATTGGTTCATTGTAACAGAGAGCTCATGTATTTTGACGAAGATTTTGCTTCTTATAAATCGGAGTGCAAATATATAGGTTAATTAGACTATATGATTTTTTGATGGTTATCAAACTTACACTACTTCCTGTCAAATATTAAAATGTATTCATTTTGTTGTGAAATTGTTAATCACTCTTTCTTGGTGATTTACTTGCAGAATTCATGAGATCTTCTAACATTCTTAAGGTTTGAAGTGGGAGATAAAATACATAAAATTTAGTGGCTTTTACAATATTTATGAGCATTTGATTCTGTTAAGAAAATTCAAACGGGAAGCTAGATAGGGATTTAGATCCCTATCAAAATTATAGGATTTGAAGAAGAAGACTAACTTGAGAATGTGATTGGTGATGGGGTTGAGCTAATTTCTGTATACTCTTCATGAATCAAGTTATTCTTGTTTTAGTTCATAAAGAATATACTAATGCTACTTTACTTCTCCAGTACATGGTTAGTTGATCTCTCTTTACATGACACATGGAGTAATTTCAACACTTGGTCACTCAATATTTTCTCATTGATGTAATATTTTTAAGTTTTGATTGATATGTACTTCCTTTTGTGCATTCTTAAGTACTGGTTGCAAGAAAGGAAAGCAAAATACATACATATATTTCTTCTACTTTCACTTCTAAGTATTTATTGCTCAAGTACATGAGGACTTAAGAATCAGATCCTCTAGCATGTTCTGGGGATGACACTTGCAGTTTCAAACACTTTGATATAGCTAAAGATATATTTGAGGTCTTTATTCCATTCTAATGATACATCCATTTGCTTGTCAAATTCCTTGATATGCAGACCTATGCTATTATTTCAGCTCAACCAATAATGAGGTCTGAAAAATGTCTATGACCATATCACCTTGCACTCCATATGTATGGATATATTACCCATTAAGTATACTTTTATTACCTATTGTACTGCTATTATCTCATCAAGAGTGATACAATTGGTGAAGAACTTCTCGTTCTATATATGCTTTCATTAAACCAGTTCTGAACTCATATAGAAAAATTATGGCAGATTCATCAACCTCTGGTTAGTGCAAATCAGTTTGAGCATGACTTCTAAATGGCTTGTGTTTAAAGTAGTGAGCTTCATAAAACTTGATGAAGCCCATCTTTTCTTCGGATTTTTTCTTAACAGTTATCTATGGAATATGATTATCTTTATGCCTTGAGCATCAGTACATTCACCCCGAATCTTCTACGATCAAGTAAGAATCGGAATATGGAAAGCAGTAATCATGTTGCAGTGCATAGAGGGATTTAAGCATTTAGGTGCTTCCCTACTACGGGATGACCCTAATCATAGCTTTGTTGTCTGAGTATGTCATGGCTACAATTGAGGCAAGTAGAAGAGATTCAAGCAGTCATTGGAATTTCGTTTGGAGGCTATGAGGAACAGTTTAAAGCTCTCCTTGTAGCTCTTGAGGATAGTCATTTGAAGTCAGCTTCAAGGCGTGATAGGGAACTTAAAAAGTTAACGTGCTCTATTAATTATGATGTGAAAGAAGGGAGTGGTGGAAGGGATAGATCGAGAGGGAGGGGCAACATAGTTTTATTATGAAGCCCAAGATTATATCATGGAATACTCGGGGGCTCAATGATCGTAATAAACGAGCTAGTATTAAATCGTTATTGCAGTTGTGGAAGGGGGATGTAGTGTGTTTGCAAGAAACAAAATTGCGACACATTGATAGAAAAATTGTGAGAAGTTTATGGGGGTGCCCGTATGTGGGTTGGACTTATTTGGCCTCGGTGGGAGCCTCAGGTGGAGTATTACTAATGTGGGATAAAAAAATGGTTGAGATGATTGAGGAATGTATTGGAGAATTTTCAGTGGCGACTCTTTTTAAAAATGTGGTGGATGGATGGGAATGGGCATTTGCAGGCTCTTATGGTCCTAATGTGGATAGGATTAGGAGAGGGATGTGGGAGGAGTTGGCGGGTTTATATTACTTATGGGATGTGCCTTGGTGCATGGGGGGGGATTTTAACATTATTCGTTTTCCTAGTGAGCGATCAGGGCAGGGTAGACATTCGAGGGCTATGGAGGAATTCAATGAGTTCATTTTTTATCTTGATCTCATGGATCTTCCTTTGGCAGGAGGTGAGTATACTTGGTCAAATGGAAGGGTTTGGTCGAGATTGGATAGATTCTTGGTTTCTCCCTCGTGGGAAGCTAAATATCCTGAAGTAAGGCAGAAAAGACTAGTTCGAGTCAGTTCAGATCACTTTCCTATCCTTTTGGATTGCGGGGGTATACACAGGGGGCACAGATATTTCAAGTTTGAAAACATGTGGCTTACAGCGGATGGGTTTGTAGAGATGGTACGTGCTTGGTGGACTTCGTATCAGTTTATTGGTACCCCTAGTTACATTCTTGCTGGCAAATTGAAGGCTTTAAAACAAGATTTGAGGAAGTGGAATTTGGAGGAGTTTGGTCACATCGACAGTCAGAAGGGTACACTGATGGAGGAACTGCAAGACTTAGAAGAGAAAGAGTTCTTGGGAGATAATTCGGAAGATGTGGCATTGAGAAAGGGTATGGTTATGGCAAATTTGGAGAGGGTTTTGTTGTCAGAGGAGACTTCTTGGCGGCAAAAATCCAGGGCTCTCTGGTTGAAAGAAGGTGATAGGTGTACAAAGTTCTTCCACAAAGTGGCTAATTCACATAAGCGTAACAATGCTATTGAGTCTCTTATTTCAGGGACCCAGGTACTAGTTTCTCCATCCGAGCTAGAAAATCATATAGTTCAGTACTATGAGACCCTGCTTGCAGAATCGGTTCTTTGGAGGCCAAAGCTTGATGCTTTGCATTTTGAGGCTATTGACACTCAGAGTGCAAATGTGTTGGAGAGACCTTTTGGCGAAGAAGAGATTTATAAGGTCATTTCAGGTATGGCAAAGGATAAAGCGCCGGGTCCGGATGGGTTTACAATGGGTTTCTTTCAAACCTGCTGGGACATTGTAAAAGATGATGTTTTCCAGGTTTTCAATGAATTCCATTCTTTCCAAAAGTTTGAAAAATCATTGAATGCGACCTTTATTGCTCTCATTCCCAAGAAACATGGGGCAGATTCTATTGAAGACTTTCGGCCTATAAGTCTGGTTAGTAGCGTGTATAAGATCATTTCAAAGGTGCTTGCTAACCGGCTTAGTCCGGTGTTGGAACATATTATTTCCAAGTCCCAAAATGCCTTCATTCGTGGGAGACAAATTCTTGATTCAGTACTCATTGCAAATGAGTGTTTGGACTTCAGATTACAGGAGGGAGATTCAGGTGTTCTGTGCAAGCTTGACATGGAGAAGGCATATGATCATGTGAATTGGGAATTTCTCTTTTACTTGCTTGAGAGAACTGGATTTGGGGATAGGTGGATTGCATGGATGCGGTATTGTGTTTCAACCGCTCGATTCTCGGTTCTAGTTAATGGCACACCTGCTGGTTTTTTTGACAGTTCGCGGGGATTGCGACAGGGAGATCCTCTATCTCCTCTTCTTTTTGTTATAGTTATGGAGGCCTTAAGTAGGATGATGCAGGCTGTTGTTGGGGGAGGTTTCTTATCAGGATTTAAAGTGGGAAGTGGTTCTGGTGGTTCCATGATCATTTCACCTCTTCTTTTTGCAGATGACACGTTAGTATTTTGTGAAGCGACTAGTAGCCACATCCAAACTTTACGAGCTTTGCTACTATGCTTTGAAGCAGTGTCAGGGTTAAAAGTGAACTTGGGTAAGTCTGAGATGGTTCCTGTGGGTGAGGTCTCAAATATCCTAGATTTGGCAAGTCTCTTGAATTGTAAGGTGTCCTCGCTCCCTATGAAATATCTGGGTCTCCCGTTGGGGGCAACTTTCAAGAATAGAGCTATTTGGGATGGAGTAGTGGAGAAGATAGAGAAAAAGCTTGCTGGTTGGAAACGGGGGTATTTATCAAAATGGGGTCGTCTCACTCTTATTAAGAGTACACTCACTAATCTCCCTACATATGCTCTATCTTTGTTTCCTATGCCGGTAGGGGTGGTGAATAGATTGGAGAAACTTTTCAGGATTTTTTTATGGGGAGGTATGGAGGAGGAAAAGAAGTTCCATCTTGTTAAATGGAAAACCGTATGTGCCTCAGTTGTGAATGGGGGGTTGGGAGTATGTAATTTGAGAATTTTTAATAAAGCATTATTGGGAAAATGGTTATGGAGATATCACATGAAGAGGGGATCATTGTGGAAGGAAACTATTGACGCTAGATATGGGGCCGATTGGGGTGGTTGGTGCTCTAAGGAAGTGGGAGGGAGGTATGGTGTGGGTTTATGGAAGTACATAAGGAAGGGATGGCCAGGGTTTGTAAATCAAATACGCTTTGTGGCTGGTGAGGGCGTTTGTATTAGATTTTGGTGAGACGTGTGGTGTAGAGATTATACTTTGGAAAGGGTTTTTCCGGCCTTACATCGCATTGCAGTTAATGGGGAAGCTTCAGTGGCAGATGTGCGTGTATACTCTCATGGTGTGCAGCAATGGAATGTTCTTTTTATTAGGGATTTCCATGATTGGGAATTACCTATAGTCTTAGAATTTTTCAGACTATTATACTCATTGGAGATTCCTACAGCGCAGCGAGATAGTTTGAAGTGGCGGACTAACAACCACAAGATATGTACAGTGAAGGCGTATTACAATATCTTAACAACACAACGAGGTAGTATTCAGTTTCCCTGGAAGAGTATTTGGAGATCTCGTGTGCCTTCGAAAGTTTCTTTTTTTGTTTGGAGTGCTGCTCTTGGGAAGATATTGACCACTGAAAATCTGAGAAAGAGAGGTTGTGTAGTGTTGGATTGGTGTTACATGTGCAAAAAGAATGGAGAATCTGTGGATCATCTATTATTACACTGTGAGTTTGCAAGGGTGTTGTGGGATGAAATCTTTGTAAGGGTTGATGTTGCTTGGGTTATGCCTATGAGGGTGGTGGATTTGTTGGGGTGTTGGCCAAATATGCAAGGTAGTCATCAAGTGGTAGCAGTATGGAAGATGATTCCGTTGTGTATTATGTGGTGTATTTGGTTAGAAAGGAACGCACGTTGTTTTGAAGATAAAGAATGCTCAATGACCGAGTTAAAGAATTTTTTTCTCCATACTTTAATGTGTTGGTTTTCTACTATTGTATTAGATGGGGATAATATCCAGGAATTCTTGTCTTTATTTAATCGTTCTTAGAATGTAATTAGGAGTACTTTTGTATACTTCCTGTGTACAAGGCCTAGGCCTATTTCATTCATATATATAATATTTATCTTTTACTGATAAAAAAAAAAAAAAAAGTAACAAGCTCCTGATGGAAACAAACAAGGAACTTGACACAGCTGACATAACAGCGAACAACTTCCCACATTTATCCTACAAATAACCGTTTTTAATCAAATAATACCAAATTATAGCGCCAACACTAGCAAGCAATAAATATGTTGATATATATATATATATACACAGAGTGATATATAATAAGTTACTAGATTTTTAGGGCCCATTACTTTTTTTTGATAAGTCTTAGGGCCCATTACCATGCCATATGTCCTCATAGAAGAAGTTCGTCTTTAATCCATGTATTCTGTTTGCAAACAGAGTGCTATGATGACAAGATCCATCATGCAGCTGGGCTTGACATGATGAATGCTTTGCCATTATTATTTAACAATCCGGGATAAAGATGACACCCACTAATTTATGCCAATTATTTTTGTGGTACTTGATTTATTTAATTAGTCATTATGTTCCACATTATATTAAGTCGGTGTCAAGAATTCTCCGTGGGTAGGATGAACAAGTAATGTATTGAAATCCCGTAGGCCATTTCCTTTAGAACTTCCTAGTTGATTTAATGTTTGGAGTGTGAATTACATTGATAAGTGTTTTGCATTTTTACATCCATTTTGTTGTATTAAGTACTATATAACAGAACTTAGTTCCTTAAACCAGTTGCATGAGATTGTTAATACTGAAAGTTAATGAAGAAGTTGTTCGTTCTGATGGCAGCAACTTGCTCTTTTGGTTTTGCATTTGTGCGTTACTGCTTCTTGAAGAAAATCCCATTCCCATGTTGTGGAAGTCAAAGAAACAAATGAAGGAGATATGATTGAAGCAGTAGTAAATTAGATAGTGGAGGCTATTAATTCCTTGAACCAAATCTATGGTTAGTAAAAAAGCTTTAACTTTTAGAGTCACTATATCTGGAAAGCCTTGAATGTTCAGAGTTTCAGACACTGTTTCGTCATCAATTTTCTGGTCGCTGTCAACAACAGAACAATGGTACTGCCTCTTTCTTGTTTTGATGTATCGTTTCCTTTCTTCATTTGGCCATGGTGTTTCATTTCCTTTTGCCAGTTTTCTCTGGTGCAATCTGGCTTCTTTACTTCAATATCAGTATTTTTATAGATTCCTGTAATCTAATATAAATAATCACCATCTGTGTTTAGTTACTTGGAGAAGTGCCATCCCAAAATGGGAACTTTCCTTTTAAGTCAAAACTCAGAGTAGTCCTTGTAAATATTGTTTGTTTTTCTGCATCAGATGGTATAAATATGTTATTCTGCAGATGAAATTGATGAAAGTATGCTAAGTAGCATACGGGTATCTGTTAAGAACAGATGCTTGTACCTGCAGGCTACAAGTCATTGTTTTCAAGCTCAACAATTTCTTTCTGGTGAAACCTAGACTACCTGGTCCATGAATATGCAAGGCCTCATGATCAGATTTTATTTTAATGTTACTTTTTAGATCTAATGTGAAGAAGAGTGAGAGGTATCTTTTTTTACTCATCCCATGGTGTTTTGGTTTAATGGTATTTGTTGTCCTCTAATTAGGGGTGAGCACCAACCCAGTCGAAGTTGGAATTCCCTAAATCTAACTTTGACTCTGACTTTGTCAGAATTTGAATTAGTGTTTTAAATTTCATACCGTACCGGCCGGTACGGTCGAAATTTTTCGTTTCGGCCGTTCGGCCGGTACAGGTACTATATCTGTTCCGTACCGGCTAAAATACCGACTGTACCGGTTATACCCGATTAAATTTCGGCTTATACCGGCCTATATTTCGGTCGGTACCGACCGATATTTCGGCCTGTGTTTTTTTTTTTTTTTAATTTTTTTTTCGGTTTTTCAAACTACAAACTTATTTTTTAACCTATACTTCAGACTAGACTATTTATAATTTATATATATATATTTATATATAATTTATTTATATATAAACTATTATTTTGGAATATAATTTTTATATATATTTATATATATAATTTATTTATATATCGACTATCCCGAAACGTTATCCCGAAATACTATTTCGAGACGGTACCAGTATCGAAATATTTCGTTCCAGTGCCTTGACCGGTACGACGTCCAGTACTGTATTCAAAACATTGGTTTGAATCTGAACTTCGACTACGACTTGTGTAGGTTCCAATCCGATTCCAACTTGTCAGAACTGAGTTCGATTCGGACTTTTTTTTAGCTTCATATTTAGTCCATTTTTAAACAAGACTTTTTTGTGGACTTTCAAATTTCAAGTTTACTAAAAACATAACCAAAACTCTTTGAACAAAATCAACAAGATGCATGTGTCAATGGTCATTCCACATCAATATTTACAGTAAATATTTAAATATAAAATAGTATTAACAGTAGATATAATAGGAGCCCATCAACAAAGTAAAAGAATCACAGGTTTATAATTTAGCTACTGTTTTGTATGCCATATCAGTTGCTAGTGTCTAACATATTTATAACTTATTTATAGTATCTAATTACATGTTATTATATTTTAGTAAATTAGTATTGTGTGTTATTAACATATTATACTAGACTTATTAGTTATTTCTATATTTGTATCTAATTTATTTATACACTAGACTTATACTATAGTGTCTAATTACATGTTATTAATATATATTAATATTACATGTAATTATACTAGTATCTAACTTATTTCTATATTTGATCATGTATGGTAGTAATACTATGATGTTTACATATACTAAACTATTATTAGTCTATTTATATTGCAGAATAAGTATATTATTTTATAATAATTATCTCATACTAGTATAATATTGAATTTAGTTATATAAGTTCTAGTTATATAACTATAGTAGTATATATGATCAATATTTAGATAAATACATATTTTTATAACATATATACAATATCAGAGTCGGATTTGGATTTGGAGTTAGAGTCAGTCTAGCGACATCTCTAACTGAAAAACTAAAAAAAAAAAAATCTGACCCCAACTCCGTTTTGTCTTAGTTGGAGTCGAAGTCGAAGTCGGATTTTTAGATTTTTGCGCATCCTTACCTCTAATGGGTAGATAACCAATAATCGAGTCAAGTACTTTCAATCACCTTAGTTAGGGATCATTATACTTCATATTTAATGAGTATTGTTAGAAACAAATTCATCATATGATTGTTTTCATGTCCTAAATGCTTTGGGCATTTATAATTGCATTCTTAGAGCATTAGCATTGGTGTATGCATATGCATATGCATATGCAAAATCACATTTTTTGCATATCCACTTTGCCATTCAAGTAAAATTTCCACATTAGCTTATGCATATTTGAGACAAAATAATAAAAAAATATTATTATTTTTTTATTATTATTTTTTTATTAAAATCAATTTTTTTATATATATTTTGCAATTAGCATCCACTACATACATTTGACATTAATAATACAAATGCAATAATAAAAAATATAATTTTTTTATATATTATATTAAAAATATAATAAAATGAAAAAATATATATAATATATTATAATAATAAAATGAATATGCAAGTGAAGATTTGTTATGTTGTTGAATGAGGGAGAAAAAGAAAGGATTGTGAGAGAGAGTGAGAGGAGAGATAAATAATGATTAAAATATGATTTGAAGGATGAATAGTGGTTATCCAAATTTAGATAAGAATTGTTCATAGGTAACTAAATATTTGGATATACATAAACCAATGTGGAAGATTTTAGGGTCATATTATACAAATATGATTTTGCATATGCATATGCATAGACCAATATTAATGCTCTTAATAGTTTGGTCGTATGGAATTGGTTGTTCAGTCCCCAAATATTGCATGACCTCTGTATATGTTATGACATGTGTAAACTTATGCTTATGTTTATTATTCTATTCCTAGTTCAGCCAAATTAAGCCATACCTTTCAGGTTCACTTCATATATATATACATGCGTGCATATATATTTGGATAAGTAAGATAAGAGTTTATTAATAATTACTAAAAAGTTGAAAGATCTATGGGTAAATATGGATGAGAAGCAAGTGACGATGTAAAATCGAATCTTAATGTCACAAAGTTGATAGTTTGAGATAGAGATTGTTCCGGATTCTATACTCTCTTTTTTTTTGGATAAGGGAAAATCTTTCTTTCAAACTTTTAAATAAAGATTACAACATAGAATTAGCCCAGAAAACTTGGGCAATACAGTTAGGATTAGAACTCCACTAAATTATCAAATCATCAATATTCCATGCAAATTTAACCATCCCCTGGGCTGGACCATTGCCTAAACGGCTATCGGATTCTATACTTAAGTCTTAAATCTTAAATCTTATGTCTCGTTTGTTTTCAGAATTCCTTTCAACTCATCTCATCTTATCTAATCTAATCATTACAACTTTTTAAAATTCTCACACAAAATAAAATAAACAATTCAATTTTTTCAAATCTCAAATTAAAAATAATATTAAAAAAATATATTCTAACAATATTTTATTCAACTTTTAACTTTATCTCAACTAATTTCAACTCATCTGTGAAAACAAGCGAGGCTAAGGATTGTGCTCCAATTAGCCAAACAAAGAACTACCGATCTAGTGCACCAAACCTTTTAACAATATAATCAATCACCAAACAGAAACTAGGAATTAGAGAGAGAGCGAACGTTGGCGCATATATACTTTTAACTAGGAGTGAGATATATGAGGTTTTTACAAGAAGAGTAAAATTTAGGAAAACATTTTAGGAAGCTTGTTTTTTAACAAAATTTTAGAAAAATTTATAGGAACCCAATATGAATACTTTACCAACAACAAATAACCTATTTCTTCATCAAAAGCCAACATATATAGTGAACACAATGCCATAACAACGTCTTTTGTGGTGCTTGCTTCGGTGGGACTTCTGTTGAACCCAACCCAATTACAAATTTCTCGGCATTGCATATTTAGGTGCGGTTTGGATAGTAAGATAAGATGAAATGGTTTTAGATGAAAGTTAAAAGTTGAATAAAGTTTTATTAGAATATTAATTTTTAATATTATTATTATTTTGAAATTTAAAAAAGTTGAATTTTTTGTTATATTTTGTGTGGAAATTTGAAAAAGTTGTAATGATGAAATGAGATGAGATGAAACACTTTCACTATTCGAACGGAGTTACTCTACATACAGTCCTCAAATGGCTTATGTTGTTTTCACAGATTAGATGAAATGAGATGAGATTAAAACTGAAAACTGAATAAAATATTATTAGAATATAATTTTTAATATTATTTTTATTTTAAAATTTGAAAAAGTTGAATTGTTTATTTTATTTTATGTGAAAATTTAAAAAAGATGTAATGATTATATCAGATGAATTAAGAAGTTTTGTAAAAACAAACAAGGCCTAATTGAGAAGTTAAATGTCCGTGGTCTTAACGAGGTAGAAAAGTGTCTTCGGATTCGGCACTTGCTTCGTGAGTGGAAAGCAGACATCGTTTGTTTACAAGAGACGAAGCTGAAGTTAATAAATAGGAGGATTGTGAGGAGTATATGGAGTAGTAATTATGTAGATTGGGTGTATTTGGCTTCTTCGGGAGCATCGGGAGGAGTTATAATGATGTGGGATAGGCGGGTGGTGGAGAAAGTAAAGGATTACATAGGGAGATATATGGTAGCGTGCTCTTTTAGAAGTGTGGCAGATGGTTTCTTGTGGGCTTTTGCAGGTGTTTATGTGCCCAATTTAGACGTGGATAGAAGATTACTGTGGGATGAGCTAGCTGTGGTTCATTGTTGGTGGGAGCTCCCTTGGTGTATTGGGGGTGATTTCAATGTTGCTCGATTCCAAAGTAAAAGTTTTGGACATAGAAGATTGAGGCCAGCAAACTTGGAGTTCTCAGAGTGCATCTTTGACTTGAATTTGATAGATCTACCACTAGCAGGGAGCCCTGCCACATGGTCTAATAATCATACATGGACTCGATTGGATCGTTTCCTAATTTCACCAGAGTGGGAAAGCCAGTTTCCGGACGTATGGCAAAAGCGGTTGGGCCGGTTAGCCTCGGATTATTGGCCTTTCTTGCTGGATTGTGGAGGCATTCAGAGTGGTAAACGGTATTTTAAGTTTGAGAATATGTGGTTGAAATCAGAAGGTTTTGTGGAGAGGGTCAAACAGTGGTGGATTTCGTATCAGTTTGAGGGTACACCCAGCTTTATTTTTGCAAATAAGCTAAAAGTTTTAAAAAGAGATCTAAGAATATGGAATAAATAGTCTTTCGATAATGTGGAGGAGAACAAAAATACCAAGTGGATGGGTTGGTGTTTAACATTATTGAACCGAGGGATGTGGTTAGGATGGAGAAGGCTTTTGATGAGGAAGAAGTATTTAATATAATAAGGAAAATGGTAAAAGACAAGGCTCCAGGACCTTATGGTTTCTCTATGGGCTTTTTCCAAGAATGTTGGGAGGTGATTAAAGAAGATATTTTGAAGGTGTTTCAGGAGTTGTTCTCGTTTGGAAAATTTGAGAAAAGCCTTAACTCCACTTTCCTTGCCTTAATACCTAAAAAGGCCGGGGCTATTGAGATCTTAGATTTTTGGCCTATCAGTTTAGTAAATGGAGTATATAAGATTATCTCAAAAGTGCTTGCAAATCGCTTGAGTGAGGTTTTGGAAAAAATTGTGACTAAGCCTCAAAATGCTTTTGTTAAGGGAAGACAGATCCTCGATGCGGTTCTAATTGCCAATGAATGTTTGGATAGCAGATTGAAGGCTGGAAACCCAGGTATTATGTGTAAGTTGGATATGGAAAATGTGTATGACCATGTTAACTGGGACTTCCTCATACATCTATTGGGTATGTGTGGTTTTGGTGAAAGGTGGAGGTCTTGGATTAGGTGGTGTATCTCTATGGTACGGTTCTCTGTATTGATTAATTGTAGCCCTGAGGGTTTCTTTCAGAGTTCTCGTAGTCTGAGGCAAGGGGATTCGTTATCTCCTTTACTTTTTGTTATTGTGATGGAGGCACTAAGCAGGATGATCTCGGCTTTGTTGGCTAATGGTTTTGTTAGGGGTTTCCAGATTGATTCTCCAAGCAGGGGTATTACTACTATCTCTCACTTACTGTTCACAGACGATACGCTTATTATGTGCGAAGCTGATCAGGACCAGTTGCGGGTTGTGAAGGCATGTCTACTGTGTTTTGAAGCAGTGTCTGGTCTAAAAGTGAACTATGATAAATCCGAGTTGGTACCGACTGGAGAGGTTTAGAATATTAGGGAGTTGGCTGACACGTTGGGTTGTAAGATAGCGTCTCTTCCTATGACTTACCTGGGATTACCTTTGGGTATAGCTCCGAGGGCACGCTCGATTTGGGATACAGTAATTGAAAAAATAGAAAAGAAACTAGCAGGGTGGAAGAGAATGTACTTGTCGAAAGGGGGTCGGATTACTTTGATTAAAAGTACACTTTCTAATCTACCCACTTATTTCTTATCTTTATTCCTTATTCCGGCAAGTGTGGCGAGTCATCTCGAGAAGTTACAGAGAGATTTTCTGTGGGGTGGAATAGGAGAAGAGTTTAAATTTCATCTTGTCAAATGGGAAAAGATATGCCATCCTATCTCTAGTGACGGTTTGGGCATCAGAAATACGCGGTTGTTTAATCGGGCGTTACTTGGTAAATGGCTATGGCGATATACCAAGGAACCAGAAGCCATATGGAGAATTGTGATCGAAAATAAATATGGTGGTTTAGGGGAGGGTTGGTGTACTAGAGAAGTTAGAGGGGCACATGGAAGGAGGCTATGGAAGTACATTAGAAAAGGGTGGAAGGTTTTTAATCGACACACTAGATTTCAGGTGGGTTCAGGTGCCAAGATTAGATTTTGGAAGAATGCATGGTGTAGTAACAGTGCTCTCCAAGAGTTGTTTCCTATTCTATTCCTGATAGCAAGTGCCAAAGATGCTACAGTGGCAGAGGTTATGAGAATCTCAGGATTGGGTATTCACTGGAATATCAATTTCAACCGAGCGGCACAAGATTGGGAGATTGAGGTTTTTGCAAATTTTTATAGTTTTTGTACTCTTAGCGTCCAAATATCCAGCATGAAGATAGTCTTTGGTGGATTCCTGCAAGAAAATGGGTTTTCACTATTCGTTCCTATTATAAGGTCCTTGCACAAATGCCAGAGGCACAGTTTCCCTAGAGAAAGCTCTGACGACACAAGGCCCCTCCCAAAGCTTTTTTTTTTTTTTGTGTGGACAACGACATTAGGAAAGATTCTTACTACAGATAATTTGAGAAAGAAGAGGATAATCATCGTAGACTGGTGTTGTATGTGTAAAGGAGTGGGTGAGTCGGTGAATCATTTACTCTTACATTGTGAGGTAGCCAGGACGCTCTGGAATGAGGTGTTTAAAAAGATGGATCTAGCATGGGTTATGCCGGAATCCGTGGTAGATATATTGGCGTGGTGGACATCTATCCGAGGTGTGCACCAGATCAAAGAGATTTGGAAGATGATTCCTATTTGTATGATATGGTGCTTGTGGCAGGAGCAAAATGAGAGGACGTTTGAAGACAAGGAGAGATCGATGGAGGAGCTAAAAGTTTTCTTTTTAAGGACTCTTTGTATTTGGGCCATTGCTGTGGACTTTAATGACACGGAACTTCATGATTTCTTAGTTTCTAACGTGCCTTCGTAAATAGGGCATACTTTTTTATAACTGGCAGTTGTTGCCCATCTTTGTTAATAATACTTATTTTACTTATAAAAAAGGTTATTGGGACTCGGGAGAGATCCCCTTCGAATTGGATGTCGTGCAAAAGAAGGATTTACACCACCCAATAAAAAACCAACACATTGTCATTTTAATGTTAAAAATAAATGACACACTAGGATTAGAGTTGAGATTTAAATAGCTATGTCCTCTCCTCTTTCACCAAGATCGAACTTACCCATGTTATATTACGGCATGGCAGTCGTCGGAATCGTAGCTCTATACTGTTGAAGAATAGAGTTTAGTCAAACGCAATAAATCACACAATAAATTGCACAACTACACACGAGATAAGACTCTATGCATAACTAATGATAAAGATGTTGAACAGGATAATTATCCTCTAAGACAACATATATTTGATTTTATTTTGTTAAGATTTAGATAACTTAGATTCAAATGTAATTAGATAAATTTACATTATTTTGAGACACTTTGTACAAACTTTACATAGGGAGGTTTGAATAGTAAGTTGAGATGAGTTGAGTTGAGATGAAAGTTGAATAAAATATTTTTAGAATATTATTTTTTAACATTATTATTGTTTTGGGATTTGAAAAAGTTGAATTGTTTATTGTATTTTGTGTGAGAATTTGAAAAAATTGTAATGATTAGATGAGATGAGATGAGATGAGTTAAAATGTTTTTTTTTTAATCCAAACTTCCCCTAAATCAAACGATACATTTAGGGTTGATAAGTTGCCAAACCCTCCCTTCAGTTTATCTTTCATGGTATCAAGGGCCTAAAGCCTACGCCAATCCTACACCCATGGCTTCCAGCAACTCTAGTCCTATCTTCTCCTACCTATAACCTTCCTAATTTCACTCAATTTATATCTGCTAAACTTGATGCCACAAATAGAAGTTATTCCAACGCTGCTACTTATCCATGAAGGAGGGATGCATTGACACATGAATTTGAAGCTCTAACATCAAATGGCACACATACCCAGGCCAACCAATCACAATGTAATACGAAAACAAATAGGTGTTTAAAATTAGTGGAAACAATCAAAGCACGTCTTGTAGTCAAAGGTTTTGATCAAGAATGTGGAATTGATTATACAGAAACATTTAGCCCAATGATTAAACCCTCCATAATTTAGGTTTTATTGAGCTTGGCTATACATTTTGACTTGTCAATTAGGCAATTGGATATGTCCAATGACTTATTAAATGGTTATCTTGCTGAAGAGATTTACATGGAGCAGCCTCAAGGCTTCACTGATACCTCTCACCCTAACTACGTGTGTCGACTGCACAAAGCTATTTATGGGTTAAAACAAGCTCCAAGAGCTTGGTTCAATCGGTCTCTACCTTCCTATTGGAACTTGGCTTTTAAGCTTCACTTGTGGACTCATCTTGTTTTATGTATCATAAATCTCATGTTCCCTTATTTGTATTATGCATGGTTTGGATAATGAGTTGAAATGAGATGAAAGTTGAATAAAATATTATTTTTATTTTGAAATTTGAAAAAGTTAAATGATTTATTGTATTTTGTTTGAAAGTTTGAGGAAGTTTTAATGATTTGATTAGATGAGATGAAATAAGATGAGTTGAGATGACTTCACTATCCAAACTAGGCCACAATTTATGTTGATGATATTTTAGTTAGAGGGACACTGCTGCTATGATTACTACACTTATCACTGACCTACAACAAGAGTTCCCTCTCAAAGGCCTTGGACCACTAGATCTACAAATGGCCTTCCTCTCTGCCAAGCTAAGTACATTGCAAATCTACTAAATCGACATCAAATGTTGGGTGCCAATCCATCTAAGGTTCCGTGCTCATCTGGATCCAATTAGATGGCACTTCTCTCACAAATCCTTCATAATACATGCAAGTGGTTAGGTACACTTCAGTATTGTACCTTAACTCGTTCGGAAATCTCCTTCTCTATTAATCAACTATGCCAACATATGCATTCTCCCACTTCAACTCATTGGTCTGTAGCCAAAAGAGTTTTATGTTACCTAAAGGGCTCAACAGATCATGGTTTGCATTACACCAAAGGTCCACTACATTATTTGCTTATAGTGACTCTAACCATGCTAGAAATCCAAATGATCGCTGCTCTATGTACCGTTGGTTTTGCAATTTTTCTTGGCAACTGTATGATCTGTTGGAGTGCCAAGAAGCAATCTGTTGTTTCTCATTCAAGTACAAAAGCCGAGTATCACTCTTTGGCACTCACGAGTCAATGTTGCTAAATTATTTTAGTTGAGGATGTTGTTCAAAGAGTTTCAGGTTCCCTATTGTCTATTCCCACATTGTTGTGTGACCATATTAGTACATTGACCCTTACATCTAACCCTTTTTTCATGCAAGGGCCAAACATATCGAAGTGGACTTTCATTTTATTTTAGAGAAGGTAGCTAACCAAGACATCTTAATCAATTCCAAATCGACCGTTTATCACCCCTACTCATGGCGGTCCCCCAACAATTTGTGGGGGGGTGTTGAAGAATAGAGTTGAGTCAAACGCAACAACTTAAGTTAGCATAACTACACACGAGATAAGGCTCTATGTATATCTACTGATAAAGATGTGAAGCAGGATAATTATCCTCTAAGATAACATAAATTTGAATTTAATCTACTGAGATGAGTTAACTTAGATTCAAAAGTAATTAGATAAGTTTACATTATTTTGAAACAGTTTGTACAAACTCTATAAAATCAATTGATATGTTTAGGGTTGGTAAGTTGCTAAACCCTCTCTTCAATTTATCTTTCATCTACTAGGCATATACGACCATAACACCAAATTTATGTTGTTGGTTTTGCAAGTTTTTTGTCGTTGGAGAGCTTGCTGCCGATTTCATCATTCAAAGATAAATAAAATATGTGTATGCCCCGTCGATGTAAAATTGAAGATTTGCGCATCCGTATGAACCACAAGCTCAAGATTGAAAAAAACAAGTGTGGCTTCTTGGTGCCTGAGTTGAACACATTTTTTCTGCCATTTTCCCAACTAACAGTCCATAAATTTGATCTAGTTTAGAAACTTCTATTTTAGCTGGTGTGTTTGGATAATGAGGTAATCTCAGATGATCTGTGAATAGTGGTAAAAAATAATAATAATATATTAAGTAATAATAAAAAGTATGTGAAAAGTAATAATAAAATAATAAATAGTGAGATTACTCCCCTACCCAAACACACCATCTTAACTTTACACTTGGCCTCATATAAGCTTCTCCACCGTATTCCTAATCTTAGGCACTGCACATTTTTTTTCTTGCTATCCCTCCAACTTATGAACTTTAGAAAATCAGGTCTTTCCATAGAAATCAACTACCACTACTAACTCGGATCCTTTTGGCTCATATCCACTGCTACTGACACGCATTTACAGTCCTTCCCACTTAGACAACGTCATACTTCACATTACTATTTATAGGGGTGGCAAATTGTATTTTCGGATTGTGTTCGTGTCGTGTCAAGTCATAAATATTTGACTATATAGGTCAACCCGAACCTAACCTGTTAAGCTAAACACGTTAGATTTCCAAATCCTAAATGATCTCATTTAGATAACATGTCATGTTGTGTCACCCATTTTGAATCATTTAATTATTAATTAAAAATATGTTAACACGACATGACTTATTTAAACCCGTTTGTTTCATATAAATGGGTTAAACTAAAATGCATAACTTATTTGATCTGATTAACATAATTTCACATAAAAGTTAAAATCTATATTTATGAATAACTACAATATCTTAAGAAATATATATATCAATATTTTTCAATTTTAATATATAATAAAACCAATATTACAAACCATACAATAACAAATATAAGCATATGTTTAAAATTACAATCTCAATAATAAAAACAACAAAAGCATAAGCATATTGATAAATATCAATATTACAGCTTAACAATAATAAAATTTTAATTTTGAAATAAATTATAAACGGGTCAAAACGGGTTGATTTCGTGTTAAGCAGATTGACTCGTTTATAAATTGTGTCATAATGGGTCAGCCCATTTTGATCCAAACCCATTAACATCAAACTCAAAACCTCTAATTTTGTGTCGTGTTCGTGTTGGATTCATGGGTCGTGTCACATATTGACACCCCTAGTTACTAGCATCCACACCACTTATATTTTATCAAGGAAAATGCTTGGTGTCCTAACAAGGAGTCATGAAATTTTTTTTTTTTAACTTAATGGTTAAGTAAATATTTTTTAATGGTGTTGTAAATTTTTTAAAAATGTTTAAGGAGATTAAAAAATGAATAAAAAAACAGAAAACAAACAATAAAAATAAAAACACCCAAATGGATTTTTTGATGACTCTTCTCGTGACTTTTCTTGTGTGGGTGTAGCATTGTCCTTTCATTAATGCAACTTATCCATGTTACGTTACAGTCGAGTTCTGCTAGCAAGATTGCGCTCACAAGCTATCTTTTGCATGCCAGAGATCAATCACCACTTGAGGTCGGTAGCATTTAGGGGTGGTGATATGCGACACGATCTGTGAATTCAACACAAATACGATACGAAATTAGAAGATTTGGATGTGATGTTAAAGGGTTTAGGTCAAAACGGGTCAACCTGTTAAGACATGATTTATAAACGGATAAATAATGGGTCAACCTGCTTAATACGAAAGTAATCCGTTTTAACCTGTTTATAATTTATTTCAAAATTAAAATTTTATTATTGTTAAGTTATAATATCGGTATTTCTTAGTATGCTTATGTTTTTATTGTTAAGATTGTAATTTTAGATCTATGTTCATATTTATTATTGTATGGTTTGTAATATTGGTTTTATTATATGTTAAAATTTGAAAAATATTAATATATATTTTTTAAGACATTGTGGTTATTAATAAATATAGATTTTAACTTTTATGTAAAATTATGTTAATCAGGTCATATGAGTTATGCGTTTTAGTTCAACCTATTTATATAAAACAAACGGGTTTAAATGAGTTGAATCGCGTTAACATCTTTCTAATTAATTATTAAACGAGTTAAAATGGGTGACACATTTGACACGTTTAATTTAATTTAAGATTTGGAAGTTTGACACGTTTAATTTAACAGATTGAGTTCGAGTTGACCTATATAATCAAAGAAAAATGCTGGATGCAATCGCCTTATGCAAACGGTGGGTAAACGGTGCTGATGTAGAAAAAACAAAATGCACCGTTTCAAAAAAATTAGACGAAGCTGTGTCTTGGTTTTTGGGGTTTGGGCTTTGAGCAACTGTCACTCAGTTTTTCTCTCTCTTGGCACCTTTGTTTTGCTCTCTCTGTCATTTTCTTTTGTTCTGTCTGTTCGAAGGGAAAATAGAAGAGAGATTATTCAGAGATGACTGGGGCTCCAGAAGGTGAAATTGTTACTCTCGATCTTCTCAAGAGAAAGATGACTTTTGTTTAACTGGTTCATGAAATTGTTCTGCGTAACTGGTTCTTCTCAAGAAAAAGATATTCTTATGAAATTGTTACTCTCCTTTTACTTTCTTAAAGTTGGTGAATGCTTTCTAACCCGAGTCAAACTTGACCAACATGGCAAAACAGATTTTCCTTTTTATTTTGTTACCTATGATCTTTGGAACCTACTTTTTCTTACCATTTCCCTTTTGCTTTTATGTCGTCCCATTTGTATAACAAAATTAATGGCCAAAAATGCGGTTTCATGTTTATGGGGTTGTGATTATTTATCATCCTCGCTAGGTTGGTGGGTGCAGTTGGAGAACTCTCTAGGATATTCCAGTGGAAAGGAGAGGTTCTAGAGGGACTGCCTAATTGGAAAGAGGAGGAGAAAGTGCACCTGAGTGCTTCCAGATGTTCTACTCTATCTTGTCCAGCTCTCCAACTTCTGTGGCATTGATCTCGGCAAGGCTGCACTCAGAAGGGTAGAACTTAACACTGTCAAATAATGTCACTGGGAGCTGTTGATTTTGTGTATTAAAAACACCCTCACTTGAAGATTTGAAGACTTGAAGACTGATTTGAAGACTACTGTTAAACTCAGAGAACAAATACCCGCACTGATTTTATATCTTCCATGGAAGTCTGCATTGATACGAAGTCGAAGACCACATGAGGAAGATGACCCACGCAGATGGTTGAGCACGGATCCACTTGAAGACCGCAAAGCAAGAAGTCAAAGACCACGCAAGTTTATAATCTAAGAGGAACAACACCTCGCCAAAGATGAGATTGATGTCCACTGACCAGAGTATCGAAGCGGAAATCCAGAACAAACAAAACTCTATTTTGTTATTTATTATTTTTTTAAAAGCCATTTGCACGCCGCTTACATAGGGTGACTATTAGGGGTGATAAATGGTCCGGTCGGACCGACCATTTCGGTCAAGACCAAACCGGACCGAGACTTAGACCAGTCCGGTCCGGTCCACATTTTAGAAGATCGAAAAATTTCGGTCCGGTCCACGGTCTAGGGTTTTTCCAGACCGGACCAGACCGAATGAAAAATAAAATAAAAAATATATATTTTATATATAATAATTGTACAATTAACAATATAAATTTTTAAATATATTATTAATACTTGTTAATATTCTATAAATTAACAATATTTTATATATATCTTCATCTAACCTATTACTATTAACAATATAAAATTTTAAATATGTTATTAATACTTGTTAATATTCTATGAATTAACTAATATATAATATTAATTAGTTAATTATATAGTAATTATATAAATTAATAATATAATTTTCATCCAATTTATTGTCATTGATCATATAAAATATATTTTTATTGAGTTTGTTACATGATCCACATTAATAGGTCACTTAATTTAATTTAGTATTTTAAATAAATTTTTTTTATTAATTATTTATAAAAAATAAATAGGCCGGACTGATTAGACCTTTGGATGTTCGGTCCGATCTGATCTGAAAAAATAATAGACTAAAAATATTTAATCAATCACCAAACCGGATTGGACCGGACCATTTGCAGTCCTAGCGACTATACATAGCAGCTTTGATAATCAAATAAATATTCAACACGATCCAAAAACACACTTTGCAACTCCGAGGTTTCTACTAGCCAACCCACTGCCCCTAAAGACGCTCGATGGGCATTCAGTTGATTCCTCGTTGCGAATTCCTTGTCCTGCAGACTTTAACCCGTGAAAGTTTGGAGCCAAACCAGAAGAAGAGGGAGGCCAATGATTGAGGCAACTCAGTCTCAAATCTCGAACTGGGTAACCATTCTTCATACTTATCTCCTAAATCAATTAGTTTTTGTCTCAACCAAATAAAATGCTACATTTCATTTGCTCAAAATTGCCCCAAAAACTGAGGCACAGACCTTCGAAACCTAGCCACGCAAACTTTTTCTCAACCTCCTCCCTCAAACCCACTTCAGAGCTTCCTAATCCCAAGGATCCACAATCTCTGATAGTCTCCTTCCTCCAAAATTCATGTGGGCTTTCGTTCGAATCGGCCATTCTGTATTCCAAGAAGCTCAACATTGAGAACGTAAAGAATACCAACTCCGTTCTAGACCTGTTGAGAAATCACGGTTTGACGCAGACCCACATCAGGAACTTAATTAGAATTCGTCCACCATTGCTTTCGGCTGATTTAGAGAATACCCTTATGCCCAACATGAAAGTGTTTGAATCCTTGGGGTTTTCTGGTTCAGGTTTGGCCAGCATGCTTAGCAAATACCCAGCTGTGCTAGAAAGTGATGCACACGCTGCTGTTGAGTTTTTTAGGGCACATGGTTTTAGTGATGAGCAAATAACAACTTTGACGATGAAGCGTCCCTCATTGTATATGTATAATGCTGACAAGATTTTTAAGCCAAAGTTGGTGTTTTTCAAATCGTTAGGCTTGTCAGATCTTGAAATTGCACAGCTTTTATCCTCTGAGCCTTATATTCTATCAAGGAGCCTCGAAAAACAAATCATTCCGTGTGTTCAAGAGCTTAAGCGGGTTTTTGGCACTGATGTGAATTTCTTAAAGGTTATAAAGGCATGCTACCTAATACTCGAATCAAACATGGTTCATATGCTACAGCCCAACATCGACACGTTGAAAAGCCATGGTGTTCCCCAGTCTCTAGTTTTGAAACTCTTCTTTATACGACCAATGTCACTGCTTATCTGTAGCAATCGGTTTAGTGAGATTGTTAGTGAAGTTATGAAATTGGGTTTTGATCCCAATTATCTGTCGTTTGTTTTAGCCATCAGGTCCATGGCACTAAATAGTACAACACTGTGGGAGCAGAAGGTGAAAGCTTTTAGAAGTTTTGGTTTGTCAGAGGATGAAATTTGTTCAGCATTCAAGCGGCAACCCTTGTGTATGACTCATTCGGAGAAGAAGATCAAGAAAATGATGGGTTTCTTTGTGAACAAACTGAAGATGAAGCCTTCTATGATCTCCAAGAGTCCAAATCTTCTACAGTATAGCTTGGAGAAGCGGATTATTCCAAGGTGTTCAGTTCTGCAAGTTTTGATGTTGAAGGGGTTGATCAAGGACAATATTGGCATCCTTTATATGGTCGCAATGGCCGAGAAGGAATTCATGGTGAAATTTGTGAGCAAGTATCAAAATGAGGTTCCTGATGTTGTGAGAGCGCACCAAGGGAAGATTGAATTTCAAGGGCTCCCGATAGCCATGAAGATGTGAGTACTTTTGACATATCAAATGCGGCATTGGTAAATTACTTTTTGGAGGTGTCTCATGAGAAACTTTGTATGGTAATTGTCCTTGATTTAGATTCCTTTTTTATTTGCCCCTCAATTATCATTTTACTCTTTGGATTTGCTCTTATTATCAAAATGATTCATTTGTCCATATCCATCTAAAAAGAAAATATTGAGAATTCCATGTACCCATGGAGCTACCTCAAATGGCCTCAAATACTAATACATGTCCCAAATCTGACCACCTCAGCCTTAGAAAATAAAGATGATGAAATAAAAAGAAATAAAGTTGCATAATAAAACTTAATTTTGCTCATCATCATTTCTCTATTGCATTCTTTCAGTTTCTTAATAATGAAGGGTGATGATGCTATGCCCAAATAGTAGACACAAGCAATAAAGAAGAGAATACTAAATATTCGAGCCACATTAGATCTAATAAGACTATTTACAAAAGGAAATAGTATACTGGTGGAGCTCCAAATGCATTATTTTAGTTTATGATGTTATGTTTTATATGGAAATATCCCAAAATGTATCAGGTCATGAATGTAAGTTTATCCGTTAAATGAATGAAGACAATTTCCCTTAAAAAAAATAATAAGTTCATTAAATCTAATACAATTCTCTTGGTGTATCCAGACTAATACCAATCCAACGTGAAATTCGATCAATTAACCAATCAACAAATTTGTCAATATTACTAATGAAAGATTCTTATACAAGTCGCAACATATAAGCCGTTTCAAATAAATTGATATCTCAAGTGGTAAAGACTTGAGCTTGAGGGTATGCTCCTTCAAGTCTAATATTCAAATCTCTTTGGATGCAAATAATCTCTAGGAGTCGTTGGATTGAGAGATTTTCCCATTAAGTTACTATATGTGCACTTGTTGGAAACTCTCTATCTCAGGCCTATGCATCTTCGGGATTAGTCGGACTGATGTTCTCAGACACCTGATGCCAATAAAAAAAAAATTGATATCTCATTTTTCTAAAAAGAAATTATTATTCCAAGTCACAACATATAAGCTATTTAAAATATTCCTAGGAATTTGAAAATTTCTATTTAATGATATATAAGACAGTTCCTTTTTGGTACAGTAATGCTGAAGTTGTGAGTGTAACGACAGCCAATGCTATGCTAACACATCAGACTCCTCATAAAAAAACTCATGCACCGCATCCCAGCATAGAAAAAGCAAAACACTCACTTTCATCCATGTTTGTATTTTCCTCGTGTTGAAGACAAATCACTTCGATACCTTTGCACTTTGCACCCACCCCACTGGTGCATGCCGTACAATCGTCACCCCTTCAAACTATCGTGTCAGGCCATTTCGCCTACGCAACCAGTCCGCCGTCGTCCTCTATCTATCTCCATTGCCGATGGGACCACTCATCTATTTGCTTACTGAAAAATGGTAGGAAACGAAACCATTACAGAAAGGAACACCTTTCGTATAAAATGGTTCCTGTGGATTTGGGTTAATGATGAACTAAGGTTGGTTGAAAATTACAAGTTTTCTATGCTAAACTTGCATCTACCATCAAACCCAAAATCAAAGTTTTTTAGGACTTGGGCTTTGCACTTGACCACATTGCCAAGATTGTACACAGTGATCTGTGGATTCTTACTTGGAGTGCCAGTAATCGGATTGGATTAATCGATTCCCAACTTTCTTTCATTTTCTCTCTCTAAAAAAAAATCAGCCTTTTACAAATCTAGCCCCATACATGAATCTGCAAATTTAAACATATAAAAATTGTCCTCCTCGCAAAATACTATCAGCATTCACCATCAAAGAGGTTTGGTTGCTTTTATAGCCCCCGTCTCCAAATAGAAGATGCTAAAAATACTTTCTTTTCTCTATTGAAATTAATTAGCAAACCACAAAACAAAACACACAAGAATCTTTTTTGTGTTGAAACTGTAGCGAGGATTGCAGTGAGGGAACTTGGTGGGTGACAGATAAACATGATATAATTTTAGAAAGAAAGATACATTTCCTTGTATTTGATATCAGTATAAATAGATACAAGTATGGCTGTACAATATAATGGAAATGCAAGATTTAAGGAACTACAAATCAGTACATCGGTTACAAGAGAGCTGTACTGCATTAATCACGTTAGAGACAGCAGCAGAAAATCATGCAATTGGAGGTGGCAATCTTTCCAGATTTGATTTTTTTCCATTATCACTTATAACAGACTGGATTTCTGAAGCATTGTGAATTTAGTTATTCGTGGATCGTTAAATATTTATTTAATTTCATGAGATTTTTTCTGCATAAGCCGAAGAGCATTCTAACTTTCGTTGATATGGTTGAGAACAAAAGAAGGTTGGAGCTGGACTCGAAAAACCTTAGCCAAATCTATTTCCCTCAAGTTTTGAGCTTTTTGTTAATGGCCCTGACACGAAAGGCAATAACCAGATGAAGGGGAGGGAGAGAGAGAGAGAGAGAGAGAGAGGGAGGGGATAGGGAGGACCCAGAAGTGAGGAAGAACTTTTTTCTTCCTCTGCAATGCGATCCAAGCTTTTGAAAATGGGATGTTTACGTGGCAGGCCATCATTGGATGCTACTATTTGTAGGGAATCGGAAGCTCCTGTGGGAATATATTCTCTAACATTGACAACCAATAATAAAAGAAAAAAAAAATTATCTAACTTTCCATTTCGAATTTGATTGTGAAATTGCATTACTCTATCAGAAGAAGGATTGCAAAAAATTTCGTAGGGGTGGTGATCACAAGCCACCCTTTACATGTAGAATAATGTTAGGTATAGTCTCTATTTAATGACTACAATACAAATTTATATTATTTTAACTTTAAAATTTTTTAAAATTATAAAATTATCCCTTCTAAAATGATGTTTTCTCTCATTTAATAATGTGTTTGTACATGTAGTCTCAATTTAAAGACTACAAATAAAATTTCTCTTACATATATAAGCTCATCACCGACATCACTCTTACAAGCCATGTCGATGGTGGATTTGGCCATCACAATAAGAGATGGTTTGTACTAGTATGAGACGGAACCAAGATATTCAATTTAGTGGGCAAAATTAATTTTTTTTTTTTAAATATGCCTCATATGAAAATTATATATATATATATTTGTGATCTTTTAATAATATTATTATTTTAAGATTTGAAAAAGTTAAATTATTTATTATATTTTGTGTAGAAATTTAAAAAATTTATAATAATGATATGAAACACTTCTTATATTCAAACATGACTAATGGGTGCATCATGTGTTACTCATCTCACTTCCCTTAATTTTTTTTTTCTCTCTTGGTTTCTTATTTTCAATTTTTTTCCTCTTATAAATTTTAATTTTAATAAATCTTTGTATATTCTACTTTTTAGTTTGACCACAAGGGGTGATAAAATCATGTTAAAGGGTCATGTTCATGTTCTGTCAGTTGTGTATATTATACAATATAGATAAACCCGAACAGTGTCAGATTTTCAAATCTTAACACGACTCATTAAAATAACATATTAACACAACACCATTTGTTTTGACCCATTTGACCTGATTAACATAATTTTACATAAATTTTAAAATCACAATGTATTCCAAAAATATAAAACTAACTATATAAGTCTAAAATTTCAATCAAAACAAGAAAAATACCAAAATTACAATCTAAAGTAAGGGAGGCGGTCGTGACTCGTGAGAATTGACTCAACTAAAAACTAAGAGAGAGCGTTAGGAAATACGAAATAGGATTTTTTGTTTTTAGGTTAAAAATGATATAATTTTAATTTTGAGTAAAAAAATTAACGGGTCACTAACGGGTTAAGCGGATCAACCCAAAATGATCCATTAAGCTCAATGAGTCAGATTTTCAAACCATAACTTGACTCATTAAAATAACGAGTTGACACGACATGATCCGTTTCAATCTGTTTATGTAAATGGGTTGAATTGATACAAATAATCCATTTGACCTGATTAATATAATTTCACATAAAACTTAAAATCACAATATCTTCCAAAAATATAAAACTAACTATATGGTCGTGACTCGTGAGAATTGATTCAACTGAGAACTAAAGGAGAGAGTTAGGAAATACAAAATAGAATTAAAATATTTTTTATTTTTTAGGTTAAAAATGATATAATTGTAATTTTGACTAAAAAAAATTAATGAATCACTAACGGATCAAGCGGATTAACCCGTCGTTAATAAATTATGTCTTAACGGGTCATTCCGTTTTGACCTGAAATTGTTAATATCAAATTCAAACCTGCTATTTTCGTATCATGTCCGTGTTGGATTAACAGATTGTATCACACATTGCCACCCCTAGACTGCACAAAGAAAGAGCGTCATGACCAATGATCGGCAAACCTAAGAATCATTATGGTATTCAACCCAAAAATGAAAATTTATTAAATATTTAACCTGAGAATTTATGCTACGTATTGACAAATATCTTATCTACACGTATATTTATTTGAGAATTACATCACTCAAACTATATCACTCATTTTGCTTCATTACATATAGTCTGAAAGTATAAAAAGAGAAAGATTAAGGTTGTACTTAGTTGTTAAATTAAACTCAATTCATCTCAAACTAATAATTGATGAGACTAATTATTTTTTTAACTTTTTATTAAAAAGTTAAAACTCATCTCAACCTACTTAACACATTTCAACCTAAAATACTAAACATATCTCAACCTAAAAAATTTAAACCCATCTCAAAAGAACTCATGAAATAATATTATAACAACTCATCTCAACGTACAATCGTCACCTAAAATTTTAGATTACCATAGGTTTTCTCTAACCTCTTTCTTGTTTGTATTTTTAATAATTTTTTTAATAAATCACGTGTTACCACTAGTGGATAGATCAGAGGGATATAATTGAGGTAGAATAATATTTCTCTATTTTTTTATATTAATTAAAAAGTAAACAAAAATTGCAAAATTTTTTTCATTAATTTTCTGAACTTTCGGCCTTCGGATGCCTTTGGGCTGTGCTTAGCTGAACCTTCATCAGAAATCATTGCTGCACAAGTCACAGAGCATGGGGAAAAGGAGGCTGACGCTTCAATCAACAATCGTATCGCATTCGATTTCAAAACTCAATCCAGGTAACCATTGATTCAGTTTTTTCGGCAATCAAACCAAATGCTTCTTTTAATTTCCGTAAAGCTGCCCCAACAATTAAGGCACAGAGCTTCACCAATCTACCATGGCCACTTGTTCTCAACCTCCTCTCTCAAGCCCATCTCAGAACCCCCTAATTCCACGGACCCAAAATCTCTTACAGTTTCCTTCCTCCGAAACTCGTGTGGGTTGTCCTTAGAATTGGCCACTTTAGCTTCCAAGAAGCTCAACATTGAGAACATAGAGAATCCCAACTCCGTTCTGAATCTGTTGAGAACTCACGGTTTGACGCAGAACCACATCATACACTTAATTAGTAGTCGTCCATTATTGCTTTCGGCCGATTTAGGCAATACCCCTAAGCCCAACATGGAGTTGTTTAAATCCTTATGGTTTTCTGGCGCTAACCTCGCCAAAATGCTCACCAAATACCCAATTGTGCTAGATAGTGATGCATACACTGCTGTTGATTTTTTTAGAGCACATGGTTTTAGTGATATGCAAATAAAAACTTTGATTATGAAGTGTCCCGCATTGTAGACATTTAATGCTAACAAGATTTTTAAGCCAAAGTTGGAGTTTTTCAAATCGTTAGGCTTGTCAGATCTTGAAATTACAAAGCTTTTATTTGCATTGCCCAATATTCTGCAAAGGAGCCTCAAAAAACAAATCATTCCGTGTGTTCAAGAGCTTAGGCGGATTCTTGGCACTGACGAGAATGTCTTAAAGGTTATAAAGGCATGCGGCGTAGTACTTGGAACACATGTTGTACATAAGCTACAGACCAACATCGCTACTCTGATAAGCCATGGGGTTCCCCAGACATGATTTTGAAATTAATGTATATAAGAGCTACGTCACTACTTATATGTAGCAATCGGATTAGGGAGATTGTTAGTGAAGTTATGAAATTGGGTTTTGATCCCAATTATCTGAAATTTGTTCTAGCCATCAAATCCATGACACGAAATAGTAAAACATTGTTGGAGCAGAAGGTGGAAGATTTGAGAAGTTTTGGTTTGTCAGACGATGAGATTTGTTTAGCATTCAAGCGGCAACCCTTGTGTATGGGTCTTTCGGAGAAGAAGATCAAGAAAATGATGGGTTTCTTTGTGAACAAACTGAAGATGAAGCCTTCGAGGATCTCCAAGAGCCCGATTCTTCTACTGCTTAGCTTGGAGAAGCGGATTATTCCGAGGTGTTCAGTTCTGCTACTTTTGATGTTGGAGGGCTTGATCAAGGAAGATACTAGCATCGTTTATATAGTCAAAATGGCTGAGAAGAACTTCGTGAAGAGATTTGTGAGCAAGTATCAAAATGAGGTTCCTGATGTAAGAGCGCACACCAAGGGAAGAGAGAATTTCAAGGGCTCCCCATAGCCATGGAAATGTGACTACTTTGGATATAATCAAATGTGGCATTGCCTAAAGATCATGAGTTCAGTTTTAATTCAACATGTCTGCAGTTGGACGTTTATCTTTGTCTGTGTTATTTAAGGGTAAAACATTTTGCGGAGTTGTTTCAATGACTTTCTATGGTGATCTATCTGTGTTGTTCACTTTAGGTGAGAACTAGAAACTTGTCAATGTTGAGGTGAACCTTGTCTGTGTTGTTTATAGTGATAGCTTATGGTGATTAATTTGATCTTACATTGCAGGAGAAGCAAACCCTAGCCTTATTTGTTAGTGCATTTCAAATGTTGAGGCATTCTGGTATGTTTAGGTGTGGGAAGACTGCGTGGCCTCATGTTCACATAAAATCTTTATGTTTCTTTCTCTTTAGATCTAATATAAATCCACAAATCCAAGCTTCGACTTGGAGTCGGAGTCCATTGATTCAGAGTTGTACTCCAACTCCGAGTCAAGGCTAACTCCAATTCCGTTCTGAACGATCTGTTCGGGCACGAAGTCAGAGTTGGTACTTGAAGTTAGGTTTTTGGCCCTTTTCCAGCACTTTATCAACACGCAAATAGAAAAAGAATAGTCAAATTTGCAGAAAATACAACCTAAAAATCTCTCAAATACAACTATAAAGACCCAGATTTGTCATCAAACACAACAAAAAGATAGACAGGAGACTGTCTTGAAATAGCAGCATAACCACATAAGTCAAGGATAAGAACCTTTCAACCGAGCAAACTACAGCAAATTCCAGCTTCGCATTCTAGCCAATTTACCATCACATTTGAGTATCGATTTATACTTGCATTCTTAGTAGTTTTGTCATATGGAATTGGTTGTTCGCCAATTTATGTATAGGTTATGAAATGTGTAAACTTATGTATATGTCGATAATTCTTTCGATCAGCATATGTCTATCATTCTATTCCTATTTTAGCCAAACAAAGCCTTACCTTTCAGGTTCACTTCATATCAAATTCACTTCAAACTACCCTTTAGAAAGGTGGTGCTCACAAGCCACCCTCACATGTTAGAAGTGCTCGACCACCACTTAGGCTGGGTAGCACTTATCAATTATGTGTTAGCTCACCACTTAAGCTTCATTACAAGAAAAAAGGCCTTTTACGGCGATTTTAATTTCGCTGCAAATAAAATCGCCACGATAATTAAGCTTTTGCAGCGAAAAAAAAATTGTCACGGCCTTTGTACAATTTAAACACGGTGGTCTCCGAACTTTTGTATTTGCATTAATGCCTTTTAACGGCGAGAAAAATCGACGGAAGTTGGAAAAATTAGTCGCAACGGGATAAAATCGACAGGATTGAGTCTGGTGCCAAAACACACTAAACATTTGATTCCCGCCCCCCCTCTCCAAGCCTTACCCAGTCTTCATCACAGTACCCACTTCTCTACTTCGACCTTCTTCCCCAATTCGGGTACCTGCAATTAGATCCACCCACTTCGTACACACGACTTCATCTCCATTATCGACTACGTCCCAAAGCTTTTGCACGGGCCAGGGTCGTGGTTTCCTCCCCATTCAAAATCTGTGCCTCCATCTACAAATCTCAGAGTGATTTTTTGTGGGATTTTCAAGTATCGGAGGGCGAGCATAGTCGACCAATACTCTTAAAGTGAAATCCTTCCGTCAACACAGGTATATCTGCAACTAATTTCTCTATCTCTCCGCCTTCATCCGCGGTCGTTGCTTTACAAAAATTGGCCTTTTTTTGTAGACTAATTTCAAGATGTTTGAATCTGAAAGCATGTCCTTTTTTGCATGAAAATGCTTTTTTATATGATGCATTTTGTGTACGTGTTGCTGTGGGTATTAGATGTTAGTAATGTTTGGGTGATTTTTTTAATTTGCACAGCACAGATTGATGGACTTTTGCATGAAATCCCTAATTTGTCAATCATCCATCGAGATCCAAGAACTGCTCATTTTGTAGAAGCAATGGCATCTCAACCCTTCTTGTTTGAGAACCAGTTTTTGGTGTCTAGGACAAAGCTTGGAAATGTTCAAGTTCTTACTAGGAATGAAGGTGAAGTTCGAGTGAATTGCAATTATGTTAATGGCCGTTGAAGGGTATTGTTCAGTACTTCCAAGTTATTTTCCCAATGCTTTTATTCAATAACTCATAAAACCTGACCTGTTGTGATTCGAAATGTTGGGAGTTCGAATATTGGTTCATTGTAACAAAGAGCTCATGTATTTTGACGAAGATTTTGCTTCTTATAAATCGGAGTGCAAATATATAGGTTAATTAGACTATCTGATTTTTTGATAGTTATCAAACTTACACTACTTCCTGTCAAATAGTAAAATGTATTCATTTTGTTGTGAAATTGTTTATCACACTTTCTTGTTGATTTACTTGCAGAATTTATGAGATCTTGTAACATTCTTAAGGTTTGAAGTGGGAGATAAAATACATAAAATTTAGTGGCTTTTACAATATTTATGAGCATTTGATGCTGTTAAGAAAATTCAAATGGGAAGCTAGATAGGGATTTAGATCCCTATCAAAATTATAGGATTTGAAGAAGAAGACTAACTTGAGAAAGTGACTGGTAATGGGGTTGAGCTAATTTCTGTATATCTTCACGAATCAAGTTATTCTTGTTTTAGTTCATAAAGAATATACTAATGCTACTTTACTTCTCTAGTACATGGTTAGTTGATCTCTCTTTAGATGACACATGGAGTAATTTCAACACTTGGTCACTCAATATTTTCTCATTGATGTAATATTTTTAAGTTTTTATTGATATGCACTTCTTTTTGTGCATTCTTATGTACTGGTTGCAAGAAAGGAAAGCAAAATACATACATATATATATATATATATATTTTTATGATTTTTTTGCCTCTGCGATCCCTCAATATTTTTCTCTCTCCTAAATATTTTCTCTTCGTACAAGCTCTTCATTTTTCCTACTCTTTGTTTTTTTCTTTCGGTTTTTTCCTGATGTTGGTGGTGATTTGTCAATGGCTTTTGCTCCTTTATGAAGATTAACGTATCATTGTAGCTTTGGGTTTTAGTTGTGGGTTGCTATAGATGGGGCGATACAATGAGTTATTCATTGACTAGAAGTTGTTTGAGTTCAGGAAGGAAAATGATAGGTTGTGGAAAATCATAGAAAGTAGTCACCGTTTTGTGAAATACATAGCTTTAGATAATGAAGCTATGGGGTGGCTGGGTTCTATGGTGAGGGAATGTGCAGTGTCTAGGGGTGTTCATGAGTTCTTGAGAACTCGTAGAAAAGGAGACACGGTGCTGATGGTGAGAAAGGGACATAATCACAATGGAAATTTCATCTCTCTCAGAGTTTGGTCGTGATAAGAGGAGAGGGTTGATTGTTGTGCCGGAAGGGAGGAAGGGGGAGGGATGGAAAAATTTTGGTGATACTTTAATGGAACTCCATGCATCCTCTATTCCGGGTAAAAGAACCAGAGTATTTTCTGTTGTTCAAGCAGGTAATTTGAGGATAAACAGTGGAAATGGTGGTGTTGCTCCATCGTTGAAGGCAGGAGGTGAAAGAACGTACAGTGAGGTGCTGAAGGCAGTGCCTCGAGCCGTTAGTGCTGGGGTGTCAGACGTGTCCATCGCAGAGGTTATACAGAGACATGAGGAAGATGGCAGTGGGCTGGTGGGGTTGAATGAGGAAACCATTTTGAGGATGCTGGTTGGTCTAGAGGAAAAAGTGGGTGCAGTGTTAGAAGAAATTGGTTATTTGAAACGCTGCGTCAAAGGAAAGGTAGAGATGAAGTCTGACTTGGGACGAGTAACAGTTCACAAGAATGGGCCTTATATCTTGGGTTCATGGGGCCCAAGTTTGGGCAGGGCCGATGGTCAAACCAAGGCCTGGAGGAAGTTATCTCGGGCCACTGAGATATCGGGCCAGGATTCAAAACAGGCTTCGGGGGAGCTGATACACAGTTTGTTGGCACCATCACCGGCACAGCAAATTTCGCCGGCCACCGTCGACCACCTTGGTGTGTCGGTTGAGTTATTTCAAGGGGTGGGGTTGGAGGATGGAGAGATCGCGATGGAGCTAGACGCGGTTCCTCATCCGTGTGAGGTCGATTCCTCGCTGGCTCTTGAAGTGGGGTGGGGGAGTGAACAAATTAAGCCGTGTGTGGCGGTAGTAGCTCCAGATGCTGTGCCGGTGCAGGTTGTCTCGCCTGGTTTTGGTTGCTCGAGTATGGAGGATCCGATAGTGGTGGGGAGCTCGGAACACTCACTGTCTCTTGAAGTGGGGCTGGGGAGTGTACAGATTGAGCCGTGTGTGGAGGTAGTAGCTCAAGATGCTGTGCTGGTGCAGGTTGTCTCGCATGGTTTTGGGTCTTCGAGTATGGAGGATTCGATAGTGGCAGGGGAAGATTTGTTCTCTGGAAATGAGGGGGGTTCAGAACTGTCTTTGTTTCCTAAGGACAGTGTAGGTGAGGAGGGGGCAGCTACTCCACTTTGTACACTTCTTCCTAGTAATCATGGGAGTTGCTCGTCTAATTGGATTTTTAAGAAGGTAGAGGAGCTTCAAGATATTTTTGGGGTTTCTTTTGGAGGCTTTGAAGAGCAATTTATGGCGTTGGTTGTGGCTATTTAAGCTAGTCGATCGAAATCCGCCACAAAACAGGATAGGGAACTCAAACGTTTAACGTGTTCCATCAATTATGACGTGAAGGAAGGAAGTAGTGGAAGGGATAGAACGAAAGGGAGGGGCAAGTTAAGTTTCTTATGAAGCCCAAGATTTTATCTTGGAACAGACGGGGACTCAATGATAGTAATAAACGTCTTCGTATCAAAACTTTGTTGAGGATGTGGAAGGGTGATGTGGTATGTCTACAAGAAACAAAGCTGAGTTTAATAGATAGAAATATTGTGCGTAGTTTATGGGGATGTTCGCACGTGGCTTGGTCTTATTTGGCATCACTGGGAGCTTCAGGTGGTGTTTTATTAATGTGAGATAGAAGAGTGGTTGAGGTGATTGAGGAGTGTGTTGGCGAGTTCTCTGTTTCGACTTTATTCAAAAATGTGTGTGATGGATGGGAATGGGCTTTTGTAGGGTGTTATGGTTCAAACATGGACTGTGATAGGCGAAGGTTGTGGGAGGAATTGGCGGGTATATACTCATTATGGGATGTGCCATGGTGTATGGGAGGTGATTTCAACATTACCCGTTTTCCTAGTGAACGTTCAGGGCATCGTCGGCATTCCAGGGCCATGGAGGAATTTTCTGAGTTCATTTTTGATCTGGATCTTATGGACCTGCCCTTGGTGGGGGGTGAATACACATGGTCTAACGGCTGGGCTTGGTCGAAGTTGGATAGATTCCTTGTCTCTCTGTCATGGGAAGCTCACTATCCAGAAGTAAGTCAAAAAAGATTAGCCCGAGTCAGTTCAGACCATTTTTCCATTATTCTTGATTGTGGGGGCATACATAGGGGTCGACGGTACTTCAAGTTTGAGAACACGTGGCTAACATCGAATGGGTTTGTAGACACGGTGCGTGCTTGGTGGATATCGTATCAGTTTAGGGGCACGCCAAGTTTCATTTTAGTAGCCAAGCTTAAGGCTCTAAAACAAGATCTGAAAAAATGGAATTTGGAAGTTTTTGGGCACACAGACAATTAGAAGTCTTCTTTGTTGGAGGAATTGCAGGAGTTAGAGGAATTGCAGGAGTTAGAGGGTAGAGAATTATTGGGAGATGCATCGGAGGAGGTATTAGTGAGGAAGGGCATGGTGGTGGCAGAGTTGGAGAGGGTTTTATTGTCAGAAGAGATATCATGGCGTCAAAAATCCAGGGCTCTTTGGTTGAAAGAAGGTGATAGGTGTACAAAATTTTTTCACAAAGTGGCTAATTCACATCGCCGAAACAGTAACATTGAGGCGCTTACTTCTGGTACACAGGTGTTATCCTCTCCCCCAGAATTAGAAAATCATATTGTACAGTATTATGAGAATTTACTTACCGAATCGGCAAATTGGAGGCCGGAGCTCGATGCTTTGCATTTTGAGACTTTTGATCCACAATATGTGAGTGTTATGGAGAGACCGTTTGATGATGAAGAGATCTTCAAAGTCATCACTGGTATGGCTAAGGATAAAGCACCAGGACCGGATGGTTTCTCAATGGGTTTCTTCCAAACTTGTTGGGATGTTGTGAAAGGGGATGTTATGCAGGTATTCAGTGAATTCCATACTTATCAGAAGTTTGAAAAATCTCTCAATGCGACCTTTATTGCCCTCATTCCTAAGAAACACGGGGCTTCTTTCATTGAGGACTTTCGTCCAATAAGTTTGGTTAGCTGTGTTTACAAGATTATTTCAAAGGTTCTTGCTAACCGGTTTAGTCCAGTGCTGGAAAATATTATATCCAAGCCACATAATGCTTTTATTCGTGGGAGACATATTCTTGATTCAGTGCTCATAGCAAATGAGAGCTTAGATGCTAGATTGCAAGAGGGAAGCCCAGGTATTCTATGCAAGCTGGATATGGAGAAGACGTATGATCATGTAAATTGAGATTTCCTCTTATACCTGCTTGAGAGGTGTGACTTTGGAAATAGGTGGATTTCATGGATGAGACACTGTATTTCAACTGCCCGATCCTCAGTTTTAGTTAATGGCACTCCTGCTGGTTTTTTTGATAGCTCGAGGGGTTTGTGACAGGGAGATCCGTTATCTCCTCTCTTATTTGTCATCGTTATGGAGGCGTTGAGTAGGATGGTACAGGCGATTGTTGATGGGGTTTTTTTTATCTGGTTTTAAGGTGGGAAATGGCTTGGGTGGCCCTTTTATTATCTCACATCTTCTTTTTGCAGATGACACTCTAGTATTTTGTGAAGCGGAGAGTAGTCAAGTCCAAACTCTAAGAGCATTGCTACTTTGCTTCGAAGTAGTGTCAGGGCTTAAGGTGAACCTTAGCAAATCTGAGATGGTACCGGTGGGGGAGGTTCATAATATAAGCAGTCTTGCCAGTCTTTTGGATTGCAGGGTGTCCTCTTTTCCTATGAAATATTTGGGCCTTCCACTAGGAGCATCGTTCAAGAATAGAGCTATTTGGGATGGGGTGGTGGAGAAGATAGAGAAAAGGCTGGCGGGTTGGAAAATGGTGTATTTGTCAAAAGGGGGGGCGTCTTACTCTTATTAAGAGCACACTCTCTAACATACCCACATATTTTTTATCTCTTTTTCCTATGCCTGCAGGGGTGGCAAATAAGATTGAGAAAATCTTTAGGGCATTCTTATGGGGAGGATTAGGGAGGAGAAGAAATTCCACCTAGTTAGTTGGAAGACGGTTTGTGCCCCAATTGTGCATGGTGGTTTGGGTGTTTGCAACTTGCGAACCTTTAATAAAGCACTATTGGGGAAATGGCTTTGGAGATATCATAGGGAGGGGGGAGCACTGTGGAAGGAAACTGTAGACGCAAGATATGGTGTTGCATGGGGTGGGTGGATTTCAAACGAAGTGAGGGGGGGGTATGGAGTGGGGTTATGGAAGTATATAAGGAAGGGGTGGAAATGTTTTAAACAACATATTCGCTTTGAAGTCGGTGAGGGTAACCGAATCCGCTTCTGGCAGGATGTGTGGTGTGGAGATCAGACTTTGGAAAGGGTTTTTCCGGCTTTATATCGTATTGCAGCTAATAGGGAGGTTGTAGTGGCTGATGTGCAGTTATTTTCTCATGGTTCGCATCAGTGGAACACTATATTTTATAGGGATTTTCATGATTGGGAATTAGACATGGTTACTGAATTTTTCAGCTTATTACATTCCTCGGGTACTTCTAGGGTTCAACATGATAGTTTGAAGTGGAGGTCTAAGGATCATAAGTTATGTACTGTTAAGGCGTATTACAACATTTTGATCACGTATGACCTTACTCCATTCCCTTGGAAGAACATCTGGAGATCTCGTGTGCCTTCCAAAGTTGCTTTCTTTGTTTGGAATGCCGCACTAGGGAAGATCTTGACTATCGACAACTTGAGAAAAAGAGGATGTGTGGTGATGGATTGGTGTTACATGTGCAAAAAGAATGGAGAATCGGTTGATCATCTCTTACTACACTGTGAGGTAACAAGGGTGTTGTGGGATGAGATCTTTCGGAGGGTTGACGTCGCATGGGTAATGCCTTCGAGGGTTGTGGAATTGATGGGCTGTTGGAGGAATTTGCAGGGTTGTCGTCAAGTGGCAGCAGTATGGAAGATGATTCCGCTGTGTATCATGTGGTGCACTTGGATGGAAAGGAATGCGCGATGTTTTGAAGATAAGGAACGTACAGTGGTGGAGCTGAAGAATTTCTTTTTTAATACTTTATTGCTTTGGTTTTCTGCTATTGTTTTAGTTGGGGATAATATTCATGACTTCTTGTCTTTAGTTCATCGCTCTTAGAATGTATTTTTAGGTGTTCTGTGGTATACTACCTGTGTACATGGCTTTGGCCTTTTTCATTAATAAAATTTATCTCTTACGTATCAAAAAAAAAAAAGTATACTTTTATTACCTATTGTAGTGCTATTATCTCATCAAGAGTGATACAATTGGTGAAGAACTTCTCGTTCTATATATGCTTTCATTAAACCAGTTCTGAACTCGTAGAAAAATTGTGGCAGATTCATCAACCTCTGGTTAGTGCAAATCAGTTTGAGCATGACTTCTAAATGGCTTGTGTTTAAAGTAGTGAGCTTCATAAAACTTGATGAAGTCCATCGTTTCTTCTGATTTTTTCTGAACTGTTATCTATGGAATATGGTTATCTTTATGCCTTGTGCAACAGTACATTCACACCCGAATCTTCTACGATCAAGTAAGAATCAGAAAATGGAAAGCAGTAATCATGTTGCAGTGCATAAAGGGATTTAAGCATTTAGATGCATCCCTACTACGGGATGACCCTAATCATAGCTTTGTTGTCTTAGTATGTTGTGGCTACAATTGAGGCATGTAAAAAACATTTAATTTTCATTCTTTCTGGTGTGGTTGAAAACTATTTGATGGTATGGATAACATTAATTGAATTGTACACTCGACATGGCATTTGGAGAAGCACCAATATACATGGCATTTGTTTACCATGGTACTCATTATTATTCCATTAATCCCCTTCAGGATGCATCAGATTCTTGGGGTTTGTCTGTTAGCTTCCTCAACATGATATTGCTACCAATTGTGGGAAATGCAGCGGAACATGCAGGAGCAATCACATTTGCTTTCAAGGACAAGTTGGTGATTACTATATATATTGGAATTGGCTTTAATTTTCCTGTGTGCCATTTTATTTTGAAATAACAACAAGGTTGTTAATCTAATTAGTGAAATCTTTTGGGCTCAAATGCAGGATATAACTTTAGGTGTTGCTTTGGGATCTGCAGCTCAAATTGCAATGTTTGTTGTGAGAATTTAAGTCTGCAGCTCAAATTGCAATGTTTGTTGTGAGAATTTAAAACAGAAGCTAGCTGCATCAATTAAAGCTTTCTTCATGAACTTTTGACTAAGCAAATATACGTACTGGTAAATACTAAGCAATGTTTGTGGTGAGACCATAAAATGTGACATGAAGCAGGAAAGGAGTCTGACTGTTGATTTTGGGTTTTCTCATTTCCTTTTAGTTTCACTGGAACTTTGCAGTTGTGATTTTGTAGGATAAGACTAATGGCCGGAATGAAGAATGTTGCTCATATACAAGCTCAAATAGAGAAAGTTGGTGAAGATGCTCGTCTTTAGGAGGCACTGATAAAGAATCTTCTGCAGCCTGCACAGCTGCTGGTAATGGCCATCAGCTCTCTCTCTCTCTCTCTCATGCATGTGTTGGCATACATTTCCTGACGGGCTTTATTTTTTCTGAACATACTGCCTCAACTCTAGTCATCTTGAGGCATATCCAGAACAATTGTACTCTATTTTGTTTTTTGCATTCTTTTGTACTCTGTTTTTTCTCAAAATTTCCATGAGTTGAAGGGTGTTCTTTGCCATTCTGTTATTTCTCTCTATTTTTTCTGTTATTTTACACTATTTTTTCTGACGAGTTGAAGGGTGTACTTTGCCATTCTATTTTTGCTTTGCTATTATTGTACTTGATGTCAACTCTCATAATAAGATTACAACCATGCAGGATATATGCAAAACTACTAGTTGACATCCATCACTTAGATATCTTTTATTCTCAAGTGACAAGCTCATGATTGAAACAAACAAGGAACTTGACACAGCTGACATAACAGCCAACAACTTCCCACATTTATCCTACAAATAACCGTTTTTAATCAAATAATACCAAATTCTAGCGCCAACACTAGCAAGCAATAAATATGTAGATATATATATATATACAGAGTGATATATAATAAGTTACTAGATTCTTAGGGCCCATTACCATACCATATGTCCTCATAGAAGACCTTCTTGTCTTTAATCCATGTATTCTGTTTGCAAACAGAGTGCTATGACGGCAAGATCCATCATGCAGCTGGGCTTGACATGATGAATGCTTTGCCATTATCATTTGACATTGCGGGATAACCAATTATTTTGGGGTACTTGATTTATTTAATTAGTCATTATGTTCCACATTATATATTAAGTCGGTGTCAAGAATTCTCTGTGGGCAGGATGAACAGGTAATGTATTGAAATCCCGTAGGCCATTTCCTTTTGAACTTCCTAGTTGATTTAATGTTTGGAGTGTGAATTACATTGATAAGAGTTTAGCATTTTTACATCCATTTTGTTGTAGTAAGTACTACATAACCGAACTTAGTTCCTTAAACCAGTTGCATCAGATTGTTAATACCGAAAGTTAATGAAGAAGTTGTTCGTTCTGATGGCAGCAACTTGCTCTTTTGGTTTTGCATTTGTGCGTTACTGCTTGTTGAAGAAAATCCCATTCCCGTGTTGTGGGAGTCAAAGAAACAAATGAAGGAGACATGATTGAAGCAGTAGTAAATTAGATAGGGGAGGCTATTAATTCCTTCAACCAAATCTATGGTGAGTAAGAAAGCTTTAACTGTTAAGAGTCCCTATATCTGTAGAGCCTTGAATGTTCAGAGTTTCAGACACTGTTTCATTATCAATTTTCTGGTAGCTGTCAACACAGAACAATGGTATTGCCTCTTTCTTGTTTCGATGTATCGTTTCCTTTCTAAATTTGGCCATGGTGTTTCATTTCCTTTCGCCAGTTTTCTCTGTTGCAATCTGGCTTCTTTACTTCAAAATCAGTATTTTTATAGATTCCTGGAATCTAATATAAATAATCACCATCTGTGTTTAGTTACTTGGAGAAGTGCCATCCCAAAATGGGAACTTTCCTTTTAAGTCAAAACTCAGAGTAGTCCCTGTAAATATTGTTTGTTTTTCTGCATCAGATGGTATAAATATGTTATTCTGCAGAAGAAATTGATGAAAGTATGCTAAGTAGCATACGGGTATCTGTTAAGAACAGATGCTTGTACCTGCAGGCTGCAAGTCATTGTTTTCAAGCTCAACAATTTCTGTCTGGTGAAACCTAGACTACCTGGTCCATGAATATGTAATTGAATGTGGTATATAGGAAAAGAAAGTGAGATAACAAGGCACCCTCTTGAGATTAAATCCATCTCAAAAGTTATTTCCTTCTTGTAAAGAATATATCTTGAAAAGGAAAGTTGAAATTTGTAAAATGAAAACTTGGAAATGAAATTTGAAACTGTGTGTAGAGACATGTTAATTGTTTGGCCAAGAATTCAAACAATTTATAACCATGTGCAATTATGTCCCTGGGTACGTGTGGTTCACTTAAACAATACCTTTTGACATAAAATACAGACTTATTGGTCCTGAAAATGCTCGAGTGGAATGAATGTCTTTTTGACTTGTGTTGAGTCATTGCGGCAGAATGTGCTGCCTATATAGTTTGGGATTTATATTGTGAGGTTTTGTGCATTATGTTCTGTATATCCTTAGATTTTTCTTTCATGCCAAGTTGTTGATTGTGCCTTTATTGTTGGGCTAGTTTCTCTTAGTTTCTGCTCCTGTCATTGAATGAGTTCCTGTGTTGCTGTAGGTGCAGAAGCAATGTTTGCTGATTTAGGTCACTTCTCTGTACGTGCCATGTTTATTTCTGCACTACATCAAATCATTTTTTCCTTGGAGAATAAATTCATGTATTTGCTTTACTAGAGGCTCCTTATAAATAATCTATACTATTTATCCAGATTGCCTTTACTTGTGTGGTATTTACCTGTCTTCTTCTTGCTTACAGGGGCCAAGCTGCTTATCTGATGAGATACCCAAATTCCGTAGAAAGAATATTCTATGACTCTGTGCCAGGTAACACCTTTTATTGATGTGGATAATTACATATGTCAAACAGAGCCAATATTGGGAATCCAATTGTTAAATCATTTTTTTTAATAAGAAAAACATTGGATTGTTTGCTGCCCTCACTAGCTAATCCAATACAATGGCATCTAAATCAGTCATTTCTATCTTTAAAAAGCTCCAGATAAAGTCACTTTTTTATGGTGTTAAGTGCAGTGGATTAGAATATGAACACTATAGTTGATTGCAAATGCAAACTATTTCTATCTTCCAGGTAAGCTTTGATGAGGTTTGGATCCAGCAGATTCCTATGAACTAACTATTTATTAATATTCTCACTAATTATTGCGTTGGACAATATTTTTCTCACTTCATCCATCCATCCATCTCTCTCACTCTCTCCATCTGTCTATCTATTTTTTTATCATAAATATATGAAGCAACACAGGATCAACAGTGGCTGGGTAAGGCATTTGATGCTCAGCCTCTTTTCCTAGCTAGGCCTGTAGTGTTAGAGCAACTGATCTGTCTTCCTTTTCTCTATCTAGGGTTCTCCATAATTATTAGGTGGTATTGTTTCTTCTTTTCTCTTCTAGTTGATAGGTTTATAGTTCTTTTAACTTCTGAAAGGCCCAGTGGCAAATTAGTGAACTTTTTAACTTTATGGAAATGGAGATTTAGGTAATCTGCAATTTTTAGTGGCAAGTGTGTTTCAATCACATAATACTCTGCTATAACTTTTTTTGTTCCTTCTCTCTGCCTCTTTTGGTTAGAGGCCATACAGCTTCATAAAGTTTCATGCTCAAAATTGGGAATAAAATGGCTCTGCCTCTGCAATTACTAGGATTGTGTAGAAGTGTGAATACATGGATTTTATACAAGCCAATATTATTGCAATTATATAATCACTTCAATTTATCTCTCATTATTGAAGTGTGAATACAAAGATTGTAAGTTGATAATCACAGGAACTAAATATTAGTTTATTTCAAATTATCTCCTATGCAACAATAACTATTCACCTGGCAAGAAATGAGATGACAAGGATTTTATGGATGTAGGTTCTTAACCAACAACTCATTAAGTGGGGAAGTACCTCAGTGGGTATTGGACAACAAGAACTTGCGAGTCTACTTAAAGTTTAAGCTGAGTATCCTCATTTCATTTGGCTGTGAAATTTTCTATACACTGGTAGACTGTTACTCTTTTTTTTTGAATTTTTGTTTTCTGGGTTGTGAGACTCTTTTGATAAATTGTGACATTTTATTCGATTTTCATTGTTTCTCAGTTGAAGAGGCTTTCTTTGGATCATAATGACCTTTTTGGGTGTGAGTTGGGAAGAACGTGCATACATTCGTATTAATGTCCATGGAGTAGTTGGTTGCTGTCATGTTAAAAAAGTACACATGGAAAACAGGGAATATTGTGGCAAGTGATATGTATTAAGTTTAAAGGAGTCTCTTTTTAATATTGAGAAGATCTTCCGTGTTTAATCTTTTCTAATTAGTGTATTTATAATGTATTGTAACAGATTTTGTGTGTTTTAGGCTATGAAAGCCACAGAGTTTCAATAGCTACTAATTTTTTTTTTATTCTCTATTTTGAAACAGACTATTTCTGGCGACTAAAATTCACCGGAAATAGTCTTGTTTCGCCATACATCTTATTTATGACGGTTATGTACGTTGCAAATAAGCTTTTAGCAATGAAAAATATCGTTGGAAATACTTATCTGCAGCGATTTTTACAGTATTTGCAATGAAAAGTTACAGCCACAAAAGTATTTTCTAATCGATAAATCCTATTTCATTGCAAATTATAAGAGTCTTTTGTGGCGATTTATTTACCTTTTGTGGTGATATATATCGCCGCAATCAATTTTTCTCAATGATTCTAAAGGTAAACGTAATATTTATGATTCCATTGATTCTCTCTTCTATTATATATTAAGTGAATAAAATTTCAAATATAAGTTAAGGTTAAATATTAAAATAATCCTTGTAGTTTGGTTTTTAGATAGACAAATGATATTTGTAGTTCTAAGATATGCATGCCCCGCTTACTCCCTTTGAAATAAATGGATAAATTTGAGGCCCACGCCTACCATGGAGTTTATCCCGTCCTTGCCCATATATATATATATATTAAAAGAAAATTTTTTTAATAAAACGACAACATCATTTTATCTTCGGTTTTGCTTTTAAATAAAACGACATCGTTTTAGATTTTTGTTTTAAAAACACTCTCTCTCTCTCACTCACTCACAATTTCTCTTCCTCTATTTTGCTGTCCGTCCATCAAAGTTTACTTCTCTCTCATTCTCGTTGTCACCCCCAATCGGCCCCAGTGCCAAGTATCTCTCTCTCTCTCTCTCACAAAGCTTGGCGGCTGGCCGTGGGCAATGGGCATATGGCCCTTTGGCCAATTCTCCCCCTGGTATCCTGATAGGGGCACCCACTCATGAAGGGTAGGCTAGGGGCCCAAATCTGCCCCCAACATTCCTGCCTTTTTTCTTTTTTTAATAGTTATAGTTGTATGTTGCTATCAATTTGACATTACATTTAAGGAGAAACAAGTCCTTGCCTTATATATAAGAGCAATTCTAATTTAGAGGCATTCTAGGATGTTTAGGTGTAGGTGTGTGAAGACTGTAAGGCCTCGTGATCAGATTTTATTTTAATGTTACTTTCTAGATCTAATGTGAAGAAGAGTGCGAGGTATCTTTTTTTACTCATCCCATGGTGTTTTGGTTTAATGGTATTTGTTGTCCTCTAATTAGGGGTAAGCACCAACCCAGTCGAAGTTGAAATTCCTTAAATCTAACTTTGACTCTGACTTTGTTTGAGTTTGAATCTAAACTCCGACTCCTACTTGTGTAGGCTTCAATCCGATTACAACTTGTCAGAACTGAGTCTGATTCTGACTTTTTTTAGCTTCATATTTAGTCCATTTTTAAACAAGATTTTTTTGTGGACTTTCAAATTTTACGAAAAACATAACCAAAACTCTTTGAACAAGATCAATAAGATGCCTGTGTTAATGGTCATTCCACATCAATATTTACACTAAATATTTAATAATAAAACATTATTAACAGTAAATATAATAGGAGCCCATCAACAAAGTAAAAGAATCACAGGTTTACAATTTATCTACTACCTTGTATGCCATATCAGTTGCTAGTGTCTAACATATTTATATTTTATTTCTAGTATCTAATTACATGTTATTATACTTTAGTAAATTAGTATTGTGTCATTAACTTTTTATACTAGACTTATTAGTTATTTCTATATTTGTATCTAATTTATTTATACACTAGACTTATATTATAGTGTCTAATTACATGTTATTAATATATATTAATATTACATGTTATTATACTAGTATCTAACTTATTTCTATATTTGATCATGTATGGTAGTAATACCATGATGTTTACATATACTAAACTATTATTATTCTATTTATATTGTAGAATAAGTATATTATTTTATAATAATTAACTCATACTAGTATATTATTGAATTTAGTTATATAAGTTCTAGTTATATAACTATAGTAGTATATATGATCAATATATAGATAAATACATATTTTTATAACATATGTACAATATCGGAGTCAGATTTGGATTTGGAGTTGGAGTCGGTCCGGCGACACCTCCGACTGAAAAACTAAAAAAAAAAAATCTGACCCGACTCTGTTTTGTCGTAATTGGAGTTGGAGTCAGATTTTTTAATTTTTGCGCATCCTTACCTCTAATGGGTAGATGACCAATAATCGAGTCAAGTACTTTCAAGTACTTTATGATTGTTTTCATGTCCTACATGCTTTGGGCATTTATACTTGCATTCTTAGTAGTTTGGTCATATGGAATTGGTTGTTCTGTCCCCAAATATTGCATGACCTTCTATGTATATGTTATGACATGTGTAAACTTATGCATATGTTTATCATTCTATTCCTAGTTCAGCCAAATTAAGCCATACCTTTCAGGTTCACTTCATATATACATAATGCATGCATATATATATATATATATATATATATATATATTGGATAAGTAAGATAAGATTTTATTAATAATTACTAAAAAGTTGAAAGATCTAAGGGTAAATATGGATGAGAAGCAAGTGGCAATGTAAAATCTTGACAGATGAATCTTAATGTCACAAAGTTGATAGTTTGAGATAGAGATTGTTCCGGATTCTATACTTTATTTATTTATTTATTTATTTTATTTATTTTTGATAAGGGAAAATCTTTCATTCAAACTTTTAAATAAATATTACAACATAGAATTAGACTAGGTAACTTGGGCAATACAGTTAGTATAAGAACTCCACCAATTATCAAATCATCAATATTCCATGCAAATTTAACCATCCCCTGGGTTTGACCATTGCCTAAACGGCTACAGGATTCTATACTTAAGTCTTAAGTCTTATGCCTCGTTTATTAAAAATTTTTCGACTTTGCATAGCTGCGGTTTAGATAGTAAGATGAGATGAGATGATTTTAGGTAAAGTTAAAAAAAAATATTATTATAATATTAATTTTTAATATTATTATTATTTTAAAATTTTAAAAAGTTAAATTTTTTATTATATTTTGTGAAAAAATTTGGAAAAGTTATAATAATGAGATAAGATGAGTTGAAACACTTTCACTATCCAAATGAAGTTAGTCTACACAGTCCTCAAGTGGGGACTACTCATGCAAGCACATACAATTATTTTTGAAAAAATTTAAAATTACAATAATATCCTTTTTAAAAAGATTTTTTTTTTCTCTTTTTATCCCCATTCATTAATGGGATTGTACACGCAGTTCCTCACTCAAGACTGTAAGTAGAATTTCTCATCCAAACGGGGCTTAACCCTTCGAAATAGAGGGTCTTCGAACCAAAAGAAAAGGGAGGCCGATGACTCTGGCAACTCAGTAGCGTCACATAGTAGCATCTCAAATCTCAAACTAGGTAACCATCCTTCATTCATATTTGTTAAATCAACTGGATTTTCTCCTAACCAAATCCAATGCTTCATTTAATTTGCTCAAGGTTGCCCCAAAACCTAAAGCACTGACCTTCGAAAACTAGCCACACAAACTTGTTCTCAACCTACTCTCTAAAATCCATCTCAGCACTTCCTAATTCAAGGACCCACAATCTCTGACAGTCTCCTTCCTCCAAGATTCATGTGGATATTCCTTGGAATCGGCTATTTCATATTTCAAGAAGCTCAACAATGTTAACATTGAGAGCGTAAAGAATCCCAATTCAGTTCCTGACCTATTGAAAAATCACGGTTTGACGCATACCGATATCAGCAACTTAATTGAATTCGTCCACTATTGCTTTCTGCTGTAGAGAATATCCTTATGCCCAACATAAAAGTGTTTGAATCCTAGGAGGTTTTCTGGCTCTAGTCTCTAAGGGTGCTACCTGCACCATACTGTGCAGGGTAGCTCCCTCCCTTCCCCCCACCCACTTCAATAATGGACTACAGTCCACTAGGCCAAAAAATTATTCCTAGGTTCAAAAGTGATCAAAAATACATTTTTAGACCCAAATTATAAATTTAAATTTGTAAATATGACTATAATTTAAAAATTATGTAGTTTTTAAATTGAGTAATTCTATTTTTTCTCCAACACCATACACCCGGATAAGGTGGATTTATTTTAATTATTTTTTCAAAATGTGAGTTTTACCCAGAACCCCCCCCCCCCTAAAAATCCTGAATCATCCTATAATACCCATTCAAATTTTCTCCCCTTCTCCGTAGAACCTCCTCCGCCTGCCTTCACCCGCATCGTTCACAAGGGGCTGCCGCCGACTCCGAGGTTCTCTCTCTCTCTCTCTCTCTCTCTCTCTCTCTCTCGCACTATACATGGCTAGGCTATTTTTAAAACATGACATATTTATATGTTTGAGTTTTCCTCAAATACAAAATTGTAGCTTTATATAGAAGGATTTGATTTTTTTTTCTCTGCAATGTGGAAGTTAGAGGTCGATTAAAATGTTGATGCATGAGATAGAAGGATTTGATTTGATTTTTCTTTGCAGTTTTCAAAACCACAGCAATACTAACAAACACAGCAATATAGAAGGGTTTGATTTTTTTTCTCTACAATATAGAAGGATTTGATTTTTTTTTTATCTACAGTACTAAAAATTACAGCAAAAAGAAATGGTGTAGTAGTAGTTAGTGGTCTGTAATCTATGGGAATGGAATAGAGGGGTGTTCCAAACTAGAGATCTATCAAGTAGGTTTTAATTCTCTCTCAAGGTTTATTCCGCATGATATATATAGTGCAACAACATTAGAAGAAATCTCAATTCTCCATACCTTCCATTTGATGGTAATTTATGATTATGAAGTATCTAGAAGGCCTATAATTGCATTAAACCAAAAAAAGGTTTGTTCTTTTTGCATTATAACTATATGATAATTTAATCACTTCAATAATTTAGAAGTGCAAAGTGGTGAAATGATTTATGCATTTTTGTTTAGTAACTTCATTTTATGAACTCGGTTGAAATAGCGTGATGGATAAAGAGGGAGATGAAAGGCCACCCAGGCCTTCTACATCAGTTCTAACGACTCATGTATGATAGACATTGGTTATAATAATAATATAAATGTCGTTGTGTCCAAAATTTCTAATTAGCCAATGTATTTTTATTTGTGTATTATAGGGATATTATAGTCCAGGAAATTTGTACTACCTGCCATTTATAATGCATTCAAATGCATATCCAAATTCATATACCTACACATGGGTAGCCAGGTAAATTATTTTCTAACTTTATAAATTTTTTTTCTCTAACGTGCATTTGAGTTGTTCTAACATAGTGCCTAATTACAGCCCCCATCAATGCCACATTTTGGAACAACGATCATCTACGCTCTGCCAAGTAATATGGAGGAGTCAGGCCAAGTTCAACAAAAGATCTAGGTAAATTAATTACTAACTTTTTAATTTCTTTTTCTTGCATGCATCTGAACAGTTCTAACATCGTGCCTAATTACAACCCCATCAATGCCACATTTTGGAACAACGATCATCTACCCTCCATTGAGTAATGCGGAGGAGTCAGGTCGAATTCAACAAATGATCCAAGTAGATTATTTTTTTACTTTTTAATTTTTTTTCTTACGTGCATTTGAGCCGTTCTAACATAGTGCCTAATTACAGTCCCCATCAATGCCACATTTTGGAACAACGATCATCTACCCTCTGTTGAGTAATGCGGAGAAGTCGGGCCGAGTTCAACAAACGATCCAGGTAGATTACTTTCTAACATTTTAATTTTTTTTCTTACGTGCATTTGAGCAGTTCTAACACCATGCTTAATTACAGCCCCCATCAATGCCACATTGGAACAACGATCATCTACCCTCCGTCGAGTAATGCGGAGGAGTCGGGTCGAGTTCAACAAATGATCCACGTAGATTATTTTCTAACTTTTTAATTTTTTTTTTCTTACATGCATTTGAGTTGTTCTAACATAGTGCCTAAATATAGCCCCCATCAATGCCACATTTTGGAACAACGATAATTTACCCTTCGTTGAGTAATACGGAGGAGTCGGGCTGAGTTCAACAAACGATCCACATAGATTACTTTCTAACATTGTAATTATTTTTTCTTACGTGCATTTGAGCAATTCTAACATCGTGCCTAATCACAGCCGCCATTAGTGCCATGCCTTCCATCGAGTATTTCAGAGGAGTTGAGAAGATCAGAAAAGACCCCTTAGCTCACAAATACTTAGTTTTCTGCGTCATTTAGATCTGAAAGTGAAAATTTTTTTGGAGGGACATCACGCACGACTGATCAAAGTATTCAATTGAGTAATGATATCACACTTTTAACCCGATTAGTTTGACATCCAGTGTATGTATATAATATAAATGCTAATCCTAAGAGTACATTTTCATTGTCAAAAACTTCATTGGACGTAGAGGCAGAGGCCGATGAGATTAATGAAGTATCAGATATTGATGACTGAGTTGAGGAGCCCAAACCTGGTATGAAGTTTTCCACTGATCAAGAGTTTATGGCCTATTATAAGCGATATGCCAAGCAACAAGATTTTGATGTTATAACACAAAGTACGAAGAAAGAGGCAGATGTGTGAAGTATCTGACAATTGGGTGTGTGTGAAGTGGTAAGTACCATCCTGGCCATAATAATATTGAGGTCACGACCAACGATTAAAACAAATTGCAAGGTGATGATAAATGCTCACTTGGTGAAGGGTGTATGGGTGGTAATCACTGTTGAGATTGGCCATAATCATAGTACTGTCAGTCCATAAAAGTCTAAATTTTTTAGATCGCATAAGAATTTAGATGAATACAGTCAAAATATGTTCAATTTGAATGATAGAATAGGTATTCGAATGAACAAGAATTTCGGCGCACTTGTTATTGATGTGGGGAGGGGGGGTTTGAGAATATTGATTTTCAAGAAAAAGACTGTCAAAGTTTTATTGATAAAGCCAGCCACTGAAGGTTGGGTAAAAGAGGTGGCGAAGCATTTATTGCGTACTTTAAGAGGATGAGGTTGATGAATGATGGTTTTGTTTATATCATTGATGTGGATGAGGAGTTGAGACTCAGAAATGTTTTCTGGGCTGACGCACGAAGTAGAGTAGCGTATGAATATTTTGGATATGTTATCACCTTCGATACAACATACTTAACAAATAGATATGGTATGCCGTTTGCTCTCTTTGTTGGTGTGTATATACCATCATGGGCAATCTATACTATTAGGGGCTGGCTTGATTTCAAGTGAGGACACTTATACTTTTGTGTGGTTGTTTCGAGCGTGGTTGCAGTGCATGGATGGTTGGGCTCCAAAAGCGATTATAACAAACCAAGGCAGAGCAATGAAGAGTGCTATTGCGTTGGTATTCCCAGACACTCATCATAGATATTGTCTATGACATATAATGCAGAAACTACCCGAGAAATTGGGATCCCACTCCCAATTCAATGCAGGGTTGAAGACTTCCATCCAGAGTGCCCTATATGATTCACAGACATACACAGAATTTGAGGAGAAGTGGGGGCAACTTATTCAGAAGTATGACCTTGGTGATAATGCATGACTGCAATGGTTGTACAACGAGAGGTCGTTTTTGGTACCGATTTACTTAAAATATGTCTTTTGGGCTGATATGAGCACTACACAACAGTTTGAAAGCATGAATGCTTTCTTCGATGGGTTTGTGCATTTTAGTACGACGTTGAAAGAATTCGTCGATTAGTTTGACAATGCTTTGAGGAAGAAGGTGGAGGTCGAGTCGACAGTTGATTTGAATTCATGCAACCAAAGCATCCCTTGTTGATCCTCATTCCGCATTGAGAGGTAGTTTCAAGCGTTGTATACAAATGCGAAGTTTAAAGAGGCCCAAAAAGAGGTATGAGGGATGATTTTATGTAATTGCATACCTATCAGCAAACAGGGTTGCATTTCCACCTTTGATGTCTTGAATGAAATTACCAAGGATGATAACCATGTCAAACGTGTCCAATACTCAGTTTACTATAACGAGGAGTGTGAAGTGAAATGCACATGTGCATTGTTTGAAATGCGGGGGATTCTCTGTAGGCATACATTGAAAGTTTGTCAGATGAAAAACATTCATGTGTTACTGGAGAAGTACGTCTTGGATTGATGGAGGAAGGACTTAAAGAGGAGATACACAGTAGTCAAAAGTAGTTACGATGACTTGCGAAGCAATGCAGATTCACAGAGGTATGAGCTTGTGGTGAAACGATGTCTAAAATTAGCGACCCGTGTATCCCCAAATGATGACCATGTTAATGCATTCATGCTTCATTTGGATGACTTTGAGAATAAATTTAAAGGATTAACACTTAAGTCCAGTTCAACCAATGTAAAAGAGAATGTGGTCATGGACAAGGGTAAGAAAATATTAAGCCTACACATTGCCCGAGGGAAAGGGAGGCCGCCAACGAAAAGAAAGGCTCTGCCTATGGAGAAGGCTGTGATGAAGAGAAAGAAGAAACAAGTAATAATTTTTTTTTCATATTAATTCTATATTTATTGGATTGCATTCATATTCCTTTCTAATAGATGTGTATATCTTTTAAATAGACTTGCAGAAAAATATTTGATGATGAATCACATCATAGTGAGGTATTGGAAGTTCAAGTTGGTGCTAATGTCGATCAACGTGATACTAATGTCGATAAACTTGGTTCTAATGTTGTTGGAACACAATGTGGTATTGTCACACAATGAACACCATTGGGCAATGAGGACGTGTGAGGTCGTGGTTGTTATTTATTAACTTGTTGTATTTTGATTCTTGTGATGAAATGTTGTAAAGAATGTTATTGCGAAGTTGTAGTTTGTTGTAGTTTGGGTGTTGTGATGAAATATGTTGTAAGTGTGAGATTGTTTAATTTAAATCTTATAATTTATTGTAAAGAATGTTATTTGTAAGTTGTAGCTGCCAGGAAGGTTGTGTGGGTTAGTTGGCTGATTGGGAGATCAGAATAAGAAAGATTTTTTTTATATAAGGTTAGAGTAATAAACTTTCTTACATAGATTCTGCAAGTAAACAAAATATAAAAGGAATATAAAAAGAATGACTTGAGAAATACGTCTATAGTCCAAACCAACCACATAATCAAATTAGCAATATATGTAAGATACTTAGTCCAAACCATCCATTTACAATTAACAGTAACAGATACATCTATCGTCAAAACCAACAAAAAACTGTTACAATCGATAACACCCAGCACATACACAATAATATACGTGCACATCTATTCTCTACAATCTGCTTTTTAATTTTCTCCTCTTGCTTGTGAATAATAGCATTATCTTTCTCAATTAGTTTATTTTTCTTTTTTTGAACTTCATAGTCGCGCAACAATAAATCATCCTTCCTTTTTCGAACTGCATTCTCTCTTGTTAAAATTTTCTCATTTACCAGTTGAAGTATACCTGCTCATATGAAGAATTGACATCTTGCTTCTCCCTGCATACAATTTGACAATTTCATCCTTTAAATATGACAAGTTAAAAAGTAATACAAAAATATGATAAAACAAATATGCTATACCGTGTTATACTTCGGGCATGTATAAAATTTTCTTCCAGGATTTTTGCTAGTTTGGGAGGTCTTTAATGGGGCTTTCAAGCCACACCAAAAGGTTGGTGATTCTATTTGAAACGCATCAACTACTTTGGATGATTGACTCGATCCCATAGGTGATCTGACTGAGGACCCTTGTTGAAAAGAAATGCAACCAAAATGAGGACCTATAATTTGAAGAACACAAGTATATGAGTGTGAGATGGAACATTGGTTAGTGAAACATATCTACAACAATAAATGGGAAATGGGAAGCAAAGAATACAGGAAGAAGCATTAGCATAACTACAACGCAGGAGCAACCAACAACCTTTCTCGCTTTCCCTTCAAAATCAATTTTGCACAAACCAGCCTGCTCTCCAAGAGTTTTAGCACTAGGCACTGTCATTAATTTGACACTGTGATCGGCACAAAGAGCCTTCACCAGTTTGACACAATCTGGCTGGTCGCAATCCTCAGCTAGCACATAGAGCTGTGCAGCATGCTTTTCAATCACCTTGGCACCTACATGCAACCCTCGTGCAAGCCCACCATGAGCACTTCCTCAGCACAAGCTGCAAGGCAGTCGTGATATCCATGGTTTCACCCAAAGGTGCAGGTGTAGTCTCAGTTGCAACAGAACCTTCTTCTCCCGACATTTGTGGTTGATGGCCAGAAAATATGTCGCTTTCCTTGAAGAGAGAGTTATACAGATTTGCACTAAGATGTACACGCGAAGGAAATAGGGAATGATTGCACCCAAGTCTTATCTCTTTCTCATCTTATGGTCTATCTGAATATCTTCTACATCATCCCAGCTTCATGCATTAAACTGAAAAGAAGTGTGAGGCTATGATCCAAAACTAATGCAAATCAACTTCAATTGAAATAAGAGATTGCACTAATACCACAAGCAGCAAGATAGTTATGTGCTTGTGCATCACAATCTTTAACACACTGAAAGACCATTCAACTTCAGAAACCATGAAGGAAATTGTTGATCTGCCCTTCCTCCAAAATATCTTCGTTGTTGAACTTATAAGCTATCCTCATTCGCATGACAAGAGATTTTTGAAAATAAAATCAACTTTGTAATTTTTATTATCCAGCATCTCATACACAAACAATGGTGAAAATTCCTTAAGATATGGTTCAGTAGAACAATACAAGCCATAGGATCCCTAGCCACATGAAGAAAAAAAAGTCATGATACCCAACACCAAGTAGTAGGACAATGTCTTAGTTCAGTAGAGCTTATTGGACTCCACAGACAAGTAATAAACACCACGAAACCCCCAACTGCAATAGACTCCATCAGCTCCACTACAGTACACTGAACAATGGTACTCCTCACAACTATAATCAAATCACAGTTAATTTTCTAAGCGCCCCTTTTAATTTTTTATTACGGACACAACTCTAGCCAATAGAAACATACTCATAAACTAGAATGCATTATGTCAGCAAACTTAGACATAGTGAAATCTGAAGCAAAAATAAACCTGCATTCCACTAATCTATTATGATGGTTTCCACATCTTATACACAGAGAGAGAGAGAGAGAGAGAGAGAGAGAGAGAACGAGCACAACCAAAACAATCCTTCAAATAGCTTACAGGCACATCCAAAACAATCCTTCTATATTACTTTGTTTTTTAGTATTGCTGTGGTGAGTACTGCAAAGAAAAAAAATCTAAATCCTTCTATCTCAAGCATCAATAGTTTAATCCACCTCTAGCTTCCATATTACAGAGAAAAAAAATCAAATTCTTCTATATAAAGCTACGATTTTGTATTTGAGGAAAATCCAAACATATAAATCTGTCATGTTTTAAAAATAACACGGCCATGTACAATGTGTGTGTGTGAGAGAGAGAGAGAGAGAGAGAGAGAGAGAGAGAACCTTGGAGTCATCGACGGTGCCTTGTGAATGATGTAGGTGATGGTGGGCAGAGGAGGTTCTGTGAGGGAAGGGAAAAGCTTTGAATGGTATTTTGGGGTGATTTGGGATTTTGGGTGGAGGGGGGGGTTCTGGGTAAAACGCACTTTTTGAAAAAAATAATTAAAATAAATCTACCTCACCCGGGTGTATGTTGTTGAAGAAAAAATGGCCTAAGAGTAGAATTACTCTTTTAAATTTGCTAGTGCATATTTTGTATAAGTTGTAGTATAGTAGGGTTACCCTTTTCTAGATTGCATTTACAATACAAGTCTTACACTTAAGCAATGTGAGACTCTTGTATTGTCTTGAAAATTTATAAAAGGGTCGCTCTACTACACTACAACTTACACAAAATATTAAGAAAAAGTTATACTTAACACATATTACTATATTTGTATATAGTATAAATAATATAATAAAATATATAAGTGCGGGGTGGGAAATGCAGGGCTGCCCCTGCCCCCACTAGGGGGGCTGGATGCGGGTGCGGGGAATCAGGATGCGGGGCCCTGCTGCCCACCCCTACTAGTCTCGCCAAAATGCTTAGAAAATACCCAACTGTGATGCACACACTGCTGTCGAGTTTGTTAGGGCACATGGTTTTAGTGATAAGCAAATAACAACTTTGACGATGAAGCATCCCTCATTGTATACGTTTAGTGCTCACAAGATTTTTAAGCCAACATTGGAGTTTTTCAAATTGTTAGGTTTTTTAGATTTTGAAATTGCAAAGCTTATATTTGCAGCACCTTATGTTCTGGCAAGGAGCCTCGGAAAGCAAATCATTCCCTTTGTTCAAGAGTTTATGCGGAGTATTTAGAACAAACAATGTACAGAGGATACAACCCAACATCAATATGATAGTAACCCATGGTGTTCCCCAGTCTTTAGTTTTGAAACTCTTCTTTTCTAAATCAAGTTCACTGCTTATGTGTAGCAATCGATTTAGTGAGATTGGTAGTGAAGTTATGGAATTGGGTTTTGATTTCAATTGTTAATACCTTAATTTGTACAATAGACTGGAAGGGAAGAAAGAATCACCCCCACCCCACGATGATGATTCGGGCTTCGATACAGTATTCTTCGCGTTTATCCATAAAATACGTAATAAATAAGGAAATAAAAATAAATATAGAGAGACACATGAATTCACGTGGTTCGGCATAAAAGCCTACATCCATGGGTTTTTTTTTTGGATGAAATCCACTATAATGAGTATTTTACAATCTCTTATGGCCTCACATATCTCACAATACATTGAAAAAATTTAGGAGAGATCCTTTGGAGTCGCTATGTGTGGTAGAGTTTGGCGTATGGAGCTTATGTGGAGTTCTTTAGATTTGTGGGGGATCTCCTCCATATATAAAGGTCTATTTTCTTAGAGTGATTGAGTCAAACTTGCCTTGTGAAACCTTTTCCTTTTAGAAGTATGAGCATCTTTCCTTTTAGGAGTCTGTGTCTTTCCTCTTAGGAGTTTGAGTAAACTTGTCCTATCTGTTCATAGTTTGATCTCTTAACTTGATTTTTGGTTTTATCTCAATGCTAAATTATAGGATGCGAATTTGACCCATACAGATGCCTGCGATTCTTAAGGGCGAGTTGCTAGACAAGAAGGCCTTGAGAATCTTTCAAGTCAATAATCTGCAGAATAAATTTTGAAAATTGGTCACTGATTTCCTGTTTGGTCCTTGATTTTCTGTTTGTTTTGTGCTAAGTGGTGAAAAGCTCAACTTGGAGAGATAGACGGGAGATGTACTCGACCACATTAGGTATGAGCACAAAGCTCTGCTTGGGTGGGAGATGTACTCGACTGCATTAGGGGCGAGCGTGGTGCTCGATTTTGGCAGGAAATGTACTCGACTGCCTTAGGTGTAAGCGTGAAGCTCGATTTTGAGTTTGTTTATTTGTGTAAATGTTTGCCTAGAGAGATTGTTTAGTGTCGGCAAAGACTGCATATTTCCATGATTGATTTTTCATGTGTATTTTTGTGATCATTTTTGCTTTTGTTGGTAGTAGTGAATTTTCTACCCCCTTAGTGTAAATTGTTGTTGGTGTTCTCATTCTGTTGTTTATTAGTAGTAACCTGCACTTAGGCGGTTAGGAAACCCGTCGACTCCCTAGGTCCACATTAGGCAATTATCGAGCCCTTTTGTTCTCGAAGGAAGTCCGTGCAATGCGGTTGTGGATAGGGGTGATAAACGGTCCGGTCGGTCCGACCGGACCGAGACTTAGACCGGTCCGGTCCATATTTTAGAGGACCGAAAACATTCGGTCCGGTCCACGGTCCACGGTTTTTTCAGACCGGACTGGACCGGACCTGACTGAATGAAAAAAAAATATTTTTTATATATATTTTATATATAATAATTGTACAATTAACAATATAAATTTTTAAATATATTATTAATACTTGTTAATATTCTATAAATTAACAATATTTTATATATATCTTCATCTAACCTATCACTATTAACAATATAAAATTTTAAATATGCTATTAACACTTGTTAATATTCTATGAATTAATAAATATATAATATCAATTAGTTAATTATATAGTAATTATATAAATTAATAATATAATTTTCATCTAATTTAATATTATTGACCATATAAAATATTTTTTTATTGAGTTTGTTATATAATCCACATTAATAAATCACTTAATTTAATTTAGTATTTTAAATAATTTTTTTATTAATTATTTAAAAAATTAAAAAAAAAAAAAGAAAAAGGCCGGACCGACTGGGCACCCACAACTAGGGCTGCAAACGGTCCGGTCCGGACCACATGTCGCCGTGTAGTCGTCTGCAAGAAAACTTGGTGTGGCTCTTCTCGGTATTCCAGACACCTGTCGACAGTGACTCCATTCCTACTGGTGGTCTGGCAGCTCATGGCCATCTTGGTGTGGCTCTTCCCTGCACTCTAGTCATCGTCGACAGTGACTCCATTCCATCACGAACAGGCAAGATCTCCTCGCGCCGGTGATAGAAGATGGTGTGAGCAACAGTTGACACCAAGCACAAACGCTTAGTTTTTGTGGATCTACGACAGCGTGTGTCCTCTGCCTGCACTAATTCCAGCGGGAACAGCTTCCGTGGTCGTGGACCATCTCGCCGGTGACATGGAGGTCCAACAGTGAGGGTGGTGGCTAGCGGTGGTAGAGGATCACTGTGATGGTGAAAGAGGCCGGTGGCGGTCGCTAGCTAGCGAGTTTCCGGTGGGTGAAGCTGCACACAGTGTGCATCGCGCATAAATCCACTACCTGCCTCCATTCGTTGGCTCTGGTCATGCTAACAGGATTGAAGCACCGCGCCAGCAGCAAACAACACCAACAAGCCTAGTCGTGGCTAGCAGTGGTCATAATAGCCCCTAGGCAGCTAATGTGTGATCTCCTGCTCCTTATCGGGTTCCTAGCAGTGAGATATCGGTAGGAAACCCCCGTCAGCTTTGTTCTAGTTCCTGGCAGGATTGTGCAGCGCCACACACGAAGGTGGTGGACAGCAACTCCGCCATGCATGGTGACGCTTGAAAGGGTTGTGCAGGTGCACAAGGCCATGCACGAGCACGTAACGTGCATGGCATACATCGCCAAGTGCTTGGTGCACGTTTATAGTGCACCCCCTTCCTAGTCCCTATATATATATATATATATGTTTATATGTATATGTTCTAATTGAGTGATAGTATTGGCGAAATAAAATAATAAGTGCAAGTTTGAGGAACTTATCTGATATTTTCGAGAGAAGATCTCGTGAACCAGAGAATCATCCTCCTACCGTTATCGGAAATAATGAAAAAGTTGAATTCGATAGACGGTGCAAATTGTTAATGCCTTAATTTGGACAACAGACCGAAAGGGAGGAAAAAATCATCCTTAGCCCACAATGATGATTCGAGTTTCGATACAATATTTTTTGTGTTCATCCATAAAATACGTAATAAATAAGCAAATAAAAATAAATATAGAGGACAAATGGATTTACGTGATTTGGCATAAAAGTCTACATCCACGAGTTGTTTGGGAGCGAAATCCACTATAATGGGTGATTTTACAATCTCTCATAGTCTCACATATCTCCCAATACATTTGAGAAATTTAGGGGAGATCCTTTGGAGTCGTTATGTGTAGTCGAGTTTGGCGTATGGAGCTTCTGTGGAGTTCATCAAATTTGTGGGAGATCTCCTCCTTATATAGATGTCTATTTTCTTAGAGTGATTGAATTTAACTTGCATTGTGAAACTCTTTCCTTTTAGAAGTCTGAGTCTATTTCCTTTTCGGAGTGTCTTTCCTCTTAGAATTCTGAGTCAACTTGTCTTATCTCTTCTTGGTTTTATCTCTTAATTTGATTTCCAGCCTTATCTCGAGTCTAAATTATAGGCTGTTGATTTGAACCCTACACCAATTGTCTGAAATTTGTTCTAGCCATCATGTACATGGCACTAAATGTTAAAACACTGTGGGAGTAGAAGGTGGAAGCTTATAGGAGTTTTGGTTTGTCAAAGCGTGAGATTTATGCAGCATTCAAGCGGCAACCCTTTTGTATGAGTTGTTCGGAAAAGAAGATCAAGAAAAACGATGGGTTTCTTTGTGAACAAACTGAAGATGAAGCCTTCTATGATCTCCAAGAGTCCGAATCTTCTACCGCATGGCTTGGAAGATGGAATGAGGTTCCTGATGTTGTTAGCGCGCACCAAGGGAAGATAGAATTTCAAGGGATCCCCCATAGCCATGAAGATGTGAGTACTTTTGACATAATCAAATGCGGCATTGGCTAAAGATCATGAGTTCAGTTTTTTTTTTTTTTTGCCCCTCAATTATCATTTTACTCTTTGGATTTGCTCTTATTATCAAAATGATTCATTTGTCCATATCCATCTAGAAAGAAAATATCAAGAATTCCATGTACCCATGGAGCTACCTCATATGGCCTCAAATAGTAATACATGTCCCGAATCTGATCAGCTGCCTTGGAAAATAAAGAAGATGAAATAAAAATTCATAAAAAGAAATAAACTTGCAGTATAAAACTTAATTTTGCTCATCATCATTTACCTATTGCATTCTTTCAGTTTCTTAGTAATAATGGGTGACATTACTAAATAGTAGACACATGCAATAAATAAGAGAATACTAAATATTTGAGCCACATTGGATCTAATAAGACCAATCACAAAATGAAATAGTGTAATGGCGGAGCTCCAAATGCAGTATTTTAGTTTATGATGTCATGTTTAATATGAGAATATTCCATAATATATCAGATTATGGATGTAAGTTTCTCTTGTGAATAAATAATAATAGTTCCCTTAAAAAGATAATAAGTAGATTAAATCTAATAGAATTATTTTGGTGTAAATAGACTAATACTAATCCAACCCGTTTCATGAATGAAATGTGATCAATTAACCAACCAACAAATTTGTCAATATCACTAAAGAGAACTGATTCAACTGAGAACTAAGAGAGAGAGTTAGGAAATACAAAAAATGATTAAAGTATTTTGTTTGTAGGTTTAAAATGATATAATTGTAATTTTGAGTAAAAAAAAATTAACAAGTCACTAATGGATTAAGTGGGTTGACTCGTTAGTGATCCATTAATGAATTATGACTTAAGGGATCAATCCGTTTTGACCCAAACCTTTTAACATCAAACTCAAATCCATTATTTTTGTGTCGTCTTCACATTGTATTAACGGATCGTATCATATATTGCCACCCCTAGACCACACAAAAGAAGAGCATCATGACCGATGGTAGGCAGACCTAAGAATCATTATGGTATTCAACCCAAAAACGAAAATTTATTAAATATTTAACCCGTAAATTTATGCTATATATGGTCAAATACCTTATCTGCACATATATTTATTTTACAATTACAACTATATCACTCAAATTATATCGCTCATTTTGCCTCACACGCGTCGGCTGAAAATATACAAAGACAAAGACTAAAGTTGTGTTTAATTGTTGAATCAAATTCAATTCATCTCAAACCAATCATTGATGAGATCCATTACATTTTCACTTTCTAATAAAAAGTTAAAACTCATTTCAATCCATTTAACACGTCTTAACCTAAAAAGCTAAATGTATCTCAACTTAAAAAAGTTAAACTCATCTCAATAGAACTCGTAAAATAATACCATCACAACTCAATTCAACTAATCTAAACATACAAATGAGGCCTAAAATTTTAGATTACCATAGGTTTTCTCTAACCTCTTTATTGTTTGTATTTTTAATATATTTTTTAAAATTTTTTAATAAATCACGTGGTACAATAGATCAGAGGGATATAATTGAGGCAGAATATTTCTCTATCTCTATTTAATTTTCTCACCTTTCGGCCTTCGGGTGCGTTTGGGTCTTTGCTAGGGGTGTAAACTCAAATCGAAAAACCGGAAAACCGGACCGGACCGGACCGAACCGGACCGGTTTTACAGGTTTTGAACCGGTCCGGTCCGGAACCGGTTTTTAAAACGTAAAAACCGGCCGGTTCCGGTTCCGGAATTTTTTGGACCGGACCGAACCGGACCGGACCGGTTGATTAAAAAAAATAAACAATAATATTTTTATATATAAGTTTTATACAAAATATTTTATATATATTAAATATTAATATATATAAGTTTTATATATAATGTATAATTATAAATTTTTATGTGAAATTTTATATATAACATATATATTCATATATGAAATAATTTCTTATTATAATTTATAAATTATTACATAAAATGTTAATACTAAATCATTAAAAGTTTATAACTAATACTAATATTTAACTTATAACTATATCAATAGTCTAATATTAATACTATTATATAGTCTAATATATTAATAAAAGTATAAAACAGTTTTTTTTAAATCAATTTTTTTTTTATAAACAAATTTTTAATGACAAATTGTGAAATTTATATTTTTAAAAAACCGGAAAACCGGACCGGACCGGAAACCGGTAAAACCGGAAGTACCGGTTTAGGAGGGTAACCGGTGCGTAATCGGTTTTGAAAAATATAAAATCGGTACATACCGGTTCGGTCCTAGATTTTATCCAAAACCGGACCGGACCGGACCGGTTACACTCCTAGTCTTTGCCTAGCTAAACCTCCAGCAGAAATCGTTGCTGCATTGAGAAGTCACAGAGCATGGGGAAAAGGAGGACGCCGACGCTTCAATCAACAATAGTATCGCATTCCATCTCAAAACTCAATCCAGGTAACCATTGATTCAGTTTTTTCGGCAATCAAACCAAATGCTTCGTTTAATTTCCGTAAAGCTGCCCCAACATTTAAGGCGCAGAGCTTCACCAATCTGCCATGGCCACTTGTTCTCAACCTCCTCTCTCAAGCCCATCTCAGACCCCCCTAATTCCACGGACCCAAAATCTCTTACAGTTTCCTTCCTCCGAAACTCGTGTGGGTTGTCCTTAGAATTGGCCACTTCAGCTTCCAAGAAGCTCAACATTGAGAACGTAGAGAATCCCAACTCCGTTCTGAATCTGTTGAGAACTCACGGTTTGACGAAGAACCACATCATACACTTAATTAGTAGTCGCCCATTATTGCTTTCGGCCGATTTAGGCAATACCCTTAGGCCCAACATGGAGTTGTTTAAATCCTTAGGGTTCTCTGGCGATAACCTCGCCAAAATGCTCACCAAATACCCAATTGTGCTAGAAAGTGATGCATACACTGCTGTTGAGTTTTTTAGAGCACATGGTTTTAGTGATATGCAAATAAAAACTTTGACTATGAAGTGTCCCCCATTGTATACGTATAATGCTCAGAAGGTTCTTCAGCCAAAGTTGGAGTTTTTCAAATCGTTAGGTCTTTCAGATCTTGAAATTACAAAGCTTTTATCCAGAAGGCCGAATATTCTAACAAGGAGCCTTGAAAAACTAATCATTCCGTGTATTCAAGAGCTTAGGCGGATTCTTGGCACTGACGAGAATGTCTTAAAGGCTATAAGGAGATGTTTCGCAGTAATTGAATCAGACGTGTTGCAGATATTACAGCCCAACATCGATACGTTGATAAGCCATGGTGTTCCCCAGTCGTTAGTTTTGAAAGTCTTCTTTTTAAGATCAAAGTCACTGCTTATCTGTGGCAATCGGTTTAATGAGATTGTTAATGAAGTTATGAAATTGGGTTTTGATCCCAATTCTCTGTCGTTTGTTCTAGCCATCAGGTCTATGGCACTAAATAATAAGCCACTGTGGGAGCAGAAGGTGGAAGCTTTTAGAAGTTTTGGTTTGTCAGAGGATGAGATTTGTTCAGCATTCAAGCGGCAACCCTTGTGTATGGCTATTTCGGAGAAAAAGATCAAGAAAATGATGGGTTTCTTTGTGAACAAACTGAAGATGAATCCTTCTATGATCTCCAAGAGTCCGAATCTTCTACTGTATAGCTTGGAGAAGCGAATTATTCCGAGGTGTTCAGTTCTGCAAGTTTTGATGTTGAAGGGGTTGATCAAGGACGATATTGGCATCCCTTCTAAGGTCGCAATGGCCGAGAAGGAATTCATGGTGAAATTTGTGAGCAAGTATCAAAATGAGGTTCCTGATGTTGTTAGAGCGCACCAAGGGAAGATAGAATTTCAAGGGCTCCCCATAGCCATGGAGATGTGAGTACTTTTGACATAATCAAATGCGGCATTGGCTAAAGATCATGAGTTCAGTTTTAGTTCAACATGTTTGCATTTGTGTAAATTACTTTGTGGAGGTGTCTCGGAAACTTTGTATGGTAATTGTCCTTGATTTTGATTCATTTTTTATTTGCCCCTCAATTATCATTTTACTCTTTGGATTTGCTTTTGTTATCAAAATGATTCATTTGTCCATATCCATCTAAAAAGAAAATATTGAGAATTCCATGTACCATATGGCCTCAAATACTAATACATGTCCCAAATCTGACCACCTCAGCCTTCGAAAATAAAGATGATGAAATAAAAATAAAGGGTGACGGTACTTTGCCCAAATACTAGACACAATATTCGAGCCATATTTGAGCCACATTAGATCTAATAAAACCATTCACAAAAGGAAATGGTACTGATGAAGCTCCAAATACATTATTTTGGTTTATGATATCATGTTTGATATAGGGACATTCCATAATATATTAGGTCATGGATGTAAGTTTCTCTGCTGAATGAATGATGACAGTTTCCCTTAAAAATAATAATAAGTACATAAAATCTAATAGAATTACCTTGGTGTATCATACTAATACCAATCCAACTCATTTCATGTATAAAATGTGATCAAATAACTAACCAAAAAATTTGTCAATATTACTAATGAAAGATTCTTATACAAGTCGCAACATATAAGCCATTTAAAATAAATTGATATCTTAAGTGGTAAAGGACTTGAGCTTGAGGGTATGCTCGTTGAAGTCTAAAATTCAAATCTCCTTGGGTTCAAATAATCTCTCGGAGTCGTTGGATTGAGAGATTTTTCCTTCGAGTTATTAGATATGCATTTGTTAGAAACTCCTTGCTCCAGGCCTATTCACCTCCGGGATTAGTCATAATGTTGTTCTCGGGCATCCGGTGCCAAAAAAAATAATCTGATTTCTCATTTTTCTAAAGAGAAAGCATTATTCCAACTCACAACATACACCATGTTTAAAATATTCTTAGGAATTTGATAATTTCTATATATAAAATTGACAACCAATAATAAAAGAAAAAATAAATAAAGTATCTAACTTTCCATTTCTATTTTGATTGTGAAATTGCATTGCTCTATCAGAACAAAGATAGCAAAAAATTTCACAGGGGTGGTGATCACAAGCCACCCTTTGCATGTACAAGCTCGTCGCCACTTCACGTGGATATCACTCTTACAAGCCGTGTCGATGGTGGATTTGGTCATCACAATGAGAGATGGTTTGTACTAGTCAATACGGGAACCAGGATATTCAATTTGGTGGGCAAAATTAATTTTTTTTATTTTTATAAAATATGCCTCAGATAAAAATTATATATATATATTTTTTATTTTTATAAACTTTGAGGTATACCTGCAGACAACCCTCTATCTCTTTTAGGTGCGGTTTGGACAATGAATTGAATTGAGTTGAGTTGAGATGAGATGAGTAGAGATTTGAATAAAATATTATTAGAATATATATCTTTTAATATTATTATTATAATTTTGAGATTTGAAACAATTAAATTATTTATTATATTTTGTGTGAAAATTTAAAAAAATTATAATAATAAGATGAAACACTTCTTGTATTCAAACGGGACTAATGGGTGCATCATGTGTTACTCATCTCACTTAATTTTTTTCTCTCTCGATTTGTTATTTTTAATTTTTGTCCTCTTATAAATTTTAATTTTAATACATCTTTGTGTATTCTACTTTTGAGTTTGACCACATTAGGGGTGACAAATCATGTTAACGGATTGTGTTCGTATTGTGTCAAGTTGCGTATATTGTGCAATATGGGTCAACCCGAACATAGGGGTGCTACCCGCCCCATATGGGGTGGGGCCACCCCTTCCCTCGAGAACAGGGTATGTACGAGGTACACGGAAAACGCGGAGGACTCTAGATTCATCAGCATCAGAGCATCAATGTCTCCCATAAACCAGGTTGAGGCTCAAGAAACTATTCCATATTAATGACGTTGTAATCAATTCACCCTGACAAATATGAAACTGACACGGAATCCCGTCACATTTAAAGATTCTAACAAAAATAACAGTGCGAGGACCCAAGTCTCATAGTGACATGCTTGATCTGCACACCGAACTTTTAGTATAAATAGCCAATCCTAGGTACGAGGAACCTCACTCTAGTTTTTAAGATTTCTTATTTATTTACTACACTCCAAAAACATTTACTGACTCTGACATCGAAGGCTCCCCTGGCTCCCAAGCCGCCCTCTCTAAGCTGCATACATTCTTCTCTTTACGGGGCCCATTGTGAAGACCTGAGTTGTTGGAGCCTAACTCAAGGGTGTGCGAAACACGACATCAACATATTTATTCAACAATTACAACTATATCACTCAAATTATATGCTTATTTTGCCTCATTGACGCAACGTCTAAAAATATAAAAAGAGAGAGACTAACTTTAATTTATTAATTTATTTATTTAAAAAAAATAAAAATAAAAAAATAATTAGACCGGACCGGTCTTGTCAAGGGAAAATGATGAACCCAAAATTTTTGTCCATCACCCTCACAGACTTGACCGGACTGATTTACACTCGTGCAAATTAATTATTGATGGGATCAACTACTTTTTTAATTTCTTATAAAAATGTTAAACTCATCTTAACTAACTAAATATATTTCAACCTAAAAAAACACATCTCAACTTAAAAAAATTAAACTTATCTTATTAGAATTCACAAAATATTATTATTTACCACTAAAGTCAACATATCTGTGATCTAAAATTCTAAGTTACCATATGTTTTCTCTTACCTCTTTATAATTTGTATTTTTAAAATTTTTTGTAATAAATGACGTGGCACTACTTTTGAATGGATGGGATACAATTGACGAAGAATAATAAAATTTCTCTATTTTATATTAATTCAAAAGTAAACAAAAATTGCAAATCTTTTTACGTTAATTTTCTTACCTTTCGGCCTTCGGGTGCGTTTGGGTCTTTGCCTAGCTAAACATCCAGCAGAAATCATTGCTGCATTGAGAAGTCACAGAGCATGGGGAAAAGGAGGACGCCGACGCTTCAATCAACAATAGTATCGCATTCCATCTCAAAACTCAACCCAGGTAACCATTGATTCAGTTTTTTCGGCAATCAAACCAAATGCTTCGTTTAATTTCCGTAAAGCTGCCCCAACAATTAAGGCGCAGAGCTTCACCAATCTGCCATGGCCACTTGTTCTCAACCTCCTCTCTCAAGCCCATCTCAGACCCCCCTAATTCCACGGACCCAAAATCTCTTACAGTTTCCTTCCTCCGAGACTCATGTGGGTTGTCCTTAGAATTGGCCACTTCAGCTTCCAAGAAGCTCAACATTGAGAACGTAGAGAATCCCAACTCCGTTCTAAATCTGTTGAGAACTCACGGTTTGACGCAGAACCACATCATGCACTTAATTAGTAGTCGTCCACTATTGCTTTCGGCTGATTTCGGCAATACCCTTAAGCCCAACATGGAGTTGTTTAAATCCTTAGGGTTCTCTGGCGCTAACCTCGCTAAAATGCTCACCAAATACCCAAATTTGCTAGAAAGTGATGCATACACTGCTGTTGAGTTTTTTAGAGCACATGGTTTTAGTGATAAGCAAATAAAAACTTTGACTATGAAGTGTCCCGAACTTTATGTGTATAATGCTCAAAAGATTCTTCAGCCAAAGTTGGAGTTTTTCAAATCGTTAGGCTTGTCAGATCTTGAAATTACAAAGCTTTTATCCGCATGGCCGTATATTCTAACAAGAAGCCTCGAAAAACGAATCATTCCGTGTATTCAAGAGCTTAGGCGGTTTCTTGGAACTGACGAGAGTGTCTTAAAGGCTATAAGGAGATGTTACGGAGTAATTGAATCAAACGTGGTGCATATATTACAGCCCAACATCGATACGTTGATAAGCCATGGTGTTCCCCAGTCATTAGTTTTGAAACTCTTCCTTATAAAACCAGCGTCACTAAATAGTATCTGTGGCAATCGGTTTAGTGAGATTGTTAATGAAGTTATGAAATTGGGTTTTGATCCCAATTGTTTGAAATTTGTTCTAGCCATCGTGTCCATGTCACAAAATAGTAAAACACTGTGGGAGCAGAAGGTGGAAGCTTTTAGAAGTTTTGGTTTGTCAGACGATGAGATTTGTTCCGCATTCAAGCGGCAACCCTTGTGTATGGCTATTTCAGAGAAGAAGATCAAGAAAATGATGGGTTTCTTTGTGAACAAACTGAAGATGAAGCCTTCTATGATCTCCAAGAGTCCGATTCTTCTGCTGCACAGCTTGGAGAAGCGGATTATTCCGAGGTGTTCAGTTCTGCAAGTTTTGATGTTGAAGGGGTTGATCAAGGACAATATTAGCATCCTTTATATGGTCACAATGGCCGAGAAGGAATTCTTGGTGAAATTTGTGAGCAAGTATCAAAATGAGGTTCCTGATATTGTTAGAGCGCACCAAGGGAAGATAGAATTTCAAGGGCTCCCCATAGCCATGGAGATGTGAGTACTTTTGATATAATCAAATGCGGGATTGCCTAAAGATCATGAGTCCAGGTTTAGTTCAACATGTCTGCAGTTGGACGTTTATCTTCGTCTGAGGAATTTGTAGGGTAAAACATTTTGAGGAGTTGTTTCAGCAACTTTTTATGGTGATCTATCTGTGTTGTTCAGTTTAGGTGAGAACTAGAAACTTGTCAATGTTGAGGTGAACGTTCCATGCTTACAGTGGACCTTGTCTGCCTTGTTGATAGTGATAGCTTATGGTGCTATTAATTTGATCTTACATTGCAGGAGAAGCAAACCCTGGCCTTATTTGTTAGAGCATTTCAAATGTTGAGGCATTCTGGTATGTTTAGGTGTGGGAAGACTGTGTGGCCTCATGATCACATAAAATCTTTATGTTTGTTTCTCTTTAGATCTAATGTTAAATCCACAAATCCAAGCTTCAAGTTGGAGTTGAAGTCAGTGATCGCCTTGATTGGAGTGGGAGTCCACTGATTCAGAGTCGGACTCCAACTCCGAGTCAAGGCTAACTCCAATTCCGTTCCAAACAATCTGTTCGGGCATGAAGTCTGAGTTGCTACTTGAAGTTAGGTTTGTGACCCTTTTTTCCTGCACTTTATCAGCACCCAAATAGAAAAAGAATAGTCAAATTAGCCAAAAATACAACCTAAGAATCTCTCAAATACAACTATAAAGACCCAGATTTGTCATCAAACACAACACAAAGACAGACAGGAGACTGTCTTGAAATGCCAGCATAAGCACAAAAGACATGGATAATACTGTTTCAAATACTTCCAGCATCGCATTCTAGCCAATTTACCATGGCTTCCTTCTACTGCCAGCTAGCCTGTTCCTCTGTCACCTTGTCCAACTTTGGTGTTTAGATTAAACTTAAGGTTAAATATTAATACCAAAACTTTGGTTTGAGGCATCACTGTTATCTTGGTTATCCTTCTAATTGAATAATGGACAGAGAATTCATTCTAATGACTACAATAAATTAAACGCGTGTAAATATAAATCTAAAAATCAAAGAAACCATTTGAAAACGGTCAAAACCTAAGAACCCTTACTTTCATAAAGTTTTTCTTTTTTCTCGTTTATATAAGAAAAAATTTACTCATCACCTGGTTCTAATTTCATACACCAAACACCGTAGACCGGATTTACCACTTCACAGTTCGAAACCAACTTGCTTCTCTCCTCTCCCATTACTTCCCTTTCTCCCCATGCTTCTCTCTTCAAACCAACTTCCCTTTGTTTGATGAAACCCATCCCAAATTTTCTTCACCAAATCAGCACAAAATTCCTCAAATCTCCCAAATGCAAATTTACTTCGAAAAAATAAAAAACAACATTGAAAAAGACAAAAGATGAAGAACAAGGAGGAGCGGTGACCCACCGATTTCTTTTGCCAAGGTCAATCTTGAACCTCATCGAGGTGATTTCTTTCTTTCTTCTGTATTTTCTTTTTTTTTTTCCCTTTTTTTTATTTTTTTAGATTTTTTTTTTTTGGGCTTTTTTTTTTTTTTTTATCAACTTGTGGATTTATAGTCTCTGTCTCCCTTTTTTTTTTTTTTTGCCTATTCGTGTTTAAAAGGCTCCCAGTTTCGTTTCTTTTAATTTTATTCCATTTTGTAAAATCTAGGTTCCCATTTCTATTTTGAATCAAGGTTTCAAATTTCATTTTTTACTGAGTTTTGCTAGCTTTTTGCTTCGAGTTTTTTCCAAAATCCAATCGGGCCTTATTTGATTTTGCAGATGAGATGAGATGAGTTAAATAAAAGTTAAAAGTTGAATAAAATATTATTATAATTTATTTTTTTAGAATAATTTGACATATAATCGTGAAGTATGTAAACGTCGCTAATCGCTTTTAGGGGTGTAAATTTAAACCGGAAAACCGGTCCGGACCGGACCGGTTGGTCCGGTTTTGAACCGGTCTGGTCCGGAACCGGTTCCTATTTTATGAAAACCGGCCGGTTCCGGTCCGGTTCCGGTTCCGTAATTTTTGGGACCGGACCGGACCGAACCGGACCGGTTGGAAAAAAAAATATAAAAATTAATTTATATATTATACAAAATATTTATATATATAATATATAATTATATGTTAAATTTTTATATATAATATATATAATTATATATCATATATGAAAAAATTTTATATTATAATTTATAAATAATAACATAAAATGTTAATCTTAAATATGAACATTTGTAATTTATTTGATCATATGTTATTAATATAATTATATATAAGATAATGTTGTTATAATTTATAAAATAAAAGTTTAATCTTAAAGATAAAAATTTAATTGATCATATGCTTTAAGCATAATATATATATTAAATTTTTAATAACATTTTATAATAAGAATTAACACTTTATTATATGTTTTTTACATTTAAAAAAAACCGAAAAATCGGACCGGACTGGACCAGAAACCGGTAAAACCGGAAGTACCGGTTTAGGAGGGTAATCGGGGCGTAATCGGTTTTGAAAAATACAAAACCGGTACATACCGGTTCGGTCCTAGATTTTGTCCAAAACCGGACCGGACCGGACCGGTTACACCCCTAATCGCTTTGAAAAAGAGTGAGATCTATTATTAAAAAATTAATTTTTTTTATGTGAATTTCATATTTCATTCACTTTTTTCAAAGTTATTACGCGGCAGTTACACAATTTACGGTTAAGAATATATTTTCTCATTTTTTTAATATTATTTTTATTTTAAGATTTAAAAAAATTGAATTATTTATTTTATTTTGTGTGAAAATTTGATAAAGTTATAATGATTAGATGAAATAAGATTAAAAATTTTATAAAAGTTAACGATGCCAGACTTCAATTCATCTAGTTTTGTGCGATCAGGCATTCAATAATTTCCTTATTCTCAGGTTTGGTCTCAATCCAACTGTCTATATGAGCTATCAATAACAAATTGGCGACAATGACTATGGGCTTTAAAGTTTAAAGCTCCTCCTGTAATAGAAGATAACTATTCAAAGATTGAAGAAAAGATTGGAAGAGTTTGCAAGGTTGGGTAGGTTGTGCTGAAGGTGGCAAAGGAGTTAGGCAAAGGGAAACTATATTATAGGGAAAATGATATATGCAGGAGACTTGGGGCAGGATTTGCGCACGAATGAAAAATGAAACGGTGCGTTTTGCACAAACCCAACACATTCGGATTGCACTCCATGTCCCACACAAGTCTCGCACAAACCCACTGTTTGGATTGCAGTTCATCTCCCCCAAAGTTTCTCTTCCATCTCACTCTCCTCCTCTTCGAAGCTTGCCCAGATTTTACAAAAATGGGACGGAATGAATCCGCTTGGCTAGGAGTTCTCTCCTCAAATATGTTAAACCCAATTAATTTGCTTTGGTTGGAGAAAAGCGCCAACCTATTTGATCTGTTATTTTATTTCACTTGTTGAATATCAAGAAGTCCAGTACTTCTTAATTTCCTCAGATGTTCTTCCTGGGATCCTTCTGGCAATCAGATTGAACATTCTTATGTTAAGCATTTTCTCGTCTTTGGAGAACTCTAGCTTGGATTCTTCACTTGTTTCCTTTGGAATCAAGAAACCCATGAAAGATCATTTAGGGAAACTTAATAGGAACTTCCTACTCTAAAGCAAGGGAACCGAAAAAAAAAAAGGAGAGAGATGGAGAGAGAGCATAGAAAGTAATTATGAACAAAGGGGTACGTACCTGATCTAGAGTCGGTGAAAGTTTCATTGGAAGGGGTTTCATTCCTAACCCCATTGGAATAAGAGTTTTTAGAGTCAGCCATGAGGCACAAATTTCTGGGAAATGAAATGAAGCCAGCAAAAGCCAATGGGGATCTTTGTTTGTGAATGGCAAGGAAATGGGTTGCAATTCTTCTACGGTAGGGAACGATGAAGAACTGGCTTCCATTCGTATTTTATGCGTTTCAGCCCTCCTTCCCAGTTTCATTTGTGTTGGGTCATCTTTTTTTTCTCTTTCTTTAATTTTAATTGATGTGGAATAAAAAACTCTTTCATGCGCAATCCCTACGCAAAGTTCCCTGTCCGTAGAAGAACTGATATTATAGGCATATGCTAGTGGCCGTTTATTTTCGTTGTTCTTCTTCTAAAGAGAGCAAAACAAATGACATAAATTTTCTTTTTGAAAAATAATATTTGCAATCATGTAGTGAATAAGTGATATAAGTGATGTACAATCTATTTGAAAAAAATGAGTAAATACAATATTCACAAGAAAAAAAATAATAATAGATCTAACTCTTTTTTTAAAACGATTATACTGCACTTGTGTACTCCACGATTATATGTAATATTACTTTTTTTTTTTATATCACTGAATCTGCAAATGAAAAAAAGGAGAGAGAGAGAGAGCTGCTGTGTTTTTTAAAGTTTAAAAAAAGAAAAAAGAAACAACTCAATATTTATCTTTAGGCAAACGAGTAGCAGGAAAAGTTTATAGTATTTAAACCGAATTTTTCTACAGTATCTTCTCTTTTAAATTGATTTAAAAGTAAAAAATAAAAAAAAAATGCAAATTTTATTTATATCTTTCAATTTAAAACTTTTTCTAATTAAGTTTTGGGTGCGATTCCCTATGGGAGCCGTGGTGTCTAGGGGTGTAAATCGGTCTGGTCCAGGGGTGATGGAAATTGTTGGTCCATCATTTTGCCTGGACTGGTAGCTATTAATCCGGTTGGTCCATTTCGTCCGGTTTAATTATTTTTTTATTATTTTCTTCTTCTTTTTTTAAATAAATTAATAAAAAAATTATTTAAAATACTAAATTAAAATTAAGTAAATCATTAATGTGGATTATGTAGTTAATTCAATAAAAAAATATTTTATATGATCAATAATAATAAATTAGATATGTTAATGTTGTGTCCTGCGGGCTTGGATAACTCCACGTCACAAGGGTCCAGTCTGCAACATGTGAACATTAGAAATGAGGGAGGGCTCGAGGGGATCGGTGGTGCCTCTGATGCTTAAGTTAGAATAAGCGAGTTCTTCAACCTTAGAGAGTAAGAGTGTAAAAGGATTCGAGAGAGAGCCTCCACTTGTGAGTGTGGGGTATTTATATACCTGTCCGAGGGGATCTTCTAACGAGGGGATTTGGGCATGTCGCCCATACCCACGGCCGCACCCCTCTACCAATTTGATGTCAAGTACTTTTCTGTGTCGTGATGGGTGGCTTGGGTTGGGCTCGACTTGGCCCAAGGGCTGGGGGATTCCTCACACAAGATGAAAATTACATAATTAATTATATAATTATTATATAAATAATATATATATATTGTTTTTTGAATTCGGCCGGACTAGTCAAGGGTGGGAAACCCTTGGATCGGGACCGGATCGAAAAATTTCAATCCTCTATTTCAAGGATCGAGATCAACCGGTCTTGGTTCTGGGTCAGTCCAGTGCGGTCTGGACCGACTAACTTTCATCCCTACTTGTGGCCTATTAAAATGTTAATAAAGTAATGTTAAATATAATTTTAGAGTTCCGTATACTTTAAATAAAAATAATATCCATTGCTACAATATTAATTTTTTTCATGTAAATTTTAAATTTGTCCATTTTTTAATGAAATGTGTGGGACTTGTGGTTGAACAACTAAGAGAGGTTTTGATAATGAGTTGAGATGAAAATTAAATAAAATATTATTTTTTAATATTATTATTATTTTGAGATTTGAAAAAGTTGAATTATTTATTATGTGAAAATTTAAAAAAATTATAATAATTAGATGAGATAAAATTATATAAGTGAGAATGCTTGCCTTTCACCCTTGGACTGTTCTTGGATGACCTTTAAGCAGAAATCACCGCTGGCGCTGAAAGTCACATACTCACAACAAAGGGATAGTGAGGAGGCCATGTTTCAATGCATTTTTGTTTAATTTTGTGTTTTTCTTTTCAAGTATTTTTAAATCATTTTAATATTTTTTTAAGAGAATTAAAAGAATTATTAAAAAATACTTACTTAATTATTAAATAATTAAAAAAAAGTCAGAATTAATGGAATTTATCAGAAGAATTCATCCCCTATAGCATTTTCCATGTTGCAATCAGCTCAATATCATCGCGTTCATCTCAAAAGTCGATCCAAGTACCCATCAATTCAAGAAACCAAATGCTTTATTTAATTTGCATAAAAAAGCTGCCCCAACAATTAAGGCGCAAAGCTTCCAAAACCAAGTCACGCCTACTTTTACTCGGAGCATTCACATTTTATAAGTAAATGTTTTTGCTAAATTTTAGTTAAAAGTCATCTTTATTTTTAAATTTTTTGTTTAAAATTTTACTTGCCTTTCTAAAATCTTCTACATCAAACTCTCAATTCTTTTTCTATTTTATTAAAATAATATTTATCTATTTTTTTATTATTTTTTCTACTTATTTCATAACTACTAATTTTTGTCTTACGAGAAAAGAGTGGAAGAAAAATTTTTGAACTTTTTTTTTTACATATTTGTGAAGTATACTCGTCGTGTTGACGTTCTATGTATAAATCATATATGAATTATTGAAAATGAATATTTTCATAATATAATCTATTTTTTATATCTTGAATCAATTTTAATTTTGATTTGGCTTATAAATTTAGATTAATTTAAAATAGAACATAATTATATGATATTATATATGAGTAGAGGTGGGCAGCGGAGCCCTGCCCCCCGCTACCCCGCCCCCGTCCACCCCGCCTCCGTATGGACCGGCGGGCTACCCCACATGGAACACCCGATGTGGGGCCCCTGCTCTGCACTTCTTCTCTTTTTAATATAAAACTTTATAATTTTTAATATTTATATAACTATATTGTATATGGATATATACAATTTGTTAAAAACTTGAATTTAACTTTAAGTTAATGGATTGCCTGTTAAGTCCAACGTTACTTAAGTATCACTATTATTTTGCCTTGACCTCATATATAATAGTTGGTCTAGAAGCAGTGGTGGACCTACATAGGGACGGGGGGCCATGACCCCTCCAAAGTTTGAAAAAACAATTAATATATTTTAGTTTTTTATGATTTAATATGATTATATTATTTCATATTGTGTTGATCCCCTCTCTAAAATATTATTTTGACCCCCTTCTACAAAATTATTTTGATCTTATAAATTATTTTGACTAAAAAATAGAATAAAAAATATTTTATTTTAGTTTTAGCTTTGCTCGGCCCTCCTACAACAAATTTTTGGTTCCGCCACTGTCTAGGAGGCCAAGACAATCTAAAATATAACTCTAATGAGTTTGTATTTTTTTTAAATGTATAAATTTCAATTTATAATTTAAGTTATATTATAATTTGAGTCTAGTATGAGCTAATTATTATAAAATAATATACTTATATTATAATATCAATAGATTAATAATAATTTAGTATATGTAAACATCATAGCATTACTACCAAACATAATCAAGTATATAAATAAGTTAGATACTAGTATTGAAATAAGTCTATTATAATATGTTAATAACACATAATTTTAATTTACTAAAGTATAATAACATGTAATTAGATATTATAGTATAAGTCTAGTATATAAATAATTAATAAATCTAGTATAATAACATATAATTAGACGCTAGAAATAAGTGTAGTATAGAAATAAGTTAAGCATTAGCAACTGATATGGCATTCAAAGTAGAAGCTGAATTTTAAGCTTGTGATTTTTTTACTTTTTTGCTGGGCTCCTATTATATTTATAGTTAATACATTTTTATAATTAAATATTTACTATAAATACTGATGTGGAATGACCATTAATAGGGATATCTTGTTAATCTTGTTTAAAGAATTTTGGTTATATTTTTAGTAAATTTGGAATTTGAAAGTCGATAAAAAATTGTTTAAAAATGAGTTAAACATGAAGCTTAAAAAAAAAAAAAAAATCTAGCTGCGTTTGGATGTTGAACTGAATTGAGTTGAGTTGATAAAATATTGTTAGAATATTATTTTTTAATATTATTATTATTTTAAGATTTGAAAAAGTTGAATTGTTTATTATATTTTATGTTGAAATTTGAAAAAGTTATAATGATTAGTTGAGATAAGTTGAGGAATCAAATGAACCAGGCCTCGTTTGTATTCGTAATCCATCTCAACTCACCTCAATTCATCTCATCTCATCATTACAATTTTCTCAAATTCTCACACAAAATATAATAAACAATTTAACGTTTTTAAATTTCAAAACAACTTTTCTAAATTTCTACACAAAATATAATAAATAATTCAACTTTTATTCTACTATTCATAAACTATCTTAACTCATCTCTAAATCCAAACCACTTCTAAATCTGACTCTTTGTTATAAGTTTGAGTTGGATTTAGAATGGAGTTTACCTTACGGAAGTCCAAGTCGGAATTCAAATTTAAACTCTGACAAAATCGTTTTCGAAGTCGAATTTAGGATATTCCAATTCAGTTCTTCTGCATGCAACCGCCGGCGCGGAACCGGCACGAAACCGACTGACGTGGTAGTGCCACGTCAGCTGATAATTAATTAATAAATATATATAAAAAAAAAACTCAAACTCAAACCGAGTGAGTGAGATATGCGGGAGAAATGGAGGGAAAGTAAAAACAAGATTCGAAGAACCCTCGATTCGTTTTCTCTGATTGTATATTGGTCTGTGGTCGCCGCCGTCACCTTCTTTACGGGTCCGAAAGCACACTGGTCACTGAGTGAGGAGGTGAGCTTCGTTTTTGTGGATTACTCTCTCCTCCGCTTCCTATACTTCGCACTTCATTTCGGATTTGGCCACGGTTTTGCTACGATTTGGATTGAATATCGGGTCCAAATCTCATCCAACCTGATTTCGAACCCCCTTATATACTTGCTTGTTGTGATGGTGGAGCTTGTACCCGAGCTGTTGCATTTTAGCTGTTTACTCGAGCTGTTGCATTTTATCTGTTTGATAAAATGCGTGAAAGAAATATTAGCAACTAACACTGAAGCAAGAGCAAATGGGAATGTGAAAATTGTAGAGATAACCCAACAAGCTTCTTGTATGAACAAATTAGAGAAGAATCTAAAGCTGATACAACTAAGCAGCATTCTACACTCGCACAGAAGAAATTATCTTCAGTATTGAATAAGATGAACTAATTGTTTGATAAAATGCGTGAAAGAAATATTAGCAACTAACACTGAAGCAGAACACTCTGGTCTTACCTCAAAAAATTAGTTGACTTGTATTTTCAATATTTGGAAAGTGAAAAGATGTTAAACTCAACACTAACAAATATATTTGTGATAAATCAATTAGTAAGATACTCTAATATAATAAAGTGACCCAAACACTCTAATTTTGCAAAGAAATTAGACAGGACTAAGCAAAACAGGTGGGCTGGGTTCAGCACCAAATGCAGAATATGGGATGGGTTACTCTAAATAAAAGCATAAGATCACGTACATACACACACATACACACACACACACATTAATGGTACTAAAAGAAATTGTATTATAGTTACCTGTTGCTTTCAGGTGTTATTACCAGAGCCTCTTTAAGGTGGGCGTTGTCTTCTCTTAACTTGTGAACTTCTGCTTCCTTAAGACTGTGTATGCCTGAATTGTAAACTAAATTAGATGCTACATATATAGGAATCTCATGCTCTAAGTTTGACACTAGCATAATCGCAACACTTTGTATATATCATTAATCTTAACTCATGGGACAAATCAATGATTTTTCAAATAATTCTAATTGTTTAACAAATACAAAGTTTGACAATATAAATTGATTTTTCTATGAACTCTACAATTTCAATACACATTCCTCAGAATCTATTGCTCATCAAATAGAAATTCAGTCCACTAACATTTACAATTTTCTTATGATTCCATGCAGGGATTCAAAGCCAAGTTATTAATCGGAGCTCAACAATATATAAGAAAATATAACAATCAGAGAACTAACCTGATTTTTAAACTCGGTCCGATTTCGAATTAGGGAAAATTTTTGATGTTAGGATTAGGGTTAGGGTTAGGGTTCGGGTTCGGGTTAGGGCTAGGGCTTCACATTTGACAGGGCTTCTTGTTTGAAGACAACAGGGCTCCGTGGGTTCCGTGGTTCGAACCAGAAGACCTCTGTGGTTCAGTGAAGACGAGAGGGCTCCGTCGTTTGTGGTTCGCTGCAGAAGACCTCCGTGGTTTGATGAAGACGAGAGGGCTCCGTGGTTCGTGGTTCACCTCAGAAGACCAAGTGGTTCCGTGAAGACGACAGGGCTCCCCTGGTTCGTGGTTCGTGGTTCATAGCAGAAGACCAGGTTCCGTGGTTGAGTTCGATTCTTCCTGGTTGGGTGAAGACGATGGGAACAATGGATTGAAGCGGGGGAAAATTTTTGCTTTGATTATGATAAATGAGGAAAATCTGCGATTTGCGCATCTTCATTTCAAATTGGGACGACGACGTTTCGAAACCGTGCCACGTAGGCCTCGGTTACGCGCCGGTTTCCCAACCGGTTGTAAATAGCTTTTTTGATTCCAATTTCCAACTAGTGGGTTGGTACTCACCCCTAGTGTAAATCTTCACATTAACAACGCATTGAGCATTAAAAGTAGGATTGAAAATATAATTTTAAGCTTGCTGGATTTAGGCATGACTCGTGAAAAGAATCGAAGAAAAGCAATAGAGATACAGAGATTTTATAAAATCATTTGTCCGGGGACAGAACAGCGCAACCGATCGGTGTGCCTTTGGAGTTAGGGGTGTTCTTTGGTGGCCCTCCAGCTGAAAACACAGGCTTAGCAAATTCATCTTTTAGATTCGTACCCTGTCGGACGGTGCGTTATTGCACTCACCCTGCTCCGAAACCACAGACAAAGAGAAAGTGAGGAGGAGGCCGGAGCTCCAATCAGCTTAATAGCGGCACATCTCGAAACTCAATCCAGGTAACCATTGATTCAGCCTTTTCCGCAATCAAATCAAATGTTTCGTCTAATCTGCATAAAGCTGCCCCAACAATTAAGGCGCAGAGCCTCACCAATCTGTCATGGCTACTTGTTCTCAACTTCATCTCTCAGACCCATCTCAGAACTCCCTAATATGACGGACCCAAAATCTCTTACTGTTTCCTTCCTTCGAAACTCATGTGGGCTGTCCTTGGAGTTGGCTGCTTCAGCTTCCAAGAAGCTCAACATCGAGAACATAGAGAATCCCAATTTCGTTCTGGACCTGTTGAGAACTCACGGTTTGACGCAGAACCAAATCAGACACTTAATTAGTAGTCGTCCCTTATTGCTTTCGGCCGATTTAGGCAAAACCCTTAGGCCCAACATGGAGTTGTTTAAATCCTTAGGGTTTTCTGGCGCTAGCCTCGCCAAAATGCTCAGCAAAGATCCACGTGTGCTTCAGAGTGATGCATACACTGTGGTTGAGTTTTTTAGAGCACATGGTTTCAGTGACGAGCAAATATCGATTTTGACCATGAAGCGTCCGACATTGTATATACTCAATACACAGAAGATCTTTAAGCCAAAGTTAGAGTTTTTTAAATCTTTGGGCTTTTCATACCTCGAAATTGCAAAGCTTTTATCCGTAGAGCCCTATATTTTAGAAAGGAGTCTTGAAAACCAAATCATTCCTTGTGTTCAAGGGCTTAGGCGGATTCTTGGCACTGACGAGAATGTTTTAAAGGCGGTAAAGGCATGCTTCTTGTTGATTGAATTTAATGTGGAAAGAGTGTTACAGGCGAACATATCGATATTGCTAAGCCATGGTGTTCCCAATTCATTAGTTGTTAAGATCTTTTTGATGCATCCAAGATCGCTGCTTCTGAGGACTTATCGATTTCGTGAGATTGTTAATGAGGTTATGAAATTGGGTTTTGATCCCAATAATCTACTATTTGTTCTAGCCATCCGTTCAATGGCAGTGATGAGTAAAGCACTGTGGGAGAAAAAGGTGGAAGCTTTAAGAAGTTTTGGTTTGTCAAAGGATGAAATTGATTCAGCATTCAAGCTGCAACCAATGTGTATGATTACTTCAGAGAAGAAGATCATGAAAGTGATGGGGTTCTTTGTGAACAATCTGAAGATGAAGCCTTCAATAATCTCCAAGAGTCCGAATCTTCTACTGTTTAGCCTGGAGAAGCGGATAATTCCAAGGTGTTCAGTTCTGCAAATTTTGATGTCAAAGGGATTGATTAAGGAAGATACTGGCATACTTCATACGTTTAGAATGACTGAGAAAACATTTGTCGAGAAGTTAGTGAAAAAGTATCAGAATGAGGTTCCTGATGTGATTAGAGCGCACCAAGGCAAGATAGAATTTCAAGGGTTCCCCATTGATTTAAGATTTTGACTACTTTTGAGATCATTGAATACTTTGGGACTTTCCAAAAGACCATGAGTTCAGATTGACTTCATATGTTGCCAATAGGAATAGAAACTATTGAATGTTGCCAAAAGACAGTAGATATAGTTTTCAAGTTCTAACATTTTCTAAGAGATGCAACCAAAAGAATTTAATGCTAGGGTTTTGCTGCAGCTGCATTTAGTTTAATCAATCTACATTGTGCACAACATGCAAGGAATAGAAGCTAAGTCAAACTTGAGTCGAACCTTTTATCTACACAGCAGACCTTATGTACCTCTCTTACAACGATGGCTGATGCTTATGCTCTGGGCATTTTTCAAACATGACCTTTTTGCTAAATGAAACATTTTTGGTACAAAGAAATCTTACAAAAGTAAACCCACAAACTAACGTGACTTGATGTGGTATGTTAAATTATAAAACTACTTTTATTATAAAGTAGATATAACATATCATATGAAGTCATTTCATTTTGTGGGTAATTATTTCTTTGTGTCCGTAACACTTCTCGTTTGTTAATTATAGCTTTCTTTTGTAATGAGATTTGGTGAACTTGCATTGGGAGGGGGAACTTCTTCAATTTAACGAGTACTTCAGAATTGTACTAATTACATGGCATTATATGTTTCGTCTAATACGAAAGTTTTGTTGAAGACTCAGATTGTCAGGTGGAATAAGTGTGGTTAATAGGTTTAAGAGTTTGATCTATTGGAACATAAGGGCTTGTTGTTTGGTAGATAGGGCACGACTTCAGTTAGTTGCGTGTCGTATAATGTAGCACCTATTCCTGTGGCTTTATTATAACCCAGAAAGCTATCGCTTAGTTCTCTATGCTATTGTTGTTTTAAGAGCCGGAATTCAGATCCTCCACTGGTTTGGAAGTTGGAACTCCTTTAAGTTTATAGTGGCCTGAAGTATAAGTTTCATTTGATGATTTTCGTTACATTTTTTAGTATCTTTTGCAGAGCAGTGTTACCCCCAATTGGCTGGCTCACAACAATCAGTGCAGACTTTTACTAAAGAGTACTAACGTTACATACTTTTTCTTCCTTTTCAATGTTTCATCTCCAGATGAATTTAGTAGAGAGTAGTACCTGACCTTTACCGTTCCTCCAAGATCCTGTAAGAAAGGCAATTGCAATATTTAGTTTTTGAAAGTGACTTCCTGAATTTTTGTTGTGTATAAGCTCTTGCTTCATCCAAGGATATCAGTAAGTGCCAACAAATTAATTCCAGACGGTATTAGTTGCCAATCTGTGTGTTGCTTCCTACATATGTCAGCAAAATCCTAAGAACCCAAGGTAAATTGTTTTAAATGGCTGAACAAGTGTGGTGATAACCTTTCAAAATCACTCCTGAGAACACCTTCATCCTTGAACGAGAAAGAACCTGTGATGGGAAAAGCAGCGGTGGCACTTTTTTTAAGCTTTGTTCATCGTTCTCTTCTGCCATTTATGTTTATATCTCATTTTTCAAATCTTATGCTTTGATCCTTTCGATTGAACTCTTAAGTTGGACAACATATTTAGTGTAATATATGTACTTGAATTCACTTCTTATTCTGCTTTTATTTCCGTGGACATATGTACATGCGAGGATCTGTTGATTCTGCAAGTTTTTCAATTTAATATATTCTGGAAACCCAGGAAGCCAAAGAGCCTCACCAAGCCTGAGAGTAGACAGCAGATTAGCAATTGACTGGAAACAACATTATGTCAGTCAAAGGACAGACTATATAGGAACGTTTCTCTGACCAATTGAAACGTCTTAAATTCATATTTTTTGAATTTCTTGACAGGCATTAGAATTCCCCAAAACTCAACTATTGGTACTCATCTTCTGTACCCGGCCTTGTCCTGTTGTTAACTTGTTTAACTTCACCTGGCCAAGCTGAAATGGCGATTAGACACGTGTCCTCCACCTCCACATATATGCCAGATTTTAAAAGATTATAAATTTAAATTTTTAATCTTCTTTTACAGATTATCTCCCACCATGTCTCCTCAGTTCCTAGAGCAGGTTAAAAAATCATATCATGAGCTTCGTAGGGGTCCCCCCCACCCCAGATTTTGTTTCTATAAATTTTGACGTAGCAGTAAGAACAAATGGCAGCACATCAGTGGCAATAGGATGGAACAATAAAGAGATAGTGTTTTTTGTATCAGCGTACTCAACTAGCTGCAAGCCTGCAATCCACAACAAGTTGAGGCATTGGCTGCATACATTGAAGTCAAAGAAGCCCAAAGCAAACAGTTGGAGAAAATAAGGTTGGAAGGAGACTCTCAAAGAACAACAGCAGCTTTGAATGATCCCAAGAACAATCAAGATTGGATACAACAATTTTACATAAAAGTACATTACAACTCAGTTGAGGGAAGGACCTTCTAGTAAATGAATTCAAAAACTATTACAAGCAGTGTGTTCATTGGATGATGATTGAGCCTTCATATCAGAACCATTCATGTTGCCAAGAGTAGCATATTCTTCATCATCTGGAGATGTAAGGGTGCTGATGCCATGTTGTGTATGCTGCTCTAATATCGATCTCAGAATCGATGAACGCATAAATTTGTGCAGTAGGCAGCCTCCACTAATATTATTGGAAGCATACCTCTTGTTGTTGTTCCTCCATGCCTTCTTGCTTTTCATAGTGATAAAGATCTACCTTTTGTGTAATCGCTAGACAAAATATTTATTTTGTATATGGTATATTAATGCACTTATTTCACAAATTCTATGTTGGTGTCAGGAAACTTATTAATTTCGAGGGATGCCACTTATCATCCTACACCACACACTTTATATATTTTAATATTATTTTTTATTTTATTTTATCTTACACACTTTACTTATTATCCATCCATTATATATTTATTATAGAAAAAATGAAAAAAATAAAATAAAATAGGTGTGGTGTGCGAACGATAAATAAAATTATTAATTAATTTCAAGAAAAGTAGAACATCCGAAAAATATGCTCTTGGGTTCTGTCCACGTGGTAAAATTATACTGGTGTAAACTTGATATAAGGTTACAACGCTGGAGATAGGTCCTATGCTGGAGATCTTATGTGACAATAAATTTCAACGGTAGGTCTTTTCTTCTTTGTTTTATATTGCAAGGATAAAGGAAGAGGATAGCGTTGGGGGCAATAATACTGAATTGATTGAATTATTTGATGAAGAATTTTGCTATGATTTCATCTTTATACTAAAGAAAAGGGCACTTAGATTTGAGAGCCCGTTTTGTCATGAACTATCACTTTCTTTCAACACCGTCCTTGTTCACACTTATCTCTTATTTATTACATCGTTTATGCCGTTCGCCTCAGGGAACCTATTCTTGGTCTTGTGCCCAAATATCAGGGTTACATTAAATACATCCCATGTTTTTAATTTCGTTCTGATATCATTCCACCAACATATTTTAGTATGGGTGCATTTCGATATAACGTTTCGAGATTTATATATTATATATAAATATTTATATATATATATATACACACTAACAACAAATAGGATATATATATGTATATATATATATATATGAAAGAATTGAAGATTTATAAAATGAATATATATTAAAAAAATTACAAACTTAAGTTCAGAAACAAAAACAAAGAAAAAAAAAAAGAATAGAGAAATTATTAAAAACAATGATATTAAAAAAAATGAGGAGACATATTTAAAATTACAAAAAAGTTAAAATTATATAAATACATTTATATCCAAGCACAAGAAAATTACAAAAATAATTTGAAACGGAATAGAGCTTGAAATGACAATTCTAGCTCGAATGGTAGAAATGGATTGGAACTGGCCGGAATTTGGAGTGAAACGGAATGAGGAGGTATAGGATACCAGATGCTACATCGGAACAAAAAATTCCAACTAAAACAGCTATAAGAAAACGAAATTTAAAACTACGGTTACATATCAGGCAATGTGGCGCCATTATGATGATACATAAGGTATGTCTATTATGCTACTAAATTGGAATAGACACGTCAAATAAATTTTACAGTATTTAATACTATCTGTATAGATTTTGTAGATATTGTAACTGCATGAGCATTTCATGCTATGTAGATCTTTCTTCACAGCGGATTATCCAATTTGATCAGACAATAGAGGATATCAATTGATTTCGTTTATGCATGTATGTCGTGCTTTCCATATTTTCACTTTCAATCATTTGTCTTTCCCCAAAGCTCCATTTATTTTGTAAGATATGATATTTGTAGTCATAGAGTACATAAGTATTGTGCAATTCTTTTGAAAAATTTCAATAAATACAGGTTTTACATGATTTTTTTCTTTTAATAATAGACTTCATTCTTTTTTAAAATGAATGTGTGACGTTTGCGCACTCCACGACTGTATTTGTCATTAATTTTTGGAGTCATAGGGTATACAAGCTACACACACTTTCTTTGAAAAAAATAGATAAATTTATAATTCACATGAAAAAATTATTTTTTAATAATGAATGTCACTTTTTTTTTAAAGGGAGCACGCGGAGCTTTATATATCCTAGAACTGTATTTAGTATTACTCTTACTCTGTTTATAGGCAACCATATCCAAACATTATGGATGAAATTGTCGTCGTCGGTAGAATGCATTCCCTATGTTCCTCACCACTTTGGGGGGTTCATATACAACCCTGCCTGCTGGTTCACATAATCAGTATCTCAAACACTCACGCTTTTAAGTGTTGAATTTGGCATTAAATTAAAATGGCAATATAATAAACTTGGCACCACATGCCAACCTTGGAATTACTTGTAATTCTTGATGGTTAAAGCTTGAGGAATGAGGGCCTTTAAAGTTTGTTCTGGACCACTCGGGATGAAGCCTGGCATGTGCTCTGATGCTGGTGGTGCACATGTCCCTTTGAAACCGATCTATTACCACATGGAATCGCTGGAATGTCTTTTAGAGCCAAAATATAAAACAATAAGTTGAGTTATGCCTTATACACAAACGAAATGAGATGAGATGAGATGAGAAATTTGTAAATAGTAATGAAATAATTTGAGTCAAGATATTTTATGAGATTTTGAAAAATGAAAGAGAAAAAATTGAATAAAAATATTATAAAAATAAAATATTAATAGATATTCTCTACTAACGCTCAACTTTTTTTTCTTTTATTGGCACGTGGGGGTGTTTGGGAGAAAGTGGTGCACAAGTTCTTGATGAGAAGTGTTTCGTAGATGCATTTTGGGTAAGTCAATGAAAAAATTCTCTCAATCCAATAGATGTAAAAATATGAATCATTATGCCACCCTTGGGGGTTTCTGTGATGCTGAGCTTGAGCTATAAGAAATGTGTGCTTATAGCTCCGCAACCTCATGTTCAAGTAGTTAGACTTGTATTTCAAAAAAAAAAAAAAGTAGTTAGACTTGGCCCTTGGTTTTTTATCTTTCTAATAGATGATATTTACAGTCGTATAATAGGTAAGTGTTGAATATTTTTTTTTAAAAAAAATGAGTAAATATAAGATTTAGATGAAATATTATTTTTTTAATAATAAGCTTTATTTTTTTAAAATACACAATACTTACACAATTCATAATAATATCCATCATAAAAAATGTTAAAAATATTTAAGAAAAACTTATAAATTTTTTTTTCTTCACATAGTCCCACTCTTACTGCTAGGCATACCTCCCAACATTTTTTTTTAAAATTTTTTTTAATACATTTAAATATTTTAAAAAAATAAAAAAATATACTAATATATTATAAATCATTTTTTAATCACTAAATAAAAAAAAATTTACCAAACGGTCAAATAGAACGGTATAAATAAGAGCATTAGTATTGGTCTATGTATATGCATATGCAAAGTCATATTTGCATAATATGACCTTAAAATCCTCTACATTAGTTTATGCATATCCAAATATTTAGCTACCTATGAACAGTGCTTATCTAAATTTGGATAATTACTATTCACCCTACAAATCATATTTTAATCATTATTTTTCTCTCTCCCACTCTCTCTCACAATTCTTTCATTTTCTCTCTCCTTCAACAAATTAACAAACCTTCACTTGCACATTCATTTTATTATTATAATATATTATATTTTTTTTTCATTTTATTATATTTTTAATAAATTATTATTAAAAAATTATATTTTTTATTATTATATTTGTATTATTAATGTCAAATATATGTAGTGAATACTAATTATAAAATATATATAAAAAAATTGATTTTAACAAAAAAAAAATAATAATAAAATAATAATATTTTGTTATTATTTTATCTCAAACATACATAAGTTAACGTAAAAATTTTGTTTAAATGATAAAATAAATATGTAAAAAGATAATTTTGTATATATATATAAGCCAATGTTAATATTCTAAAAGGGTAAAGTAGTGTTTTCCTATTAAAAATCGCTAATTGTACTATTTGTTAAATGCCACACTTGTGCAAAGACAGCTCAGCGTAGAGGATTGATATGGTGCCAGCCTGTGCCAGGCCAAATCCCTTTGCCATCTGAGCTAAACCTGCAAGTAATAGAGGTTTGAACGAGTGTCTGCTGACATGTCCGACTGCTCAAACATACAGAAGCCGGGACTGTACGGGCTAAATGAGCCTCTGCTGATCTCATTTTGTTATGAGCATTGTTATTCATAAGTCCATACATCATACATTAAGATTTTTTTATTTTTTTTAAATTTTTTTAAAGTATTTTTTGATTTTATTATTCTTAAAATAATTGAATTATTCTACTCATAATCCACATACCACACATTTGATAAGAGAATAAAATTAAAAAAATCATAAAAATGATGATGTGTGGTGTATGAAGTTTAGGAATAGAATTTTTCTTTTATTATTAGACAGCCTGTCAAATTATATCCTCGACTCGAGTTCCAAGGAAATGCATTGCTATTACCATTATGTCCTTCCAACTGGTTTTCCTTCATTGATTGGATTATCTAACATATGTTTAAAAAAAAAAAAAAACATTTATATAAAATATATACCTGCAAAGAAGCAGTTTGTTTAAAAAATCATAGAGCATTTGATGCCTCAAGATCCCAGATGAATTCTTAAAAGAGAAAACGAGCTTAAAAAAAAAGTACTAATAAACAAAGCCAAGAACAGCATTAAAAAATCTTCTGCTGGAACATTGAAGTCTACGACAGGAACAGGCAATGTAACAGATTTGACTCGAGTCTTTTCCCTGCTTCGTTACGCAATGCATCACCGTCACCGACATTTCCACTCGTAGAGATCTCTTTTCATTAGTTCTGTAATCGATCGAGGACTTCAGTCTCTGTTTTCACTCTGTTTTGAAAACTGCCGTAAAACTTGCTCTTTGAGATTGGGAGGTAAAGTTGGCAGCTCCTACATGTGTATTACTTTACCGGATGTTCTTTAAAATCAAAGAAAACCCAAGATTTTCAATATCAACTGCCACGCCACTACTCTGCTTGATCTTTCAAGGTCAGTCTACGTTTCAATGATAACACTTTTTCCTGCTTTTATGTATCATTGAATGACAGGTTATAAGGGGTTCTCGTTCTGTTGTTTGCTGACACCATGAAGCATTGACAAGAGACGGATGGTTTCAATGGGGTGGTGTTGCTTGTTTTTGCTTTTCTGTTTTGTATGGAGTTTCTATGTTCCTGGTTCTCATCAACTGCAATCCTCTCAAACCCAAGTCCTTCTTCAGCTTAGAAAGCACTTAGAGTACCCAATGCAATTGGAGATTTGGAATGATCATACCATAGATTTTTGCTCTTTATCTTCAGTACAAGTTAACATCACATGCCAAGAAAATTTTGTGACTGAGCTCAGAATTATGGGTGATAAGCCTACAAAAGTTTGGGACTTTAATGGGTTTGCAATTCCCAATCAAACTTTGTCGGAGAGCTTCTCCATGGATTCTTTGTTGGCCACCCTGGCAAGGCTAACCAGCTTGAGAGTTCTTAGTCTGGTATCTTTGGGCATTTGGGGTCCACTGCCGGACAAAATTCATAGACTGTCTTCAGTTGAACACCTTGATTTGAGTTCAAATTTTCTTTTTGGTTCAATTCCTTATAAGATTTGTACAATGGTGAAGCTTCAAACTCTCAAACTGGACGACAATTTCTTTAATACTTCCCTCCCCACTTGGTTTGATTCCTTATCTAATCTGACAGTTCTAAGCTTGAGGAACAACCAGCTTAAAGGTCCATTTCCATCTTCAATCTTGAGTATCCCCACTCTCACAGATCTTATCATCTCAAGCAATGACATGTCTGGGGAATTGCCACATCTCAGTAGCTTAAATAGATTACGTGTGCTGGATTTGAGTGCAAACAAATTACATTCTGTGCTACCTCAAATGCCCAAAGGAGTGGTCATGGTCTTCCTCAACAACAACTCCTTCTCGGGTAAGATTCCTGAGCAATATGGCCGGTTAAGTCAGCTCCAACACATGGATATGTCATTCAATGTTCTTAGGGGGACACCTATAGCTGCACTTTTCTCTTTGCCCAATATCACTTATTTGAATATTGCATCAAACATGCTTAGCGGGTCACTTCCAGGCCACCTAAGCTGTGGCAGCAAACTTGAGTTCGTTGATATATCAAACAATAGGTTGATGGGTGGATTGCCTTCTTGTTTAAGCGCTAACTCCGAAAAGAGAGTGATTGAGTTTGAGGGGAATTGCTTATCCAGTGATCTGAGGCATCAGCATGCAGCAGAATCATATTGTGAGGAAGTCGTCAACGTGAAGAAACAATCCAAAGGCAAAAATGCCGGAATTTTAGTGGGTGTAATTGTAGGAATCGTTTTACTTATGGTGTTTCTGGCTTTGGGATTTCTATTTTTGTGGAGATGCTATTGTCCTCGAGGGACATCGGAGCAGCATTTGTTGCAGAACGCAGTGCAAGATAGCTCGGCAGCTGGTTTCTCCTCTGAGCTTCTAGCAAATGCAAGTAGGTCATCCACTAACAAGAGGAAAATACTGCAAAAATATGGCGTGAATTTAAAGCTAAATGATAGTTTTGTGTTTGAACAACTGAACATTAACGTGGCCTTATTTCTTTTTTGGTAAGGGTTTGTTTCTGAGGCTGCAAAGTTGGGCATGCAAGGTCTCCCAGCGTGTCGATCTTTCAGTTTAGACGAGTTAAAAGAAGCGACAAACAACTTTGACGGCTCTGCCTTTATGGGAGAAGGCTCATGTGGAAAGGTACTGTTTAAAACTTTGTAATTTGCTTTAAAGGTATGATGAAATCTATGGTAAAAGTTACTACCGTCACTGCTAGACTGTCATCTTAATCGACCTTATTTTGCTCATTGTGAGCATCATTTATGATAACAATCGAATCAGCCATCAAAGCTTTTATATCTCTCCTTTGTCTTGCAGCTTTACAGAGGAAGATTAGAGAATGGGACCCAAGTTGCTATTAGGTGTTTGCCTTGTTCAAAGAAATTTTCACTTCGAAATCTAAAACTCAGGTTGGATTTGCTTGCAAGGCTTCGCCACCCACATTTGGTAGGCCTTTTGGGGCACTGTGTTGATGTTGGTGGAAGAGATAATTACAGTGTGAACAATGTCTTTCTCATATCAGAATATATTCCCGGCGGGAGTTTTCGAACTTATCTTGCAGGTAATTTGATACTAATATTAATCCTTTGAATGCTTATTATAGGGATATAAGGACTAAAATCTCATTGGAATTGGCCTCTCCATATAAATATTTCAATAATGGTGTAGATTTTTGCTTGACCATTTAACTATAGCAAGCTTTATACTTGTAGAGAATAGCTGCAGAAAGGTTTTCAACTGGTCAGAGAGATTGTCAGTTCTAGTCAGTGTTGCCAAGGCTGTGCACTTCCTACATGTTGGAGTTATTCCTGGTTTCTTCAACAACAGATTGAAGACAAATAATATTCTGATCAATGAGCATTGGATAGCAAAGTTGAGTGACTATGGGATGTCCATTCTCTTGGAAGAAACTGACAAATTTGAGGTAGGGCTTCTTATTTTTATTGATTATTGATTGGTGGGCCTTGCAATAAATTCTTGATGTTGGTGGTTGGCTATTGATTTTGTGCTCTTGGTTTTTAGGCAAAAGGAGAAGGTCATAAATCATGGTAAGCTACCAGATAGAGCAGACAATTCCTTTTTAATTATTAATTAATCTTTAATGAGATGAATCCTTGCTTCAATGGTTATTAACCATTTTTAGAGGTTTCCATGTCTTCAGGCAAATGAAAAAATTAGAGGATGATGTTTATACTCTCGGATTCATCTTACTGGAGGCAGTTGTTGGATCTTCAGTATGTGCTAGAAGAGAGTCCTTTTTGCTGAATGAGATGGTATGAATTGGATTTCTGACTAACTGCAGAGTATATATCAATGTGTATGGGCGTATGCGCAGTGTCAAAAATCCTGAAAACTAAACAAACTAGCTGATCCAGTGCATTTCTGTGCTATAATAATGTTGGTATAACTATTCTCACTACTCTCTCGAGCATTGAATTGATGGCCTAGGACTGTTCATCTGAGTTCTGACCTAAGAACCCGAGTATATTAGGATCGGGTTAGTCCAAGTCAAACCCGGGCTGGAACCCGGATGAATCCGGTTTCTCGGATTCCAGATGAACAGTCCTAATTGATGCTAACCAGAATTTCTGCAAAGTTGGTACAATATTGGTGGATAGTTTTTTTTGACCCCTTGGTTTTAATACATTCTTGACACCAGATTCTTCATTTTGCAGGCATCTTTGAACAGCCAGGATGGCCAGAAACGTATAATTGACCCAATTGTGCAAGCCACTTGCTCGCAAGAATCCTTATCAATTGTGATTTCCATAATGAGCAGATGCATTTCTCTAGAATCATGCAGCCGTCCCTCTATTGAGGATGTCCTTTGGAATTTACAGTATGCAGCTCAAATTCAGGCAACAACAGTTGATGGTGAACAAAGACATGACACTGCATCACATAAATGATTTATCCTCTTCTTCATATCATATTCTTCTTCCTTTTTAAGATGTGACTCAGCTCTGCGCAAACTCGATCTATATATGATCAGATTTGTATTTCTGTAATTGTCATATCAGTGGTAGAGAATCAATTCAGTCCCAAATCAATGGTAGATTATTTTTGTTTGGAAAATTTGTATTTGAATTATGGGAGATTGCAATAGATTATGGGGAGCTAAACAATGCTATAGACTCTTAAAACGATAAAAAGAAAAAACAAGAGAGAGACCACAAACTTCCCGTTTGATTTGACTAACTCCCATTGAAAGGCTAATGCACTACATTGGATGCATCTCTAAAATAATGATCTTTTACTTTATAACACATTTCCATGCATTCTCCAAACCTAAGAATTTTCTTATGATCTCAGAATCCTAAAAACTGTTTTATATTGTATAATTTGTATTTAGCTCAAACCAACTGAAAAAGGAGAAACAATAAAGTCAGCGATTGCATCACTCATATTTACAGCAAAGTGAAAATATGGATGTAATGACTAGAACTAAACTAAAGCCTATCCAAACCTGTAGTGAGTTCATATGGAATATAGCCAGCATTGAAATGCGGTAGATGTAATGCAGCCAAAAGCCCTTGCCAACTCTCCCCAGGTGCACCGCCAACTTGAAACTCAAGAAGCTTTTTCTGTTTCCTGTAATAATCTTCCAGTGGCTTGCTCTGGGGGGAAAAAAAATAATGGTTCCTATCAAAAGCATTCACCTCTCTGATTATGTTATAAATGCATGGAATATCAGCATCCATCTCAAAAAAAAAAACCCATTGACCCATCCTCGTAAAAAAAATAAAAGTTTTTAAGAACATCTCAATGTAGTACAAGCTTTTCAGGGCTGTTTCCAGGAACAGTTGTGTCTTTAAAAGTGCATTACTGTGCAGTTTCCCGGAAGGAACAAAAGGAGAAAGAAAGGAACAATCTACAGCCTGACAGCTAGCATCACACTAGCATAAAATAACAGAGGTTAAAAAATTATGTGAAAACTTTGAATTTTGATTTTTCTCACTCCCTAATGCAGAAATAACTAATTCCTTCACGTTTCATATTTAACTATGACTAAGATCACCTTAGTTCAATCTAATTTTAAGCTGAGTGTAACATCCAAATACTCAACTCTCAAATCACTAAATTCATCTCAACTCAAAACCACTTTATACGTGGGATCTACAACTTTTTTCAACTCAACACTCTTTACACGAGAGACCCATGACCTTTTCCAAATTCTCATAAATAATCAAAACTTATCTTAACATACAAATGCATTTAAACTTATCTTAGATGGTTCCCACAAAACTCACCCCATTATCTCAACTCATTACTATTCATAAAGAATTCAAATTATCTCAACTCAGCTCAACATCTAAACGGGGCCTAAATTGTGACTGGGCCAAAAACAGCAGGACAAGTAATGAACATTTAAAAAATACCATGTCAAGCAGGATATTCATAATTAAGTTCAGATCATGAGCCATCCAATATGCAAGGAAATGCAGAGCTACGAGAATTGAGGACTACCTGCTTTGCATAGACTTGGACTTTTTCCTTCCAGCTACCATCTGCAACAGCAATTAAAGCACTCCTGTTGAGTGAGATGGAAGGACATACCAAAAACTTGTACCTTGGAAGTTGTTTATCCCACGAGACTCAAGGGGGGTAAAAAGTACCTCCTCCTCGGTGATTCACGAAGCAATCCTCTGTGCACTTGAAATTCACAACCAGATCAATCTCAGCAAGTTGGTCAAGGATATCCTGTTACAAAAACTTCAAGTTCATATGACTGTACGTGTCAGTTGCAGTGTCATCGACGCAGTTGTTTCTTATAAGGTGCAAAAATGACCGTATGGAAGAAACGTCTCGATAAGTATCGGTATACCGGGGAGAAGTATAAGTCAAGAATCAAATCCAAAATTGTATCCCTTTTTATGTCAAGATAGAACAGTTTCTGGAAACCAAAAAAATTATTGCGTAATTCAAGAGACAGGAATTTAAGTAGTCTAACAAATTCGATTACACAGAAGAAATAAACTGTGCCTGAATTCATTCCAAAGAAATTCAAGTTCAAACTCACAGCCTGAGTTGGTGAACGAGGAAATCCATCCAGTATAAATCCGCTTTCACCTCGGTAATATCCATCTTCCAACCTCTTCGACAGCAGCCCAAACATTATCTCCTCTGGAACAAGTTCCCCACGACTGATAGCATTTGCAATCTAATTTCATCATCATACTTTAAATTTCTCTGAAAACTTATAATCAATCCACTAGTTTGAATTAATCGAATAAGCATACAAGGAAATCGTAAAGAAAAAACTCAAAAGAACAATTTCAAAAGTCACAAAGAGAAAACAAAGATTCTGAGACCTGTTTGTACAGAGAAGAATGAGGGCTGAGCTCTTGACGGACGAGGCTGGCCATGGAAATGTGAGGGACGCGTAGAAGCTTCGAGAGCCGATCGGCGTACACATGCTTCTTAGCGCTTGGGCTCCCTATGAACACCCACTGCACCCCTCTACATAGGTACGAACCCTCCGAGTCTGCCATCGGAGCATACGCCAGCCGATCACGGCGCCGCTGGCTCTCGCTCTCGGCTCGGTCACTTTGGAGGTAGTCGACCTGAGGCTGAGCTGCAGCAGCTGAGGTGCTGCCAGAGTAGAATCGGCTCCGAGCGAGCCACAACAAGGGATACATGCGCGGAGACTCCGTAACGGCGGCGACTGTGGCGCCGCTCAAGCGGCTTACTCCGATCATCGAGAGAGAGAGTGAGAGCACTGAGAGGCCAGGTTCGTTACGAGAAACTAACGGAATGGAAAGTAAAGAGTAAGCCACAACAAGGGATACATGCGCGGAGACTCTCATTGAATTGATATCATTTATAAATATAAAAGAAATATGACTTTTGACTATTTTATTAACATAAATTTTTTATATTGTAATAATTTTTTTTTATTATAAAATAATAAAATAATATAAGATAAATTTAGTTTTGATTATTCACATTAAATCTTCACATTAGATTATACATTTATTCATTATATAATAATAAATAACTAATAATTTAAAAAATGTTTAATTTTTTAATTATTAATTTATTTTATTTTATCATATTTTACTATTCTACCTATTATATATTAATTAATAATCATATTTTTATTAAATTAATATATCACTAACTCAAATTAATATACCAATTATGATAAAATATGTGATAGAACGAAAGAGTGAGAGAAATAATTAACAAAATATGTATTTGATATATGTACAGTAACTTTTAAATTTGAAAAAACTTTTGAAAGTCATTGTAGCTAAATTATAAATATTTAGAATTTAGCTAATCTATTGTGAGCATATTTTGCTCTCTAATAGTTAAATACTTAATGAATTTAATTTTTAGCTAATTCAATAGACGGGGAGTATTGATATTGAAAAGAATATGGTATTAGCATTTAGAGTTTTCCAATTTAATTTATAAGTTTCTTACCTTAATCTTGTCATTCGCCTTGCCCGCTCCATTAAATTTTTCATCATAATTTGTCGACCTTTTGAATTAGAGAAGTGTTATATATACGAAGAAATTTTATAAAAATTAAATTTATAAATTAATATAATTTTATATGATATATTAAATTTACTTTATAATAAAAATAATTTTACAGTATAAAATATCACATCAAACCATATCAATTTGTGAGTTTACTCTTGTGAAATCTATTTATAGCTAAAGAATCTCTTTTTGAACTAAACATTCAATTCGACTAATAAAATAAAATCAATTTGACTGATTGGGAAAATTAATATAAAAAAATAAATTCATTTATTTATTTATTTTATTAGCACCCAAAATAAGGTAAAATCAAAAAGGCAGAAGTCTTTTGAGTTGATCACTTCTCATCACATGTTATATCATTGGCAGAAGTTTTCAATGGTGATGTAGATAGATGAGTAATCAATATACACATTCATTCTCTCGACACAATATTTGGATTTTAATCTTGTGACATATACATTACAAACATAAATTTCTTCGAACATAAATCACAATGATCAAATGATTACTTGCTCAAGTCTAAGAATCAAGACATGACATAGAATCAAGGCATTGGAAATTTGGAATAACTAAAACATGTCACAAAATGAACATACAAATAGATCACAAATCCTAAGCAACTACTAGTGATTGAAAATCAACTAAAGTTGATTATTGATCAGAATGACAACAGAAGTGGACAGACATCTTAGATACCCCGCTTAAGCATCGATCGAACCCTCGTTGGAAGACCGTACAGCCGTATAAACCCAGCAGCATCAGCCTGATCATAGAGCAGGCTGTCCTCAAAAGATGATATATCTTTCCGGTACAGACTATAAGGGCTCTTCCGGCCTGTTACCATGACCGAACCTTTATACAGCTTGAGTCTAACTGAGCCTGTTGTAGACTTGGTGATCTTCTCCATGAATGAATCCATTGACTTTCGGAGTGGGTCAAACCACCTGCCTGCATACACTAGCTCTGCATATTTGAGGGCCAGTGTATCTTTAACTTGCATGCTTTCTCGATCAATTGTCAAAGCCTCCAACTCTCGTACAGCGGCAAAGAGGATTGTCCCGCCAGGAGTTTCATAGACTCCACGGCTTTTCATACCAACGAGTCGATTTTCAATCATGTCAACTCTGCCAATTCCATGCCTCCCACCAATCTCGTTGAGTTCAGTGAGTAAAGATGCAGGTGAAAGCCTCTTCCTATTGACTGAAACGGGAAGACCTGCCTCTATTCCAATTTCAACATATCTGCAGGAAATGAGGGCATGGGAAAGAAAACTTAGAAACAGCATACACAACAACGGATGACACGGGTTAAACTTGAGATAAAACAGGGAAACTTACTCAGGTACATTAGGTGCATCTTCTGGGTCCACAGTCAACATGTACATATCCTTCCTAGGCTCGTTTGTTGGGTCTTCCAGAATGTCACCCTTTAATGACATAAAATATACATGTGAAAGAGAGAGAGAGAGAGTTAAAGGTGGTGAAGAGAGCAAAAATGAGATAATCCCTAGCAAAATCTTCTGAACAACAAACACAAACCAAAGAGATACATAATGATTCAAAAATCAGGAGTCTTTTGACAAGACCGAAGAGGAATGACTGTAGACAAGCCTTGGTGGGCAGTTCTATAATACCATAGGAAATAGGAAAAAGAAGAGATGAATGGTACCTCATGGCTAAGGTGCCATAAGTTCCTGTCCCTGCTGTATATGGATTTCTTTGTTACCGACACAGGCACGTTATGCTTCTTAGCATACTCAATGGCATCTTCTCTCCCTTTAATATCCCATTCCCTCCAAGGAGCCACGACATTTAACTTGGGATTCAGAGCAAAGAACGTGAGCTCAAAGCGAACCTGATTACACAGAATTACTTGTGTAAGAGGTAAATACATTACAGGTCATAGAATTTAGATCTCAATCACAAGGCATGCCTGATCATTTCCTTTTCCTGTGCATCCATGAGAGACTGCATCAGCTCCAACTTCATTGGCAACGTCTACCATAGCCTGTGTAATATCAGTCAAAAAAAATATACCATTTAAAATACAAAGCTGATAACAGAAAACTTAGAAGGAAAAAGGCTTCTTCAAAAAACACCTTTCAATTCATTTAAATCACACGTACCGATAGAGGATATAAATCTGCTCAGGTACAATGGATTGAAATAAGAGCAGACATTTGGAAAATCAAGTAGACTTCTAAAAGAGCTCCAAACAGTATTATTAATGGTTCTTGAAAATCCACAAGTTTACCATGTTTAAAAACTATCAATGCAATGGAGTCACCTTTGCAATAACAGGGCGGGCCATCGAGGTTCCTAGCAAATATTTCCTCTCATACACTGCACCAGCTCTCAAACAAGGAAATATGTAGTCTCGTACAAATTCCTCCTTTAAGTCCTTAACCACTAACTGCGAAGCCCCACTGGCCTTAGCCTTCTTTTCCAAGCCTTCCAATTCCTTCATACCCTATAAATTTAGCATATGGGATCAACCACAAGAATAAATAGGAAGGGACTCAGTCAACACAACTGGTCCGGTGCATGTGAATGGTATCATCTGAAACTGCCTTCTACAGGAACACAAAAATCAATTTTGTAGAAAGCAGATGTTGCTACTTAACATACCTGACCAACATCAGCAGTGAAGCAAACAACCTCACAACCATAGTTCTCCCTGAAATTGGGAAAAGTTAGCAAAGATTTTTTATATTTTTATTTTATATCAGTAAAATACAAGGGACAAAAAAAAAAGGAAAGCGAATAATTCCGTTAGAAAACCAAGCACCATAAAACATCTAATGGAAAGAAAGCAGCATCCACTCCCCAATTTGTTTTCACCTGAGAGTATTTAACAAAGTCTCAAAAAATGTCTCAGCACAGACCTAATATCCGATCGGACAGAATTATCTACTACAGTTCATTGCAATAAGATTCAATACTAGATGCTTTGACAGAAGTCATCTTAAGGGACTGCTCCCCTGTCATCATAAAATAAAGATCCTAGAAATACTAGGCATCGATTACTAAAGAAAAGAGTACATGATGTTTAATTTCATAATCTGTGGTTCTTGAAGTTGATAAAGAACCAGGGGGAGTGTTCCCAGCCAGAAAACAGGGATATGATACTTAAAACAGGAGTCATACCTCAGCCATGGGACAATGACTGATGTGTCTAAGCCACCGCTGTAGGCTAAAACGACCTTATTCAATTTACCACGAAACCCTCCATTCTTTATAGCTTCATAAAATTCAATCTCTGGGCCACTCTGCAACACTGCTTGAGTAACTGCATCTCAAGGGCAAATGAAAACATCACATACAGAGGCAACACAAAGTTAAAAGTTAAATATTGAAAAGTGCATGTAAAATAACTTGAAAGACATATATGTTGTAAAGACCAAGAACCCTTAATTTATATTGATCAAATTCCTGTATCAAATTTGTCATTCCTGTATATATTACCAGAAAATCTCCTTCTAGCTCTCAAACCAAAGTTCATACCATATTCATTACTCATACAGTCAATTGAATGTTTTTAGGTTCTAAACACACGATTAAAGCATTATAAAGTCATAAGTGCTAGAGTGCCATCAATACAAAAATACTAACATGAAAACAACGACCAAAGATAATTCTTTTTGATGACACGGAACCTCATCAAAGCAAGAACCTTTGGACCAACCTCAGGAGAGTAAACCCAGGAGACACAACCCCACCCACCATAATCGGGTATTGGGTAATTCAGGGGAGCTCCTAATGCGGAATCGAACCCAGGATGTCTGAGTCTACAGAACATTCCAAGTCCGTCCTTTGACCACTAGGGATGCACCCTGACAAAACAAGATAATAGCAGGAACATATAACCAAACAACCTCATAATAGCAGAAACATGTAACCAAACAAACTCACCTTGATTGTTATAAGAATTGGTACTAATAGTTGCAACGGAATGGCCATGGAACTCACGTGGTCTGGCTGCCAACTGTTAACAAAACTCAAAGGAATCTCAGTACTTGTGTAAAGGGAGAAATACCATATATGAACTTTTAAGAGGCATTAATATAAGTACCTCTGGGAATGACAACTTCTTCCTTGGGCAGAATACTTTGTCATGATGCAGTAATGACTCTGTAATTAGAATCAGTTAAAACATTATCTAACAAATCCAATTGCAAGTTAAAGAACCAAACAAAGCAAATGCAATTCAACTGTTAAATTTGTATTAATTTCGTAGCATAGCCCGGAGAAAATTGACTCAATGATCAGAATTCAATTAAATTTCTGCTGTCTTGAGGGCAGGAAATTTTCTATTGGGTGTAACAAAAAGCATAAATGTTCAAAAGAAACAATGGATCTAGAATACTAAATATTAATATTAACCAAATGAAACCAAGATTTGTAATTGTCTCGTGTGTTAACATGCCGAGGGAGAGTGTGATTACAACATTCAAAACAAATTCCATAGATCGGAAATACACACAGACACATATACATAGATAGGAAAAAGAAAAAGTACCTCTCTGGGGTGCATGAAAAGCGAGACTTGCGGGTGTGCATGCAGGAGAAATTGCCTTCAACCGATCCATTAATACAAAGACAAGAGCTTCTAAATCTCTCTAGATCTGTCTCCCTCTCTCTCTAAACCTCTTTCTCTCTCTCTCTTTGTGTGCGCGTCTCTGTGTCCGTCTCCGAAACTCCTTCGGAGCTCTTAAATACAAAGACGATCGCACACTGTTTGCTAGGGTTAAAACCGACTCCTCACAAGTGCGGAAGCAGCAAGGCAAGAGCAAAGGAGTAATAAAAGGAGTAAAAAGCCGCCACGCAAATTGACACATGTGCAGCCCAGGAAAACATTTTGACAAAGTCCCAGGCGGGCGTTGAATAAAAAGCCTGATTCCTAAAGATCTCCTGAGATTCTCTATGGATTCTCAGCAGTACGTATTGTCGACTGCAATGTGGTCAAGAGCGGTGCTGCCGCTCCATCTTACCGCTAAATTTCTATTTTAATTTTTTTTAATTTTTTAATTTATATATATATATTATTTTAAAATATTTTTAAAAAATATAAAAAATATATCAATATATATTAATAATCAATTTCTTAACTATGAAATAAAAAAAAATTAAAATAGTCACTTAGAACACTCTCATTGGATTAGCTAGAATTAACTAAAAACTAAATCTAATGAGTATTTAGCTATTAAATAGTAAAATATGCTCACATTGAATTAGTCAAATTCTAAATATTTAGAATTTAACTATAATGACTTTTAAATTTTTTTTCAAATTTAAAGGTTACTGTACATACATCAAATACATATTTTATTAATTATTTATCTCCCCCTTTCTTTCTATCACATATTTTATCACAATTAATATATTAATTTGACTTAATGATATATTAATTTAAGAAGAACATGATTATTAATTAACATATAATAAGTAGAATAGTAAAATATGATAAAATTAAAAAAATTAATAATTAAAAAAATTAAATATTTTTTAAATTATTAATTATTCATTACTATATAATGAATAAATGTATAATCTAATGTAGAGATTTAATGTAAATAATTAAAACAAAATTTATTTTATATTATTTTATTATTATATAATAAAAAATAATTATTTCAATATGAAGATTTATATAAATAAAATAGTTAAAAATTAAATTTCTCTTATATTTATCAAAATTATCTTTTAATTTTGATTAATCTAACTAGAGTTTTCTAATTACTAGTAACTTTCATGCGGCCAAACTTAACTTGATTCATATTACATTGCTGTCCTGTCTTTTGTCTGCTGTACAACATTCACGCCGACTGAAGTGTGATGGTCGGCATTTAGAATTGATTCTACTTCATTCCTACGACCCCACCACCCACCACCAAAGGTCGACGAATAGAATTAAAATATATTGTTAAAAGACAAAAAATAAAAAGTAAAAATAAAATAAAATAAAAAATTATATATAATGTGTGATATATATAAAAGATGGTATATAACAAAATTCTTAATAATTTTATTTGAGAAAAATTTTATTATTATCTCCACACATTACACACTATATTTTATTTTTATTTTTATTTTTTATCAAATATATGATATATGAATGATGAACAAAATGATTCAGTTAATTTTAAAAAAATAAAACTAAAAATAAAATAAATGGTATGTGATGTCTCGGGATAAAGAATAGTAAAATTTTTATTTGAATAGGCATGCTGCATAGATAAAACAAAATTATATTAAAATTAATTTATAAAGTGATATAATTTTATATTAATTATTTATAATATATTCTTATCACATTTGATTCCAGTGTGGGCTCCCACGATATTGGGAGTGGTTGAATAACACTGATTCATGCCATCAACATTATTTATACAGGTCTTTATCGTAATTAAATTAATAGTCTCTTCTTCATCAACAAGATCAATTGATCAAACCTGAGAATATAAGTTGTTAAAGAATTTATATATATAATTGTTCTATTTTTATTATTTGTTGATTTTAAGTTTTGGACATGAAAGTCTACCTATATATGTAATCATTTGGCTGACAATGTTACTATATTCTAATTATTCTATAAAAAAATTGTTTATTTGTGATCAATTATTTCTTACGAAAATAATTAATTTATATTAAAATGAGTATGTTTTCATCATAAATAGTTATTCTCGTCGGAAATAATCAGTCATAAATATTTGTTTTTCTTGTAGTCTACTTTGCCCTCCCCACTTTGCCTCTAATTAGTATTTTTTTTTCTTTTTTTTTTTAATATTAAAAAAACACACTTTAAAAAAAATATACTTTCAAAACAATTCTTTTAGGTACAAGCGGGTTGGTGCACCAACCCGCGTACCAATTAATATTTTAAAGTTGTTGTCAGTTGTATTAAAACAAAGCGAAAAAAAAGAGCAAAACACGATAGAATCCCAAAGAACTAAAATGAAGCGGATGATAGAAACATCAGGAAAACACGATCTTGCACATAAAAAAGAACACGATAGTGACAGTCTTATTCCATATACTCTTTGTAAGAGAACAATTCTTCTAGGTACAAGCGGGTTGGCGCCCTCTATACACATTTGTCTAATCCCCACCAAATTTCAATCTCTTGCTCTTTGAAAAGTTATCAGTGGCTAATCTGAACTCCTCAACATTGTACTCTCTGTAACCACAGCTTACTTCATTAAGCTTCGAAAGCATTCCAATGGCATCTTTTTTTCTATAGAATTTGATCCTCCTAATGAACACATATCTTTGTCTCTACAACTCCTCGATGTCCCTCACTATCTTTGCCTTGTTAGCACTGCCTTTTAGAGCTGGACCTCGACTTGTGACTTTGCCATTGTTGAAATCTGGAGCTTTTCGATAGCTCTTTTTGGAGTTTTAACAATGAACTTAGCTTGCTTTCTTCAATGCCAATGATTACTTCATTCATTTGTTCCTTTTCTGTGTTTAATTCTTTCTCCAACTTCGATCGATTTTTTACCTCCTTTTTATAGAAGTTTTAAGTTCTTAGCTTGCACAAAAAATGAAAAATTTTGTAGTCATGATTTTCTAAGGAACCAAACAGAAAAAGCACTGATCATAAAATGGAAAACTAAACAGGTTGCATTAATTAGGTACCTATTGAATGCATAAAGAAAGGACCCATCCAACTTTTGCATAGAAGGCACCCATCTAAAATTGTGCTCGTTAAAATTAAAATGATTCGTTTCATTAAATCAGTCTATGTCAGCTTCTCGACACATTTTGGTACGCAAATTGGCATGAGTTAAGAGTTTTCCCTTTCAAAATGATGAGGGTCAAGCTGGCATTTTCTTTGTTTTGCTGATATTTCTTCCACCTACTGCATGTAAGCAAAATGCAGATCAGATTTGAAATCAATTTTCCATTTTTGTCAAAAACATTATTATAACTGGAGCAGTTTCGGAAACATTATTAATAGTAGGCTGCACTAGGTTTGATGCTCATGAATGCATGTGAGGCTGCTCGGATCCTGCTGTCACGTACATTTCGTACTGATGTCAAATTGCATCAAGGGGCTACTTTCGGCCAACAAAATTATTAAAAAGTAGTTCAGATTCTTAAAATCATTAGGGTGAGAATGGATGTTGAAGTGAGTTGAGTTGAGTTGAGATGATAAAATATTATTATTTATTATTATTATTATTTTAAAATTTAAAAAAATTGAATTGTTTATTATATTTTATATTAAGATTTAAAAAAATTATAATGATGAATTGAGATGAGTTCAACTTCCAAACGAAGCCTAATTCTATGTCTACAGTCTATCCTAACTCTTGAATTTCTTTTGGTTGCATTTGGATGCTAGCTAGCTAGCTAATTTAAGATGATGTCAGTTGATTTATAAATAATAATGTTTGTCAGTTCTGTTAAAATATATTTGAACGAATGAAATAAATTGAGATATGTGTACGGTTGTATTGAATAAATTAAAATGGATTTAACTTTTTATAAGAAGTTAAAAAATTAATAAATCTTATCAATGATTGATTTGAAATGAGTTGAAGTGATTATGACAAACATATCGTCCTTATTCTCTTTGTTTGAGAACCTCTCACTCTCATTGGACTACACCCTTCTCCACCATTGTTCACTCCCAAGGTTCCTCTCTTCCTCTATCCAAGCAAGGTTTTTCTTTCATCCTCTTTGATTTTCCTCTCTTTTCCTCCTCTTTTTTTATTATTTCCATTTTATCATTACAAATATATATATATTTATTTCCAGTTGTTCGGCATTGGTAATACCATATCAGTATAGTGTAAAGGAAGAAAATAAAATGAAAGTATGGTATATAACATAACTCTTTCGTCAATATAACTCCAACATCTCACACCCCATTTCACAAACTCAAGTTCTCTCCTCACAACACATGAACCCATTCAAACTAGATTAATGTAAGCCCAAAGAATGATAGTCTCACCTAAAAAAGATACCAAACGTGTATTTGTTTCTCTGTATTAAGTTTTTTTTTTTTAAATTATTAAAAAAACACAAACACAAATGATTGATTTAAGAAAAAACTAATGGATGCAATTCATCGGTGGCCTAGCATTTTGTCCGTCTCCCCCACTCTACTTATCTTTTTGCTATTTTATTTATCAACACGTGAATGTCACACGCCGTCCCCATTGAAGCGTGACCACCACATGTCTCCTTGTTCTGCTATTTTCAAGTGCTATTTGACCAGTTTATACAGTTTTTGTCTTCCTTTTGCTGTTTTTTGGCATGCTCATTGGACTTTGTTTCTCACTTTGTTTCTTGTTTGTTTTGGACATTTTGAAGCTCGATACATTGTTGGCCTAATCATTCCACCGCTACTCTATCTACCCCCACCAAGTTCACGGGCAACCTTCCAATGCATCCATCCAACAATTAAGTACTGTTTGAATTCAAAAAATATTTTATTTAATCTTATCATTATAATTTTTTAAAATTTTTATATAAAATATAATAAACAATTTAACTTTTTTAAATTTTAAAATGATAATAATATTAAAAAATAATACTCTAACAATATTTTATTCAACTTTCATCTTTCATCTAAAATCATCTCATCTTATCTCTGAATTCAAACCAACCCTTATAATTAAGACTGTTCATACGGGCCGGGTTTTTTCCCTACCTAGTTCAGAACCCGGATAATCGGGTTCCGGCTCGGAATAACCCCGGGCCGGTACCCACTTTTTAAAACCTGGGCCTATCCGGCCCAGATGCGGATTTTTACACCCGGTACCCGTTTCAAACCCGGTACCCAGGTTTAACTATAAAAGGCCTCGTTACCAGCTTACCCGGATCCTGGAAATGCCCTAGCCCCCCATGCCTTGAATCACAAGTCTCTCATCTACTCTCTCTCTCTCTCTCTCTCCTCTGCGAAGTCGATGCCATACGCCTCCCGAAATCACTCTCTCATCTACTCTATCACTCTCTCATCTACTCTCTCTCTCTCTCTGCTCTGCGTCTGTGATATCCTAGCCCCTCCCGAAATCACTCTCTCATCAGCTCTATTTCTCTCTCTGCCATCTGCGATGCCAAACGGTGGAAGTGCTTGAGCTTGGGATCCAAGAGATTAGAACGTATTTCCGTTTGGGTATGTTTTCTTTCTTCCCTTTGTTTTGTTCTCTTTGTCGATTTTGGATTTTTTTTTTATGAGAATGTTTGAATGTTAGAGGAGTATTTTTATGGGTTAGATCTGTATGAATGTTTGAGTATCTGTTTAGATCTGTTTAGCTGCAAAATGTTAGAGCCGTGGGTTATTATTATTTGGAAAATTTGTTTATATCTGTTTAGATTTGTTTAGATCTGTTATATCCGAAAACATATATATATATATATATATATATATATAATGAAGATTTGTTATGATTTGGAAGAGATGGTTTTTAGGATATTGTATCTTTGATTTTTCTAGATTATTTTTTAAAAATTAGTTGTGTTTCTGGGTGGAGTTTGGAAAAAAAATTAGTTGTGTTTCTCTCCCACCAATCATTCAACTTACGTGTCAAATGTTTTTTCCCCCCTTTTTGAAAAGTAATAAGATGTTAAGATAGAGTATATTACAACAAAAGATCAAGAGACTCGGGACACTGTATATATATAGGCAAAGAGAGAGTTTTATTAGAGCTTGGATTTGATCCCAAATGTAATGTACACCTGGGCTCTCACTAGAGGGAGTGGTATTTTCTTTTGGGGAGGGGGAGGTGTTTGAATTACGTGCTTACTGTCTTCATATTCTTTATGCATGAGCTTCTGAATGAAGTCCACGGGTTTGTAATTCAAACCATATAAGTGAAATGTGTTTACTAGTTTTGATAGGAAAATGCATTTATTATTTTAGAGGTTAACGGGGGAAATCTACTTGTTTCGCTCTTCTTTCCATGATATAGATAAAAGCTTATCACCTTTAAGTTTGAGGTTTTGATATTTTCTTCCTAGCCACTGTGGGATTTGGCGTTCAATGATGCCTTGCATATTTCTTAGTAATATTATATAGTTAGTCAAGGATTAACAATTAATGTACATATAACTTAATCTATTCCTAGTCAAGTTCTTTTAGGTTCCTTGCAACATCATGGTCCATGGATGAGTAAAAGTCTATAACCATGATCTCTATAATTTCATATTGTTGACAATTATGGATCAACTATTGGAGAGTCTCACTTTGGCTTCTACCTGATGGTCCACATAAGATCAGTTTCATTTTCGTTTACCAAACAAATGGTGCGACTTGATGGTCCACATAAGATCAGTTTCATTTTCGTTTACCAAACAAATGGTGCGACTTTTGTCTTGCATGGCATTTTGCTCTATGTCAAGATCTGGGTGCTGTCTAGGCTCCATCAGTAATTAATTGAGCATAAATTCAGCTCTCTTGGTAATAATAATGGTTATAGGGAATCAGAGAGTGAAGAGATTAAAAAGGTAAGTTGATTTTTTGGATGATTTAACCTGTGGTGGCCTGTGGTGAATTTCAGTACTTGTTTTCACTGATATAATCGTAATATTTGAGGTTGTTAATTGAATTTATGATTGGATGCCTGTCACTTTTTATGATTTTGGTTTCTATGGATTAATTGTCTTCTTTCTTAATGGTTTCCAGATTGGAAAAATAGTTTTTTCTTAGGATCTGAGAGGGAAAACTCAAGAGAAAATCCCTGATACCATTCATTGGTAGGCCATGTATGTTGAAAAGTCTTTAATGAACAGTATTTTTTTAGCAAAGAATGATCTAAAGAACAAGTTTATTTGCTTTTATTTTCAAATTTAGCTGCCAATTTTGTAATATTTAGCAATGTATGTGTTTTGTAATATTCTTAGCAAATTAGTTCAAACAATGTAATATGTAGTTGATTGCATCTTGTATGTGTTTTGTAATATTTTTTTTATTTTTACATGCATTTAGTTAAAAAGTTTAATTAATTGTTTATAGGCTCATGTTATATTATAGGCTCATGTTGTATTGAGAAATATGATTTGAAATTATAAATGGAGATAAAATATTTGAAGTTCAATTAATAATAAAAAAGCTTTTGTAAAAAAAATAAAAAATAATAAAAAAAATAATAAAAAAAAACCGGGTTCAACCTGGAACTCGGAATCCGGGTTTTGAAAAATCAGGATTCACCTGGGTTCTAGCCCGGGTCTGACTCGGACTAACTCAGTCCGGGTTCCGGCCCGGATTTGAAACCCGGTTTCCGGTCCACTGGTTAGTATTTACTACCCCACACCCTATGTAAAAAAAAAACTATTAAGTGTGGAGGTGAATAGTAGTTGATGTATACCAAAACCCTAATGTTTTTATTTTAAGAATATTTTTTGTTCACTAACTTCAATCTCTTGTCTCGAATAATTTAAAGAGAAAATCCGATCTTTAAAGATTGTTTGTATTCAAGGAGATCATTTCAATATTAAATTTAGAGAGCATATCCCAAACCTTTACCATTTCAGCCAATTCCTAAGAGTTATCTAACTTTTATTGATTCAATTATAATGAGTTGTGAAATGGTATATCCTATAGAATGATGCCATCTGATAAACTAATGCTAGTTAGAATGGACAAAAACATGTGTCTTCCATCTCGTAGATTCGATCGGCATTGCATTTCCAAGTGTTTTGGAGAGATTTATGTATGATTTTTTTCATATTATTTATTGCATATTCAATTCAGATTTAAGGTACTGCATGGTTGTCGTTTGCTTTTATTTCTTTCGAGAAACGTGTTTTAATTTCTGAGGTCGTTGTTGTATTGACAAAACATCTGAATTTTTCCACATGATATGGACCCAAATGTTGGGAGATTTTTAATTCATGTATGTGGACTTGAAGAATTTAGATCATCAGGTTGGTGGCATGCCCATGTGCAATGCATGGCCACCATCTCCGAGAAATTAGGGACGATGGAAGATGGCGACCGTGATATATAAGAGATCAGGGGGTAGGGTTGAGTGACGTGGCGCGCAAAATCCTGACCGCTTATTTTAAAAAGAATGCCCAGGATTAATGAAATTAAAATCCTAGATTATTGGAGAGATCCGGATTGGTTAGATATGATCAAGCTCGATATATATATATACACACATATATATGGATAGTGATAGTATTACTATCTATCTACTATCAAAAGGCATTTTAAGATTTTTTTATTTTTTTATTATTTTCTTTTAAGTATTTTTTTAACATCCTTAATCACTAAAAAAAAATTAAAAAAAATCAAATACAAAAAGAATAGTAAATGGATAATAACAAGATAGTAACCCTATCATTATTTTATATATAAATCGAAAATAAAAGCAACAGTACTTCGTTAAGAGTCTCGTTACTTGCAAGCGTGATGTGTCAATAATCAATAAAGTGGGTTCCATAATATGATAAAAGAGTAATGTTAGATACAAATTTTAAATAGATAAATTCCATACAAATCTTTTATAAAAAATAGATCCCACCAAGTCAGAATAATTTTTTTACACTTTTTTAAGATGAAGTTTACTTTTTTATAAGAATTTATATAAGATTAATCTATTTAGAATTTGTACAAATAATTTCTCATGATAAAAAAAGGGACCAAGTTTTTATTTTATCTAGAAAAGCTATCATGTTCCTTGAATATATGTGATCAGAACCCATAATTTTCTTAAATGAAAGGACGGTCCAACCAAAATGCATATGCTTGTCACATGCTCAAGAGACTCTTATGATTTTTATTCGAATTTTGTTACTTATTGTTTCTATACATCACATATTATATTTATTTTTTATTGATTTTTGTTTTATTATTTTTAAACTAATTGAATTCTTCTACTTATTATCTATACCAATGTTTTGAATACCGTATCGGACACCGTACCAGTCAAGATATTAAAACGAAATATTTCGATATCGGTATCGTTTCGGGATAGACGATATATGAATAAATTATATATATAAATTGTATTTCAAAATAATAGTCTATATATGAATAAATTATATATAAATACATATATATAAATTATAAATAGTTTAGTCTGAATTGAGAGTAAAAAAAAAAAAGTTTGTAGTTTGAAAAAATGATAAAAACAAATTAAAGGCCGAAATACAAATCGGTACAGGTTGAAATATAGACCGGTATTGGCCGGTATTTTAGCTGGTATGAAATATACGTAATACTTATACCAGACTAGTGGCCAATACGGCATATTTCGGTCATATTGGCCGGTACGGTACGGTATTTAAAATAGTGATCTATATACCAGATATTTGGTAAGAAAAAAAAGTATGGTGTGTAGAGATGATTAATAGAATTTTTCTTTTTATAGATGTTTGGAAGAATTTTCTTGCAAATCACTTTTTAAATATTAGTGCTTTAACATTTTTTTTAATAAAGAGTGATTAACTTGAGTTTCTTCTACAAATTGAATAACGAGATGGGCTAGTACTGCAAATGGGCTCAGAATGCTAATAACAAGATCGATCTCTACGTGAAATATGACGAGGGTCCTGCGTGGGCCTAACACAATTTATTTACAATTTTTTTTCCCTCCTAACAACAAAGTGAGACAAATGGAATCTATCCTTTTTTTTTTTTGAGAGAGAATTTGTAATGATCTGGTCAGTAACTTTAAGGTTGAGATATTAATAATTTTTATTGGGTCTAAATTATATTTAATAGGCTATATTGAATAAGTCTACGAACGATAAATTATTGAGATTGATTAGAGTTTTAATTAGGCTCAATAACTAGTTAAATACTATTTATTATTTATTGAACGAGTTAGAGTCCTTTATGAATTTCAAGATTTGATCATTAAAAATTTATTTCAATTTAAAATCATCACTGATTAAAATCTCCTACGCAATCTTAGTCACTACCAATCCTATATTAAATGAACTACTACATCATATTTTTAAATTCAAACTCTCTTATTGAATGATTGTGACCGAGTCAAACTCGAACTCAAACTTGTTGGCATCCTATTCCAAAAGGATACAAACAAGTCATTTTCACGTTAAAATTCTTTAATCGAGTCCAATTCAAACTGGTCGTCACCCTCTCCCAAATCTCTCTATAAATATCTCCATCTTGCATGTTATTTGGAAAAAAAACCATAAACCTCCCAATCCAGCACCGTGATCGATTTTGTGTCAAAACTTTTAGGAAGCAACACTACAAGGTAAGTACATTGATCATAAATTAGGATTAATATACATTAGTTAGTTATATATATTATTAGTATTAAAGACAATTCTTTGGAAGCCAATATATATGTACTGCAAGGTCCACCATAGTATGCTAGAATACTATTAAGTGGCTCTCATTGCGGCTGTGAGATGTAGGACTGGTGCACAACCTTGCACATATAGTTAAATGTGTGGGGTAGGAGTGGCAATATGTGATACGATCCGTAACCCAACAAGAACACGACACAAAATTAGTGGATTTGGATTTGATGTTAATGAGTTCGGGTCAAAACAGGTTGACCCGTTAAAACACAATTCATTAACGGGTCACTAATGAGTCAACCCGCTTAACCCATTAGTGACTTGTTAGATTTTTTACTTAAAATTACAATTATATCATTTTTAACCTAAAAACAAAATACCTTAATCCTATTTTATATTTCCTAACTCTATCTTTTAGTTGTCAATTGAGTCAGTTCTCACGAGTCACAATCGCCTCCCACACTTCTTATGGATTGTGTTTTTATTGTTTGTAATATAATTTTAGACTTATGTAGTTAGTTTTATAATTTTTTAGAGATATTGTGATTTTAAATTTTATGTGAAATTATATTAATTAGGTTAAATAGATTATTTGGGTCAATTCAACCCATTTACATAAACGGGGTGAAACGGGTCGAAACAGATCTTTTCGGGTCAATATACTTTTAATTAATTCATAATTGGTAAAAATGGGTGGTGTCGTGTTAACCCTTTATTTTAATGAATCGTGTTAAGGTTTGGAAATTGAACTTGTTAAGCTTAACGAGTCGTTTTCGGGTTGACCCATATCGTATAATATACATGACTTGATACGACAGGAACTTAATTTTTCACTCCTAGTGTGGGCCAATATGATAAGTAAGATAAGTCAAAACAAGTCATGCATGTTATAAGCATACATATTAGGGGTGTACAAAAACTATTCAAACCGGCCAGGACCGATGCAAACTAGCCGCTAGAGTATGGAACCAGCCGAAATCGGCAGAGAATAGGTTTGTCGGGGGTAGAAATAAGTTGAAACCGACATTAGCCGGTTCGGTTCCTGTTTGAATCTGGTTCAAATTGCTGAATTGGCTAATTTTATATATATATATATATTTATATATTTTAGCTAAAATGATATTATTTCACTTCATTTCACACGTATTATTTAGGAAAAAAAAATTTAGAATGAAACGACGCCATTTAGTTTAATACACCAAACGAGTCATTTCAATTTAGGGTTTAATACCCCCTTTTCCCTTCTTCTTCTTCTCCCGATTCTCTCTCTCTCTCTCTCTCTCTCTCTCTCTCTCATCATGACGCCAAGCCATTTCTCTCTCTCATCACACAGTCGCAACTTACACCTCCATTTCTGAATTTTGGACAATTTGCGATGCCAAAGGGACACCAATGACCGACCAGGATCACGCCAAAACCGACATCGTTGATTTTATCTTCCTTTATCGGCCAGTTTTAGTCGATTTTATCCATGTACAGTAGTTTTTGATTTGGTTTCGGTCTCGGTTTTTGATTGAAACAATCGATTTTCACCCTTAATACTTATGAGCAGTCATGATTTTAAGTTCTCAGCATGAAAATATTTTATGCAAATCCTTATGTTAATTATGCTTACGTTATGATGATTTTTTTATGGAATCATTGACTCATTTTAGTTTATTTTTATGTTTTTAAAACCACCACAAGTTAGAATATTTATGAAAGTAGAGTTGCAGGACGAGACTTAATCCAGGGAGGCGTGACAAAGGCCTAGATTATGTACAAAGATTTTAAGTTATGATTTTTATGGCATGGGCTTTGAGAAATTTTAATAAATTCTTCAGTGCACTCTCTTTTATGATCTAAGTATTTTAATAAAGAATTATTCTTATTTATAGAATCTTTGTACCTGACGCTTTCTTTAGAATAAAAGAAAATGTTTTTAAGTAAAGATTCAGTAGTAGTACTCTGGCTCTCGAGAACTTTTAAAAGTAACTTTATTATTAACATTGGGGAGCGGAGTGTTACAGAAATACATACTAGGCGTTTATATATTTGCATAAGACATTACAAGATGTTTGATACAATCTAGAACATTGTCCATGAATACAGAATCACAAACTAAACAAATTGTAGCTTTTGCTAGGAGGTGAGCCACATGGTTAACATCTCTTTTCACATAACAAAAGTTCCAAACATAAAAGTTTGACAACAAAGTGCGAGTATCCTATTAGAGATGACCACAATTACTATAGAAAATTTTAGGTTTTTTAATGAAGTTCACAAAATATTTAGCATCTCCCTCAAAGATAACTCTGTGAAAACCCAAACAAAAAGCAACAACCATGAAAGCTCTATAGGATTTAGCAATTTGAGGTTTAGGAGTTCCAGGTTTTGGAATTTGATTTGAAGCTATTACACAACAATTTCCATCACATAGGATAATTCCAATACCCATTTTCTATAATTCCAATGCCCATTTTCTTTCTTTGATAGCCCAAAACAATATCCCAATTTGCCTTTATACAATTTAATGTTAGGGCCTGCCAAACTTGAGCAGAAACTTGTTGTTGTAGAGTAAGGGGAAGTAGAGATTGAGTAATAGACTGAAACTCTTCCAAAGAGATAGTAGCCATCTGAAACAAATGAGAATGATGCTGGAAAATATCATTATACATAAATTTATTTCTTCTTATCCACAACAGCCTAGCAGTAACCATGAAAAACTCAAAATCTATAGCTTCTAAACACCCCTCTAGATAAATAACCAATTTCATAAAGCTTAGGCCAACAAGACTACATTTTTTAATCTTATTACAACAAAGACTCCAAACATCTTTGGCATAAGGGCATTCCTAAAGAATATGTTTCACAATTTCCTCTACTGCAGCACAGATAGGACAAAGATCATCTTGAAGGATACACTTGAGTTTGAAATTGCTTCTGGTAGGGAGGATATTGCAACAAACTTTCCACATAAAATTTTTTACCATGGGTGTTCTGTTAGAATACCAAACTTTCATCCAACATTTGTTAGTAACATTTTCCTGAGAAGAGGAATATAAAATTCTAGAATTTAACTCGAGTTGGAGGTGGTCAGCACTTTTTATAGAAAATCTCCCATCATTAGTACACCTTCATACCAATCTGTCATCATTTGCCAAAGTACTAAGACAAAGATTAGAGATCATTTCAGTTTAATCTTCACTAAAAATAGGCTACACCAATGGCTTATTCTATTTAGTTATGCTTGGAAGAATAAGTTCTGCAACCAAAGCATTCTCATCAAGCATTGAAACTGGTGATTGAATCCTATTAGTAATAGCTTTTGGGATCCATTTGTTCTTCCAAATTCAAATACTATTACCATTCCAAACTCTCCACCATAGACCTTCAAGTAATAAAGTTTGAGCTGAAAAAATACTTTTCCAAGCATAAGAACCATGTCTAGGTAACATAGCCTCAAATAGAGATGAATTACAAAAATATTTGGCTTTGATAATCTCTGTAGACAAAGAAGAAGGCTGTTGTAATATTCTCCATAGTTGCTTAGCCAGAATAGCTGTGTTACAAGCCTCCAAATCCCTAAAGCCTAAACCTACATTCCTTTCTGTGGCACTCATATGCTTCCAACTCAACCTATGAATCTTATGATCATTTTCCTTATGGGTCCAATAAAATCTTTGCATCATTTGATTAATATGATAGTAAAGAGTTTCAGGCAACCAAAATATACCCATACAATAGGTTGGAAGAGCTTGGATAATAGCTTTGAGTAATATTTCATTTCTAGCCTAGGACAAAAACTTAGACTTTCAACTATTGAGCCTCCCCCAAATCCTATCAATAATACCTTTGAAAGTAGTAGTTTTATTTCTTCCAACCATTGATGGCAAGCCAAGATACCTTTCCAAACAACCAGTGGATCGATGGCTTGATATATATTGAATAGTTTTCTTCACTTCCCATGCTGTGTTACTGCTGAAATGGAGAGATGTCTTATCTCAGTTCATTTTTTGCCCAGAGGTTCTTTCATAACAAATTAGAATAGCTTGTAATCTACTCCACTCTAACGAATATGCTTTAATGAAGAGCAAGCAATCACCAGCAAAAATTAAATATGATACTCGAACGAAACCTCTTGCAATTGGCACACCAGTAAGGGAACCATTCAAATGAGCATGTGAAATAAGATCAATGAACACCTCAGCACAAAGAATAAATAAATAAGAAGAGAGGGGGTTCCCCTTTCGAGTTCCTCGTGAAGGATGAAAAGCTTATTGTGGTTCACCATTAATTAAGACTGAACATGATACTGAGGAGACACATTCCATTATTAAATTTACCCATCTCTGCCAAAATCCCATTGTTTCCATTACAACCTTGAGAAAATCTCGTTTAACCCTATCATAAGCCTTGCTCATATCAAGTTTTATAGCCATAAAACCCTTTCTTCCTTTCAAGCAAGAATTCATAGTATGAATTGTTTCATAGGCGGCTAGCACATTATCAGAAATAACATGACCAGGATTGAATGCACTTTGGTGTATGGAGATAATTTGAGGTAGTATAAGTTTGAGTCTATTGTGTAATGCTCTGAAGATTATTTTATAAAGTACATTACACAAGCTGATGGGGCGAAAATCTTTCATTTTAGCAGGCTTTTTGATCTTAGGGATTAGAGTGATAAAGGTCTGATTAATGAAGGCTAAAAAATTTCCATAATTAAGGAAATGCAATACACTCTTATATACATTATCTCCAATAGTTTCCCAGTTAGCTTGGAAAAAAGAGGCAGAATAACCATCAAGACCTGGTGACTTATAAGGAGACATTTGATAAAGAGCTTGCTTAACTTCTTCCATTGTGAAAGGCCTAAACAATGTTGTGTTCATATCATATGTCACAACCTTCTCGAGTACTAATAAAACGGCTTCAATACCCTTAGGATTTTATGAAGTAAAAAGACTAGTAAAGTATTGTGTAAAAGCAGCCTTGATATCACAATTTGCTTTCAAGACCATCCCAGATTCTGATTCAATCTCACTAATATAGTTAATACCTCTCCTCTGGTTGGCACAAGAATGATAAAACTTTGTGTTTCTATTGCCAAATTCAAGCTAGTTAACCTTAGCTCATTGCTTCCATCTAAGATCATCATTTTCTAGTAATAAATTCCTCTCCAACTGTACTTCCCTTAATTCAGTCCAAGATACTTGAGAGTAATCATTCTGTAGAGCTTCTATGCTTGCCTCTATTTGCAGCAATTCTTTCCTTTCATCGACAACTTTATCTTTACTCCACCCCTTCAATGCTACTCGACACTTATTCAAAGAATAGTTTAGATCTGCCAAAGAATCAGATTGTAGTTCCCCATTATTCTAGCTATGCATAATAACCTTCTTAGAGCATTGACATTGGCTTCATCAAAGCTATCTTCAAAATGTGATGAAAAATACATGTTTTTCATAAATCCAAAACCTCCCTATCCATAACCCCACATTGGATTAGCCACTGGATTCATCAAAATAATAAATAATATTATTTTTTAATAATAATATTTTTAATTTTTTTCATATTTTACAATTACAATAACCATATGTACATTAATAATTTAATTTGATACTTAAACTATTGTTTCCCAACTAATTTTTTCCTCAACCTAATTACCCCAAAAACACATTTCATAAATTAATTTTCAAACCCAAGTAGTCTGCTGCATATCTCCATAAATCTAACTAACTCAAGTTGCAGCCACCACACAAAATAAATAACAAGCATCTTCTCTCTCGAGCAATCATTCCACAAATCTGAAATCATTTCAGAAATCTAACTAACTCAAGTTGCTACCATCTAAATATAGCCTACATTCAGATTAAACATTCAGATCAACATTTAGATCAATATATATTTCTGAACTCAAGTTTCTGCCATCTAAAATCAAGTCACAATTTACAATACAATTAGCCCACAAAAACTTAACCTTTCCAACATGCTATTGTTGAAGATCAAGTCACAATTCCAAAATACAATCATCCATTTCAAAAAAAAAAAAAAAAAAAAAAAGATCTCATAGTGGCTGCCCAACCACATGTTTATCCAAAACATGTGGCAGGGCAACCACTAATAGCTGGAAATTCGAAATCAATACCAACAGTTACACACCTCCATGAGGTGTGGATGGAGATTTGTCATTTGTACCTTCGGAATTATTCAAAGAGTCCTAAAAAAAGTTCCACTGAATATTAAGGAAGTAGGCTTGCTGCATGGAATTCATGCCAGAAAGATCCTTGCTCATGATCTTCACCTCGAACTTTCTCTTATCAAGTGCCAGTTGTGCACCTCTATCATGATCTGTCTTAATCATCCATGTTCTCCTCTCCGCCATGAACAACTGTCTATCCTCGGTCATTCCAGCTAACTCCATGTTGAACTCAGCATCAAATGATTCTTGGGCCTTCCGCTTCCTCAAGTTATATTTCTCAGCTTTTTTGTCTGGAGGCCTCTCAACGTTCTCCTCCATAGTCTCGTCGACAACTTCACTTGACTGCTCATTGGCTAGACGTTTATCATGTGGCCTTCTCCTCGTATTCAGTGAAATCATGTGTTGGTGCCATTTGGGTTGGTGTCTAAAAAGACACCAACAATGCTCCAAAGTGAAGTTTCCCTTCCCCATCTCTTTGTACATTATTTTTGTCTTTTCAATTTGAAATAGTGAGGAAATATTGTCAGAAAATAAATCTTAGATAAATAAATATATTATTAAAGGAAAATGGTACATACATGGTCTTGCTCGTTAGTATAACTCGGGCGCAATGATTCTACCTATGCTAGGAATGCACAAAACTTATTTGTGCATTTTCAGATCATGGACCAACGATTGATCAATAACCCTATCGAATGGTTCACAGTATTTGGTTTTTTTTATACTCATGATAAAAATCAGAAATTCTACCCACATTTGAGTGGATTTTTTTATCATTATCCCGTATGACATCAATGCTAATGTTAAGCCAACCAGAGACAAGTAAGTTATCCTCCTCTATATTGAAAGATGCATCTCTTTGAACTTTTTTTGTCTGAGGCCTCTTTTCACAGTGACAGGGGATTGTTTGGACCACAACATTAGAATGTTGCGTGTATGTTGGAGTGCTATTACAACCTTCTTCTATACTTTATAAGAGAGTGGTGAAGAAGGGTCCTTCTCGAATGGAGTGTCCATCCTTTAAGAATCGTAATTTTTAAGTTGTTAGACAAGGCAGCACATACAAGACAACACAAGAAAAAACGCTACAAGGCAGCACAAGAAAACGTATATATAGTAGCACATTTTTTTTTCCTATAATAGATAATCCAATTTAGATAAACATTTAAAAAACATATCAACTCCTACAGCATGTTGTTGCACCATTTAGATTAAACTGTTTGCTCATGAACATAACTAATTTGATGCATGCATGGCAAACCTTCGTATGCTTTGGAAATCAAAGATTTATGTAATATGGTATAGATGTAAAAACTTTTTTTTGACAAAAAACAAAGTATTGACCAATGTCTTGGAAAAGAAATCCATACTTGTGAAAATGGTAAATATTCCAATCAGAAAATATGAATGCATGGCCTCTTAAAAAGTTCTTTCTTTTTGTCTATATTATGCATTTTGCAAGATTTAAGTGGAATGAATAATTTTATCAAGAGGCATGCCATGAGCATACAAGTTATAAACATGGGGATTGAGAATTTTGGAAAAGCTCTGAAGAATATATATATATATCCAATCTTTAAAAAGTATTGGCCAGTTCTCCATACATTTTAATAATTCTTTGATCAGGCCAAAATAATTCTCCACAAATCAAAATATGAGACAACCTAGAAAATTAATAAGAAAACTACAAAATATGAGACAGCCCAACATAACTCTCCATACATCAAAATTAATAATTCTCCATGCATCAAAATATGCCCATCTTAAAGTGACAAGACATGCCAGAAAATTGTTAAGAAAACTACAAAATAATGCGAGAAACTAATGAAATGGCTACCAATGAAAGGAAAAACAAAGTCAAAAATTTTCAACAACAAGATTTACCAGTGACTCAACCCCCCAAATTCTAACAAGAAATAAAAGCTAATAAAAATATAAATATACCAACCAATAAATTCAAATTTGGAAAACGGATTTTGATGAAACATAGAATATGCACATAAAAAAAGAAATAAAAGCTGGCGGCGCCTAAGAAAGACTGAGGGTTGCTTGACAATACCTTACAGAAATACATAAACCCAATACCCATTTTCGAGTGGCTGCTTGACAATTCGCAAGGCTGAGGGTGCCTGAGAAACTCAGCAAAAAAATCAGAAAACCAAACTCCGTTCTATGCATGCTGGGTTGAAGCAATTTTTCCCAGCCATTCACCGAGAGCAAAAGCCCCAATGAGCTTGAAATCTCACTAATTTAGGGTTGGAGGAGAAAATAAAGGAGACGAATCAAGCAGAGAAGAAGGTTGCACGAGGAAGCCAGAGTACAAAACCTCAAACTAGTGTTTCTGATCTCTGATTCTGCGTGAAGAATTGAATATGCTTAGAGCGATTTGGTGTGCTGCGAAAGCGAGAGAAAGAGGGAAAGGGAGAGAGAAAACACGCGGGGGAGGAAAATAAAGTGAGAGAGGGAAAGGAAAAAAGCGTTGTGGGATTAAACTGGAATAAAAAACACATTTGGTTGGTGAGTAGTAGCACGCCAAATATAAAGGAACCGAGTGTTTTACAGTAGCTCAAAGTTTCCAATTTATCCTTTGGCTAATAAGCTATATTTTGCATTTGACTAGGCTTTTGATGAAGTAAATGCCAATGCTCTTACAACTATCATCCATGTTCCAACGTGCCTTAAATTTCTATAATTTCCTTCGAAAAAGATATGCCTCACCATTAACTAAAAAGCAACTTAAAATAGGAGAATGATCTGAAGTTGAATTAGGCGGTATGTGTAGGAGCACTTCCAAAGAAATTAAGCCACTCATTATTAGCAAGACTCCTATCCAATCTTTCCAATGTAAAAGTAGCATCCATTTTGTTGTTGCACCAAGTAAATTTGGATCCCTTATAGCCCATATCACATAAACCACTATCCAATAAAGTATTATGAAAATCCTTCATTTGTTTCACTAATCTACTGGCCCCACCTTTTTTCTTAGAGAATGATAAAATTTCATTCAAGTCATCCATGACAATCCAAGGGGAAGAAATCCCCTTACTTAAAAAATCTAAGTAAATCCCAACTCTCCATTTTGTTTATGGTGATTGGACACCCAAAAAAACCAGTGAAAAACCAACATGAAGTACTGCTTTATTATGTAACTTGAACATGAACATGTCTTAGAGAAAAATTAATAAGTCTGACATCGAAAGTATTATCCCAAAATAAAGCTAAGCCACGACTAATACACACTATCAACGGTTAGCAAATTATTATAACCTAACTTCAATTTTAAAGGCTGAATACGACCATCAAACAATAAAGTCTTCATTAAAAACAACAACTTTGGCTTATATGCCTTTACCAGATGGCAAATACTACGAACTATTTGAGAGTTGCCAAGCCCTTAACAATTTCAGCTTATGAGATTCACTTGTGACGGTGGGTTTGGAAACCAACCTCCGCCAATAATACAAGAGAAGAGCCATGATCACCTAATCTCAAGACACAAGATCTTTTTATAACCCCTTTGGAGGAAACAGCCCCGAGTGAAGACAAATCAAGATGGGTCTTTACTTCCTCTTAATAGGCAGCATAGATTAGGTTCTCAATTTGGATGCATGGTGTAGGGATGCTGTAGCCATACGCTTCCATTTTTTGTTACTATCTTGTTGGGGAGAAATTTCACAATGAGCAGAACTCACTACAAGACTTTGAGGATTATTGATATCCATAACATTATTTTCAGTAGGAGAAGGTGTAATTGAGATAAGACAAGGCTTCAGAGTAGGGACAGTGACAAACTTATCAAGCAAAAGTGAAACCTCCGAATTTGTCGCAAACAGTCCAAATGAAAAACCACCCAACCTACCGGTAATCATTCTTTGAAATTTAGTCTTATCCACAGAAGGAGTAACTGCCACTGTATCTACAAACTGTTCATTAGCCTTTGTAGATTGAATCTCACATAATCTCAAAAGATTATTGAACTTCTTGCCACCAAAGATGGAGCCTGTATTGTAGGCCTCATCCATGCCCCATACGGAGTCTACCAACACTATGTAAGGTGTTTGCAGTTGTAATTTTGCATCCTTCATCTGAATGAGTAATAACCCCACAAAAAAAATAGATTTGTGGGAGTCTCTCATATTGAAAGGAATCCATATAGATCTTCCTTGTATAATCACAATCCTCCCCCGAGATAATGGCTGTGTTACATTCAGATGCCACACTCATCAACATCAACCTACTGAACAGTACTAATTATTGAGCCAGTTTGTTCACCAACAGTTTTATTCATGTAACCCAATGGCAGATCAAGTTTGTAAGCTACTTTCTCAATCTTTTGCATGATTTTGAATGGTCCATAATATCGAGGAGAAAGTTTGAGATTCTACTGCATAGCCACCAACATGTGGCCGTAGGGATGCAAAGGTAAAACCTATCTCCCTCCTGGAATTCTCTGCCAATCAATTTGTGATATGCATGCATTTTCGTCTTAACCTGTGCTTGCTGTAAATTTTCCTAGACTAACTTGGCAATGAGCTCTTTGCTTTTGAGTTCCTCATCAACTACTTGTACCCTTGTACATCTCATCTCATAAGGTAACACCCGCGGTAGTGGTTGTCCATAGACAATCTCATAAAGTGAGATCCGAGTAGAGGTATGCTTTGATGTATTATAAGCATACTTAACTAGCGGCAACCACCGAGCTCAATCACATGGTTTATCACCAGAGAAACACTGCAGGTAACACTTTAAACCCTCGTTCATTATTTCGGTCTAACCATCCATTTGTGGGTGGTATGCTGAACTAGATAATAAATTTGTGCCATTGATCTTGAATAACTCTTTCCGAAATTGACTTGTGATTATGGGATCCCTGTCATTGACGATGGTTTGGGGCATTCCATGCAATTTGAAGACGTTGTCTAGATAAACCTTGTTTACGGTCAGTGCTGTGTATGGGTGTAAGTGGGACATGAAGTGAGCATATTTACTCAATCTATCAACCACAACCATAATGTTAGGGACCTCGGTCAAGTCCCTAAACACTATGATCTCCACGCCAAGGCTCTCATTGTGATGACCGAATCTCCATTCCTCTCTTACTTGATTCTCGATCAATGGTGGCCAGGATGACCATTTTGGTATGGTGAGGTTATGTGTTTAGGCTATGATTGGTGGGAAAATGTGATGAAGTGTATGAGCTACAATGGTGTAAGGGGCGCATGGCACTAGTGAGGAACTAAGGTTGGCCCCACTTGGAAATTAGGTTTAGGGTTTGGAAAATGGTGATGGACGGCTAGGGTTGGAATTAAGATTTTGGAATTAGCGTTTGGTGTTGGGCGACTAGGGTTGGATGAGTTGGGTTGTTGAGTCATTTTAGGAAAGTTTCCTAAAATCTTGGAACTCAATTAGGAAGTGTATATGGCTGGCTATGAAAGATAAGATGGTAAACTAGGGTTCTTAAAATGTAGCAACACTAGTATGGAAAGTAGAGTGGGCGGCTAGGGCAAATCCAAATAAGGCAAGTGATTGCCGAAATTTGAATTGGGATTAGCAAGGATAATGTGTTTCAGTTGGGGGAAAAAGATGAAGCAAAACAATTATGGAAAGTTGACAAACACTATGGTTGGTTGACTATTCTAAGAATTGCAAGGTATGATTCTCTCTTTGGGATTCACGAATTTCACCCAAAAAGTCCAAGTGCAATGACACCGGTTTGTGATCTCTCAAACAATAATCCTCCCTCTAGGGTATTTGTCAAAAGATTCTAAGGCAAGTGAATGATGTCATATTTATAAGTAATACAAGTTGGAAACCCCCAATAAATCTCTTGAAAATAAATAAATAAACTAATAAGATAGTGGCATGGACTAAGCTTGGCCATGGCATGCATAGGCCCATGGTGGGCTAGGATGGTGCATGGTGGTCTTCGGGCTGGTCCATGGCTAGGTGGTGCGGTATGGCTTGCTGATGGTGAGCCATGTGTGTGCGCTGCATGGCCCAGGCTGGTGGCCTGGGCGCTGGCTCTGCATGGCCCAAGCTGGTGGCTTGGGCGTTGAGGCTGCAAGGCATGGGCTGGAGTTATGCGCTGGATGGAATGCCTGGTGGACATGCCACTGGCCTTGCCTACAAGGCATGGGCTGGAGCCATGCGCTGGATGACATGCTTGTGAGGGCATGCCACTAACCTCGTTGATGTGTTGGATGACATGCCTAGTGCTGCGCTGCGTGTGGGGCCTGCGGCACCTGGGCGCGCGCAGGGCCACACTGTGCATAGTAATGCGTAAGGGCTTGCGTAATGCCGCGTACATGGGTGCGCTGCTTAATAACCTCGTTGGCCCGCATGCTGGGCGCCCCGTGTGTGCCATCACGAGGGCCAAGGCATGCATGCATTCTGGGCGCCCCTGTGTGTCACTACACGAGCCAAGACATGCTTGTGGGTTAGCCAAGAGGCATGGTCCCATCATGACTAGGGCATCTGTGGCATCTCTAGAGGCAACTCGACGTGGGGTCTAACAATCCCCCTCTCTTCAAGTATATCTTTGCCCTCAATGATAAATTCAGGAAATTTTTCCCTTATATCATCATAATCTTCCCCAGTAGCCTATTCTTTTGGAGCTCTACCCCACTTAATCAAAACTTGCCACACACATTGCCTCTTTCTTCCCCTTGAGATAACCCTATAATTAAGAGCCTCCTTTGGTTCTAAGAGCACCTTTATAGCTGTCACAAATTGCTATCACAAATTCCTCCCACGTATGGATTGAGCTTGAGTCCATTAACCAACAATACCAAACTTGGGTAGCTCTTCCACAATGAGATTAGGGTCACCAATTCTTTTGTTGGGCACGATTATATGGAACACCGAGTGTAGTTTTGAAGTTGGAGGAAGTTCCAACCTATACGCCACTTCACCCAACCTCTCAAGTACTTTGAAAGGTTCATAGTACTTCTTGGCCAACTTCAAGTTAAGCTTATTTCTCAATGTCATTTGGCCAAAAGGTTGTCACTTTAAATACACATAATCTCCCACTTCAAAGGCAACCATTCTTCTACCCTCATCATAGTAATTTTTCATTTTTTGTTGAGCTTTAGCAAGCTCATTTTTCACATTTACTAGGATCTCATCCCTAGTTAGCAATTCTTTTTCAATTTCATCATTTTTAGTCATGCCCCTCTCATAGTTCATCAATATTGGTGGTGATCTTCCATAAACAACTTCAAACGGGCTTTGTTGTATGGAAGCATAGAATGTAGTGTTATACCAATATTCGACCCAAGATAAATAATCACCCCACTTCCTTTGCTCTTCATGGCAAAATCATCTCAAGTAATGCTTAAGTGTTCTATTAACCACTTACGTTTGCCCATCAGTTTGTGGTTGAACTAGCCTTCAACTTGCTCCCTTGGAGATCAAACAACTCCTTCCAAAAGGAACTCATGAAAACTGTATCCCTATCCGTGACAATGCTAAATTTCCTTTCCAACAAATAAGGTCTTCACACCTTCACGGCATGCACAACCGCAAGCATTTCCCAAGTATAAGTACTCCAAGCCTTCTTCATAGGGCCAAGTGCTTTGGAAATAAAGGCTATTGGTCTTTTTTATTGAACCAAAACAGCCCCTATCCCCTCACCACTAGCATTGGTGTATACCTCAAAAGATTTCTCAAAGTTTGGCAATGCAAGTACGTGAGTGGTAGTCATTGCCCTCTTTAATACATCAAAGGCTTCTCTAGCCTCTTGTGTCCACTCAAAGTTGTCATTTTTTTAACAAAAAAGTGAGAGGCTTAGCAATCAACCCATAATACTTGACAAACCTCCAATAGTAACCGGTCAAGCCCAAGAATCCCCTTAAGGCCGAAACATCAATGGGCAATGGCCAATCTACCATAGCTTCAATCTTCCTTTGGTCAACCTTCACTCATTCTCCTGAAATAAAATATTCCAAATACTCAAGTTCTTTTTCCTTGAAGGCACATTTGGATCCCTTAATGAAATAAATGATGTTCTTCAAAGATCTTCATTATAATCTTCAAGTATAGCTTGTGATCTTCCACGGTCTTGCAGTAAACCAATATATCATCAAAGAAAACCCACACAAACTTCCTCAATAACTGCTTGAAAATAGTGTTCATGGCGGCTTGGAACATGGAAGGAGCATTATACAACCCAAATGGAATAACAAGGTACTCCAAGTGGCCATTATGGGTTCTAAAAGCCGTTTTATGCACATCTTCTTCCCTCATACGGATTTGGTGATAACCTGCCCTCAAGTCAAGCTTTGAAAATATACTAGCCCTATGTAACTCATCCAAAATTTCATCAACGGTAGGTATGGGAAACCTATCCTTGATGGTAGCTTCATTTAATGCTTTATAATCGATACAAAACCGCCAAGTGCCATCCTTCTTTCTCACCAACAATACCGGTGAAGAAAAATGACTAGTACTAGGCCTTATCAAACCTCCCTTCAACATCTCCTCAACTTGCCTCTTAATTTCTTCTTTTTGAAAGTGAGCATACCGGTATGGAGGAACATTAACCGGTTTACTCTCATCTACCAAGGCAATGCGATGATCAAAGGGGCTAGTAGGTGGCAAAGTAATTGGCACCTCTAGGACCCCCCAATAGTCTCTTAAGACCTCATGGACTTCCACAGGCAGCAAGGACAAGTCTTTCTTCTTGCTCCAATCTTCACTCTTTTCAACCTAAAAAATAGCCTCTTGCCTTGCTAGAATGATAGCAAAGTAACTAACTCCTCCTTTGCACAATCTTTCAAACATAAGTGCTTCACAAGACTTTACTTCTTTGGACGTCAAAGTTGTCCACAATTTCTTCTTGAACCCGATTCTAAATTCCATGGTCATTTTATCATAGTCATTCACAACCTTCCCAATGTCTCGAAGCCAAGCATTGCCCAAGACAACATCTAGTCCCACTAGTGATAAAACATGTAAATCCGCAACAATCCTCACCCCTTGGACATTCATCTTGACCTCTCTCACAAGGCCTTCACTCTTTAGCTTGTCTCCATTGGCAACCTTCACCTCAAATAGTTCAATAGTGGTCGGCTTCAATCCAACTTTAGTGACAATTTTGGAATTGATGAAATTGTGAGTTGACCCACTATCAACTAATAAGGTAACCTCAAACTTGCCTATCCATGCCATGACCTCATAGAAGTGGGCTTTTGAACACCGAATATGGCATTAAGAGACAACTCGGCATCCCCTTCTTCACTAATAGATTCGGCTTCCTCATTTTCAAATTCATGGTTTGAAGATTCTTCATGTTCATCATCTTCAATCATAACAAATGCCTTACCCGATTTGCAAGAATGCTCTTTACTCCACTTGTCTCCACACTTGAAACACAATCCCTTCTTAATTCTCTCTTGAACTTCCTCTCTAGAAAGTTTCTTCACCTTATATGGCTTAGGCTTAGAACCACCTCCACTCTATTTTCAAGGAGTTTTGGTTTGCAAAGTTTTTGAAGCTTTACTCCCTACATCCTTGGAAAACTTTCTCTCTATGGTATTGCACTCTTCAAGGATTTCGGCCATCCTCATGACCTCTTGAATTCTTGTAGGTTGCTTCAACTTAATTATAAATGTACCCACAAGAGCCTCTTCGAACCACCCTCTCACAAAAGTTTGTAATTGTCGAAACTCTTCAATGTAGTGGTGGACTTTGCCTTCTTGCTTCAACTTGGCAAGTTGCACATGATGATTAATGGTGGGTGACGGGCCAAATTTTAATAAAAATTCTTTTTCAAACGCGGTCCACCCCAATCTCTTCTCATCCTTCTCATATTCATCATGAATCCATCTCTACCATTTGCTAGCTTTCCCTTCCAAGTAAAAACATATCGTTGATACTTTTTCTCTTCTCGGCACCTCATAAGTGTGGAAGCAGTGATCCACCTTGTCAAACCATTCATATGGATCTCCCCCATTGAACTTAGGGAAGTCCACCTTAGGTCTCTTGGGTCCTCGGTCTTTAGCCCGGTTTCCCCTTCCTCTTCCATGATTGCATCCATTCCTCTCATAAATATTGTGTCTTCTATCACCACAATTATTATGGACCCAAGGCCTCTCTTCATCATAAGCATAATCGGCCTCATGGCCATCTTCAAATCTTGGCATCTCATACCTCACGTCTTGATGTCATTCTCTAATGCTCGGGCTTCTATGGTGACTTCCACCTTGAAACCATCTTTCAACCGCAACATTATCATGTTCAACACATCCACCTCTTCTTAACTCAACTCTTGGTGGCTCTTGTATTGACTCGGACACACTTGTTTCAACACCATCAACAAAAACATCTTGCCTTTGTCCATTAGTCTCATGCCGTGGGGCTTGGCCTTCAATCATTCTTCTTTCAATTATTTCAATACTTAAATGTGTTTCTCTTCTCATAGTCTCCATGGCTCTTCTATGCTCTTCACTATCTCGAGTATTCACATTCAAAGCCATCCTTAATTCGGCCATAGTAGTATTGATCTCACTAAGAATGTCCATGACTTTGGCATTGTGCTCTTCAAGCACCTCAATTCGTTCCCGATTGGAACTCGTGTTCAACTCGTCTTCTTTATTGCTCTCAGACATGGCGCTTGCAAACTAAACACTTGGAACTCTTGCAAACTAGTCTTGCAAACTGAATTTTCTGGTTGGAGTAGCTTGGACAACAATGTGCACTCTTCTTGGATGGTAGGAAGGCCTCAGAAAGTCCAACCTTGAGTTGTCCACCTTCATGGGTGGGCAACCCCTCTTGCACACTCACGGTCCAACCTTGGATCCTCCACCTTCAGGGGTGGTCGATCCCTTCAAGAGCACTACTTCGTCCTCCACCTTAACCCCTAAACTTCGTATTTCACAATCAACAACAAAAAATAAATGGGATCCAACGAGGGTCTCCCCCAATCAATTCACAAAGTCTTTGGGTTAACGCGTCGTTTACCTCTCGGAGAAGTTAGAACTTCTCAATAATCACCATCAAATATTCTCTCAACGAAAGCATCAATTAATGTTAGGGACCTCGGTCAAGTCCCTAAACACTATGATCTCCACGCCAAGGCTCTCTTTGTGATGACCGAATCTCCGTCCCTCTCTTGCTTGATTCTCGATCAATGGTGGCCAAGATGACCACTTCGGTAAGGTGAGGTTATGTGTTTAGGCTAGGATTGGTGTATGGAATGGTGGGAAAATGTGATGAAGTGTATGGGGTACAATGGTGTAAGGGGCGCACGACACTAGTGAGGAACTAGGGTTGGCGCCACTTGGGAATTAGGTTTAGGGTTTGGAAGATGGTGATGGACGACTAGGGTTGGAATTAGGGTTTTAGAATTAAGGTTTGGTGTTAGGCGGCTAGGGTTGGACGAGTCGGGTTGTTGAGTGATTTTAGGAAAGTTTCCTAAAATCTTGGAACTCAATTGGGAAGTGTATATGGCCAGCTATGGAAGATAAGATGGTCAACTAGGGTTCCTAAAATGTAGGAACATTAGAATGGAAAGTGGAATGTGTGGCTAGGGCAAATCCAAATAAGGCAAGTGATTGTCGAAATTTGAATTGGGATTAACAAGGATAATATGTTTCGGCTAGGCAAAAAGATGAAGCAAAACAATTATGGAAAGTTGGCAAACACTATGGTTGGTCGACTTCTAGGGTTCAATGGATTGGAAGAGCAAATGGATGAAGAACACCAAGTACACAAAGATGAACACTCAAGAACAAAAGTAAAAATACTTAAGAACTTGAATGAACAAAGATAACAATTCAACAATTGATTTACGGATTGCACAACTGTTAAATTAACCTCATATATTGATCAAATGATAAAAACAATAATAACATAACTTGGATTCACGAATTGCACCAAGTTGCAAGTACAAGATAAATGAATCACACCTATTCAAAGAATTGCAAGATGTGATTCTCTCTTTGGAATTCATGAATTTCACCCAAAAAGTCCAAGTGCAATGGCACCGGTTTGTGATCTCTCAAACAATAATCCTCCCTCTAAGGTATTTACCAAAAGATTCTAAGGCAAGTGAATGATGTCTTGTTTATAAGCAATACAAGTTGGAAACTCCCAATAGGTCCCTTGAAAATAAATAAATAAACTAATAAGATAGTGGCATGGACCAAGCTTGGCCTTGGCATGCATGGACCCATGGTGGGCTAGGATGGTGCATGGTGGTCTTCGGGCTGATCCATGGCTAGGTGGTGTGGCATGTCTTACTGATGGTGAGCCATGTGTGTGCGTTGCATGGCCCAGACTAGTGGCCTGGGCGCTGGCTCTGCATGGCCCAAGCTGGTGGCTTGGGCGTTAAGGCTGCAAGGCATGGGCTGGAGTCATGCACTGGATGGCATGCCTGGTGGGCATGCCACTAGCCTTGCCTGTAAGGCACGGGTTGGAGCTGTGCGCTGGATGGCATGCCACTAACCTCACTGATGTGCTGTAGGTGGGCTGGGGCATGCTATTGAGTGGCATGGCCCAGGCTGGAGGCCTTGGCGCTGGCAGTGTTGCGCTGCATGTGGGCGTGCACGCGAGCATGAGGGTTGCGCGGCGCATGGGCGCGCGCAGGGCACGCGCAGGGCACGCATCGCAAAGTAATGAGTAGGGGCTGCACAATGCCGCGAGTATAGGGGCGCGGAGCAGTGTTGCGTGCATTTCCATGCGCATGGGCGTGCGACGCATGTCTACACACATGGGCAAGTGCCCACTAACCTCGCTGGCCCGCATGCTGGGCGCCCCGTGTGTGCCATCGCGCGGGCCAAGGCATGCATGCATGTTGGGCGCCCCGTGCGTGTCACTACATGAGCCAAGGCATGCTTGTGGGCTAGCCAAGAGGCATGTTCCCATCATGACTAGGGCATGTGCGGCATCTCTAGAGGTAACTTGACATGGGGGTCTAACAATCCCCCTCTCTTCAAGTATATCCTTGCCCTCAATAATAAATTCAAGAAATCTTTCCCTTATATCATCACAATCTTCCCAAGTAGCCTCTTCTTTTGGAGCTCTACCCCACTTAATCAAAACTTGCCACACACTTTGCTTCTTTCTTCACCTTGAGATAACCCTATAATTAAGAGCCTCATTTGGTTCTAAGAGCACCTTTATAGCTGTCACAACTTGCTGTCACAAATTCATTCCACGTATGGATTGAGCTAGAGTCCATTAACCAACAATACCAAAGAGGGCCTTGCCCTCCATATGAAAAAAAACTATTTGTAGCTTTTGATCATCTAGAGTATTACAGTAAGAAAATAATTGTTGGGCCCTAAGAACCCACTCCATTGATTCAGAACCATCAAACTTAGAAAAGTCCAACCTAAGAGTCTTAGCTTGAATTCCCCCATTTCCATCAACAAAGGATTATTATTGACCTGACCCTTGGGATTAGAGCCTTCTCCAGATTGTTGATTTCCATCCACGACTGCCAACTGATCATAACTGGCGGCCAAGTTGTTAATTTGTTGTAACACTGCTTCCACCAATTGTCTCTGTTTGTCTTGTTCTTCTCACAGGTGTACAGTTTCCCCCTTTAGAGTGGACATAGCTGATAAGTGTGTTTTTTAATTACTCTTTTATTTATGAAATGTGTCAATTTCTTTAAATTCTATTGATTTTTATTTTATTTCTATATATTTTTCTTTATTTTCTTGGATTTGAATGAATGAGAAGATTTAGTGCCAAAGGAGAGCTTTTTGGTACAAAATAAGAGACTACGGATCCAGACCGATGGGAGATGATAATATCTGAAGAGAGTCGAGGAGATTTAGGCGAGGAGACCTGATGGCGACCAGACTTTCCGACAAGACTTCGGGCAGTTAGATTGGGCGACGAGTCTAAAAGACCAACTTAAAATATCAACCTAAACAACATCGTGAGCAATAACTAACAAAGGTTTTGAAAGTAATTTGGATCAACAAAAAGAGAAAGAAATCACAGAAAGAATCCACAAGAAGTCCAAGTTCGAAACGCGCTAGGAGACAAACTGAACATACTTTAGTGTTTTTATCATAACTTTCTACTCACATATCCGATTGATGCAATTCTTGATGGGTTGGAAAGATATCTCAAAGGGCTACACATTTACCTCTAATAAGAATTTCTAAATTCTAAATTCTGAAACTCGTACGAGGCTGCCAATATAGATCCTAAACGTTAGGTGATGTTTTAGGCGGGAATCATGAAAACGTTAGAGTTTCTTTTCTACCATATATAAGTATATCATTAGCACGAAATTGGGGGAGAGAGTCTGATTTTTGGAGTCCAAAAGTCCAGAGTCCAATTTCTTAGTTTTTGTTTTTATTCTTTAAGTTTCTTTCAAGGAGATGGATCTGGAGAGTAGAGGCAATAACCGTATGTTTCATCAACTGACTCCAATTGAGAACACTTGTTCTATTCTTTTTCTTTTCAGTGTCATTATGAACTAATTTTATTTTCTAGAACTTTAATGTAGTCTAGTCTTGAACACACAATTTATATTCTAAGTTATTTTATTTTTAATATTTCCATGATTGAGTGTTTATTTATTGTTTGTAATGCTTGCAATTTTCTAACTAATTATTGTTCGATCTATTGAATCTCAATGAGACCGAGAGGTAATTTGTGATTAAGAGATCTAGGATTAAATACCATTAGTTGAGTGAAAGTATAGATACTTTATTGTGATTAATGTGATTTTCAAGAAAGATCCAAAGAACTTAATGAGTCGCAAATTAGTTAAATTCATATAGAGATATGATGGGTTATTAGTTGGAGATATTTTTAATATTATTTGAGGGAAGATATTGAATAGTTAAGAGAATTTTATCATCAACTTAGAATAATTAGAATTCTATAACAAGGAAAAATATATTGTGTGAGATTTGTTATGTGAAATCAAACGCTCTAGATTTATTCTTATTATATTTACAATCTTAGATTTTAAGCTTTTTTATTCTTAAATTTATTTTTGTTAAGTATTTCAATTTAATTTAGAATCTTTCCATTTTTTCGGTTTTCTAAATAGTAATTAATTTAGTAAATTTCAGTACTCAATAACAAAAATTATTCTATGTGGGTTCGACATCCGTTTTCTTTAAAATATTTTACTACTTGTTATGATTTTGTACACTTACAAATATTTTCAGCATAATAATAGCTTCTACAAGTTGAGCATGGTGGGTACCCTTGATGTGATGAAGCTATTGTTATGCTCAAAATACCTGATTTCGCAATCTCTCTTGATGTGGCCTGGCTTTCCACAACTCCAGCAAGTGATCTGCTGCCCAGATCTCATCTTGCTCTTGCCCCTGCCCCTGTTCTTGGAGCTTGATTTGTCATATCTTCTGCTCCGATTGTAAACATTCAAGGCCAATCCCGAGCTCGAGAACTCACCAGAGTCTCTTCTACATATCTCTTCTTCAAGAATTATGTCACGTATGTCATCGTAATTCAGTTTCATCTTACTGGTTGAACTACTCACTGCCATCCTCATGGCCTTCCAACTATTTGACATCGATGCTAACAGAATCAACACTCTGATCTAATCATCAAACTCAATCTCTCCAGAAAACAATTGATTTGTGATCATATTAAAGTCATTCAAGTGTTGACTTGGGCCACAAACATACATTTTGGCATCTTCATATTGAACAACTTCTTCATCAAATTAACCTTATTATTTGTTGATGACTTTTCATACATACTTGACAAAGCCGCTATGAGATCCGCTGAATAACCCTTAGAACCTGTCGATCCAACAGATTCCACTTAGCATCGTCTATGCTCTTCGGTTTCTTTCCCAATAGTAGAAGATGGAGTCTCTTCCTATAGAGATAGTCATCGATTTGCATCCTCTAATACCTGAAGTCAGTGCCATCGAATTGCTCTATCCGGGTGCTTTTAATTTGTCTCCAACCATCATTCTCCTTCGGACCCAAACCTGACTCTAATACCAGTTGTTTTAATTTTATTTATCAAGACAATTTTCTACCAAATGGTGGGGTAGATTGCAAATTTTTAATAGTTTAAGAAGATAATTACCAAAATTAAGCATTTTGGAAATGACTATAAACTTGATGGTATGTTGAGATAGTCTCTATATTTATGAGTTAATTCAATTTTTAAATTGGTGTGTAGAGTACATAACTTAAATAGTAAAATTTGATTTGTAAGATTTAAATTTAAAAATTTATATTTCAAATCAAATTATATCGTATAAATATTTTATTAGATGTACTCTACACACCGACTTGATATTAGAATTCTTCCTATATTTATTCCTTAAAAACACGCATTTCACACAAATTTTATTTAAGGTAATTCTTATATCTATCAACTTACTTTCATAAATACCAACACAAATTACATCCCAACAAAATTTTATTAATATAATTTCTCTTTTTCATTATTGTTTCACAAAAACCAATCACTCTAACCCAATGAATCAAGAGAAATTCTATTTGCAGTCCTTACTTGGAGACTGCATGTGCAGGCCCTTCATTAAATGAGAAAAAATATCATTTTAAGAGGGATAGATTTGTAATTTTTAAAAAAATTAAAGATAAAATTACCTAGGCTTGTATTGCAGTCCCTAAATGGGGACTGTATCTAGCATTTCTCATGAATCAATGCTAGTTTGGTGAATAACTAGGGATAGGAAGCCTACTTTCACTAACCTTTGGACATCTTCTTCTGTACACTTCAATCTAATAATCTCAGTCAGTGTACCGCAGTTCACATCCTGCTTAGTGCTTAACGACACCAACACTGCAGCCAGTTCCAATACCCAGATCCGAATACCCAAAATGGGCGGTAATTTCCGCAATCCCCTTCCCTTCAACTTCTTTGCCATCTCTCTCACTGAATTAATATTCCAGGGTTGGTTTATGCTGATCCCAGCCTAATGAAACAACTTCCGTTTGGCAATTGGTTTATATAGGTGCGGAATCGGAGTCGGAACCCGCTTATCCGTATTCGAGCTTATGGCTCGCTCCTGACCAGAGCAAGCGATGGGGCGAGCTATTCTTCCTCTGCTACACTCCCTTCTGGCTCACCCTCTGCCTAGGGATCGTCGTACCGTACAAGCTCTACGAGGTTTTGAACCTTCTAATCATTGCCGAACAATTCCATTCCATGTTTATACGTATTTTTCGATATTAATCTAAGTTGCATTTTGCATATGATTAAAAATGGAAGTAATGGGCTTTTAGTCAACTCGGGCGTTGTCCATTTTTAGTCTCTCTCTCGCTCTTTCTCAGTGATAATCTATCAAACTTTCTTTGAAAAGAACCATTTGGTGATTGACAGAGCTTTACCGAATTGGAGTATCTAGTTCTGGGTTTGATTTCGGCAGTTCCTTCGTTCTTGATACCGGTGCTATTTGTTGGAAAGGTACACTCTTGACTTTATTTCCCCAATTTTGAATTACTTTTTTTATGTGTACATTCTTCATTTAACCACATAAAATGATCTTCCCTCCTTTTTAGTGGAGAAATCTATTGAAAATGGTTGCTGGGCTACACATCACAGTTGCTTTTATCATCTTTATAATATTAGCTGAGGTAATATCTTTGTTCTAGATGAAATTGCACAGGCCGATCAAATTCAGGTTTACGTAGGGAATAAATTGTTTTTTTGTTGACTTCTCATTTGTAAGCTTTCGTTTTCAAAAATCTAATAAAAGCTAGGTTAACTGTCACTTAGGCTAAAAAGCAGTAGGGAATGGTAGTTGGTTGCTCAAAGCCGTCTTTTGGTGGTTGCAATGCCTAATGGAGGTAAACCATAATCTTTTTTGTGCTCATATTTTTTTTCTTGGGTGTTTTTTTGCAGGCTGATGGACTTATATTTTGGAAGGATCGTTATTGGGTCAAGGCAAGTTTTTTTCTTGTTTGGTTATACTTGTCATGTTAATGAAAAAGGTTACAGAACAATGAATATTGTATCTGAGTCATGCATCTTTTGGACTACCTGTGATTTATTTTCATAAATGATATTCTTTTTTGATGAACTTGCCTTAAATTTTTGTAAGCTTGTATTTGCACTTGATATGAATATGTAAAGTTAAATACGTGCTTAGCTTGCATTCCTTTCGAAGATGACTTTTAGCCATATTTTCTGATAGAATTGTATGATCACGCCATGATAAAAGTATCAGCTGTTTCCTCTCCTGTCTCTCTTATCTTTGGCAGCCAGTAGTTGATAGAAGAATTTGAGAAGAATATCTAACAGCAGGGATTTCAAATTTTGATGTGATTATCAAGGGAACCCTTACAATTAAACATATTGAGCACAAATAGTTTTTAATGTAATGATTTGGTGAAATATGTTTGTGTTGGGTTAATACTTTCAAGCTCTTTTTTAGAGTTAGAGCTTTTAATCGGACTAAGGAAAATTACATGAAAATGTTGTTTGTATATGTTATTTCAATGCGTTGAGTTGTCAGAGATAAATTGTCTTGTCACTGATAAGTAATTGCCATATAGCGGATGGGAAATAATGTCATTGAACACGCAAACACTTTGATCAGACTATAAGCTGGATTGATTTAATGAGTACACGCCATGGCCAGGTTTATACAAGAATTCTTTGGCATTTGAATGGTGGTTATCACTCATCTGCTTATTATAATTATTCAATCCGCTCTAATTGCATACATGCCTCGTAATAAGGTAGCCCGAAGATTCATTCTTGTATTACACTTGTTCTTTGTATTAAACTTAAAACTTATCTTCCTGGCAGGCCAGCCTCTGGATTATAATCTTTAGCTATGTGGGGAATTACTTTTGGACCCACTATTTCTTCACAGTTTTGGGGGCTTCTTATACCTTTCCATCATGGAAGATGAACAATGTAAGCCACGAAACAGAAAATCGTCTGACTACATATTATCGTTTCTAAAAATTAATTTGTTTCTTTGCAGGTACCACACACAACTTTCCTTCTCACACATGTTTGCTTTCTGTTTTATCACGTTACATCGAACATAACACTTCGCCGACTACGGCATTTTGTTGCTGACTTTCCAGAGAAAGTTCAATGGATTACTGAGGCTGCATGGATTTTGGCACTTGCCTATTTCATAGCATACCTCGAGACTTTAGCCATTTCCAATGTATGTTATGACACTGTTTTCGCTCCATTTTATTATCAAGATCTTTCATCTAACCTTACATAGATTTGGAATATATGCAACCTTGGAATGTGAGTGGGTTAAAGGTAGATAAATTAGAATGTTGCAATATTACCAGGACTTTTTGGAGGCATTATATCTTCACAATGCACATTATCTACAGCCTTATCAATGGTATCAAGAATCTAAGAATCCAAACCCACTGAATATGATTACTAGCGAAATTGCTTGTCGGGTAAGTTCCGACCTGCACGAGAGGCATAACGATCTGGGCACGGTCTCGGAGAGAGACTTGGTGAAATAGACATGTCTGTGAAGATGCTGACTACCTGCACTTGGACAGAAAGACCCTATGAAGCTTGGCTGTTCCCTGGGATTGGCTTTGGTACCCCTACGAAAAAGAAATCCTTAAAATACTGATAGATGCTCATCAACACACAGATGGTAGGCTAACTACATACGTTGTCCACCCCACCTTGGTAGTTCATGTTTCGCGAAGCTCGTGGGCGGCAAAAGGACTCCAACCAACGAGCTACAGGAGCAAGCCACCAGCTACAGGAGAACCAGGAACGGAGAGCTTCTCCCCCCCCCTCTCCCGCCTGACTCTTTGGTCTTAAGAATGCTGGTTTTAAGCGGTATTGGGCATCAAAATTTGGATATTTGTAGATCAGGAAGAATATACCTATATTGAGGAAACACTTTCTTGTTTATTCTTTTCATTACTCTTATGAAAGTCTACAACTTGTATAAAAAAACTACTATGAAAATCTACAATGCATAGAGAATGATCCTTTATGTTGAATATGTGCAGTTCCCTTATTATGAATTTGTGGATCGTTCATCCATGTACAAAGTTGGGTCCTTATTTTATGCCATCTACTTCATTGTGAGCTTCCCCATGTTTCTGAGGTAGGGATTTAACTACTAGTCAATTTGAACTGTTTAAGGTTTCCTTCTTCTCTAAGACTTGCATAAATTCATTATCTGATCACATTGCTAGAAATAGGAATGTCTTCCTCGCCTTGACTAATGTGAGTGCACATTCTGGAAAATGTCCTCTATTTATCTGAAGTGGAAAGAATACCATAGTGTAGAATATACCTTACATATCTATAGGTATATCCATGCCCAGATCGCTAGAAAAAATTTATACATGGGATTCTCTTAAAAAAATTACATATTATTCTCACCTATCAACATTATATTTGCCTTTCCTGATGGTAATTCATCTACATGTGCAGAATTGATGAGAAACCAGGTGATCCGTGGGACTTACCCAGAGTGGCTGTTGATGCTCTGGGTGCTGCAATGCTGGTTACAATAATACTTGATTTGTGGCGCCTGTTTCTGGGACCAATTGTTCCCATGTCGGAGTCAAAACAGTGCCTTCAACCTGGACTGCCATGGTTTCCAGGACATGCCAATGAAACTTGACACACATGGATTTGCAGGACAGGGAGAGACCTGGGTTAACTTTCCAGCCATTGAAGTAACCAATCTCTGCAATTTCTTCTTGTTGATTCTTGTAATGCGTGCTGTACCTTGGTAGTTGGTAGGGACATTTAAAGAATTGTATAAGCAAATGGTGAAAATTAATCATGTAACCATTGGTCCATCTCTTAACAAGTTTCCTTGGTACAACCAGCAGTGCCTTCCACTTCAAGCCGTTTAATTCGCAGAAAAACTTCTACCATTACAAAAATTTCAAGAAAGTGAGCACAGAAAGCCATATACAGATCCTTTTTTAAGAGAGAGAGAGAGAGAGACAGAGAATATGAATTGTGGTCGTACCCGTAGAAGAATTGGGATAGAAAACATCTGATAAATAGTCTACTGCTTAGTGTGGGAATGGGCAAGTGGCATGGCGTTGCATGATGTTCACTATTTATGGGAAGAGGGTAAGAGTGGGTGCACCGGTGTGTTTTTTTATATCTAACCAATACGCTGAGAGTAATGCTATAATTTTACTTATAATTTTATGAAAAAAACCCATTTTATTATTTATTAGTTTTTTAATATAAATTTTGAATTTTAATTTTTATAATTTTCAGCACATCAATAACACTTCGCACGCATTATTATGTTAGTAAAAATTATAAATGCTGCTAGTGAAACACAGTAACAAAATAAAATAAAATTACAATAAAATTAAAATTTAAATAGAACCAATTTGAACTAAGGTACGAGAGAAGATTTAACCCCTCTTTAATTTATAAAATCTCAAATGAATCGGTGCGGCAAATAGTGGTGGAACGAGACATTTTTTAATAGGGGGCCAATTTTTTCAAATGTGTAATATTTATATAAAATAGTATTAAATAAATTTGAAGTTTAATTCCACGATAAATCATAACTATATATAAAAGTTGCATTTCGGTAAAATCATCTTTAAAAAGAACTTTCATTTCGAAGAAAGAATTTGTAATTTGTCATCTACATGTACAAACGTGATTCTCAAAAACGCAACTTTTATATATGGTGAAATTCAAACTGGAATTATATATATATATTTTCCATAAATTTTTAATATAATTTTATTTTAATTGAAGTATTTCTATAAAATAATTTATAGAAATAAAGTTGTTTATATAAATAGTAAATACCTCTAATTAAAAACATAATTATATAAATAATTATAAAATAAATTATACACGTGTCATTACTCAGACACAGATGCTAATTAAAATGTAGGAAGATCTTCAATCTTCTTGTTGTACACGAAGAAAAGAGAGAGATTTCTATTAGCCAAAAGTCTATTCGGCTCCCCATTATTACGAGAAGTATATGTGATTCTCATTTTCTGCTCTTAATATCCTTTTGGTAATGAAAAAGATATTTATTTACACATTTAGTATATGAACTTATGTTGTTCGAATAATAATAATAAAATAATTAATTTTTAATTATTTTTATAACCATAAAGAGTTGAAAACTTGAAAGTAATTATAAGCAAAAAATATTATCGCGACTTTTTACACGAATTTGAGTCTTTGAATGATAGAAAGATGCATAAAAAATAAGTCTACAACAATTATTATTATTTTTTAATATCATTAAATACTGAACAAATAAATGATGTAAATCTTTTTTTTTTTTTTTAAATACCTTGATACATCGCTTTATGGGCAGAGCGGAGTTGTAGGTAGTTCAGTGCTACAATGTCTCCTCAATTTGCCTACTTGGTCTGCCTCCTAGTGCAAATTGTCATTTATTTATTTATTTTTATTTTAAACATTTTTTAGACATGTTTCAACATTTTTTAGACATGTTTAAATTTTTTTTAAAATATATATAAAAAAATACCAATAAGTTAATAGTTGCTTCTAGGGGTGGGAACTATGTTGTAGATTGGGGGTGCCCTCCAAAAGTTTTAAAAATTAGTCTTATATATTGTATAATTACAATTTTAAGTGTAAATATTTTAAAAATATTTAAGATTGCCCCCAACACTCGAACACATAGTATATCACTCAAATATCTTTAAGTCCATTAATATAATAAAAAATAATAGTTGCAGTCGTGAGTGTGCAAGCGATACATAATCATTTTAAAAAAAATGAATAAATACGGGATCCACATGAAAAAAATTAATTTTTTAATAGTAGACCTCACTCTTTTTCAAAGTGATTGCACGGCCTTGGGCACTCCATGACTCTATTTAGCATTATTCTAATATAATATCCTTGATTTGACATCTCTATCTCCCTTTATTTGTCTTTGGTGTGCATTGTGCGATTTGTTTAGTTTCATATCAATGATATCATATAAGTTTTTCTTATCTTTCTGAAGTTATATAATTACATGATTTTTTAATTTTATTTTCTCATCTGGGTTATTCTCAACTTCATTGAGTTTCTTGACTATCACCTGTACATAATCTTTCTTTACAACCTTTGAGATATTTTTAACTACATATTAATCATTTAACTAATTAGAAGAGTCAAGAGAGTTTATCTAATAGTTAAAACAAATATGGAAGATTCTTACATATGGGAGGCATCAAATTTATTTAGCAAGATGGTTGATGAGACGTTTCTAGAGAGATAGAGAGAGTATGTGAAGAATTTATTTTCTTTTGTGAAAAATTTATTAGTTATTCACGTGTTGTTTTTTGTTCACTTATTAATAATAATATAATTATACAATAAAAATCTAACGACTTTTATATTATTAGATACTTTTTTCAGATTTATTATTGATCTATAATTTTTTTTAAAGTTTAGAAAAATATGAGTAAGTCGAGAACAATTGTATAATTTTATGACGTATGATTATTTTTTTATATAGTCACGTGCAAAAAGTACATATTACTTATGTTGACACATACTGTACACTTTGCCGATCGCCTCCTAGACACTAAATTCTAGTTCTGTCTCTGGTTGCTGCTTCCTTAACTATTTAGTAAAAAAAATTTAAAAATAAATTAAATGCATGATCAGCGATTAAAATGAGGTAGCGTAATAGTATTAATCTTATTTATTTTAGTTTTTTGGTTGAGAGAAATGTAATTGGCTGAGGTGGGTTGTGATCGAGGGCTAGGCGAGAGGGAGGGCAGGGGGTGTGCATGCATGGGTTTTGTAATAGCTATGATTTTGAATAAAAATGTAAAGAAGAAGATGATGGTGATTAAATGTATTATATTGATCACTCACTATCTCTATTGAAATTGCGTAAATTAAGGCCTGCTTCGAGGGAGGCTTCCCGTGGCCACCATTGGCCTCACGTCGTGTAACATGTTTAAGGTGGTGCTTTGGCACTGCGGTCAAGCGAGGTACATGTGCTTTTAACTTTAGCCCATTACACTGCAGCCTTGTCGTCCTAATTAGCTTTATTCCTGGGGCTAACCTGATCTCTTTAAGCAAAGATTGCTTGCACTAGAGGGACATCCAAACACCTCTCTCTCTCTCTCTCTCTCTCTCTCTATATATATATATATATATATCTCTACCTCTATCAAACTTTAAATAGATCTTCCAAATTGAGGGAAATAATAATAATAATAAAAGGAGTAAAAAACATGAAATTAGACACGTTAGACATAAGACTACTAATTTTTAACGTTAGGAATGTTCGGTTTTCAAGTTTGTGATAGTCATGTCATTTGGAAAAGTGGTGCTTATAAAGCCAAACAGTCACCGATCTTCTCCGACGTAGATCTCTCTCTCTCTCTCTCTCTGCGTGTGTGAAGTTTGAATCCCATAGCTAACAAGTCTTTTCCCATTTCCTATTGTGAGTAGGTTGCTTTTTCTTTTCCGTTTCGCCACTTCTTGTATTCCAAATCAACAAAGTCTAACCCTCCCCAACAGCACTCGCCATCAAGAAATCCTTCTCCAATATCATCAGGTACGTACGTAATTTCCACTATGTACTGTTTACAATGTGTGTGTGTATCTCTTTATATAAATCATATCAGTACAAGTATGCATGAGAAAATAATATAAAATGAAATAAACGGTTACATGATACAGCAGTGCTGCACTACTAACACAATACAGACGAAGGAATATTTCTTGAATCTTCTATAGCTGAGGTGGATGCACATGGCTGAGTGAATTTTCTTTGGCTGTGCACCTTCATTGCTCTAATTTGGCTGTGCACTTGTATTGCTTAGGTTGATACGTATAAACACAAACTTTGAAGGATAATTACTTGAATTATATGGTTTCAATTGCTGTAATTTTGTTAGACATATATATAGAACGCCCCAAATAATCTTCCTATCTGTTTCTATTTATTTATTGATTACTGAAGTAGATTCCTCAACTATTTTGGATTTCCTAGAACATCTGATGGCGGATGCCAACAGAAGCAATCAAAATTCAACCCAGATTATGGATGCAGAAGGAATTGCATCTAAAATTCATGGAAAGCTTGTCCAATATCGACCACCACCACTATCTCAGTGTTCCATATTTAAAGTGCCCAGTATGCTACGCAGGGATCATGAAAAGGCTTTCACGCCGGAGGTAGTTTCGATCGGTCCATTTCACCGCAACAATACGCAGCTGCAAGAAATGGAAAATAATAAGCTATGGTATTTGAAATGCCTCCTCAATCGAACAAGAACTACGGAATTGAAGAGCTTGGTAGAAGCCATCGAAAGCATTGAGCAGGATTGCCGTAAATGCTATTCAGAAGTGGGTGATCTTACAAGAGACGAATTCATAGAGATGATGGTGATTGATGGTTGCTTTATCCTTGAATTCCTCTGTAGATACAAGGCCAGAGATAAGCTGGAAAGATATGAAGAACGCAGATGTATGGATACATATAAAGAATTAGAGCTCGGATGTTCGGAAGTATATTTTCGAGAAATATCGATGGAACTAAAAGGAGGGGATGATCCCGTGTTCAAAACGTCTTGGATGCCAAGGAAAATAGTAGCAGACTTGCTTCTACTTGAGAATCAACTTCCTTGGTGCGTGCTCGTCTGTTTGTTGAACCTCATGACCAACTGGAAAACAACTGATCAGTACAAGAACTGCCTACTTGATGATCTTGTTGCCATTCTTGTTAAGGAGTACATAATATTCTATTACGGCCAGCACCAGTTCAATAGGCTTGGAACACACAAGCATTTACTCGATTGCTTCCGAAACTATTTAGTTGGATCATGCACTATAAAACGGCCTGTATCTCCGCCTGCAAGCTCCGTACACCCAAAGTGGATGCCAATTAAGTCCGTGACGGAGCTTTTGGACTTTGGAGTTGGTTTCTTTCGTGCTCCAGACGGAGCAAACTTCCTCGATGTAAAGTTCGAAGAAGGCCGCAAAATGAAAATGCCAGCAATAGTTATAGAGGAGAACACAGAATCTTTGTTTAGAAACCTCATCGCATTTGAGCATTGTGATCCGAGGAAGGGCTATGAAATCACGTCTTATGCTGCTCTCTTGGATTGCCTGATTAAGTCTCCCGAAGATGCACGTCATCTCGAACAGAAACATATTCTACGAATTATTGGTTTGAGCAATGAGGACAGGGCAAGTTTCTTAATGAGGCTGCTTTATAATAATGATACCAGTTTCCATGGTTTTCTCTACTCAGACCTCTGCCACGACGTGAATGTACAAAATTTATTCCTCCAGATGGACGGTATGGGCAGCAGCAAGTCTTAGGCGCGATTATTTTAACGAACCAATGGAGTTTGTTAATAAGGCTTCAAATCAGCCAAGTAAATTTAGTTGATCTCAGTGTGTATTTCTTTCAATAAGTAGGTCTCCTTTGCATTTTTTTTTTGTCAAACTCGAAGTGCTAGCTGCTGCTATTTGTAATGTTTCATTAGTTTGCATAACCCAGCTTGTAATAAAGTTTTTAATATTTGTATATAGCATTACTTTTGTTGAATTATTTATTTGAGAAGTGCTACATGCATCAAAAGATTTTATAAAAATAAATTCACAAATTTATATGATTTTTTGTGATATGTTAAATCTATTTTATGATAAAAATAACTTTATAATTTGACGTAAAGTCATATGTCAGTTTGTCAAATTATTTGTATAAAATTTATTTACTGCTAAAATATTTCTCTATGTATTTTAAAATGATGCTATCCAACAGGTCCTTTTCTAAGGAGTGAGGAATTTTCTCTCTGTCTCAGACAGAGAGCATTGTCTTCCTAAGTGACTAAGTGGAGTCTGGTATTCATGAACTCAACGGATCTTTCTACCCTGTGGGAAGGACTCAAGCTTACAAAAACTAAAGATGAAGCTCTAATTCCCTACTCTCTCGCATTGCCTTTATCCTCCGCTTGAGGTAGACGCAATATTCGTTCATGTGCCCTCCACATTGTAATAGGCACAGAAGCAACGAAGCCTCCTACTATACTTGTTTCGTTCGAGATCCCTTCGTGAGCATTCTTCGCTCTTCGCTCATATATGTTGCTTTAGGGTGTCACCCTTGGGAAGACACTTCTCCTTCCCTCCCTTGTTTGTACGAATAATTCCTCACCTTTTGCTCATTTTCAAGATTTTTGTTGCCTTTGGCCTCTTTTGATCCATGCTCTGCTTGCTCCAATTTAGACTCCCTAAGGGTAGTCAGGACTTTTACGGTGTTTTTGCATTAATGAAGCCATCGGTCCTATCCATGAATTGTCACAATGTCGTCAGAATTCTTTTTGCTAGCTCTGCCATGAATGAGCTTTTGGGCCAGATGCCTAATAGAAGCGTTGCTAATGCAATCTTCTCATCCTACTCATCTGCTATCATACGCTCCTTATTGAACTTAGTTAGGTACACAATGAGGCTCTAATTCTCCCTCTGTTTCACTGCAAGGGGATATGAAGCCGGTCGTCTCCTTCGCCTGCTCACCATGAACTAGGTTAGGAATTGTCTGCCCTGCTCTTCAAAGCTGTCAATAGAACTCGGTTGTAAGGCTTCAAACTAAGCCCTTGCCACTTCCTTAAGGGTCAAGGGGAAAACTTGACATGCAACTTCTTCCCAAAAACCGTGTAGTGTCATATGTGCCTTAAATGTTTCCAATTGCTCAATCGGATCCCCATATCCATCATACGGCTCAATTTGGGGAACTTTGAACTTAAGCGAGAGTGGTGCTGTCATGATGTCCGCACTACAGGGCAAGTTCGTTGTGTTGAGTAAGTCATCGATCGACGAGGATGAGCGTATCCTTTTGGCCATCTTCTCGTACTTAACCATGAGGTTGTGCAGGTTGTCATGCATCTTCCTCTTCTCTTCTTCATCAAAGGTTGGCTTGCCACCACCATGGGACTCTGCTTCGTTCTTCTCGTCGTGGCTAGACCCCACATCTCTTCGTTTTAAGGCCTAGATCTCCTTCCGGAGGTTCTCTATTTCTAAGGTCATTGTTCTTAGTCTTTCCTTCATGTTTGCAAACCTCATATCTATGTTGTCGTTCATTTGCTTGCCCACAACATTGGCTTCTTGGTCTCGGGTTACCTAAGAACGTGTTGTCGCAGGCATGCAAAGACACATTGAATTCCGTCAGATTCCATAGGTGGCGCCAAACTATTAAGGACGTGTTTTGCAACCCCCACAACTGTGCCCATTCCGTTCTATAGAAATTAAGAAGGCTAGCAGAGTCTCTCCAGCCTAGTGATACCTCTTATGCATAAGTTAGCTCTTATTAGAGTGATAATTGATTATACAGAAAGGAGAAAGCTTTAGATAATATCAACGTACCATATCATCAACAGTGCTCCCGACTTGATGATCTTGTCTCCTTTTCTTTTTCCGAGTATAAAGTGTTCCCAGCACCTAACTCAGCGCGCAGTCATGAAAAGCACACGCATTTACTCGATTGCTTCCGAAACTGTTTAGTTGGATCATGCACTGTAAAACGGCCTAATCGCTTAGCACCCTCAGAGCGGAACCCAGTTATGCCTGTGAAAGAGCTTATCCAGCATGGAATTCATTTGATAGCTAAAGACGGAGATAACTGCATCCTCGATGTAAAGTTCGAAGAAGGCAAAATGAAAATCCCAGTAATAGTTATAAAGGAGAACTCAGAATCTGTGTTTAGAAACCTCATCGCATTTGAGCATTGTGATCCGAGGAAGGGCTATGAAATCACGTCTTATGCTGCTCTCTTGCATTGCCTGATTAAGTCTCCCGAAGATGCACCTCATCTCGAACAGAAACATATTCTACGAATTATTGGTTTGAGCAATGAGGACAGGGCAAGTTTCTTAAACAGGCTGCTTCATAATAATGACACCAGTTTCTATGGTTTTCTCTACTCAGACCTCTGCCAAGACGTGAACAATACTTGTCACTCCAGATGGACGCTATGGAAAGCTACTGGCGCGATTATTTTGGAAAACCATGGGCGCTCATTACTTTCCTTTTGGGAAAGGACCATGGGCGCTCATTACTTTCCTTTTGGGAATCGTCCTTTCTTTATATCTTTCCTTAATACAAACAGTTTTTGCTATCCTCTCCTACAAGGCTTCTAAATCAGCCAAGTAATTTGGTTTATCTGATCAGTGTGTGTATTTCTTTCAATAAGTAGGTGTGTGTACCCATCTCCGCTTTGGCGGTGTATGGGGTTGGTGCACCCTACCTCGCGTAGTCGGAATATGGGTTTTGTCATCAAGTTATTGGTTTACTTTGTCGGAGACAGAGATGTGTACGACGAATCTCTTAGACTTCGATCTTTAGAGTTCTGTCGTCTGGGCTTGACCATGTCAGCCACGAAAGTGTGCTGATGAGCTATTAACGTTTGTAACTGACTTTTTAAGTCAAAATTGTATGTCCTTTTTATGAATGGAATGTGACCCTTTATTATCAAAAAAAACAAAAAAAAAAGTAGGTGTGTAAGTGTGGATCCTTTACATGTTTTTTTTGTCAAACTCGAAGTACTGCTGCTATTTGTAATGTTTGTCGATGAAATAAACAAGAAAATGTCGTATTACAATATTAGACATAGTATCCATTTTTTATTTTATTTTATTACTAATGCCATATTAGACATCAATTTCTAAATTCACATGAAATTCAAAAATAACTTCAAAAAAAAATCAAAATATAAGCAAATAGTTTTAGAAAACAAAAACTAATTGGATGGCCAACTCATTACCCACCCCACAACAGCGGGTGGGTGGCTCTTCAACTAGCGTTCTGGCCATCCCTACCATACATTATTATCATTATTATGAAAAATGTTATCGATACCGATTATTTCTACGGACAAAGAATCCTGATTCACTCTTTTTTTTTTTTTTAAAATTTAATGATTAAGTAAATATTTTTAAATGATGTTGTGAATTTTTTTTAAAATATTTAATGGAATTAAAAAAATGCATAAATGTAGAGACCCACACTTGGTGGCCTTAACACTGCCCTATTATTGTTATTATTTAATTAAATTTTAGTTTTTTTTTTAAAATTAGTTTTTGGCATTTTATCATATGATAGCAGCTTATTCACTTGAATAGCCACTGCACAAAATCAATCAGCCTTCGGTCTATTTTTAAACCTATTAAACTCATCACTCTGTTTGGGATTCCCTACTCTATGTTATGTCCAATGCTAGACGACAATCTGTGTGAATGAATGCCAGTGGTTTTTGCACCTTCTACTAATTAAGATCTAAATTAAAAAATAATATAAATTATCACAATGCCTTTACAGATTGATGTCGTTTGCCCAATAAAAGAGTCATAGGAAAATCGACTCTCCATTTCTCAACTCCTTCGTAAGAGACAACATGCTGTACTCAAGCTATCAAAATCACCATATATATCATCGAGTTTGTTGACAGTATATATACTCTACTCTTCTTGTTTGACGACTTCTAATTGACTCTCTCCATGTCCCTACACAAATCATTTGAACCTTTGATGAACCCTACATTTTTTTCAGTCGATTTATGACTCAGATCATTAGCCACCACGTTGCCCTCGCTGCTATGAGAGGTAACTGTGCAATTGTAATCTTTAATGACTTTATCAAATTAATATCTTCTAAATAAATACAATTCCAGCAAGTTTTAGATCAATAGTGGGATAGATTCACTCATAGTCCATTTTGTTGGGATGTTTATGTTAGCAACCCTTCATTTTTTAGCGAGAAATCGATGCTGCCTGTGGCACTGTCTCCCTACACTTGCCTAGAAGTCTCGCGACATCAACACCACCCTTGCCCCCAACAAGGGCTGACTCGGGCATGGTCTCAATACCACCTACAGCGCTGGCCCCCGACCTGCCACTACAAGAAATTTGGCATTTTCCAGCGATTTTAAAATCGTCCCAACAAAAATCGCCACAAATATAGGTTATTTCTGGCAATTTTTAAGTCGCCGCTTAATTTCGGTGCGATGATGGGAAATCATGGAGGAAAAATGTACAAATTATTTTTTGCGGCGAAATTGTACTTGTTGTGGCGATTGTGTCGTCACAATAATGTTCTATTAACTGTAGCTCATTAAATTTCCGTTGATTAAATAAAATTGCCACAATATGTATTTTTTGCGGTGAACATTGTTGCTGTAAAAACGAATGCGCCCATTTAAACTTATTTGCGGCGAGTCAAAAGCGCCGGAAAAGCTCATTAAATTTAAAACCCCCACCTTAGGTTTTCCCCTCATTTCGTTCCCTCCTGCAGCCGTCTCTCCCCCTTTACTCTCTCTCTACCCAGTCCCTCTTTTCCCTCAAGTCTCCGCCGCGCACAGCCTATCGCCAACGGCCCCAGCACGCCTCCGCGACCTCACCTCGACGGCCACCCCCTCCTTCTCCCCCAGCCCCCACCCCAATTTCTTTCTGGCCTCACCTCTCTCTCTCTCTCTCTCTGATTTCTCTATATCGCCGTCGCTGGGGGCGCCGTTCGCAACCACCCACACCTCGACACCGTTGCCAGTCTTCCGTCGGAGCCCCTTCTCCTCTACGCCTAGCCCAGCAACCCGAGGCCCTCCCTTGCTCTGTTTGCAATCCACTGCGACCAAATGAGGAGGAGGCGCGGGGAGTAGGGCAGATGAGGCAACTGAGGCTTGCCAATTTTATTGGGTATTTTCTGTCTTTATATATTGTTGGACAATATTTATTAATTTTCTGTCTTTATATATTGCTTTGGACAATATTTTTCTGTATTCATCCATGATATCAAAGTATATTGATTTTTTTACTTTTAACTTTTGGATCATTTGGTATGAAAGAGATGTATATAGCTGACCTCTAGCCAGCTGGGGGAATTGCATTTTACTTGAGCACTATGGGTTATGTATGTCATGGGAATTCATTCGGGCGGCTTGAACTCTAGAGTGTGGGAGTTAAGTATGTCATGTGTGTGTATCCATTAATGCGTATGATCACTAAGCCAGTACTCATGACTTTATTGATGTTGCCAAAATATAATATATCTATATTTGGTTAATAATTCTCTTATAAATCCTAGTAGTACTAGTGCAGTATACATGTGGTACTTAGATTAATGGCTGGTTTATATATATATATATATATATATATGAAACTTCAAACATTAGTAGTTTAATACATGATTAGCTGAATGATTAGTGAGTACATATATAGGTTAATTCATCCGGCTTTCTCGAAAAGGGTGTTTAATTCATCCCATCTATGCATGGGTAAGCAACCTTGAGTGAAACCAAACATCTCTGAAGTATTTTTAACAAAAGGAATACAAGGTTGCTGATTATCTTCAGTACCATATATGACCCTATCTTGCAAACTGCCACCTAGTCTAAGTTTCAAGGGGGAAAAGGCTGCAGCAAGATTGGAAGGAAAGTTTTAGATTCCAATAGAACCATTAGAGAAAACAAATGAGTATGCCATGAAGAAAAATCATGTGATAAATAAAAATCTCCAAATGTTTAGGTGTTCTCACCTTTTATGGCATTCAACAGAATATTGTTGCCAAGATCTTGCACACGACAATGATGCAAACACCATCACCAATTTGACAGATTTTCCTTTTTCATATTGAATAGGAATAGGTTTTCAGCTCAAACGAAAACTGTAAATTTCTGCATTACATATTTATAGTGGTCAACTAAAAGTGCATCATTTTTCAAAAATTTCTGGATATAAATTCCTCCAGAAAAGAAATGGTTGTGTTGTATTAAAAAAACTTCCTGAACTACATCGAGCCCACCAACCGAAGATAATTTAAAATACAGAAAAACATGATGAGAATTTAATAGAAACCGATGAAAAAGCAAAAACAATATGACTGCACATTAAAACTGATGTCCTACTACTACCACCTGGTAATTTTTTATTTATTATATACATATATATATATATATATATTTATATGATCATTCATCCCCGAGCTCTTTAGGACATGCACAACTCTGCATTCTTCATTTATACATGACCTCGAAAGAATTATATGGTTTTCATTCTGCACTTCTTATGTTTATGGAATAGAAATCAGGTTTGTGCACAACTCTGCATTTTTTATTAAATTTTACCATCTCCAAACGCAATTGTTAAATGAGATACCAAGAAGTTAAAAGAGATTCGAGGAAAATCTAGCCAACAAACTTTAAAGAAATTCCAGGAAATTTGGGAAGTAGACGTCAAAGTCGTCGTCAAAGTGTGAATTATTTTAATTATTATTATTTTAATATATCGTAAAAGAAGATTTATAAGGGAGTAAAAAAGGATTGATAGTGCTAGCTGTTGATATAGCGAGCATCACCTTACCCACCTTATCTAAATTCCACCCCAAAATATGCTAATTGTAACTATCAATGATTCAATTTGTAATGTTTGTCGATGAAATTAAAAAAAAAAAAAAACTGTTGTATTACAATATTAGACATAATTAATTCCGTTTTTTATTTTACTTTATTTAATTACTAGTACTTCCCATATTAGACAATCTCCTTTTATAATTTCGCATCAATTTCTAAATTCACATGGGATTCAAAAATAACTTTTAAAAAAATCAAAATTATAAACGAATAATTTTAGAAAACAAAAACTGGATGCATGTTATTTTTATTTTAATTAATTTTAGCTATTATTTTCTTTTAATTATTTTTTGGCACTTTACCTAACATCCCGTAAACTTATTTGTTGACGTGGTAGGGGTCGTTTCATTAGTTTGCTTAACCCTTGTAATAAAGTTTTTAATATTTATATATATATAGCACTTTTGTTGTATTATTTATTTGAGAAGTGTTACGTGCATTAAAAGATTTCATAAAAGTAAACTCACAAATTTGTATAGTTTCTTATGATACGTTAAATCTATTTTATAAAAAAAATAATTTTATAATTTGACGTAACATATCAATCTATATCAACTTGTCAATTTATTTTTATAAAATTTATTTGCTGCTCAAATATTTCTGTATGTATTTTAATATGAGTCTATCAAGGACATGTGCATAGGACTGATTAAAAAACTCCAAACCCCATAATATCATTGGTGAGAGAAGATATGCGCTCCCAACTTATCTAAATTTCAAACCCCCATAATATCATTGGTAGAGAAGACGTGCGCCCCCAACTTATCTAAATTTCAAACCCCCATAATATCATTGATAGAGAAGACGTGCGCCCCCAACTTATCTAAATTCCAAACCGCAGAAGTATCAATTATTGCTTAGAAAAAAAAAAGAATCAATTATTGAATCTTGACTAGTACATGCCCTGGTCCTCTATCTCTCTTTCTCTGTGACTAGACTTTGATTGGATTTTGATCTGCAATTTCAGAGGATAACACATATATGCATCATCGTGGCAATGGCCAGCTGATCCCCTACTACTACCACCTGGTAATTTATATTTTTTTATATAAGATCATGATCCATCCCCGAGCTGATCTGTAGGACATGCACAACTCTGCATTCTTCATTTATACATGACCTCGAAAGAATTATATGGTTTTCATTCCGCAGTTTATATGTTTATGCAGAAAGAAACAGTAGTGATAAGATTTTATTGATGACAAAATAAAAAAATACGTGAATCTTTTATCCAAATCTTGACCTGGAATGGAAACCATAAACAATGGAGCTTCAAGTCGATACTATGAGATCAAACCTTTGAGTTTGTCTGTCTCCATCTCCAGCATCGCCAACTAAATTGGTTCCTGCATACACCTTTTATCCAATTCCCCCAATAAAAAAAGGATAGAAGGATAGAAGGTACATATAGACACAAACTTTGAAGGACTTTTAACTGCTTGAATACGGTTTCAATTACTGTAATTTTGTTAGACATATATAGAGAACACCCCCAAATAATCTTCCTAGCTGTTTTTATTTATTTATTTATTTATTATTGATTACTGAAGTAGATTCTCAACTATTTTGGATTTCCAAGAACATCTGATCATGACAGATTCCAACAGAAGCAATCAAGATTCTACCCAGATTATGGATGTAGAAGGAATTGCATCTTCCATTCAAGGAAAGCTTGACCAATATCTACCACCACCAATATCTCAGTGTTCCATATTTAAAGTGCCAAATATGCTACGCAGGGATAATGAAAAGGCTTTCACGCCGGAGGTAGTTTCGATCGGTCCATTTCACTGCAACAATATGCAGCTGCGAGAAATGGAAAATAATAAGCTACAGTATTTGAAATGCCTCCTCAATCGAACTGGAACTACGGAATTGAAGAGCTTGGTAGAAGCCATCGATAGGATTGAGCAGGATTGCCGTGACTGTTATGCAGAAGTGGTTGATCTTAGAAGAGACAAATTCATAGAGATGATGGTGATTGATGGTTGCTTTATCCTTGAATTCCTCTACAGATATCAGGAAAAACGGTGCGTGGATGATCCCGTGTTCAACACGTCATGGATGCCAAGGAAAATAGTAGCAGACTTGCTTCTACTTGAGAATCAACTTCCTTGGTGCGTGCTCGTCTGTTTGTTCAACCTCATCACGACCAACGACTCAACAACAACTGAGTACCAGAACTCCCTACTTAATGATCTTGTTGCCATTCCTTTTTCGACGGAGTACAGAATATTCTATTACTCCCAGCACCGCAACAGGCTTGGAACACACAAGCATTTACTCGATTGCTTCCGAAACTCTTTAGTTGGATCTCCGCCTAAAAATCGGCCTGATCAATCTCCGCCTGCAAGCTCCGTACACCGAAAGTGGATACCAATTAAGTCCGTGACGGAGCTTTTGGACTCGGGAGTTGGTTTCTTTCCTGCTCCAGGCGGAGGAAACTTCCTCGATGTAAAGTTCGAAGAAGGCCGCAAAATGAAAATGCCAGCAATAGTTATAGAGGAGAACACAGAATCTTTGTTTAGAAACCTCATCGCATTTGAGCATTGTGATCCCAGTAAAGGCTATGAAATCACGTCTTATGCTTCTCTTTTGAATTGCCTGATTAAGTCTCCTGCAGATACACTTTATCTCAAAACAAAGGATATTCTACAAATTATTCGTTCGAGCAATAAGGACAGGGCAAGTTTCTTAAAGAGGCTGCTTTATAATAATGATACCAGTTTCCATGGTTTTCTCTACTCAGACCTCTGCCAAGACGTGAACAAAATTTGTTTCGACAGAAAGAGGGTATGGTTAGCACGTCTTAAGCGCTATTATTTTAACGAACCAAAGGAGTTTGTTAATTTCGTTTATGGAGTCGTCCTTTCTTTGTATCTTTCCCTTGTACAAACAGTTTTTGCTATCCTCTCCTACGAGGCTTCTAAATCAGCCAAGTAAATTTAGTTGATCTCAGTGTGTATAGCCACTGCTTTCACAAAATAAACCAGCCCTTGCTCTGTTTTTAAACCCATTCAACTCATCACACTGTTTGGGCCGGAGATACCCTATTTGCCCTACTCCATCATATGTCCAATTCTAGGTGACGATCTGTCTGAATGCCTAGAGTGTTTCTTGCACCTTCGATCCACTAATTAAGACCTAAACTAAAAAATAAAAATAAATTATCACACTACCTTTATAGACTGATGTCATTTGTGTTGAGCTAGAACGTCGAGAACCACACTCAAACACAAGATAGAGATAATATTTAAGTGGTTTGGTAATTTGCCTACATCTATTAGAGCGGAAACAAATGATAGTACTATATTTGTACAAAATTACAAACACTCACAAAATCTCTAATCTCTCAAATGGACATTTTAGTATTTCCCCACACAATATTACGAGAAGCTTCATAGAACAACCAGCCACAATTCTTGACAATGGAGTGCTCCAGCAGCAAGTGTGACCAACAACTAGCTTTGACAGACCATGGGCGGTGGAAGCTGCAATTCTTGACCAAGCTTCAGCAGCTATCCTTGACAATGGGACACCTAAGTTCACCAGTGGCTAGCTGCACATGAGGGGGTAGATGGGCATGGAATCAACAATTTGTCCACCTCTTTAAGATCTAACTCGTTTCCAAAGTTTAGCTTCTTTCTTTTAATTGCACCATATGACAAGCGTACACGTCAAATTTTTAAAATTATTGGAAGAATAAAATTTTGAAATTTATTTTTTCTTTCTTATATTTTTACTGATCACTCTATTTATATATTATATCTCATTGTTGATGGTATTTCTGGGGGATTTCAATTGAATTATTTATTCTAGCCTTAATATATGTGGCCCCTCTAAACTAATTATAATTCTGACTTCTTCGGTTCATGAGTACACGCACAAGCACTACAACAGAAAGGGTCTTTTTCATCCCAAAAGACCCTAATTTCGTCCCAAAAAAATTTTTGGGATGAAAAAAATTTGTCCCAAGGTCGTTCCAACATCACTGTGCCAAAAGATATTTCAGGACGAAAATCACCATTTCATCCCAAAAAATATCTTTTGGGACGAAATTGAAAGAAATCGTTCGAACGGAATTTCCTTTTGTCACGGTTGAAATTCGTCCCAGAATATTGTTCGAACGGAAACAATTTTAAGTTCGAACAGTAGTTATGTGTTTGAACGATTGCGAAATATGTTCAAACAAACATGAATTCGTTCGAATAGTATGAATTTATCTTTGTGTTCGAACGTTAAATGGTCAGGTCGAACGGTATAGGCTATGTTCGAACACGACTGAAATAAATGACGTTCGAACGTTGCGTGATCGTTCGAACTCTACAAACATAAATTTCGTTCGAACATTATGTTAACCTTCGAATGCTATTTTCGTTCGAACATAGAGTTCGAACGTTTTATAGTCGTTCGAACGAAATCTCTTTAATTTAAATCAATAATAGAAAACCAAATAGACATTCATAATATTCGAAAAAATACATTAGAAACTGTTTAACACTCACAAAAGTGTTATAATAAGCGCAAACTAAATAAATAATAGTCGAGACGGGCATTGTTCGTACAGAAATAGATAATCCCAAAATCTGTACGTAAAAAGCCATCAGTTGCTTGGAGGCCTGTACTATTGCATAAGCTACTGCATTTGGAGTTGCATCTGTCTTCTGAACTCTTCTTGTTGTTCTTCATGTTGTTTGAGGTGCATCTCCATATCTGCTTATTTTGCCAATTGAGCCTCTAACTCATACTGCCTTGCAGTCAATTCTTCGATTCTGGAATTCGCATTCTCTAGCGTTATAGAAGTCATAGATGCATTCCCAGAAGAAGGGGAAGAGGGACCAGGCTTTACACAACGACCCAAACCCCTCAAATATCCTGAATGTTGACCCAGGACTTGTGTAAAAATATCAATATCACTTGTTGAGGAATTTTGATCTGACGCAGATTCAGCACGTAGAGCAACCACTTTATCCTAGACATATATAAGATAAAGAATTAATATCGTCATAAATATTCTAATATATTTAATTAAAACAGGTTATAATACTTACATAATTTTCACGGGCATTAGAATGAGTCCACTCTCCATTACATAATTTGCAGTCAATTCTTCGATTCTGGAATTCGCATTCTCTAGCGCTATAGAAGTCATAGATGCATTCCCAGAAGAAGGGGAAGAGGGACCAGGCTTTACACAGCGACCCAAACCCCTCAAATATCCTGAATGTTGACCCAGGACTTGTGTAAAAATATCAATATCACTTGTTGAGGAATTTTGATCTGACGCAGATTCAGCACGTAGGGCAACCACTTTATCCTAGACATATATAAGATAAAGAATTAATACTGTCATAAATATTCTAATATATTTAATTAAAACAGGTTATAATACTTACATAATTTTCACGGGCATTAGAATGAGTCCACTCTCCATTACGATCAGTGTGCGATGCATCATATAATTTTGTAATAATGTCTTATCAGGGCCGTAAACGTGGTAGATCAGGAAAACCTTCCATCCAAACAGTTCGAGAGCGGACTGTTTTATTTGAGCGACAGGTAAAACTGTCTGATTTTGTAGCTCTTATATGGGAGGGTCATTCCCTCCCATCAGTATTTAATGATCGTGGTTGGGCACCAATCTTAGATCAGCGAAAATAAGGAATTGAGCTCGTTTCCTTCATTGAGATCGTTACTGAATTCTATAAAGAGCTCGGTGCTGCCAGCCCAGACGATGGAGGGGCATACAGAATCTGTGTCCGAGGAGCTCCTGTTATATTTTCAGCAGACGGACTCGCTGCATATCTGGGTATTCCTAGGCTTCTTGATGCCTATCCAAACTGCCGCCTAGAGAGTCTGATCCTTCAAGTGATGCAGCTATGTCTCAAGACGAGGGACCAGATTACACAGATGAGATCGATACACTTTCTGATCATGAGGTCAGAGACTTGATTGTTGGTCCAGATGCTCCAGTGTACAATGGGACGAAGAGTATTAGGCAGGCATATTTATCTTTTTTCTTCAAGATCATGAATTTGATCATTGCCAACAATATTGACCCACGGCAGTACAAGACCGAGGTCGGCATGGATCGAGCGAGATTTATGATACGGGTCGCTCGTGGCATCCCGATCGACCTCGCTGGTTATATATTTGAGAGGATTCGATCAGAGGCACGGCTCGTTACGACAGATATACTGCTGTTTGGGATCCTCATCACTCGATTTTTGCTACATGCCGGGGTCGTGTCCGAACCTGCCGAGCGTTCCCGATTTTCGATGGCACCGATCAACTGCACCACCCTGTCACGGAGCATGGGACACTCTAGATTTCATTTTTGTGGGGCTATTCCTGACAAGGCTAAGATTAAGAGAGATGCACAGCCGGGAGATACTGGAGTATCGGCTGGTGAGACATCTACATAGGTTGAGGCATCACGCACATCTATTCGCGAGGAGATGGCTAACTTATTATGTGCTGAGATCGGTGTACACACATCAGCAGTGATTGATACAGTGCATACTGCCATGTCTGAGTTGCATATAGAGATTATGGCTACCGTCTCTGGGTTACGTATAGAGGTTAATGAGTTACGTACAGCGATTAATGCCAATAATACAACTCAGGTCACGCTCAGTACTCGACTGACACAGGTAAAGACACAATTAGTTGCAATCGAGGATGTGTGTAGAGACCTCGCATCACAGTAGTTTCTATTTTTTATTTATATTTTCTTTTGTTATAGTTATAGTTATGAACAATATATATGGCGTTTTGATAATTTGCTTTATTTGGTTGATTAATATATATGTGATTGATAATATTTATTTAACTAAAAATCTTATTTAACATAAAAGAAATCATTAAAATATTTTAAAATTAATTACATAAAATTAATTAATGAATTTGTATATATGATATATATTTTTTATATTTTGAATTTCGTACCGAAATTAATATTATACATTCGAATGTATAAATGTGGTGCTTGAATATGTTCTAACTAAATATATTCCGTTCGAACGGTTTAGAAACCTTCCCGTCAGGATTTGCACCAAATATTTTCCGTTCAAACACAAAAAATTATCGTTCGAACGTTTTTGAACTTTTCCCTCCATAATAAATTAATTCTCCCCCAAATTTTACTGTTAGAACGTATTTTTTGATGTTCGAACTGGAAACAAAGTTTGAGACAATTTAATTTGTCACAGAAAATACTGTTCGAACGGTTATTTTAACGTTCGAACAATTTTATAAAGTCATCAATTTTTTAAGACGAAATTTAAATTTCGTCCTAAGAAATGACTTTTAGGGATGAAAAAAATTTCGTCCCTAAATAATTTCATCCCAAAATCTCAAATTTGTTGTAGTGATTGTTGATTCTAGATTTAGGCCTCTACCGCATCTTTATATTCTATATCTTCTATAAATATTTTGTGGGATTGATGTTGCTTATTGCGTACATCATAGGTATGTTAACTGTGTCTAACTCCTTGCCCCATGGAAAATTCTAGTCCTTAAGCGCCATCACTTTAGCATCTTTTGAAATGTGCTCGAATGGGAGCTTCTTTTCAAAAAAATTCTCTTCTATGTCAGGGTGTCCATTGACCTTTGAGAAAACAGTTTGTCAAATGTTCACGTGCCAATGTTTTATTTAATAACAATTTGTGGCGTAGTATTCATATCACTTGAGCAACAAACCTTTTCTTCCAACAGTATACTAATATTTCTTGTTAGGTAGAAGAAAGTTTGACAAAAATTGTACACGTGATTGTTTGGCGTGAAAAAAGTTGATAACATGTTTGATAGATAATTAGGTTAAGGTAAAAAATAGTTGAAAAATAATAATTTTAAGTAAAAATTATATTATTATTTAATATATGGACTGCATTTATAAAAATAAAAAATAATTATTAAAATATTTAATATTATATTATTATTTTAACTTTAAAATAAATAATTTAATGTGAATTAATATCTCTAATATATTTGACTTTAACCAAAACCTCATGTTTTAGTTAAATTTTAGACTTGGGAACGGCAATGCTCTAAGGATGTGTTTGGATGTTGAAGTGAGTTGAGTTGAGTTGAGATGATAAAATATTGTTAGAATATTATTTTTTAATATTATTATTATTTTGAGATTTGAAAAAGTTGAATTATTTATTATATTTTGTATTGGAATTTGAAAAAGTTGTAATGATGAGTTGAGATGAATTGAGATGAGTTTGGAATCCAAACTCACCCTAAAAGTTGTGATGCATATACCAATGCAGAAGATTTTTTTAGTGAAGTTAGCTCGATAGATCATATAGCCAATCCACTGCCCTCTAAACAATCTTATTTTAAATGATAAATTATATTTTAAAGTTGGTGTGTGGAATATATATATATATATATATATTAAAATATTTATATGAGAAATTTGAGTTTAAAAATAAATTTTAAAATTTAAATCTTACAAATTAAATCTTACTATTTAAATACTATATATAATGTGTTTTGCATATTGACTTGAGTATAGGATTACTAATTTAAAATAAAAATAAAAATAAAAATCTCTTTTTTTGTACAAAAAAAAATATTAACTATATTTAAGAAAAAATTATAAAAAAAAAATTATTTATTTTATATGCTAGTATAGTAAATTTAAAAAAGAAAGTTAAAAAAAAATCTTAAACATAAAATTATAAACACATACATTTTTTCAAAGAAAACTCAGATCGATAATATACCGTGTATCGGGAATCGGGCACACGTGACAATGTTGAGAAGAAAAAAGAAGAAATGCAATTAGCTAATAGTTAGTACCAAACATTGCTCGCTTGGTTCTTATATAAGGATCAGCGTATTAATGTTGAGAGATACTCTCCGACCACTTGACTGTCTGTCCTTCGTCCTCGCCGGCCTCTGATCTCTTTCTCCGGTCTTCTCTCTCACTCTGTGTGTAAGTTTTTTAATTTCCGGCTTTTTGTTACTAGGATTTCACTGGAGTTTGATATGCAACTTCAGGGTAACAAATTTGCCGCATCCCAGTACTCCACGTCAACAAGCTGCAACCCTCCCCAAGAGCGCTCGCCATCAAGAAATCCTCCTCCAATATCTTCGTCAGGTACGTAATTAATATTGAACGCTAAGTTTATTAAGAAATCTACGAAAAATATCGTATTAATTTACATTTTTTTTAGAATAATGTTACATACAATTAATCTTAACATGTACAAGTCTCGCGTATTCATTTTAAAATAAATAGAATTTATTTTTAAAAAAATAATTTTTTTTTCATATGAATTTCATATTTATTTATTTTTTTAAAAGGAGTACACGAAACTTTCATACTCCAACACTCGAATACTGTAACATTATTTTTTAATTTCTTTTTATGATATATGAGTAGATCTACTGCTTGAATATAATTTTCTTTAAGGGTGTTTTTCTTTCAGTTTTTGTATTTTTTAAATAATTAAAATATGGTTGAAATCACTTCTACAATACAATACGCAAAGTGCATGGCTGCCGTATATTATTTATATAGAAAAGGTTTGTTACAAGAGATTACGTAGGATATACAAGTATGAGATATATTGTTACGATAATGATCCGTTTGGTGATCTAGGCAAATGATTGGACGTATAGTTAATCATAATTTTTTTTTTAATTAAAAGACGTTTGTGTTGAAGTTGAATAATTTTTTGAAAGGTTTTACTAAATCTACTAAACCAAACATGCCCATGGCATGCTTGAAGGATAAGTACTGGAATATGGTTTTCAAGTAATTTTGTTAGATATAGAGAGCGCACCAGATCATGCATACGCACCAGATCATGTGTTTTAATTATTCTTAGTAATAATGGAAGTACTAGATTTTCAACTATTTTGAAAGAATACATCTGATGAATGGCAGACTCCTTCCAACAGAAGCAATCAAAATTCAACCCAGATTATGGATGCAGAAGGAATTGCATCTTCCATTGAAGGAAAGCTTGACCAATATCTACCACCACCACCAATATCTCAGTGCTCCATATTTAAAGTGCCAAATATGCTACGCAGGGATAATGAAAGGGCTTTCACGCCGGAGGTAGTTTCGATCGGTCCATTTCACCGCAACAATATGCAGCTGCGAGAAATGGAAAATAATAAGCTACAGTATTTGGAATGCCTCCTCAATCGAACTGGAACTCCGAAATTGAAGAGCTTGGTAGAAGCCATCGATAGGATTGAGCAGGATTGCGGTGACTGTTATGCAGAAGTGGTTGATCTTAGAAGAGACAAATTCATAGAGATGATGGTGATTGATGGTTGCTTGATCCTTGAATTCCTCTACAGATATCAGGAAAAACGGTGCGTGGATGATCCCGTGTTCAACACGTCATGGATGCCAAGGAAAATAGTAGCAGACTTGCTTCTACTTGAGAATCAACTTCCTTGGTGCGTGCTCGTCTGTTTGTTCAACCTCATCACGACCAACGACTCAACAACAACTGAGTACCAGAACTCCCTACTTAATGATCTTGTTGCCATTCCTTTTTCGATGGAGTACAGAATATTCTATTACGACGAGCACCGGCGCAATAGGCTTGGAACACAAAAGCATTTACTCGATTACTTCCGAAACTCTATAGTTGGATCTCCGCCTATAAAACGGCCTGAATCTCCGCCTGCAAGCTCCGTACACCCAAATTGGATACCAATTAAGTCCGTGATGGAGCTTTTGGACTTGGGAGTTGGTTTCTTTCCTGTTCCAGACGGAGGAAATTTCCTCGATGTAAAGTTCGAAGATGGCAAGATGAAAATCCCAGCAATATTTATAGAGGAGAACACAGAATGTTTGTTTAGAAACCTCATCGCATTTGAGCATTGTGATCCCAGCAAAGGCTATGAAATCACGTCTTATGCTTCTCTCTTGAATTGGCTGATTAAGTCTCCCGAAGATGCACTTCATCTCAAAAAGAAGGATATTCTACAAATTATTCGTTCGAGCAATGAGGACAAGGCAAGTTTCTTAAAGCTGCTTTATAATAATGATACCAGTTTCCATGGTTTTCTCTACTCAGACCTCTGCGAAGACGTGAACAAAATTTATTCCTCCAATTGGGCGGTATGGAGAGCACGTCTTAAGCGCGAATATTTTAACGAACCAAAGGAACTTGCTAATTTCCTTTATGGAGTCGTCCTTTCTGCGTATCTTTCCCTTATACAAACAGTTTTTGCTATCCTCTCCTACAAGGCTTCTATCAAGAAGTAGGTCTCCTTTGCTTCTATTTTTTTTTTTTTTTTTTTTGTCAAACTCGTAGTGCTGCTATTTGTAATGTTTGTCAATGAAATGAAATAAAAAAATGTTGAATTACAATAGTAGACATAATATCCCTTTTTTTTTCACCTTATTTAATTACTAGTGTCATATTCGAAATTTATTTTTTCTTTCTTATATTTTTACGGATCACTCTATTTATATATTATATCTCAATGTTGATGGTATTTCTTGGGGATTTCAATTGAATTATTTATTCTAGCCTTAAAATATGTGGCCCCTCTAAACTAATTATAATTCTGACTTCTTCAGTGCATGAGTACACGCACAAGTCATTTTCAGGAGGGGTCACAACGTCGGGTCCTTATTTTATGCCATCTAGTACTTCATCGTGAGCTTCCCCTGTTTCTGAGGTAGTCATTTTTAACTACTAGTCATTTTTAACTGTTTAAGGTTTCCTTCTTCTCTAAGTAAGACTAACTTGCATAAATTCATTATCTGACCACATTGCTAGAAATAGGAACGTCTTCCTCGCCTTGACCAATATTGTGAGTGCATATTCTAGAAAATTTCCTATATTTATCTCAAGTGGAAAGAATAACATAGTGTAATGCTGTAACGCATGCTGGATAAGCAAGTGGTGAAAATTAATCATGTAACCATTTGTCTCTTTTAACATGTTTCCTTGGTACAAGTTACAACCAGCAGTGCCTTCCACTTCTTAAAAAACAAGACTTCTTAGTGAGGTATACGAGCATTGTAATTATGCTACACTTGAGCCAAATAGCTTTACAGCAGCTTCAAATGAGGAAGTTTGGCAGAAAGCTATGAGAGAAGAAATCAAAATGATAGAGAAAAATGAAACCTAGGAGTTGGTTTCTTTACTAGCAAATAAAGAAGTCATTGGAGTAAAATGGATTTATAAGACTAAATTAAATCTGGATGGCTCTATTTTGAAGCATAAAACAAGGTTGGTTATCAAGGGATATGTGCAGTAACATGGAATAGATTACAATGAAACCTTTGCTCCTGTTGCAAGGATGGAGACCATTAGAGCCTTAGTTTCACTTGCTGCTAAAAAAGGTTGGAAAGTTTTGCATTTGGATGTGAAATCAGCATTCCTAAATGGGGTGTTGGAAGAAGAAGTTTTTGTGGATCAACCCGAGGGGTTTGAGAAAGAAGAAGGCAAAGTCTATAAATTGAAAAAGGCTTTGTATGGATTAAAACAGGTACCAAGAGCCTGGTATGGGAGAATTGATCAATATTTTATTGAGCAAGGGTTCAAGAGGAGCAAGAGTGAGCCTACCTTGTATGTAAAGTCTCAAAATAGTAATGATTTGATCATTGTATCACTTTATGTGGATGATCTGGCTTTTACAAGATGTAATGCTGGAATGATTGAAAAATTTTAAAAAGAAATGATTGCAAGTTTTGAGATGAGTGATTTAGGAAATATGCATTATTTTCTAGGTATGGAAGTAAGTCAAGAAGCTGAAGGAATCTTCTGTTCCCAGAGGAAGTACATTGAAGATCTCTTAAGAAGATTCAATATGTCAGGTTGTAAACCTGTGGCAACTCCATTAATTCCTAATGAGAAATTGAAAAAGGAAGATGGTGGGAATAAGGTGGATGCTTCGATTTACAGAAGCTTGGTAGGAAGTTTGATGTATTTGTGTAACACCAGACCTGATATCTTGTATGCCACTAGTTTACTTTTAAGATTCATGCAATATCCTAGCCAAATACATCTTGGAACAACCAAGAGAATTTTGACATACTTGCAAGGAACTATCAGTATGGTATTTGGTATAAGAAAACTTCAAATACAAAGCTGGTGGGATTTACAGACATTGATTGGGCAGGTTCATGTGATGATTTGAGGAGCACTTTAGGTTATTGTTTTAGTCCAAGATCTGCTATGTTTTCTTGGAGTTCGAAAAAGCAAGGCAATGTGGCACAATCAACTGCTGAAGCAGAGTATGTTGCAGCTGCAAGTTGTGCAAACCAAACCATTTGGTTGAGAAGAATACTTGAAGACATGGGGGAGAAATAGTTGGAATCTACTGAAATTTCTTGTTATAATAAATCAGCCATTGCAATTGCCAAAAATCCTGTCCAACATTGTAGAACAAAACATATTGTAATTAAATATCATTTCTTGAGTGAAGTTGAATCAAATGGTGAATTTGCTTTGAAGTTTTGTAGATAAGAAGAGCAACTTGCTGATATATTCACAAAAACACTCCCAAGAGACAAGTTTCAGTTCCTCAGATCACAACTTGGTGTAACTGGAAATCACATCAAGGAGGAGTATTGAAGATCAATTATTGTGATGTTTATTTCTTAGGAACTCTTCATATTTCTATTTTACTATATTAAGCTTTCCTATTATTAGTCTGAGTTGGAAGTTGTATTTCTGTTTTAAATAAATTTTGTGAGTCTCTATGTTAGCTTATAAAAGCATGATCAATGGAAGATGAATAGTAGAACAACAGAATCAATTCGTGACTAAGGGATTGAGGTTTCTCAAGAGTTCCTCTGTTTCTCCTCTGCTTGTTTAATTGTTTAAAACTAACACATTGCCTTTTCATTTGCAAAATAAGCTTCTACCATTTACAAAAATACCAAGAAAGTGAGCAAAGAAAGAGTCATATACAGATCCTTTTTTTTGAGAGAGAGAGAGAGAGAGTTAACCTGATGTAATAGCTGAAGGGCCCATAGGCCTTTATTATAAAAAAAAAAATCCCAGTCAAGATATTTTTTGAAAGCATTTCTCAAAGAAAAACTAGTTATGTAATTTTTTTAATGGCTGTATAAAGTATTTAAAAAAGAAAAACTAGTTAGATCCCCTTCATAACTCCTTCCCCTTCGCACAGACCTAACTCCATCACCTTCGCACTCCTTCCTCCCTCCTTTCCCTCTCGCTCCACAGAAATTATTCTGTATATTTCTCTCTCTAAGTTTCATTTTTCTATTTTAGATTTTCTTTCAATATTGTTCTGAAGAGTTTGTGAATCTAGATTTCTATTTAGTCCGTGAAACCTGGGTTTATTTTGGTTTGAAGAGTTTCACTTCTGTTTGGACCTCTAAGTTTGTTTTTTTTTTTTTTTTTTTTTTATATTAAAGGCCTATGGGCCCTTCAGCTATTACATCAGGTAAACTAAAAGTGCAAACAAAGCCAGCCCACGATTGCATCTGGTCTTCAGCATGTGTCCCATCTGCTTGTAGGAGTCCACTTCATTCTTTATTTACTTACGGCCCACATAAGCCCACTTCTTTACTTAAGTCTCCTAGGGTTCTCTTCGATCCCATTATCCCCAATTCACCTTTGCACATCCCACCATTGGCCTCACGTCGTGTACCATGTTTAAGGTGGTGCTTTGGCACCGCGGGCAAGCGAGGTAGACGTGCTTTTAACTTTAGCCCATTACACTGCAGCCTTGTCCTAACTAGCTTTATTCCGGGGGCTATCTCTCTCTCTCTCTCTCTCTCTCTCTCTCTCTCTCTCTCTCTCTCTCTCTATATATATATATATATATATCTCTACCTCTATCAAACTTTAAATAGATCTTCCAAATTGAGGGAAATATATATATATATATCTACATTCATTCTATGTAGACCTCAAAAGAATATGTTTTCATTTTACATGATTAGAGTACTTCAAATTTAGAAACAAACTTAGAATATTCTGGACTTATATATATATATATATATATATATATATATATATATTAGAAATTTAAAAGCATCTCTGGTCTAGCATTATTGGTCGTTGACTTTTGGAGAGGGAAATGATTGAGAAACTGAGGAGTGCATTCACTCAGCTAGGCCTATATTCTGTGTTACAACTTACAAACCGTCCATTCTTCGGTGCAATTGGCACGTACTCACAAAAAATAATACTATTAATGCAATAATTTTATAAATAAATAATAAAGAATAAAAGAAAACCGTGTGAACGCAAGACCCCATACGCATCTTCTGGAGCATTGACTTCATTGAATAACGTCACAATGTAAAGAAAAAATGCAATTACCACGAAACATTACTGCTTGGTTCTTTATATTAGGACCATCGTGTTAACGTTGAGAGATACTTTCCTCTCTTGATCTAACGACCACTTGAACGTCTGTCCTTCGTCCTTGCCGGCCTCTGATCTCTTTCTCCGGTCCTCTCTCTCTCTGTCTAAGTTTGTTCTTTTTCCGGCTTATTTTTACTATGATTTTGACTGGAGTTTGATATGTAATTTCAGGGTAACAAATGGCCGCATCCCACTCCGCATCAACAAGCAACCCTCCCCAACAGCACTCGCCATCAAGAAATCCTGATCCTCCAATATCATCAGGTACGTACCTAATTAATATTCAATGCTAAGTTTATAAAGAAATTTAAAAAAAATAAAGAAATTTATTATATTTTATGATTTGATGTAATACATTATATCCGCGTGGCACATAAAATATTTTACAATTTCACGTATCATATTATACATCTATTTTATAATTTCACATATCATATTAGGCTACATCTATTTGAAAATTTATATTTTTTCAAATCTATTTGTGGATTAATTAAATATTTCTATATAGACCTCAAAAGAATATGTTTTCATTATGCATTTTGTATATATGCCTATGGAGAAAAACTATTCAAATCTTGATCACACAAATACTTAGAAAAGTAATAATCATCAATACATTAATGACACAAATCCAAATCTAAGGTTTGCTATACACTATGGATTTGATATGATTTTCGATTAAGAGAGAATGGTATCTCTTAATTAATTAATATACCCTACATGCAACATATGAGTATGGATTTATATTTAATTGAGCTATTGTTCTTCATTTTAATTTTAAATTTTATAATAAGTACATTAAGAGAAATTATATTTGTAATCGTGGAGTGCACAAGCGCCGTTTAATCTCTTTGAAAAAGTGAGTAAATACGGGACCTATAAGAAAAAACATTAAATTTTTAGTAGTAGACCCTACTTTTTTTTTTTTTCAAAATGATTGCATATCGCTTGCGCCTTCCACAATTGTATTTAACATTACTCGTTATATCATGTTTAGTGACAGATATTAAGTAATATAATTGACATTTAATTAATGATTATTGACGTTTAAAATTATTAAAAATATATCATGACTAATTGATAACTAGATTCAATGTTTGGTTAAGGAATTTTTTGAACATGTTTAATTGAGATTTTTTTAAATGTGTTTGTTATTGAGTTTTGTGGAGGTAGATAAAATAATTTTAAATATGTTTTATATTGTGATTGTGATTGTGAAAGTGAATGAGTTGAGTTAAAAAATTGTTTGAATATAATTTTGTTAAGGTTTTTTTGTTTTGATTATTTTATGAGTAATGCTACATACAGTCGTAGAATGCACAAGCGCCATGCAGTCGCTTTGAAAAAGAGTGTGGTACACTACTAAAAAATTAATTTTCTTTCACGTGGGTCCTATATTTATTTATTTTTTTTTAAAGTGACTGCACGGCGCTTGCACACTTACGACTGCAAGTATCATTTTTCTTGTTTTATTTTTAACATTTCATTTAAATCTAGGCAAATGATTAGCCGTACAGTCTATGATAGATTTTTTTTTTTTTTAATAAAAATAAAAGATGTTTGTTTTGAAGTTAGAATAATTTTTTGAAAAAGTTTACAAAATCGACTAATTAAGCAAAACATGTCCATGGCATGCTTGAAGGATAAGTACTAGAATATGGTTTTCAAGTAATTTTGCGCCCCCAGATACTCTTCCTGCATGTGTTTTATTTTATTCCTAGGAATTATGGAAGTAGATTTTCAACTACTTTTGAATTTCCGAGATGAAAGAATACATCTGATGGCAGATTCCAACAGAAGCAATCAAACATGTGCCGAGACCAGAGACGTGGAAGAACTTGAATCTTCGATTCGAGAAAAGCTTTTCCAGACGTATCTACCACCCCCATCTCACTGTTCCATATTTAGAGTTCCAAATATGCTACGCAGCCATAATGAAAAGGCTTTCCTGCCGGAAGTAGTTTCAATCGGTCCATTTCACCGCGAGAATGAGCAGCTGCAATCAATGGAAATTACTAAGCTACGGTATTTGAAATGCCTCCTTTATCGAACAGGAACAACGGAATTGAAGAGCTTGGTAGAAGCCATCCAAAGTATTGAGCAGGATTGCCGTGAATATTATGCAGAAGTGGTTGATCTTGGTAGTAAGAAATTCATAGAGATGATGCTGATCGATGGTTGCTTTATCCTTGAATTCCTCTACAGATATAAGGCCAGATATTTTGGGGAAATATCGATGGAACTAAAAGAAGGAGAGGATGATCCCATGTTCAAAACGTCATGGATGCAAAGGAAAATAGTAGCAGACTTGCTTCTACTCGAGAATCAACTTCCTTGGTGTGTGCTCGTCTGTTTGCTCAAACTGTTCAACTCAACAACAACTGAGTACGGGAACTCCCGACTTGTTGATCTTGTTGCCTGTCCTTTTTTGGAGTACAGAATGTTCGGAGAGCGTAACAGGATTAATTCCCCCTCTGGAACACTTCCACACAAGCATTTACTCGATTGCTTCCGAGCTCAGTTAGTTGAATCATGCGGGCCTATAGAAACTCTATTACCGCTTCCATATACATGGAAGGAAAGCTTAATGTGGAAATCCATTTCGTCCGTGACGGAGCTTTTGGACTTTGAAATTGGTTTCTTTGCAGCTACGGTCAGAGATAGCTGCATCCTCGATGTAAAGTTCGAAGATGGCAAAATGAAAATCCCAGAAATATTTATAGAGGAGAACACAGAATCTTTGTTCAGAAACCTCATCGCATTTGAGCATTGTGATCCCAGTATGGGCACTCAAGTCACCTCTTATGCTGCGATCTTGGGTTGCCTTATTAAGTCACCCGCAGATGCACTTCATCTCAAACAGAGACATATTCTACATATTGGTTGGAGCAACGAGCTGGACGACCAAGCAAGTTTCTTAAACAGGCTGATTTATGATAATCATACTTGTTTCCCTGGTTTTCACTACTCAGACCTCTGCCTACGTTTGAACGGACATCAGTCCCGAAGATTTAACGTCTATCAAGCTACTCTGAGGCGGGATTACTTTAAAGATCCAACGACGTTCTTTACTCTGGTATATGGAATCGCGTTTATGCTATTTCTTGGTATTTTACAAACGATATTTGCTATCCTCTCCTACTATAAGGACCAGTAATGCTATCTGCAAATTCAAAATAGAAAAATTTCAGTAAAAGAATTTTTTTTTTTTTTTTACAAAAATTTGCACGGGACTTATCTATTTTCTATTTTTACAAGTTTTGCTCCAGTTTCAAGTATTAATATTATAAGCTTGTATCTTTACTTTTTGCAAACTCCAATTACTATTTGTATTTGTTTGTCTTCTCTATGGAGAATAAAATATTTATGTGTTGAATAATGCTATACATATTACGTACCCATTTTGTTACGAGGGTCGGATATATATGGCAGTACTCTCATGCACTATAAAATGAGGTGGTCAACCAACTCTTTTAGTAAAAGAAAAGAATATTTGAGATTCGAAAATTTCTATTTGCATGGAAGTCATGCTATAAAGCACATTTTTCATTTTATTTATGTGATAAAATTTGATTTGTTTGAAAAATTTTAAATTAAAATTTCTTACAAATAAATAAAATTTTACTATGTCAATAAAATAGATGATGTATTTTTCACACCGACTTCTATATAGAAAAACTCGTTCTTGTCAGCAGCTTAAATCCTATATTTATTCCACAAAAAATAGCGTAACAATATCTTAGATAAATACAAATATTGGCGCGAATGAGATAATTTCACTCATAGTCGTTTTACTTGGATGTACATATAATCAACCTTCCATTGCGCACAAACGTGCACAAACAGTCGAGGGTCTGTTAGGATCTACAAGGATTTTTAGATATTTTCAATTATTTATATATTTATTTTTTAAATATTATTTAAATACAAAATATTTTCATTTTAAATCTTCAATATTTTTATCTAATTTATCTAATCATTACAATTTTTTCAAATCATTACATAAAATACAAAAAATAATACACAATTTTCAAATTTTAAAATAAAAATAATATTAAAAATCTAAGCTTGATAGACTACCCTGATGGACTTATTATACTGACTTTCAAATATTCCGCAAGCTTCTAATTATAACATCATTTGATACTATTATGAGATCAGACCTTTGAGTTGGTCTGTCTCCACATCTCCAGCATCACCAACTTAGTTCTTACATACACCAGCATCATTTCACTCTCTAGTTGGAAGAGAAGTCGAAGAGGAAGAAAAAACACTGAAAAAGAAGAAGATCCTGGACGGATTAGAGGGAGCCTCTATTTATCTTGATTTTCTTCTCCCGAGTGCCCCCTGCAGGTAAGACCACAGCTTCTGACCGTGCCCCCCGGCATGCCTCTGCACCCACGTTACCCCCTGGCGCCTTGTCCCCCCTGACACCCCATGATCCCCTGGCACCTTGTCCCCCACTCACCTTTTGTCTTTTCTCCTGAAGTGGCCAGGTGGACTCAACCACGTATTGTTCGAGCGAAAAGCTCGGATGAGGCGGGAGCTTAACCACACATGGCACGAGAGCAATGCGAGAGATGGGCTTGACTACGTATGGTGCGGGCGCGGAGCTTGCGAGTGTCAATTTTTATCTTGATCTGTGTTATGCACTACATGAAGTAATTTTGTTAGTAGAAATAAGTTCACAGAAAGTTTGGGAGACAATACTGAAAAGTTTTTTCCGCTGTAGTTGATCTTTTTTGCTTGACCAAAAAATTGTCTACTATTGGTTGTAATTCCTACACGAGTGAGCTCCGAGCAGGTGGTTTCCGACCTGGTGGGCTACCTAGGTGAAGAAGCGAGTCCGAGATGTGTTTCCCATGTAGGGAATTCCCAAGTTGAGGTGACTTCCCGAACTGAGGAGATGTCATGCGAGCAAGTGAGGTACCAACTTGGTACTATTCCAAGCCAGCGGGTTGTCATGTGGGTGTTTTCTTATATAGATGAATCCCAAGCGGGAGAGGCCTTCCTATGCAGATGAGCTGCAGGTGCTTCCCGAGCCGAGTTGCTCCACTGCAAGTGGGCTGCCCAGTTGAGGAGCTCCCAAGCAGAGTTGCTTTTGTGCGGATGGAACGCCGAGCTGAAGTTGATTTTGAGCTCATCTTCCGTGCACGAGTGGTGATTCACAAGCCGTGCATGGTGTCGGTTTCCCGAGCCGAGCATGCGGTTGCTTCTCGAGTTGTTTCTTCCGAGCCACACATGCAACTGTTGGTTTCCCAAGCTGTCTCCCGAGCCATGCATGCAGTTGTTTCCAGAGTGGTTGTCCCAGTTGGTGGTCTCCAAGTTGTGATGGTGTCCAAGCTTTGCATCCAAGCTAGGTGTCCGCACAATGGCCAAGCAAAGGTGGCGAGTTGAGTGGCTTCCGGGCTGAGGAGGAGTCGTGCAGTGCTTCTGAGCACCGAGCTAAGTTCCTGAGCAGATGAGGTGGAGGAGGTGGGGTGTTTGCCAAGCCAAAGGGGAGGACGACCCCTTGGGGTATTTGCCGAGCCGAGAAGGAGGAGGACCCCGTGGGGGGGTCTGCTGAGCCGAGGGGATGTCGTTGACCATGACCTGGAGAGGGGTCCGTGAGGGATGGCTGCCAAGCAGAGGTGGAGAACCATGAGCATCAGAGGATCCGTGGGGGTGTCTGCCGAGCCAAAGGGCTGCCATGGACCGTGAGATGGCGAGGGGCCCACGGGGGATGGCTGTCGAGACGGGGGGTGGAGGAGCTGCGGAGGACCCCATAGGGGTAGTGCCCCAGCCGAAGGAGAGGTGGGGGAGCTGTGGAGGACCCCGTGTCGTGGTGCGTCTGCCAGTCCGAATGGTGGAACGGGACCATGGAGATGTTTGCCGAGCCGAGGAGGTGGAGGAGGACCGTGGGGGTGTGCACGAGCCGAAAGGTGGGAGGAGGATGTGTGCCTGAGTCCTGGTGCGTCTGCCGGTGACTCTACAATGCCTCCGCCACGGGCAGGCGGCCATGGGTCATTTCCCAAGGGATAGACAACGCCGGCGGCTAGCATGGACATCGCCGACACCGCCCCTAGCCCGGCCACAACAAGGAGTGCGTACGTGAGCTGTAGTGAGGAGACGAACCACTGGGCACAGCCCCGCAGGAGAGGGATCACATCACCCCAGACAGAAATTCCCGGCGGCCCAAGTGGTGGCCTCTAGAGAGTTAGACGGGCTCACGGTGGTTAGCAGTGAGCCTTGCCCCGCCGTGCACGGCCAGCAACTACGATGACCCCCACGGCCGCGGTAGAGAATGCCGACGACCTTCATGGCGGCCCGGAGTGTCGGCCGTTGGCGCCACGGCTTGGGCATGGGCTGCCCGTGCACCCATTCGGTTGCCATGCATGGCACTATTCATATGCATACCTTCTACGTGGGCAGCACTGTGCCCTGGCTTGTGGCTATTGTGTACTTTTAGATGCACAATATTTGGCCACTAATGACTCGGAAGTGCAAGTGTCCGAACAATGCATATGTATAAACATATATATATATATATATATATTTTCTGGTAGAGCGATTCGAATGTAGGGGCGAGGAGTTGACTGATTCCCTTGCCTGGGCGAGAAAGATTTAATCATTTCTCGCCCACGATCCACCCATTTTTTATAAATGTAAACGTTAGAGAAATCGAGAATACTCATCTGGGAGGGCGTTATCCGTTCATCCGGTGGTTTATTAAGTGCGCCAAGAAATCGTCCTTGTCCCACCTCCGACAAAAAGAAGAAATCAAATCCCACAGATGACACCACTATTGATGCGGTAAAAATTGTTCAACAGGCCGGAAGGGGAGAAAGAGTCATTCTAGGCCCACTGGGTCGACTTGGGCCTCGTTTAGTGTTGTTTGGAGCCCCCGGCAGTGTACCGGTGTGGCTATAAAGCGATGGTGCGTACGTCCATGGCGGCGAATGGAAAATATAAGTGCAGAAAAATAAAAGAGATGAACACATGAATTTACGTAGTTCGGCTTAACGCCTACATCCACGGGTGTTTGGGGAGGAGATATCCACTATAATATTCTTGCTAACAGTTTCTCATAGTCTCTCATATCTCTCTGTACAATGGTGATGTCGTAAATAAATTCACCGGAGAAAGACATTCACTCTCTAGTTGGAAGACAAGTGGAAGAGGAAGATGAAACACTGAAGAAGAAGACCCTGGACGGAGTAGAGGGAGCCTCTATTTATCCTGATTTTCTTCTCCCGAGTGCCCCCTACAGGTAAGCCCACGCCTTCTGACCGCGCCCCCCTAACATGCCTCTACACCCACGTTACCCCCTGGCGCCTTGTCCCCCCCTAACACCCCATGATCACGGCAAGAATGAGCAGCTGTAATCAATGGAAGTTATTAAGCTACAATGTTTGAAATGCCTCCTTTATAGAACAGGAACAACATAATTGAAGAGCTTGGTAGAAGCCATCCAAAGTATTGATCAGGATTGCCGTGAATGTTATGCAAAAGTGGTTGATCTTAGTAGAAAGAAATTCATAGAGATGATGCTGATCAATGGTTGCTTTATCCTTGAATTCCTCTACGGAGATCAGGGCAGATATGTGGAAGGATATTTTCGAGAAATATCAATGGAACTAAAAGAAGGAGAGGATGATCCCGCGTTCAAAATGTCATGGATGCGAAGGAAAATAGTAGTAGACTTGCTTCTACTTGAGAATCGACTTCCTTGGTGCGTGCTCGTCTGTTTGTTCAACCTGACCAACTCAACAACTCACCTCTTATGCTTCTCTCTTGAATTGCCTGATTAAGTCTCCCACAAATGCACTTCATCTCAAAAAGAAGGATATTCTACGAATTGGTTCGAGCAATGAGGACACAACAAGTTTCTTAAACATGCTACTTATAATGATGCCAATTTCCCTGGTTTTTGTTATGGCTATGCTAATCTGGGTTGTAAATGGTTGTATCAGTATGCAAGGATGTATGGATTATAATGAAGAAAATGAATGCAAATAAACTGTTTGTGAAATTGTTTGAGATAGTTTGAATAAACTAGAAAGATAATAGGGTTCTTCGAGGGCCCCTTAAACCTCCAAAAGTTTCCAATTCAGATTTTCAGATAATTGTTAATTTGATATTTTCTTCTGAATATTCTGATTCTAATACCGACGGAGGGATAACTACCCAAAGCAATAACATATGGACACCTGTCTTGACTATAAAGGAAATAAAGCAAGGAAATTCACTACAATGTTCTAGAACATGTAATGGGAAGAAACAATTAAAACGGTGCACTTTGACAACAAATAAAACGGTGCACTTTGACAAGAATTGAAACGGTGCGTGTTGGCTGGCTGAAACAATGCGCTTCCCTTTTCTGCTGCTGCGCGTTTTGATGCCTCAGTACCCAGGTGGAACGCCACGTTTTTAATGGCTGTTTAACTCAAGTCTGGCTTTCCCAACATGTAACTCCTGAAGCCACTTACTTGTGTCTTCCATCCTGTTCTTCACTGACTGCGAACCCTAGCCCCTCTGTGTATCACCTCTCTTATCCATGGGCCATAACAATCCTCCCCCGTTAAAAGACCTTGCTCACAAGGTGCGGGTATAGGTCCTTCATCTTTGAAAGTGGCTCCCAATTATTGTTCTCCACGGAAGCCAAAACCCATTTGATCAAGACTTCTGTGATGACTCTGTCCCCTTACCGCTTCAGACGTCTGTCGATGATGATCACAAGCTCTGGTTGTATTTCCCCCTTTGTATTGACCGGAGGAAGCATGGGAAGAGGGCAAATCTGGCTTCCCAATTTATGTTTCAAACAGGAAACGTGAAACACGGGATGGATACGTGAAGTCACTGGTAAATTGAGCTTTTAGGCTACTTTCCCAATCTTTTGGAGCACCTGAAATGGGCCATAAAATCTGGGTGATAGTTTGAGGTTATGGCGTATAGCGATGGAGCTCTGACGATAGGGTTGCAAGTAGAGGTAAACCCAATCCCCTTCTACAAACTCATGTTCTGATCTTTTTTTGTCTGCATATAACTTCATTCATTGTTGAGATTGATGTAAGTTGTGTCATAGTAGAGTCTTGATCTGGTCCCTTGTGATTAAATATTGATCAATTGCTTCATTGATGGTTGTACCTGGAATGTATCAGCTGAGTCTTGGTGGACAGTAACCATATAAGGCCTCAAATAGAAATTTTGGTCGTAGTGTGGTATGATGAATTATACCACCATTCGGCTAGTGGTAACCACTGCACCCAGCTCCTAGGTTTAGCTTCAGCATAGCAATGTAACTAGCCTTCAAGGGTCTTGTTTAAGGCTTCAGTCTGACCATCAGTTTCTAGATGATAGGCTGAGCTGTAGTGTAAGACAGATCTCTACAACTCAAATAAAGTCTTCCAAAAAGTACTAAAAAAAATAGGATCACGATCCGAGAGAACAATCTTGGGAGGTCCATGTAATTTAAAATTTTCACGAAAGAATAACTGTGCGACCCCAACAGCTATGTATGGGTGTGCCAATGCTAGAAAGTGGCCATATTTGGTTAGTCTATCAACGATTACCAATATTACACTGAACCGTTGAGATTTAGGTAAACCTTCCATGAAGTCTAGTGAGATCTCCTCCCAGGCTTGTGAGGGAATGGGAAAGGGTTGAAGGAGATAAGGGGGTAAAGTGGTTTCAGTTTTATTTACTCGGCATATATCATATTCCCAGACCAGTCGCTTGATGTCTTTTTTCATTCCTCACCAATAAAAATCTCTTTTTGCTCTCTGATAAGTTCTTAAGTAACCAGAGTGGCCTGCTTGGGGATCCGAGCGAATAAAACTGAGGACCTTAGCCTTGAACAAGGACTGAGTGTCAATGACCAACCTAGTTTTCTTTAAAGAGCAACCCTTGTCTCAAAACATAACCTTTAGGCCCCCGTTGATCTGTAGTAAGCTACTTTACAATCTCATTCAACTCGAGTGAGGCTGCATAGGTAGCTTTGAGTTCATCTATCCACATTGCGGTGGGAAATGTGATAAGGCCCCGAAATCCCCCTTGAATCAAATCTGGTTCATGCCTTTTAGAGAGGGCATCAACCATTTTATTTTCCCTCCCTTGCTTATACTCAATCGTAAAATCATAATCCATTAATTTTGTGATCCATTTTTACTGCTTAACCGTGCCCACTTTTTGTTCAAGTAAATACTTGAGTGATTGTTGGTCAGTTTTAACAGTGAAGGTTTGGCCCAATAAATAGGGTCTCCATTTGTGGACTGTTGTGACCAGAGCTAGGGATTCTTTTTCATAGGTAGAAAGGGCTAGAGCTTTACCCTTCAATGCCTTGTTTAAATAAGCAATAGGCTGACCCACTTACATTAATACTGCCCCCACTCCACATCCACTTGCATCGTACTCAATCATGAATTTTTGTGAAAAGTTAGGCAACTTTAAAATCGGTGGAGTAGAGACGGTTGGCTTAGATTTCAGAAAAGCCTCGTTAGCATTATCATCCCAAGTAAAATAGTTCTTTCTCAAAAGAGTTGTGAGTGGTGCTGCGATAACCTTATTATGAATTTGTGGATCGTTCATCCAGGTACCAATTAGTTGGGTCCTTATTTTATTCCATCTACTTCATCATAAGCTTTCCCTTGTTTCTGAGGTAGGAATTCAACTACTAGCTAGTCACTTTTATCTTCCACACATCAACTAGTGAGAGTCCATGCATATTCTGGAAAATTTCCTCTATTTATCTGAAGTGGAAAGAATACCATATTATAACATACCTTACATCTCTATAGGCACATCCATGCCCAGATTGCGAGAAAAAAAAAAATCATGCATGGAGTTTTCTAAAAAAAAATGATATACTAATCACACCTATCAACATCTATACCTGCATCCAGAATTGATGACACTACAACACAATTGAGTTTTTGTGATAGTTTTGAATTTGTGATAGTCGTGAAACCGTCACAAAAAATGCTTTACAGTAACGGTTGAAGGAAACCATCACTAAAGGTGGACGATAAATGGTTATATGTTTGAACTATAATATTATGTATAAAATATAACGTTCGAACGGTTCATATACATTCGAACATTAAGCTCACTTAAGTGCGAACATGTAAGTTATTTGCTCGAATGTTAGAATGTGTAGACTATTCGTTCGAAAGTTTTGTCTTACAATTCGGGCGATTTAGTTTATGTTTGAACGATCGTTAATAACGTTTGAACGTGAACTATTTTACAAGTAAACATGAAATTTTAAATTAAAAAAAAATTGAGAATTGAAATAAAAAAATACTAGATATATTAAAAGATATTGTTCATTACATAAAGTATAGAAAAAGAAATATATTAAAATATAAATACAAAATACGATAAAAATGTAGCAAAGCTCAAAATGAGTTGTTTACAAATGTATGAAATTCTTCAGTCAATGTGTTAACTTTTTCGTTTAGGATATGGCCAACCACAGTGACACACTGTTGTACTGACACAATCTGTTGGTCGATGTAGGCAGCAATATCTGAGACCATCTCATTGACCCAAGCAGGGCGCACATCTCCTGAAAATGTACCCATCAGCTGCTGACCAGTACTCTTACTATGTGGAGCAACACCAGCCCCAGACTGGGTTAGAAGAACAAGATCTGGTGTAGGCCAAGGCTCATGCTGAGCACAGCCATTTCCTTGTACAATGCTCCAACAGTGTGAGGTCATGTCTAGAGTTCATCTGCTCAGTCAACTACTCCTCCACTTGGGGTGCCACTCTCTACTCTAGTAAAAGGTTAGTAATGATCACCCCATATAGTAGGTTGTAAGTGGAGATGATGCGCGCCTCGTAACGGATCCTCTCAAATATTCGCAGTGGTAAGTCAATGGACTCTCCACATGCCACTTGTAAGAGGAACTGTGCGTGAGTCCTACTGAAGGTAGCCTTATGTGCCACAGATGATCCACGTTTGTTGCAACTATCTGATACAACATGTGAAAAAATGGTAGCAGCAACGTCTGGGAGAACTTTTTTTCTTATCGAACGGTGTGCGATATCTCCCAGTGAAAATGAAGAAATCCTCATAGTAGTCGTCATTCTGAGGCTGATTGGTCCCCTTACCCTCCAACCGGTCTACATCTCTAGCCATAGACTCAACTGGGCCAGTAGATGATGCAGATGTGCCGATATTTGGTGCATCCTCTGCCTGAGCATCCACTATAGTTGATGCCTCATATATGCGATGGATTTCGAGTAGCTCAGTGATGACATTCGCCAATACCTCGAATTAAACACTATGTACAGTCATGGTATGAGTAGCCATATCCTAAGGCATGGATGACATCTCCATATAAAACTCAATGAGCATGGAGGGGTATATCCTCCCCCTCAATGCACAGATGTTAATCCAACATCTGGAAATAAAGACGGACCTCAGACTCTTGTCCTCCCATATCAGCTAGTCGAACTCGTTGATATACACTTCACGTTCGGCCATAACAGTTTTACAGCCTATTCGATAAGTGTCTGGGGTTCCTTCCCTATCCCGCTTCCTAGTTGTCAAAGGATGAGTCATATCCTACAAAAATAAAAATCATAAGTATACATACATATATATATGTATGTATGTATGTATGTATGTATATATAAAGGGAAACAAATTAAAACTGTTCTGAAATACATTTGAACGTAGAACTTAACGTTCCAACATAAAAGGATAACATTCGAAAGTATAGGTAATCATGTCCAAACGTTAGGAGTTAAAAGACCCACGAAACGTTACATTTGAATGTTTCATGTACATACGTTTGAACGTGAAAGTGTATTCGAACGTATTTGATTGAACGTTCGAACTATTGCACTTCTACATTCAAACGTTAGGACTAAAACATGCTATAAAACATTACATTTGAATGTTTGACTGAATATACCTTCAAATTGTACATTCAAACGTAAATTACATATGTTCAGAGTACAACTAACACTTTTCTATAATTTGAAACGTTCTTTTGAGCTAATCGTTTGAACGTTGCTAGTGGCACATTCGAATGTAAACAAAGAATGTTCAAACCTGCCTTTACGTTTGAACATAACTACATGGATGTGCGATACATACGTTCGAATGTGTATACTCCACAAGCGTTTGAACTTATTCTATTACAATCGAATGAATATTTCTTAATGTTTGAATGATTAAAAAAGTTTGGTTTGAACGTATTTATTAATCATCCAAACATTTAGTCTTTGACGTTCAAACAAATGTCCAATAACGTGTGAATTCAAAATTCAAACGGCACATCACAAATGTTCGATCGTGTGTACGTTCAAATGTAAAAATCAAACGTGCGAATGAAAATATCAAATGTTAGATATTTATCGAACGTTATTATCGACGTTCGAAAGTACTTTCTATGATGGAATTTGACCGTCACTAATTCTCTTCACGTTCGAACATTGCAACTCACGGCAGACTTCCAACCGTCTAAAAAAAACCCTTTAGTGATGGTTGTACAGTAAACCATTACAAAATACTTTCTGTGTAACACCCGGGCCAGCCAAGCCACTTTACAAAAATTTTTGAGTTTTAGTTAAAATCATTTGGGATTACGAGTAAAATGCTAGAAGAGAGTTTGAGCTTAAGATATTTTTGGCGGTGTATAATTTTTCTATAAGTTTGATAATTAGGTTTCAAAGTCTTTAATGGATCAAGTGGATGTTCATTAAAAAAAAAAAATTATGGAATAATTATATTTATTTTAGGTTGATTAGAGACCCAAAACCTTGTGATTAAAACCATGCAATAATCTCGTTAAGAGCCCAGCCATGAGATCGGGTCCAGAATTCATCGCACGGTGTCAAGCCATTTTTATTTCATGCACGTTCATCCCTCCCTTTTTAATTAGGTTTGTTCTACTTTCTACTTATAGCTTATATATAAGTTTAAGTCTTCTCAACCCTAGACTGATTTGCCGCTGCTCTTCCTCTTCACGCTCTTAGCCTTCCATACTCATCTGAACCTCCACCCCAACCTCAATGCAAACCACAATCTTTTCTCAGAAAAACACCAAACCGAAGGGCTCAGTTTGCTTCCAGTAAACGCCACTCCAAAGCTAATCTGCGTGCTACGACGCCGCCAAGCACCGTTCGCATCTGCACCTTAGCCTCTCTTAGTTCACCACCCCAGCCGTGCTCACCCAGACGAAGCTGCCACCAGCGCCCTTGAAGCCTCTGTTTCAAGCCTTGACTTCCACCATTTGTGACATCCAAAAAACACAGTAGTCCAACCACCATTAGTCGCTGCACTCACCCTCCACCGAGAGCTCCACCGCGTGGTGATCCCACCTCACGAAAACCACCACCGCGAGCCACCCCTCCCACAGAAGACTCAACAGTTTTTCCCCTGTTTTAGCCACCCGAAACAGAGCTTCACCCACTGAACCGCTGCACTACACCGCACCACACCAGCCACTCCAAGCCATCACCACCTACACGGAAGAGGACGCCGGACACCCACAGACCACCTCAGCTCGTAACAACTCCCTCACGGTGAGTACCCCTCTCGGTTACTCTCTCCTTTATCTCTCTCTCTCGCACTCCCTTCCACTCATCTCTCTCTGCCTCTCTCTTGTTTTTGCCGCCCAGCGTAGGCAGCTTTGCCACCCACGCCCGCCCAGCTCAACAGTCGTGCCACCACGGTATTTCCAGCCCAGTCGTCGCACGCAGCCCCTAACTTCTCCTGGTGTAAGCCCTGCCGTAGTTACTTCTGTTATTTGTTTCTGTTATTTGTGTTTCTGTTTCCGTTCACTGCTAGTTTTCCCTCATAAGTTATATATATATATATATATATATATATATATATATGTAAATTGTTGACTAATAAATGAGTACTATTATCAGTTACCCTTAGTGTATGTACTAGATATATGTTTTCGGATGAGTGATATTTTTGGATTTATGTTTAAATGGGTTTTGTTTGAAGCCTCATAAAATAATTATTTTTGTGTAAATAATATTTTAATAATCATTTTATTGAGTTTTGTAATTATTTTAATACTTGTTTGATTTAAATTTCTTATGTGGTGCGAATTCAATTAAGTGGATATTGATGGTTTTAGAAAATGATGGTATTTTAGGAATTTTGAGAATTTTAGGTTTTGAGAATTTAAAATAGGTTCTTTTAGCATTTTAGGTTTAAAAATCGAAATACGAGATTGAATAGAAATTTATGAAAATCTACGTGATTATTTTATAGGTGACGATTAATATTGTTCGGCACTTTTGAGGAAATTTTCGAAAAGCTAAAAAGTCCAGGTAAGCGGGGTCCCTATGCTAGATTTGCATAAAAATAAAATGGACTGAGGTTGATTTTTGAAAATATGCATGTTTGGTTATGAAAAGAGATTTGAACTACCTCAGTTATTTGTTCTGCATTACTCATGAGATTCTGTTTAAGAATAAAATATTTTCTGGCATGACTGGTGTAGACATGAGCTATTTTGCATCTTACTTCTGAATTGTGTAAAAGAGAGCGAATACGAAAGTTTGTGCATAAAATTATGTTTTATGATTTCTGAAAACTCTGTTCTGTTCTGAAGATATTCTGTACTCTGATATGATGTGATTTCTGAAAACTCTGTTCTGTTCTGAAGATATTTTGTACTCTGATATGATGTGATTTCTGAAAACTCTGTTCTGTTCTGAAGATGTTCTGTATTCTGATATGATGTAATTTCTGAAAACTTTTGGCATGACATTCTGAATCGGGATGTGGTTTGTGGATGGTGACCTATTTGACCTACCACGGGTGCTAATAGTGGCTTCTGTTTTGGTTGGTACCAACTGTTCTGTTTCTGGTGCACCCACTTTGGAAACAAAGTGGTTTTCTGGTGGTCTTTCCTGTGTGCACACTCGGGGCTCCGAGAATAAATAAGGGGAAGATTCACATTCTGTTTCTGCTCGGTTAGCTATCGGGGTTTGCACAACCCTACCACGGGGGTTAAACATGACCTATGATGCGATATGATGCTCTGGTACAATGGTGGTCAGTTATGCTATGCCAAAAGAATTTGAATAAGAATATTTTTTAACTTTCGCTCTGATATTTTTATAACATGTTCTGACTCTGTATTCTGAAAATAAAGTGTTTTGTTCTGCATCATGAAATCTGTAAATGCTCATGTTTGCATACTAGTATATGTTCTCTGCTTACTAAGTTGTTGATAACTCACCCCTATCTCCATAATATGTTTAAGATATTTTTGATGCAACAACTGGGAATCAAGAATAGGAAATACTTGCAAGTTTGTTGATCATAGAAGACTAAGTGCCTTAGGGCACAATGACTGTTGGAGAGTCTTTTGGTAGAGTTAATATTGTATATGGCTTTGGTATTTTGAGTAATGGATATTTGTATTGAACAAATAGGTTAATATGTTATGGAGACTCTGGTTTATTTTAAAAGTATTATTTAGAAATGATTTTTAGGTGATGTGAGTTGACTCTCCAGACCTTCGGGGACGGGACGTTACATTCTGTGATGCCTTTTTAGTGACGGTGGTAGAAATAGTCTCGAACCATCACCAAAAAAATTTCTTGACAGTTTACTTATTTTTTATAACGGCTTGTCCGTCACAATAAATGAAATATATTGTAGTGTGAGAAATCCGGTGATCCATGAGACTTATCCAAAGTTGTTGTTGATTCTCTGGATGCCGTAATGCTGGTTATAATAATACTTTATTTGTGGCGGCTAGCTCTTTCTAGGACCTATAGTTCCCATGTCGGAATCAAAACAGTTTGTTCACCCTGGACATGCCAATGAAACTTGACACACATAATATATTTGCAGGACTGAGAGGGACCTAGGTTAACTTTCCAGCCATTGAAGTATCCAACCTTTGCAATTTCTTCTTGTCGATGCATGTAGTGCGTGTTGTACCTTGATAGAGACAATTGAATAATTGTATGAGCAAACAGTGAACAATTAAATGCGTAAACTATAATCTCTTAACAAATTTCCTTGGTACAATCAACAAAGGCCCTTCTTAAAAGAATTTAGAAGAATGATTTGTACGCACGCTTTAAGTCTCATATAGTTTCTTTTTGGAAAGGTAGGCTTTGAGTAATGCTACTTAGAGTGTACAAGTGTCGCGCAATCGTTTTGAAAAAGAATGAAGTTTACTATTAAAAAAATTAATTTTTTTTTCATTTAGTTCCATATTTACTCACTTTTTTTAAAAAAATTTACGCGACACTTGCACAATCCACAACTGAAAATATCATTTCTCATTTTGTTATAGCTATTTCCTGTCACTTTCTTTACGTTGAATTTTGTCATAATTATTTTCAATACTATCTTCTATTTCATTTTGAACATTTGTAGAATCTGTGTTTTCTATTTGGTGAGGAACTATTTTTTTTCATAAAAGCGAAATTGATCAGGTTTTATTTGGTTAGAAATAAAAATAAAGAAAATATCTCAAATATTATAATACAAATTATATCTCATGAAATGTAAGAAAAATCACATGTTATATATAGCTTTTATATATTAGTTATAGTTTTTTGCTAAATTTTAGTTATTTTGTGTCAAACAATATTATGCACATTAGGAGAAAAACAAATGGATAATTTCACAAGAATAAATAATTCACATGAATAAATTAAACAAGAGAACTAATATCATATAACAATAATTATTTCCAAACATAAGTCTAATATCATTCTTGAAATTCAAGTAATCATAAGTATAAAATATTTTTAGAACTGTTCTTTGAAAGCATTAGTATATTTCTAGAATATGTAATAATATCATTCATGTACCTTTGTTGAGGCGCTTGTCAAAGGATCTGAGGCATGCCTGTGACCAGTCGCCCTTATCAAGAAGGGAGGGGTCCACTCATGATTTTATAATTTTTTTTTTTTAGTTTTCTAATTTTTACTTATTTTTATATATTTTCCTTTTCTTATTTATTATTTGTTGTGACAAATGGATGTACATGCGGCTAAATTTGGCACATGGCTCATTGTGATTGGTGAGGATGTGGTTTATATGCAACGTGTCCAAGATTTCATTAGTGGGTGTTAGATATATGTAACTGAGTGATCAAAATGATGGAAGTTGAGAATACACAGATGAAAAAGTTTAAAATTAAAAGTAAAAAGGTAATCCATCTAACAACCAAACCATAGAAACTATTTTAATATTCTTTAACCATTAATGACGATTTAATGATATGTTCGGCTGATAATCTTTAGTCTGATATCCATCCATGATATTCGCCCTAGGTATTAATTCTCTCTGCATAACAGTTGATTTGAAGTCCTAACAATCCACGATCCAATTAGGATTAGAGAAGGTCAAGTCATGAGGCAAACCTTCTCATCACACGGCCGACCATATAAATAAAGGTCAAAGAACACGCATGAGGTAACTTCTAAACCATCTGAAAATTAAAATACTCTTTACACTATATACTGACTTAGACATCGGAGGTGTTATCCACCACAGCGAGCCATTCTCATCTTCTTGTTGTAGGTTACAAAAAGTTGTTAGCAGGAATACGAAACACATCTATAATTGTTGGCGTCATATGTGGGATATTTTTCTCAACGTGTCTTTCACACGCCTGCAACAACATGCTCTCAAGTAAACCGCAATCAAGAAACTGCAATAACAAGTAGTCAAGCAAATAGCAAAATGGAGGGAAGATTTGCAAAGATGGAGGAAAGGTTGTGGAAGATGACCCTAGAAATGGGAAAAAAGTGCAGAAAATGTTGCACGATGCCATGACGAGAGAAACAGGCAGAATCGCAGAACACAGGCCAAACGAACTTCGATGATGAGGAAAAGGGGAAGATGCATCAAGACTTGTGCATCTCATGGACAAGTACGAGAAGATGGCCAAGAAGATAGGCACCTTCTCCTTTGTCAACCACCTGCTCAACAACAAGGATCTGCCTTACAATATAGACATAATGATGGTGCCAGTTTGGAGATGTTCAAAGCCCATCGAATATATCCTAGATGACTCTCCATTGTTTCTCTGGAGAGATTGCGTGCAAGGCTTTCTTCTTGACTCTGAAGGGTGTAGTAAGAGGGTGGTTTGGAGATTTACAGCCAGACTCTATAAACAGCTTTGAGGAACTCGCCAACACAATTTATGGCTAGCAGACGAAGAAGGCAGCCTACGGCATACCTCCTGATTGTCAAACAATAGGAGAATGAGAGCCTGAAAGCGTACCTCGTCAGGTTTAACAAGGAGCACTTAATTTTCGATGTTCAAGATGAGAAGATAACGCTTGTGGTGCTCCTAGAAGGCGCTGACCAAGGAGTCATTTATGATAGAGTTGGCAAGTAGAACTCTAACTACACTGCGAGATTTAATGGATAGGACAGATGACTTCGTCAATACCAAAGACACACTTAGGGCCTTACCCCTTAACTACATCCTTATTCATATAAGTAGGCATAAATGAACCTACTATCTCAATATCTTCATTAGCCAACTCCACCATCCCAGGCTGCTGCTCACCACCATATTCTAGTGATCCTTTAGGATAAACCTATTGCCTCAAGAACCTACCACCCTCCTCAATAGACCCCTTCCCTCGATCACTCGAGGTTTCACCAGAATCAGTTGTGGTTCTAAACCCTCTTCTCCTTATACCCAACTCTGCTCTGAGCCATGAACCATACTGATTTTCATTCTTACTAAATATGAAGTTTCCATTACTATGTGAGCAACCTTGGCTACCATGATAAAAAAAAACCTACCACAGTTGAGACAAATTCTAGGTAGTTTTTCATATCTAATTGGCACCCACATACTTTTAGAGCCAACCTTGATAGTTCTACCTAGAGCCACAGCCCTTTGCAGGTCCAGGTTCACTTAACCCTTAGGTATTCACCCCATCCCACATCATCTTCTGACACATTCACATCTAAAACTCCCCCAATTGTCCTTCCAATTAATTCTTCATACTTGCGATTCATACAGCAAAATGGTAAGTCATGAAGTTGAATCTAGAAAAAATCAGAATTGAACTCCATGGCATGGGGTTGTGTCAGGCTATCGAAATTCTTCAAAACAAAAAGGTTTGCATCAAATAATCAGGGCCTCCCAACCATCACTCTATGGCAGTCACTGGCGTTTGCAAAAGAAATAACAAAAGTATTTGCTCTTAATTCCACAAACTTTACTGCCTTGTTAACTTTCCATATTTTAAGCATAGTCGACTTCACCACTTCTTTACTCAAGAAGCTTTCAGTCAAAACCTTCCCAGCTAAACTCCTATTTTCCTTTTCTTTCAAACCTTCCCACTTTCCTCCTGTATTGTTATCTCTTGTTGTTCCATTCAGTTTCAGTTTATTCCAGACTGCCTCAAGTTCCTCCATCACTCACCTCACCTCACAAAATCACTATCTTGTTTGAGAGAATAAAAAAAATGGCATTGTTCCACCTCTACTCAGTGGGAGCAGAGAGACTTGCACCCTCTTCCTATTGGATTCTAGAGAAAGAGAGAAGACTCCAGCAATTCCTTGATAATGATATTGATATATCATCAACCCACCTTATCTAAATTCCAAATCCCGTACTATCAATGGTAAGAGATTATATGCTTGTAACTATCTATATAATAATATCAATTCAATTCTTAGGAGTTGACTCAAGGGTAATGATTTTAAGGTTTTAATCGCAAATAACTTTCAAAATTTATCAGAATAAAAGAATTTGTTCTTTAATTATCTGGGATGGATTGCAGAAGTTCGAGAAAGCTTGAATATGAGGAAGAGTTATGAGTTATGGACTGCTTAGTTTCTGCTCTCTTACCAACCGATGATAAAGAAGCTATGGTGTAAAGCCATTGCTTGACATCCCGACAAACTGATGATAAAGATCATGTTATACTATCTACTTTTAAGTAAAGATCAAAACTATGAAAGCTACTTTCACTTTCCCTGTATCCGAGTAAGATGGAACTTTTCATGTCACTTTTTCCCCTCATTTTGATTAATTGGTGAGTTTTGGATATGTTGGTGCTTAAATACTTTTTATAAATTGATGTACTTTATGATATATTATAGATTGTAAAATTATTTTTAGTAGTCGTTTGGATCGTAAATTGATATGAAATTAGTTAAGATGATTTGTGAATAGCAATGAAATTGTTGAGTTAAGATAAGCTGAAATGAGACGAGTTAGATTTTAAAAATGAGATGATGTTTGGATAATATCAATTTTGAAAATAAGAATGATCTCAACTCATCTCATATAATAATTACAATTTTTTTAAATTTTATATAAAATATAATAAATAATTCGAATTTTTTAATTTTTAAAATAATAATAATATTAAAAATTAATATTTTAATAAATTTTTATTAAAATTTTAATTTTTATCTCAAATTATTATAAATTGCACCATACAAGTAAAATGAGATAGTTTTAATTTTTAAAAATAAAATGAGATGGTTTTGGATACCACTAAAACCGATGAGTCTAATACAGTACTACTGGACTTGGTGTGTCAGACTAGTGAGGCTTGGACTGTTGAGATGGGTCATGTGTTTCGGTCTAGAGCACGGCAATGGTCAGTCGTTGTCAAAGTTTAAATTTTAATTAAAATTTAAATTTTTATTAAAGCTAAAATGTTTAAAGAGGTTAATTTATATTGAATTAATTATTTTAAATTTAATATTTTTTATATTTTTTTATATTTTATAAATATATTTTATATATTAATTAATAATTTAATTTTTACTATCTAAATAAATTACTTAATATAAAAAATAAGAGAAATGAAGAAAATAGACAGTGAAAATAAATATTTTTTAATAAAATATTATTTTAGTGGGGTGAATAATAATTCACCATGACTTTTGATTTTATATTTATTATAACTCATAATTTAATTTAAAGTGATTTAGGGCAAGTGCTATGAGGCTTGGACTGTTGGAGAGACGGGTGTGTTTCGGTATAAGACTTGGCCTGTTGGTCTAAGAGCATCCTCAAGGTATTAGTTAAAATTAAAAGATATTTTTTATAAATATAAGATAAATTTAATTTTTATCTATTTTATTTACATAAATTTTACATTAAAATAATTATTTTTTTATTATATAACAATAAAATAATATAAGATGAATTTGATTTAATTATTCACATCAAATCTCCATATTGAATTATCTACTTATTCATTATATAGTAATGAGTAACTAATAATTTCAAAAATATTTAATTTTTTTAATTATTAATTTATTTTATTTTATCATATTTTACTATTCTACCTATTATATATTAATTAATAATCATATTATAATTAAATTAATATATCACTAACTCAAATTAATATATCAATTCTGATAAAAATATGTGATAGAAAGAAATTGTGAGAAAAATAATTGATAAAATATGTATTTGATGTATGTACAGTAACTTTTAAATTTTAAAAAAATTTTAAAAGTCACTATAACTAAATTTTAATTATTTGAAATTTACGTAATCTATTATAAACATATTTTATTTTTTAATAATTAAATATTTAATAAATTTAATTTTTAACTAATCTATTAAAATGCTCTTGGAAATGTCAGTATGAGGCTTGAACCGTAGATCTCATAAATGTCAATATCTAGTCATCTCCATAAACAATTTTGAAATAACGGAGAGAGACTCTGAGATTCGAGCATGTGTGAAGTAGTAATACTATGCCAGTTTGCTCACACGTGTGCTTGTAAATTACACTTTTTAAAATATTTTTTAAATATATTTAAATATTTTTAAAAAATAAAAGAAATATCAATATACTAATACTCATTTTTTTAATAATTAAATAAAAAATATTAAAAAATAAAATACACGAACGATCAAATTGAGGAACAAATTTAGAGGACATAGTTGGGGGTGGGCAAAGCTACGACCACTCCAACTCCGTCCCAGCTCTGACGGCAATTCGACTCTGACAGTCGGATTTTTCAGAAATTGGAGTTAAAGTCGGAGTCAAAGTAACTCCAACTCCGAATGCAGATATTTAAAAAAAATAAAAAATAGCCTAACTAAAACGATGTCCTTTTATTCACAAAGGGATCCAAAACGCAAGACCTCCTTCGTTTCTTTCTCACTTTTTCCCCTCATTCTTGCACAAGAACTCTCTCCTATCTGGTTCTCCTTCTCCAACATCTTCTGTCCTCGTCGCCTGCACCGCCACAAGCCACCGTAAAGGGAACTTCATTCGTCATTCTTTCTTGTAAGCCTTACATCTTAATATTTTTTTATAAGAGTTTTAATTATTTGTTAATTGAATGATTTAGAGTTCGAAAATTATTGAAGTTGTTTGTGAAATTTATTATTTTTGTTGTTGATTTATTGTTTGAATTGGGGGATTTCTATTTTTAGGGTTTTAGTAATGAGATTTGTGGGATTTTTTTGGAAAAAATGGATTGGTTCCCTTCAGACAATGTCCACTCGATGTTTGCTTGACTGTGGCTCGAGCAAACATCACAAAGATTGTTCGAACGAGTCTTCGTTCGAGTGTGGCTCAAGCAAGTTGAACATAGATTATTCGCTCGAGCCTTCATTGCTTAAGTGTTCCACATTGCTTAAGCGAACATCACACAGATTATTCGATCACACATTTGCTCAAGAGAACTTCACATAGATTCTTCGCTTGAGTGTGGCTCAAGCAAACTTCACACAAATTGTTCGCTCGAGTATAGCTCGACCGAACGTTCAATTTTTGTGTTTTATTTATTTTTAAAATTACAAACACAACTAGACACATATTTTTCCTTCTAAATGTGTTTCCAATGTGTATATAATTTTCATAAAATATTAAATGACAGTTGTTTGTTAATTGTTTCAAATTATTTGCATATAAAATTATGGATGCTACACCATCTCACCGCGATTCTTCACAAGAGGATGCCGCACAGCCGTTGGCGTCACCAACAGGTCCTTTGGATCATAGAACCCCGTCTAGAGCAGCTACCTCTTATGCAAGTAATCGAGTCCCAGTAGATCTAGAAGATATTAATATGCTTAATGACGAGGAGGAGTTGATGAATGTTGAGGCTAATCGACAATCACGACCTAGTAAAAAAAGGTTGTGGACATGGGAACATTTCACAAAAGTTCCGATAAGTGTGAGAACTTGTAGGCTTGATGCCACTACTTTAGAAAACTATGTGGTTGTCGGTATTAATAGCACATCTTACGGGCTACTAGCGGTATAAGATACACAAAGGGTTGGTGGAAACTTATCAGATGAAGCTGAGTTACGAGACTTCTACGGCCATTGATGGCACACAAATTAAGAAACTATAAATCCCTTAATATAGTGAGAAGATGTTGAGGAATGTTCTTGCAGAGATGATCATCACTGATGAGATGCCTTTTACCATGGGTGACAAGGTAGGCTTCCGCAAATTTGTGCACACTTTAAAGCTACAATTTCTCATGCCTTCATGGTATACGATAATGTGCGATTGTTTCAAAAGGCATGCCAAGGAGAAGGAAATGTTTGTCGTCACTAGTCAAAAGTGTCATTTACGACTGATACATGAACCTTTATACAGAATGTGGACTACATGTGTATCACAACCCACTTTATTAACAGTGAGTGGATGTTGCAAAAGCGAATTATCGGCTTCAAAGAAATTGTTGATCACAAGGGTTCATCCATTGGGGAGAAGATAGATAACTGTATAAAGGATTGGGGGATCAGAAAAGTGTTTTGTATCATGGTTGATAATGCCAGTGCAAATGACACTTCCATTAATTGGTTCAAGCGGAATACAACGGTAAATAAGGATATCATTCGTGAGCACCAATTTATCCATGTTCGATGTTATGCCCGTATCATCAACTTCATAGTTTTTTAGGGGTTGAAAGAGGTTGATTCTTCCATTATTAAAGTCCAGAACATTATGAGATATATGAGGGCTTCCCCCCAACGGCTCCACCAGTTTAAGGCAATAGCCGAAGAACTTAAGATCCCATCTTCCAATATATTACAACTGGATGTTTCAACTCGATGAAACTCTACATACATGATGTTGCATTTAGCGCAGAAGTACCAAACAACGTTTGAAAGGATGGTGGTCGAGGATGGGGGCATGAGTAGGGGTGTAACCGGTCCGGTTTTAGATAAAATCTAGGACCGAACCGGTATGTACCGGTTTTATATTTTTCAAAACCGATTACGCACCGGTTACCCTCCTAAACCGGTACTTCCGGTTTTACCGGTTTCCGGTCCGGTCCGGTCCGGTTTTCCGGTTTTTTAAAAATATAAATTTCACAATTTGTCATTAAAAATTTGTTTATAAAAAAAAAAAAAAATTGATTCAAAAAAAACTGTTTTATACTTTTATTAATATATTAGACTATATAATAGTATTAATATTAGACTATTAGTATAGTTATAAGTTATATATTAGTATTAGTTATAAACTTTTAGTGATTTAGTATTAACATTTTATGTAATAATTTATAAATTATAATAAGAAATTATTTCATATATGAATATATATGTTATATATAAAATTTCACATAAAAATTTATAATTATACATTATATATAAAACTTATATATATTAATATTTAATATATATAAAATATTTTGTATAAAACTTATATATAAAAATATTATTTTTTATTTTTTTTAATCAACCGGTCCGGTCCGGTTCGGTCCGGTCCAAAAAATTCCGAAACCGGAACCGGACCGGAACCGGCCGGTTTTTACGTTTTAAAAACCGGTTCCGGACCGGACCGGTTCAAAACCGGTAAAACCGGTCCGGTCCGGTTTTCCGGTTTGAGTTTACACCCCTAGGCATGAGTTATGCTTTACTGGAGTCAGCTGGGGAGAGAAGGGGGCTCGGTGCACCGGACACAGTTGATGAGGCCAATGTCAAGTTTTTTGTTCAATTTTTGAAGTTATTTTATGACATAACTATGCAGATATCTAAGAAAAAATATCCTACTACGAACATGTACTTCGAGGAGCTCTCGAGACTTTATGGCCACTTGCAATAGAGTTGTGCTGATAGTGTGGATTTGTTGAATGCAATGGTTATGAGGATGAAATATAAATACAATAAATATTAGGGATGTGGATAAGATAAATAGATTATCATTTACGACTGCAATCCTTAACCTCTGATATAAGTTGGCAATTGTAGAATTTTGGATTTAGGGTGTCCTCATCACGTGATGAGGACGCTGATTAGTTTATTAGATCGCTTAAATGTGATACTGATGATTTATATAACCATCACAACAACAATGACCAGTCTTCAACAGAATGTGGTAGCTCCTCACGTTTGATCGGCTCGACATCTTCTTGGGATGACACAGATGCACAAAATTCAAATGTTTTGATGCTACGACTTTTTCATCAAAATTGTGCATTGATGAATATTATGCAATGTAAGTTTGAGATGGAGCGTTACTTTATGAAAGATGTCGAGGCACCTTGTGATACATTCCAAATATTAACTTGGTAAAGGTGAATTATGGTAAGTTTCCAACCATTTCCCAAATAGTCAGGGATGTACTAGTCATTCCTATCACTACGGTTGCTTCTGAGTTAGCGTTTAGCACCAGAGGTCGTGTCTTGGATGCCTATCAAAGTTCATTATCTTCGACCACCATCGAGGCCTTTGTTTGCACATAGAACTGGTTAAGCTTAATGTCTATTGGAGTAGATACCATTGATGTCGAGGGCTATAGGCTTGAATCAGGTAAGTTTATGATTTCATTTACATAATTTTAATGTTTTCATTATTTAGTTTATAATTTATATGATTTTGTAGACCTAGTTGTGAACACCAGGCTAATTGTGGATGATTGAGACGGACGCATCGTGGGATGACCCCTTTATTGGTGAGAAACTCAGTACCATGATTACCATCATGCAAAACTCGTCAGAGTTAGAAGTGAATGTGAGTTCATAATGTGTCCTATTTTATATAATATATCACTTCACTAATAATTTAGAAGTCTATAATTAAATGACTAAAAAAAAGATAGTGTATTTGATCAATAAAACTTCATGCAAAAAAATTAAAAATCACTATCGAGTCATTGATTCAAATATATGGACTGTCAGGACTGATGTGAGGAGACTGTGTCACTTTGGCTATTTGAAATTTTGAATGAAATATATAACATTATTTATATTTTCATACAATAAATATAAATTTATTGAGAATTTGTAGTTTTAAATTTCAATTTATCGTTTGCACACATTAAATTTTCACTTTTTAACTTATTTTTTACACTATTTTAAAATTTTTAATTATTTTTTTATATTATTTTAATATTTTTAGTACTACAACTTCGATAGGTGCTCATTGGAGTTACGAGCTCCAAACTCCGATTAGAGTCTGATCGGAATTGAAATCGGAGTACGTTTTAACATCTAACTCTAATCATAATCAGAGGTCAAATGTGGCATTCCAACTCCGTTGGGGTCGAAACCCACCACTAGGCATTGTATCATTTTTGGAATGAACGTTTGGATATCTAGACGGTCTGACCGTACTAATATATTTGAAATGCAGCGTGTTTAAATAGAAGTTTATTATAAACTACTTCTAATCCATCATATAAAATTATATTAAATTATAAATTTATTTTTTAAATCTTTTTATACCTGTGTACTTCTCTTTTCCTATAATAAAGGGAGGGCAGTGCCCAGTCAAAGTGGCGTCAAATCATCTGGTACTCTTGGCTGATGGGTTTGACAAGTGGGAGGAAATATAAAAATTTTTATTTTATTTTATTTTATTATTATAATTTTTTTAAATTTTTATATAAAATGTAATAAATAATTTAATTTTTTCAAATATTAAAATAATATAATATTAAAAAATAATATTAGGCTTCATTTGTTTTACAATATTTTTCAATTTATTTTATCTAATCTCATCTATTTATTATAAATTTTTTTAAATTTTTACACAAAATAAAATAAAAAAATTCAAAATTTTCAAGTTTTAAAATAAAAATAATATTAAAATATATATTTTTTATTCAATTTTTAATTTTAATATCAACTTATCTCATCTCATCTTATCTGTTAAAAAAAAAGACTAAATCAATGAATGGTGGATTTTGGAATCAAACATAATAACGTTAAGGCTCGGTTTGGATACAGAAGTCTCTCAATTCATCTCAACTCATCTTATCTAATCATTATAAATTTTTTAAATTCTCAAATTAAATATAATAAACAATTCAATTTTTTTAAATTTTAAAATTATAATAATATTCTAACAATATTCTATTCAAATTTCATCACATTTTATTTCATCGCAACTCATTATTCAAACATCTCTTAAATCAATGATTTTATTCTCTTTAACCATTGACTCTTGTGATACATTTTGGATTAAAAGTCACTGGATCAATACTAAAATTCAGGAAGAAGGAAAACATTTCCCAAATCACGGTCAAACGTGTGAACGCAAGACTATCTTATCCTTAAGTGCATTAATTCGTTGACTTAGATGTTTTTTATTTTTATTTTTAAAGATCGTTTACTTAGATGTTACTTGTGTTGCAACACTTCTCTTTCTAATTTCTCGTATTATTTTCAATTATTTTATATATTTTCTATTTAAATGTGGGGTGTTAACCAGAGAAGTGCAAAATGATGTTTCATAAAAGTAAATCAAGAAAGTCACTGACTTCATGTAATCTTTTAGATTTATTTTATGATAAAAGTAATTTTATAATCTAACGTACTACATTAATCCACGTCATTTTGTGAATTTACTTTTATGCAATCCTTTGTAACTAAATTATTTTTCTAATTTAAAATGAATAATATCATTTCTTAAGCCGAGTGCATCAACCCTCACCCCCTTAAGCCGAGTGCCCTTGCACTCGCATTTGGCGACCAAAGGGCAATGAAACTCCTTCTAAACCGAATGCCCTTCACTCGTATATGGCGATCAAAGGGTGGTGAAACTCCCTTGAGTGCTTCAACCCTCGCCCATTAAGCCGAGTGCCCTTGCACTCGCATCTAGCGACTAAACAATGATGACACTCCCTTAAATGCATAAATCATTGCACCTTAAGCCGAGTGCCCTTGCACTCGTATCTAGCAATTAAAGGTTGATGACACTCCCTTTAGTGCGTCAACCCTCAGCCCCTTAAGCCGAGTTTCCTTGCACTCGCATCAGACAATCATAGGGGATGACACTCCCTTGAGTGCATCAGCCCTTATCCCTTTAATTAGAGTGCCTTTCACTCGTATCTAGCAACAAAGGGCAATGACACTCACTTGAGTGCATCAACCCTCACGCCCTTAAGATGAATTCCCTTGCACTTGCATCTAGCAATGACACTACATTCAGTGCATCAACCCTTGCGCTTAAGACGAATGCTCTTTCAATCGCATACAACGATCAAAGGGTGATGATACTCCCTTGAGTGCATTGACTCTTGCCCTCTAAGACAAGTGCCCTTGCACTCACATACAACAATCGAAAGGGATAACAGTCCCTTGAGTGCATTCACCCTCACCCCTTAAGTCGAGTGCCATTGTACTCTCATCTGGCGACTAAAGCACAATGGCACTCCCTAGAGTACATCAACCCTCGCCACTTAAGTCAAGAGCAGTTGGACTCACATACGACGATCAAATGGTAATGATACTCCTTTGAGTGTAATGACTCTCACCCTTTAAGCCAAATGCCCTTGCATGCGCATACAAGAATCGAATGGAATGACACTCCCTTAAGTGCATCAACCCTCACCCCTTAAGCCAAGTGCCATTACACTTGCATCTGGCGACTAAGGGGCAATGGCACTCCCTCTAAACTGAATGCCCTTGCACTCGCATATGACGATCAAAGGGTGGTGAAACTCCCTTGAGCGCGTTGAACCTTGCCCCTTAAGTCGAGTGCCCTTGCACTCGCATATGATGACTAAAGGGCGATGACATTCCCCTAAATGCATAAACCATTGCCGCCTTAAGCCGAGTGCCCTTGCACTTGTATCTAGCAATTAAAGGGTGATGACACTCCCTTTAATGCGTACCCTCAGCCCCTTAAGCCAATGCCCTTGCACTCGCATCTGGTAACTAAAGGTTGAATACATTTCCTTGAGTGTGTCAATCCTTGCCCCTTATGCCGAGTGCCTTGCACTCAAATCTGATGACTAAAGAGTGATGACACTCTCATGAATGCATCAACACTTTCCCACTTAGGCCAAGTGCCCTTCCACTCACATCTATCGATTAAAGGGTGAAGACACTCCCTTGAGTGCATCAATGCTCGCCCCTTAAAGTTGAGTGCCCTTGCACTCACATCTAGCGATTAAAGGATGGTGACACTCCCTTGAGTGCATCAACCCTCGCACCCTGAAGCTAAGTGCCCCTGCACTCGCATCTAGCGACTAAAGGTTGTTGTTATTCCCTTAAGTGCAGCAACCCTCACCCCTTAAGGCATGTGCCCTTACACTTACCCTTGGCCATTTGCATGACTGAGTTGAAGGAATTTTTCGTTGTGTTCGTTAAGGTCCTTGTTGGTCGCCACGAACAAAACCTCTAGCTGAGCCATCTTGCCACAGACATAGTCGAGGGTCAAACTAAGCTCCCGACAACTATTCTCTGACTGGGCCACCATACCAGCATACTCCATGGAGTGTTGTTTGGTTTCTTCAAACTTTTTCTCTAGGCATTAAGCCTATCCGGCACAGTGTCACGTTCTTCTTCCAAAAATTTGGACTCCAAGTAGCACCTCGACAGTTCTTGTTTGGACTTCTGCAAGTCATGTTGAAGACCAACCACCTCATCCTAAAGGCCAACAACGTCTTCCTCTAACATGTGGGAGTTAGACTCACAATAAGAGCATACATCCACCAGTTCATCCCTTTCCACCCTCGCTTTGAAATAACCTAGCGAGCTATCTCAACATAGGCTTGCAGAGAGCGAACCTCATCTTCCACTAGACTTGGCGATTGACAATCCAGTCAGTGATTTGGTCGACCCCTGGGGCATGAAACCATTCTGTGTTATGGAAAGAAAATATAGGTAACACAATAACTAAAGCAAGGAAACTTACCGAGGTCAAAAAACCCCTTAATCGGCATGCAGTATCTCAAACAAACTCCTCCACACAACTGCTTACTACTGGAATAGGCCTCGAAGAATGAGACCCAGAAGGGTTAGGTAGCTCTGAAAAGTTAAGCTCTCCGCCAACGAATGAAGGCTTATAACCACTTTCTCACTTGAAATGACGAGCGGTGAGACCATCCGCCTCCTCTTAATCGAGGACCTCAACCAAGCAGTCCGGAGTGGATAGGGGTTGACTAACCTATCCTTGGTCGCTTGGTTCAAAAGACAACATCCAAAACCAGGGCCAAGTCAGAATCCGTATGTTTCAGAATCTCCTCCAAGCAATCATGATTAGATAAACCTAGGCTAGCTTATCCACTGTCTCCTGAAGACGATGAAACGTGTTGCTGTTGGTCAATCGGTTGGGCCAACCACTACCTCTAGGAAGCAATGAAGCCTGCCCCTGGACAGTAATGCCCAGGGGTATGGAAGCAACCTCAGAGCTTGATTCCCTAGAAGTTTCATCCTCGTTGTGGTCTAGGCGAGGCTTTTCCCCCTTCTGCTCTAGTGAAATGGTAGAGGCTCTTTTCTGCCCACAAGGATTGTATAGTAAAAAGGTTATGTCCAATGATGTGGGAACGACTAAGCATAACCAGAAATCGGTCAATGTTCGACACAGTAAGAAGAAGAATATCAGCATAAACCACCATAGAATTATGTCCAACTGAGGAATAAACTTGTTGAAGCCTAGGCTCCTTTCGAGCAAAAAACGCCACATTGAACTCAAGATCTTCGAGGACTATACCCCACACTGCTCAAACTAGAAATTCCTGGCCACTAGCTTCTCCCATCGGGTATTCCCAGCCCATACCAGATACAAAAAAAATTTCTTGTACCAATCATTGGCGTGAGAATAGAAGGTGTCAAGGTGCGTTACTTTACACTTAGTTCGAGAACGGAAACTATGCAAATTCTTGTCAAGACTTCGAACACCATGGGTATAGAAAAACTACTGAGTGTTGAGGTCGGGATATTCCTTGACAGTAGGCTCCAAGACCTGACACCATACAATGCAGCACGACAATAAAATTCTCCAAGCATTGGGGTGGAGCTGAGAATGGCTAAACCTAGATAATAAAAAATTTCTTGAACCAGACCACAAAAGGGGAGCCGTAAGCCCATAAAAAACATACTCATATAAAGGGCCACCTGTCTGCAAACCCTTTTGAATCGATAGCCCCACGACGGGCCCTAGGCACCTACAAAACAATGGAGTCAGGAACTACAAGTTCCTTAAAAAAGCCAGTTATGCCTGGGAGCTTGTGGCAGACCAATAGTGACCAAAATCATCTATGATGAAGCTGGTGGTCCTAGCCTTGTTTGGAGACGTTTGGGGGTGTGAAGAGCATGAACCATAAGAGCCAAAACTAGAGGCATTACGAGGAGCCATTGGCGGCGAAGAACAACAGTGACTAGGAAGAAGGAGAACCAAATAGCAAAAACTTAGGGTTTGAGAGAAAGCTTGAAGGCAGGAAATCAGAATGGCAAGAAAACAAAAAATTCGAAGGAGGAAGGAATTTGAAGGATGCAGTGACGACTGGAAGACTACCAACAAGGAAACGACAGGTGTCACTGGCAGAGGATATTGCGAGCGGATCCCGTGATACACTTTGCACAAAAGGACGTGGAAGACAAGACGACAAACGCCATCCCAGACGTAGGAATATGTGAGGTCAGGAAAACGGCCACAAAAAAAAGCAAAGCAAACAAAGGGTCATTGAAATGGTGCGGAGTGAAGTACATCACACTCTTGTGATAGGGATTTTGTAGGGTAACTGGAGGACCAAATAATCCCTCTTAAAGAGTGGGCCGAACCCACTACCGTAAATGCCCATGAACCAAAAGTCAAAGGCTCACTCAACAGAAATCAAAGGACCAGCTGCCAAAATGCACCCGTACAGAATTCGAATTCAGTTGTCATTAACGACGATTTAATGATATAACGGGCATATATCTCCAGCGTGATATCAGCCCATGATACTCGTCGTGGGTATTAATTCCCTCTAGTATAACAACTGATTTGGAACCTTAACAATCCACAATCCAGTAAGGATTAGAGAAGGTCAAGCCATGAAGCAAGCATTATTATCACACGCTCGACTATATAAATAAAGTTAAAAGAACATACATGAGATAACTTCAGAACAATCAAAAAATTAAAATACTCTTGACACTATCTTGACTTAGGTATTGGAAGTGTCACCGACCACACTGAGTCCTTCGCATCTTCGTGTTGCAGATTACTAGAAAGTCATTAACGGGAATACGAAACACGTTTATAACAATCATGTTTTTTTTATTTTTTTGATAGAGAAATGATATTTACAGTCGTAAAGTGTGTAAAATCCGCACAACTACTTTAAAAAAATGAGTAAATACAAGACCCACATTAAAAAATTAAAATTTTAATAGTAAATTCTATTCTTTTTCAAAACGATTATTCGGTACTTATGAACTTTACGATTATATGTAATATTATTATTTTTGATATAAAATCATTATTAATAAATAAATAAAAATTAAAATAAAATAATTTTTAAATCATTAAATATCACATCAAATCATGATTATTGATAAATAACACTGGCCGACACTTAAATTTGGCGAACTTAAAAACGATTGAAACGATTCCAAGAAACACTGGCCGACAAGCTTGTAATTCCACCTGGCCCTCAAACTTAAAAGAGATTCAGTAAATTTGGCTTGAAGTGGTCGTCTTTTAATATTTCAACTTAGTAAAAACAGATTTATAAAGGCGTAAAAAATGATTGATAATGATGTTGATATATCATCAACCCACCTTGTCTAAATTTCAAATCCCATATTATCATAGTAAGAGATTATATGCTTGTAACTATCTAATATGCTTTTAAGTATTTATATATAATAAGAGAAATGTTGCTTCTCCCGATGGTTTTTTTTTAACTTATTATTTAAAGAATTTTTTTTTTTAATGAAGTTGTGGTTATTTTTTAAAAATATTTAAAAGTGTTAAAAAGATACGTGAGAAAAAAAAAAAGCAATCTACCCGATGCCGGGGGTGGGGGCGGACTCTCAATCTATCCCATTCCCACCCACTTTAATAATAGATTACAGTCCATTAGACTAAAAAATTATTTCTGAATTTAAAAGTGACAAAAAAATATTTTTGAATTTAAATTTAAATTTATAAATATGATTATAATTTAAAAATTATAAAATTCTTAAATTTGTTAGTATATATTTTATATAAATTATAGTATAATAAGATGATATTTTTATAGATTATCTTGATAATACAAATATCATATTTAAATAATGTAAAACTCTTATATTATTACGCCCCGCCGGTGACATATCGCCCCCGCCGGTATTTTGCCGGGGGCAGGTTTGTTTCGGTTTGAGGCCTGAACTGTTGGTCTCAGAAGTTTCAGCAGGAGGCTTGGACCGTAGGTCTCAGAAAATGTGAAAAACGTGTTGGTCTCAGAAATGTCGGCCTATATAGTCATTTCAATGAACAGATTTGAAATAAAGGACAGACGCTGAGATTTTCTGTGTACGTTTTATGTTTGATTCCAAAACATGTTTGATTCCAAAACCCCCGTTCAATTATTAATGGCCGGTTTGGATATATCCATAAAATACAAACGGTCTCATCCGATTCGTATGACTTAGGCTTCGTTTGGTTACCAAATTCATCTCAACTCATCATTATAATTTTTTCAAATTTTAACACAAAATATAATAAACAATTCAACTTTTTCAAATCCTAAAATAATAATAATATTCTAATAATATTTTATCATCTCAACTCAACTCAACTCAACTCACTTCAACATCCAAACACAACCTTATTTTCGGTGCATTCAATTTTATCTGTGCATTCAAATGATTAAAATCATGTTTTTAACTCATCTTGTTTTATCTTTGTTGAGGAAAAATTTAATTGATTGATATATTCTTGTAAAAATTTATGTAAAATTGAATTGTAACAAATGTTGAAACGGTGTAACATGAAAAAGATTGAAGTGTGCTCAACACAGTTCGATTGGTGCTTGAGCAGAACCTTCCAGAGAGGTTTACTAGATGTGCGCTTGATTCAGCGCTCGAGCGGAACCTATCCAGAGAGGTTCGCTCGATGTGCGCTCGATATAGTACTCGAGCAGAACTCTTTCAGAGAGATTCGCTCGACTTGCGCTCAACACCTCAAGCACAGTTTGGATACATAAATCTTTCAATTCATTTTAATTTATCTCATTTAATCATTCTAAATTTTTTAAAGTTTTATATAAAATATAATAAATAATTTAATTTTTTTAAAATTTAAAATAATAATAATAATATTTTATTTAAATTTCATCTCAACGCACTATTCAAATCTCACATGTCTTGTTTGTTTTAATAACTATTCTTATTTCAACTCATATTATCTTATCTTATCTAATCATTACAACTTTTTTAAATTTTCATAAAAATTAAAATAAATAATTCAACTTTTTAAATTTTTAAAATAAAAATAATGTTTAAAAATTATTTTTTAATAATATATTTTTTTAATTTTTAATTTTTATCTTAACTTATCTTATATGATCTACGAAAATAAAGGAGGCTAATTAATGATTTTATTCTCTTTAACCATTGACTCAAATCATACATTTTAAATTAAAAGTCACTTGATAAATACTAAAATTCAGAAAGAAGGAAAACATTTCCCAAATCACGGTCAAACGTGTGAACGCAAGACTATCCTAGTCCTTAAATAATGCATTAATTAATTTGTTTACTTAAATGTTATTGGTAGCTGCATCCCTTCTCTTTTTAATTTTTCATAGATACAATTTTAATTATTTTCTATTTAAATGTGTGGTTTAACCTGATATAATTTAAGAAAAAGTACTATATATACGTAAATATGTTTTATAAAAGTAAATCGAGAAAGTGACTTACTTTATATAATTTATTAAATATATTTTATTATAAAAATAACTTTATAACCTCATGTACTGCATCATTTTACTGTCATTTTTAATTTTACGTAATCTATTTACGATTAAAATATTTTTTTAATTTAAAATGAAGAATATCCTTAAACCTATGAAAAAAAACAAAAATTAATGTTCGGTTCTTATATTAAGACCATCTTGTTAACGTTGGAGAGATCGATATCCTTCTCCTCGATCTAACGAACTCATTGATTGCCTTTTGTGACTAGGATTTGACTGGATCTTGATCTGCAATTTCAGGATAGCACATGGGCGCAACTCCCTCGACGTCAGCAAGTAATTGCCCACCGGAAAAGTGCTCGCCGGCAAGTAATACCTCTAGGTAATTAATATTTATGATCAACCATCCTCAAAAGGAATTGTTTCCATTCTCTGCATTTTATATGTTTTAATGTTAATCTTATTAATTTGTGTCACCTTAATTATTCCTCCTTTTTTTTTTTCTTCTATTTTCATTCACTTGTTGAGACAACATATTTGGCATTAATAGTTGTAATTTCATTAATTTCTGTCACCTTTCATCCTCAACTATATATTTTGGGTTTCCAAGATGAAAGAATATATACATGATCATGACAAACATTAATTCGATAGAAATAATTAATATTGCAGAAGACATGATGATCATGACAAACATTAATTCGATAGAAATAATTAATATTGCAGAAGACATGATGATCATGACAAACATTAATTCGATAGAAATAATTAATATTGCAGAAGACATGATGATCATGACAAACATTAATTCGATAGAAATAATTAATATTGCAGAAGACAGAAGACGTGATGATCTGAAGGCAGATTCCAACACAAGCAAGCATACTTCCATTGAGACTGAAGATGTGGAAGAAATTGCATCTTGGATTCAAGGAAAGCTTTCCCAAGCGTCTCCATCACCATCTCAGTGTTCCATATTTAGAGTTCCAAATAGACTACATAATGAGATGGCTTTCGTGCCACAACTAGTTTCAATCGGTCCATTCCACCTCGACAACAAGGAGCTAAAAGGAATGGAAAAAATCAAGCTATGGTATTTAAAATGCCTCCTCAATCGAGCACCAGCTGAGGAAACAATTGGCTTGGTTTGCTTGGTGAAAGCCGTCGGAAGTACTGAGCAGGATTGTCGTAAGTGTTATGCAGAAGAGGTCGATGTTCCAAGAAATAAATTCATAGAGATGATGATCCTCGATGGTTGCTTTATCCTTGAATTCCTCTGCAGATATCAAAAGGACCTGATGGCAATTAAAGGAGAGGAAGATCTCGTGCCTAATACGTCATGGATGCCCAGAAAAATATTGGCCGATTTGCTTCTGCTTGAGAATCAAATTCCTTGGTGCGTGCTCGACTGTTTGTTCAACCACATGCCCTACTTGATAACCGAATCGTGCTCCCGACTTGATGATCTGGTTTCCTCTCCTTTTTCCAAGTATGGAATGTTTCCTCCCTCGGCGCGCAGTAGTACTCAAAATCACAAGCATTTACTCGATTGCTTCCGAAACTGTTTAGTCGGTTCATGCACAATAACACGGCCTAATTGCTTAGTTCCCTTAAATCGGATCCCAATTCGGTCGGTGACACAGCTTTGCGAGAAAGGATTTAGATTTATCGCTGAAGACGGAGAAAACATCCTCAATATAAAGCTCGAAGATTACATAATCAAGATGCCAGCAATAGTTATAGAGGAGAACACAGAATCTATGTTTAGAAACCTCATCGCATATGAGCATTGTGATCCGAGTAAGGGCCACGAAATCACCTCTTACGCTGCGCTCTTGTATTGCCTGATTAAGTCTCCCACAGATGCACTTCGTCTCAAAGAGAGAGACGTTATACAAATTGGTTTGAGCAATGGGGACATAGCAAGTTTCTTAAACAGGCTTTATAATGATATCTGTTGCCATGGTTTTCTCTACACAGACCTCTGCGAACGTGTGAACAGACCAGCACCAGTAATCTCGTTGCCAACAGTCCAATGGCCTGATGGCATACAGTCCGAGTCCGGTTCATCAGAAACCCTTTACTCCCGTTATATAAAAATAAAAACAGTACCTCGGTTGTCACAACTTGAATAGGATGAAACGAATATGATCATCGAGGCACGATTATTTTGGAGATCCAAAGATGTTCTTTAGTCCATCTATGTCTTTCCTGGCTACAAACAGTCGTTTATTCTGTCCTCCCCTACCATACATGATGAGGCTGGCTAGCTCATGTCAAGTAATTACGTTTATGATCTAAGTGTGTATTTCTCTCAACAACTATGTTTTAGTAAGTGTGGATCCTGCTGATCTTTCATGTTATCTTTGCAAACTCGAAGTGCTAATTGTATTATTTGTCCCTGAAATAGAAAAAATGTGTTAAGGCGGTACTAGATATATATACTGTCATTATTACTAAGTGCATGCCTTACAAAATGATATGACAGTCACACGCCAATTAATAAACTCTAGTTCATCGAATTCAGAAAACAAATTGAGCAAATAAGTTTAGAAAACAAAAAATTAGGTGGTCGCGACCCAAATCATTTGGTATGGCTAACTGGTGATGAAAGGGGTTTGAGTCTGGTGATGCAGATTTGACAGATTCTATGGTGGGGCGCTTGGCCATCTAGATCTGCACAAATCAGTATAAATATAGGAAGAAATGGTGAAAATTCCTAGAAGAGTTCGGCTAGGGCTATCGAAGAAGTAGTCCGAAGCAGTTCAACGAATAGTTGATTTCATTTATTTATTTTTTTTTTTTTTCATATATTTTTTTAATCCTCAGAAATATTTTTAAAAGAAATAAAAATTCATAACATCATTAAAAAATACTTACTTAATCACTAAATAATAAAACAAAAACATTCGAGATACTTTTTGGATCTCGAATTCAAGACCCAAAACATTTCTGCTCCTCGAATTTGGATCATTTTGTGCACGTATGAGTATTAATACTGATACAAGTATTATAATCATGTATAAGATCTCAATTCGCAAAATTTTTAAAATATCAAATTTTCATAATAATTTGAGCTCGACTTATGAGTTTCAAAACCATTTTTTTTAATACGAAGGGTGGAGGGGTTTGAACGTGCTTCTCCCATTTGGAAATCAAGTCTTATACCATCTGATCCTTCCAAAGGACCTTGATTTGTGCATTTCAAAACTTAATTTTGAATTTTAAGAAGGTGGGTACATCCAGCATTCTGTTGGAATCTGCCATTCATCAGATCATGTACTTCCATAATTACTAGGAATAATTAAAACACATGCAGAAGAGTATGCATGATATGATGCGTTTTGGCTGTATTTGAATATTGAAATTAATTGAGTTGAGTTGAGTTGAGATGATAAAATATTATTTTTATTTTAAAATTTAAAAAAGTTGAATTATTTATTATATTTTATATTAAAATTTAAAAAAATTATAATAATAAATTAAGATAAATTTATGAAGCAAAAACAAAAGTACTTGAAAACCATGCATATTCCATGGTACGTACTTATCCTTCAAGCATGCGGCATGTTTGGTTCAGTAGATTTTGTAAAATCTTTCAAAAAATTATTCAACTACAACCCAAACATCTTTTAATTAAAAAAAAAAAAAAAAAAACCTATGATCTACTATACGTCCAATCATTTGCCTTGATTTCGATGAAAAGTTAAAAATACAAAAGCTGAAAGAAAAACACCCTTAAAGAAAACAAAATTATATTCACGCAGTCTACTCTTATATCGTAAAAAAATTATTGGGGAATTGGTGCACATGTCATTATATTGAATACTTTTCGAGGTATTTGATCATGAACAAGATTTGAATAGTTTTTCTCCGTGGACATACAAAATGCAAAATGAAGAGTCGTGCCCTGCTAAGCTCAAGAAATATTTAATTAGTCCACAAATATATCTGAAAATTGTAAATTTAAGCCTAATACCATATTTTTGTAAGATTTCTTAATAAACTTAGCGTTCATTATTAATTACGTACCTGACGAAGATATTGGAGGATATTAGAGCAGCATACATAGCAGATCACTCAAGTTCCAAATCATGCAGAGGATGCTGCCCATGAACAAATCAATGATTCTGATGTGCAAGCTCAGACTTCATCAAATGTGCAAAACACACGCCATAGTTCCTTGGTTCATTTACCATATGGACCCTCATTTTGTTGATACATCATGTACCTTTATGTAAATTCAGAGGTTGTTATGTTGCTGTACAAATTTACTGTAATTGTTTTATTCCTTTAGTTTGTTAGGATTTGTTTTCTTCTTTTAGTATAAAGCTGCATGCAGCAGTCTGTAAAGTGTACGAAAAATAGCAATTCACGAGCACTGCTCTTCCTTTATTCTCTGTTATTTTGCTTTCCTGCCATTTCTATTCCTTCTGTTTCTCCAATTCTTACATGGTATCAAGAGCCATTGCATAAACATATTCTACAATGACTACTGAAAATTCCAAGTCCTTCTTTCTGGATTTCAATGACATCACCAATCCATATTGTCTTGACCATGGAGACAATCCTTCTCTCCCTCTGGTCCCTGACCTTCTCAACACTGAGAATTACATTACCTGGTCAAGAGCTATGTGTCGAGCTCTTCGTGCCAAAAACAAAATAGGCTTCATTAATGGAAGCTTAACCAAGCCTAAAAAGTCTACAGACCCTCTTTATTCTGCTTGGGAGAGATGCAATGATCTTGTCGTTTCCTGGATTCATAATTCCATCAATTTAAACCTCAAGTCCAGCATTGCCTTAGTAGATGATGCAAAACAGATCTGGTGTGAGCTCAAAGAAAGATTCACCCAACAAAATGGGCATCGAATCTTTCAACTCAAGAAAGCTCTCACAGGTTTACAACAAGATTCTAATTCAGTAAGCATTTATTTTGGAAAGCTTAAAACAATTTGGGATGAACTCCTCATCTGTGACCCTTTGCCTGACTGTACTTATGGCAAACTCACTATCTTTTTTGATAGATATCAAAGGGATTGTGTCATCCAATTTCTCATGGGTCTTAATGACTCACACAATATCACCCGTGACCAGATTATGCTACTTGACCCATTACCTCCCATAAACAAAATTTTTTCCATGATACAACAACAAGAAATGCAGCATACTATGCTCAACAGCCTTCCTTTACCAGATTCCATGGCCTTTGCAGTCAAACAACCATATTACAAACCTTTTTCCAAGCCTACACAGCAGATTAAAAGGCCATTTTGCACCCACTGCAAAATTCAAGGTCATACTCTGGAACTTTGCTTCAAGGCAGGCAATGCGAAGGCTCCCATTTGCACTCACTGCCACATGACTGGACACATAGCAGACAAATGCTATAAGTTGCATGGTTACCCATCTGGACACAAATTCCATGGCAAGATCCCTCAAAATACCACTCCTTCTGTTCATATGACCATCCTGGATACAGAAGACCAATCCCATGACGCTCCCACCTTTACCAAAGATCAATACCATCAACTAATCTCTTTATTGCAATCAAAGGAGGTCTCAATTGCTAGTCCCTCGATTAATACAGTTCAAACAGCTTGTCTTCCCTCATCTACCATGAATGGTAATCATCTTTCTTTTACTTCTTTCATTTCCTTAGATAACACAAGCACACACCTCCCTTGGATAATTGACACAGGTGCTACAGATCATATGATCTGTAACACCTCATATTTTTCCTCCATAACATCTCAGGTTTGTTTTGTTGTTAAACTTCCCAATGGCCAATTTGCACCAGTAACTCATATAGGCACAGTTCATATTACTTCTACTTTAATTTTGCACAATGTCCTTTGTGTTCCTTCTTTTAGTTTCAATTTGATCTCAGCTAAACAACTAACATCTTCCCTTTCTTGTTGTTTTGTATTCTTTTCACAAATCTATTTTCTTCAGGACCTTTTGACATGGACCACGATTGGCATGGGTGAGATGAAGAATGGTTTATACCACCTGCTCACAAAACCTGTTTCCCCATCAGCTCTTTTTGAATATTTTTCAATTTCCTTGCAAAAGACAATTTCTGTTTCTGCTGTTGCTCACAAATCAAATCAGGTTTCTGATATTTGGCATTGTAGAATGGGCCATACTCCCATCTCTAAATTACATGTAATAGAAGACCCATCTATTAAAAGGCATGTTTCCACAATTTCTATTACCAATCCATGTCAAATTTGCCCTCTTGCAAAACATCACAAATTGTCATTTCCTGTCAGCACACATAAAAGCAATACTCCTTTTGAACTTATACATTGTGACATTTTGGGACCCAATTCAATTGAAGCTTATGATGGAACCAAATATTTCCTCACCATCATAGATGATTTTTCAAGGAGTACTTGGATCTACTTGCTTAAAAATAAATCCCACACAAGATCATGCATTGAAACATTTTACAACCTAGTTGAAACACAATTTCATGCTAAAATAAAAATTCTGAGAAGTGACAATGGCCTTGAGTTCAAAATGACAGAATTCTTCGATAAGAAAGGAATCATTCACCACAAAACCTGTGTGGCAACCCCTCAACAAAATGGGGTTGCTGAAAGGAAACACCAACATCTTCTGAATATAGGCATATCACTCAAAATTCAAGCAAACCTTCACAATTCTTATTGGAGTGATTGCATTCTAACAACTGCTTACATTATCAATCGTGTTCCTAGCCCTTTGCTTTCCAACAAAACACCATATGAACTTCTTTTTCATTCTCCTCCTACATATTCTCATATGAGAATCATTGGCTACCTTTGCTTTGCATCCACCTTATCCCATAACAGAACCAAGTTTGAACCTCGAGGAAGAGCCTGTGTCCTTCTTGGTTACCCATTTGGAGTGAAAGGGTATAAACTTCTTGACCTTCACTCTAAAACAGTCTTCATATCCAGAGATGTGACTTTTCATGAATTTGTTTTTCCATTTCACCAATCTGACCTTCAATCTTCACCCACACAACTTCTTTTTCAAACACCCCCTCCTGCACCTCTTTCTCATAACAACTCTCTTACTACTTCAGAAACTTCATCTCATTCCCCCACTCCACCTGACTTACTACTCCCTTCCCCTCCACCTACTCCACCTAACTCACCACCCTCTTCCCCTCCACCTATCCTTAGAAAGTCATCTCGAACTAGAACAGCCCCTCACTACCTTCAGGATTTCCATTGTCAGCAGGCTTTTTCTATCTCACCTTCTCAATCAGGGAACATGGCTACTTCATCAGTTATCCCTTTTTCTTTATCTTCCTTCATTTCTTACAACAATTTATCTCCTGCATTTTCTTTTTTTTCTGCTACCATCTCATCACACACTGATCCTCAGACCTTTAAACAAGCTGTTAAAGACCTTGATTGGTGTCAAGCAATTGAGGCTGAACTTGAAGCTTTAGAGCTTAACCATACCTGGACCCTCACTGATCTACCCCCTGGAAAAGTCCCCATAGATTGCAAATTTGTTTTTAAAACCAAATACCATTCCAATGGAACCATTGAAAGGAGGAAAGCAAGGCTGGTTGCTAAAGGTTTCACTCAGCAACTAGGAGTGGATTACCATGAAACATTTTCACCTATGGTGAAAATTGTGACAGTCAGAACCATCTTAGCTCTAGCATCCATTAAGGGTTGGCATCTTCACCAATTTGATGTCAACAATGCTTTCCTTAATGGAGAGCTCAAAGAAGAAATATACATGAGAAAACCACCTGGATACCATAAAGGTTCTCCTCATCAAGTTTGCAAGCTCCTCAGAAGCATTTATGGCCTCAAACAGGCCTCGAGACAGTGGTATGATAAGTTTTCTTCTTCCCGCATTCAATTTAGATTCACTCAGTCCAAATCAGACTACAGTCTTTTTACTCATCACACTGCCAACTCCTTTACAGCACTACTTGTCTACGTCGATGACATAGTACTTGCTAGCAATCAAGTTGAAACCATTTCTGTTCTTAAAGACTTTTTGAACAAACATTTCAGAATTAAGAATTTGGGTACATTGAGATATTTCTTAGGCATTGAAGTTGCTAGGAATTCTACTGGTATTCACTTATGTCAGAGGAAATATACCCTTGATATCCTTGCAGATTCAGGCATGCTTGCTGCCAAACCACTAAAAATACCAATGGACCAAAACCACAAGTTAAGTAAATCAAGTGGCACTCCCTTACCTGATCCCACCCCCTATAGACAACTCATTGGTCGACTTCTTTACCTTACCATCACAAGACCTGACATAAGATATCCTACCCAAGTTCTCAGCCAGTTCATGGACCACCCTTCAACAACCCATCTAGCTGCTGCTTATAAGGTATTAAGATACCTTAAGAATTCACCTGGCCAAGGGATTTTATTATCTTCCACTTCAGAAATTCAATTACAAGGATATTGTGACTCAGATTGGGCTACATGCCCTGACACTCGAAAGTCCATCACTGGGTACTGCATTCTTCTTGGACAGTCCCTCATTTCTTGGAAATCCAAGAAACAAACTGTGGTTTCCAGGTCTTCTGCAGAGGCTGAATATAGAGCCATGGCTTCCATCACCACTGAGTTAACTTGGCTAAGACAGTTGTTATAGACCTCTCTTCGTCTCACCCTCAAGCTGCACAATTATTCTGTGACAATCAAGCTGCATTATACATTGCAGCCAACCCAGTCTTCCACAAGAGGACAAAACATATAGAGGTAGATTGCCACCTAATCAGAGACAAAATCTTAGAAGGAAGCATCAAAACTGCCCATCTTTCCACCACTTCCCAACTTGCTGACATATTCACCAAATCTCTACCCTCTTATATGTTGTATTCACACCTTTCCAAGATGGGAATAGTTAACATCTATTCTCCATCTTGTGGGGGGGTATTAGAGCAGCATACACAGCAGATCACTCAAGTTCCAGATCATGCAGAGGATGCTGCCCATGAACAAATCAATGATTATGATGTGCAAGCTCAGACTTCATCAAATGTGCAAAACACACGCCATAGTTCCTTGGTTCATTTACCATATGGACCTCATTTTGTTGATACATCATGTACCTTTATGTAAATTCAAAGGTTGTTATGTTGCTGTACAAATTTACTGTAATTGTTTTATTCCTTTAGTTTGTTAGGATTTGTTTTCTTCTTTTAGTATAAAGCTGCATGCAGCAGTCTGTAAAGTGTACGAAATATAGCAATTCACGAGCATTGCTCTTCCTTTATTCTCTGTTATTTTGCTTTCCTATCATTTCTATTCCTTCTGTTTCTCCAATTCTTATAGAGGACGATTTCTTGATGGCGATCGAGCTCTGTTGGAGAGGGTTGCAGCTTGTTGACGTCGAGCACTGGCCTGGATGCGGCCATTTGTTACCCTGAAGTTGCATATCAAACTCCAGTCAAATCCTAGTAACAAAAAGCCAGAAATTAAAAAACTTACACACGGAGTGAGAGAAGACAGGAGAGAGAGATCAGAGGCCGGCGAGGACGAAGGACAGGCAGTCAAGTGGTCGGAAAGTATCTCTCAACTTTAATACGATGATCCTTATATAAGAACTAAGCTAGCAACATTAATTTCTTCTATTTTCTTTACAATATTTTCACAATTAGATATGAAAAAATAAGTATTAAGAAAATAGATTTTAAAAAAAAAAGAAAAAATAAATAATAAAAATAATATTTTATTATCATAGAGATTTCTATACATATAGCTAATTAATTAGCTATATAGATTTTGATTTCTATATAGATTTCTATGTAGAAACTATTTTAATATTTTTTAACCATTATAATTTTGATAAAATTATTATTGATCATCTTTTAAATCATTATGTTTTTTATAACTTTTTGATATAGCTTCAAATAATTTATAAATAAATAAAAATTAAAAATAATTTTTAAGTCATTAAATATCAAATCAAATCATGATTAAAAATGTTGATAAATAACACTGGCCAATAGACAAACTAAATTTATTGAACTTAATTAATAGATGGCTATGTAGTGTCAAAATTGTTCTTAAAAGAGTTCTAGTTAGCCTCTCTCTAGAAACGCAGACCCTCTTTCTAGAAACTCTCTCGTCCAAATGCAGTTGGGAGAGAAGGAGCTTCAACTTCCTCTTCCTCTTCCCCTTCCTCTCCTCCCTCTCTATGGCCTTTGGCCCTATGTCTCTGACGGGTTCGTTTGTTTTTTTGTTTTTATTTCAACTTTTTCAGCCGAATAAGGGGGTAGTCGATCCAAGATTCTCCGGTGACCATCTCCCTACACGCACACCACCGGGGGTCTCTTCACCAGCCGATCTTGTTGTCATTTGGTTTGGGCACCATTCTAAAAGACGTGTTGCACCCATGTGTGGGTTATAGAGAACGCATGCATGGCGCACTCGAGCCACTGAGTATCAATTTCCATCTATGCCATGCGCAGTAGCTCAGGGCCCAGTTCACCAGCATTATCTCAACCGACCAATCAGCTCCTTCCCATAGTGGCGCATGTCATTCTGTAACACTCTCAATGTAATAGGGACTGCAATTAGGTTTTTGAGCACACTTAAAGGATGAGAATCCTCCAGAAACTTGAGAGAAAGAGGTAGATGAAAGAGAAGGAAATCTCAGAGAATATATTTCTGCTAGAATATTCGATAAAAAACCAATTACATGCTTACTGTCACTTATAGTGCCCACTATTGCTAATGGCTTTGACATAGCCTTTAACCAATCAACAAGGAGTCTGAATAACAAACATAAAATGACAACACAGTAAATGATAACAATAGTATGCCGTTTAAGGCCTAAATGGTATAAACCGGACTCAAGCCCATTTGCATGCTTCCTTCACGTATGGCCCAAACTTCCCGTGCCCCTGGCCCACGATTAGCTCAGCCCTTTAGCCCGTTACATGTGACAAAGCCTCCCTCCTTAGAACACCTTGCCCACAAGGTGTGGGTTGGTTTTCTTCAATTCATGGAAGGGCCCCCCCGACGCATCCTCACAGTTCTGCCCCTACCAATGGACCAGCAAGTCTATGACCGAGACTTGTTGGTTCTAGTTTAATCATGCCATCAGTATCCACAAGGGGTAAAATCGAGACTACTATCGCATGTTGCCCTACCTCGCCGACCCTCTGCACCACCTGATAAGGCCCAAAACACCTAGATGAAAGCTTCAAACTTTGCCTCTGCACCAAAGACATCTGCCAGTAAGGTTGAAGCTAAAGGTAGACCCATTCTCCTACTTTGAAATTTCGTTCCTTTTTTTTTAAATCTACGTACTTTTTCATCCTACTCAATGCCCTGTGCAAGTTGTGCTTGAGTAGTTGTAAAATTTTGTCCCTTGATCTGAGATCCTCATCCACGGCTTCTAGTTTTGTAGTTCCAGGGATGTATTAGATAAGTTTGGGTGGGAGATACCTGTAGAGGGCCTCAAAAGGAGTGGTGCGGGTAGAGGAATGGTGGTTGGTGTTATACCACCATTCTGCTAGGGGAACCTAGTGTGCCCATATTTTCAGTTGGTCACCCACAAAACATCTGAGGTAGTTTTCTAAGCATTTGTTGACAGCCTCTGTTTGGCCGTCAGTTCGAGAGTGATATGAGGTTCTAAAGGCTAGTTGGATGCCTTGGATCTTGAAGAGTTCCTGCCGAAACATGCTTGTAAAAATGGTTCCTCTGTCAGAAACGATGGAATGGGGCATCCCATTAAGTTTTAGGACATGTTTAATAACCAATTGTGCCATTGTCTTGGCTGAGAAGAGGTGTTTCAAAAGAACAAAATGGGAGTACTTAGTGAGTCTATCCACCACAACCCACACACTGTTGAAACCTTGCGAACTTGGTAGTCCCTCCACAAAATCCATGGTTATGTGGATCCATGGTTGTGAGGGAATGGGAAGGGGCTGCAATAGTCCACTGGGCTTGGACTGATCAACTTTAACCTCTTGACAAACCTCACACTCCCTTATAAACTTCTTAAAGTCAGTTATGAGCCCAGGCCAATAAAATTCTCTCTTTACCCTCTGTAGAGTCTTGTCATAGCCAGAATGTCCCCCCAAGGGCTCACTGTGGAGTGTTTGTAGTATCTTCAGTCTAGAATCCCCATAGTTAGCCACACATAGTCTCTGTTTGTAATAAAGTAGGCATTCCATTGCTGTAAAGTTCATAGGTAATTGCTCTTTCTGTGTTAAACTCAATAGATTTTCAATGAAGGGATCCTGAGTGTACCCATTCTTAATTTCTTCCCACCATATTGCAATAGGTAGTGACAAGGCAGAAATGATGATTTCTAACTCTTGTTTGATGCCCTCATCCCTTATAGATAATGTATCAGCCACCCTATTTTCAGTCCCTTTCTTGTACTCCACTTTTATGTCATACCCTAAAAGTTTTGAGACCCATTTATGTTGCATAGGAGTCCCTACCTTCTGTTCTAGGTAAAATTTAAGACTTTGGTGATATGTTTTAACAGTAAGAATCTGTCCAATTAAGTAGGGTCTCCACTTCTATAAAGCAACCACCAAGGCATACAATTCCTTCTAATAGGTTGACCAAGCCAAGATTATTCCTTTAAGGGCTTGACTGAAATAAGCAATGGGCTTATTCCTTTGCATAAGTACAGCTCCAATGGCCCTTCCTGAGGCATCACACTCAATGACAAAAGGTAGTCTGAAATCTGGTAGGGCCAGTACATCGGGTTTGGTCACTGCTGCTTTTAGCTTAATAAAAGTCTCTTTCGCTTCTGTTGTCTAGCAGAATTGATTTTTCCTCAACAAACTGGTTAGGTGACTAGAAATACCACCATACCCCTTTATAAATATTCTATAATAGCTTGTAAGGCCAAGGAAGCCCCTTAAGGCCTTAAGTGTAGTGGGAAAAGGCCAATCTTCCATGGCTCTGATTTTTTCAGGATTTGCCCTCACCCCTTCTGTCGAAATCAGATGCCCTAAATAAGCCACTTCAAAACAAGAAAAACAACACTTCGATGGTTTAGCAAATAAGCTATGCCCTCTTAAAGTCTCCAGGATCAGTCGTAAGTGTTTAACATGCTCTTCAGCTATCTTACTATAGACTAAGATATCATCAAAGAACACTGGGATGAATTTCCTTAAATATGACCTGAATATGTCAATCACGAGGCTTTGGAATGTAGAGGGAAGCCCAAAAGGCATAACTAAAAATTTGTAATGGCACTCGTGTGTTCTAAATGCCGTTTTAGGAATGTCATCTTCTCTTTCTCTGATCTGGTGATGACCAGATCATAAATCCAGTTTTGAGAAAACTTGGGCCCCACACAACTCATCCAGCAGCTCCTCTACTACTAGTATGGGGAATTTGTCATTGACAGTGGCCTTATTGAGTGCCCTATAATCGACACACATCCTCCATGACCCAGCGGCCTTCCTCACAAGTAAACCAGGGGATGAATAGGGGCTTTGGGAGGGCTGGATCACCCCATTTTTTAGCAATTCCCTAATAATCTTTTCTATCTCTTCTTTTTGAAAATAAGGGTATCTATATGGCCTGACCGAAACAGGTGGGGTGCTTGGCAATAGGGTAATAGAATGGTCATGGGACTTGTTAGGTGGCAGCCCTTGTGGTTCCCCAAACACATCAGTAAACTGATTTAATAAGTCCTGTATTTGCTCAGGAACTTTTTCCCCTTTTGAGACTAAAACATTCCCCAATAACTACAGTAATATTCCTCTCTTTTCCAATTCATGATGTTTATTTAATCCCCCCAACTCAATTCTGTTTGTAGGGCTTAAACCCTTCAACTTGATGGACTTACCATCTTGCTGGAATTCCATGGTCAGATCAGCAAAATTCCAGAGTATTGGCCCCAATTCCCTTAGCCATTGCACCCCAACACCATGTTACAACCCGCCAATACCAACACTTGAACTTCTGTGGAAAAGCTATTTCCCTTAACACGAAACCTTAGTTCAGGACATCTTCCTTCACTAGTGAGCAACTCCCTATTAGCTACCTTCACATTAACCATTTCCTCCCCTTTTACTACAAAATTTCCCTTTCTTACTACTAAGGGGTCTAGGAAGTTATCCCGAGTCAAAAAATATGACCACCTCCTGGTCTCCCACCCTACCTCTCAATCTCATGATTTCTGAGTTTTGGGATCCTAACAAGGCGTGTAGAGAAATTTCTGATTGTATATTGAGTGTTGGGCTCTCTAAGGGTTCTCCTTCCCCCATTTCCTCCCCCAAGTCCTCCTCCATCTTCTTAATAAGGAATAGTTTTGGATTGGAGCATTTGTGGTTTGGGTTCCATTTTGAATCGCAATAATAACATAGTCCTTCATCCCTGAGATCCTTCATTTGGGTCTAGTTTATTTTTTGAACAAGAACTAAGGCTTTGGGAGATCCTTTTGGTGTTGTGGATGGGCTATGATAGAGGTATTTTGGGATTGTAGGTTCGGGTAAGGACAATAATCCTTTGGAATCCTTCCTCATAACTCCCAACAGTTCCTCCTGTATTCTTGCAAGGCCATAAGCAGTAATTAATTATCTGGTTTGAAAATTTTCCCAGACAAACTTATATCATCCCTAAGGCCACTTAAAAAACAACTGAGTTTGTAAGACTCAGATAAGCCACCCATCATATTATATAATGCTTCAAACCTAGATTTATAATCCTCCACAGTTCCTACTTGCTTCAAACAGGTCAACAATTCCATGGGATCATCATATGAACTAGGGCCAAACCTAGTTAGTAAAACTTGGGTGAATCCTTCCCAATGATCCAAACTACCAGATTCCTCTAGATCCTGAAACCAAATGAGTGCTTGTCCCTCCATATGAAAGGAGGCCAATCACAATTTGTGTTGTGGCAATGTATTGTAAAAATTAAAGAAATGGTTGGCCTTATGGTCCTCCCCTTTGAAACTTGGAAAATCAAAATGTACTGATCTTGGTATCATTTCTCCTCCAGATTCTTAGTGATCGTCACGGCGTCGGTGGTGGTGGTTTGAAGACTCTGAGTGACCAGAGTTGTGGGACAACTTTTGCAACTCAACATTCATGGCTGCCAGCAACTACATAATAGCATCAGATTGATGCTTCAAGGTCAACATCTCGGTTTTTACTATCTTAAATTGGGAATCAGTGGATTTGTTGAGATTCGCCAATCCTTCTTGTAGCTAACTCATCCTTGTACCATCTACCATTTGTTTCTTGTAAGTATAGTGAGATCGAAATCTCTGATACTAGATTGTAACACTCTCAATGTAATAGGGACTGTAATTAGGTTTTTGAGCTCACTTAGAGGGTGAAAATCCTCCAGAAACTTGAGAGAAAGAGGTAGATGAAAGAGAAGGAAATCTTAGATAGTATATTTCTGCTAGAATATTCGATAAAAAGCCAATTACACGCTTACTGTCACTTATAGCGCCCACTACTGCTAACAGCTTTGACAGAGCCTTTAACCAATCAACAAGGAGCCTGAATAACAAACATAAAAGGATAAAACAGTAAATGATAACAATAGTATGTCGTTTAAGGCCTAAATGGTATGAACTAGACTCAAGCCCATCTGCATGCTTCCTTCACGTCTGGCCCAAACTTCCCTTGCCCCTGGCCCACGATTAGCTCAGCCCTTTAGCCCGTTGCGTGTGACACATTCACATGCCACCACTGATTCCCTTATCTGCTTTTCCGTTTCTGTTGTTGGTGGTTGTTTGTTGTACTTGTATTTCTGACTTAATGTCGGTTTTTTTTGTTGGTAATTGTTTGTTGGGTTTTGGTTGTAGGAAAAATAAAGTGAAATAGGCTATTGGACTTTTTTCCATAGCAGTGTGGGTTCCTCCCTCCTCCGGTGAGAAGGATGGGTGTTTTGTTCACTTATTCTCTTTTGGACGATGGAGTTTGGATGTGGGGTTTTTATCTCTGTTTTATACAAAGACTGATACTCTCTTTTGAGAGTTCATGAAGTTCAGACACTGTCCGTTGCATAATTTGTGTACGGTGAAGCTTACAACAAGAGCTAGTTTGGCTTGTAACTTAAGTCACAGATGTAACTCCCTTATGAATGAATTGATGTCTATTTCCTATTAAAAAAAAAATAGATGACTATGTTTGGTAAGTGAATTCACTACTATTCACAAGTGATTCACTATTATTCACTAATTTGTTTTCTACTATTCACAGATCATTTGATATCACCTTAGCATCTAAATGTAGTCTAAATATAATCCAAGAAACACTAGCCAACAAGATTGTAATTCCTCCCTAGTCGACAAAGTTAAAGAGATTCCAGGAAGAATAATGCTACATGTACTTATAAAAACAATGAGCAGCCATGTTTGCTTCTCTATAAACATGTTGAAAAACACATTCCGTAAAACAAGATGACAACTTTTTAATCTCTAAATAAAAGCCACCAAGCAGTGAATTAGCCAAGTTGTCCTGTTGAACTGCTTCAATTGCCAAGAGACAATCACTCTCCACTTTCCCATACTTGCACACAACTGAAGGCCACGAAAGAGAGCAATCACCTCTATGTGCTCTGGTTCAGCAACATCCCCCTCTGAAAAGTTGTAACCATGAGAACACTACCCAAGCTCTTTCGCAAAATTGCATCCGTCCTAGCTTTCCCCATCTTTGAAAAAACAGCAGCATCAACGTTCAACTTTAGCATGTCTAGATCTGGAGGCTTCCATTTAAACACATGTCTCATTTGCTACCCTGATTATTTCTAAGCTCCCCTATAACTTTTCAGTAGTGAGATTGCATGTGCAGCAACTTGATGAGGAAGAAGGAGCAACTACTCATGATATTACTTATTCCTCCTATACCAAAACCCCCACGCCAAAGCAAAGAAAGTAGCCACAATGTCATACTTTTTAGTGTCACAAAGAGCAAAAGCCACCTCAAAAACATTCAAATAATTATCATTAACAAAAGCAGGAAGATAAACAGTCAAGGTCCTCTTTAAGTGCACATAGCTAAACCAAAGCATGGTATAAACCTTCTCGTTCAACGTTAGACACGCTACAGATCCCATCATTTGGAACATGCTTTTTCAGGAGATTCTCTTTTGTAGGGAAACCATCCTTGCAAGCACGCCAAGCAAAAATGTTAATCTTATTGGGCACAGGCATTTTCCATAGCTGTTTCCACACTACTCTCTGGGCACTTGCAAACGAGGACTCGGCTTCTTGTGAACTCTGCTGCTCCAATATAAACTTGTAGCAACTCCTAACACTAAACAAACCATTTCTCTCATAGCCCCATACTCTCCTATCAACCCCATTACTAGCACACACAGCAGTGTTCAGAATATCCTCCACAATACTTGAATTAAAGAGAGCTCTAAGTTTACTCACATCCCAAGTTCTAGAGTTTGCACACAAAAGGGAACTCACACAATCATTCATGTTGTCTTCACTAATCACATTCCCTTCCTTAACTAGAGCATTATGACCTGAGATCCATTTATCAAGCTAAGTACTAACAGAATTCCCATCACCTATCCTCCATCTACATCCCTCCACCACCCATTTCTTGGCTTCCCAAATACCACACCTCGTTTATGAAGGAGATCTGCCCAAACCAACCTGCAGAAAATTTGAAGCCGAGAAGTATTTGGCTTTAAGCAACCTGTGTAGTAAAGTATTTTCGTCTTGAAATAATCTCCACCATTGTTTAGCTAACATTACCAAATTAAATTTTTAAACCCCATCCCTCCCCACGACTTCCTTACACACAATTTGTTCCAGCTCAACCAATGTATTCTCCTCTCATTTTTCTTTTGCCCTCACCAAAGCCAAGTCATCATACCCTCCAATGCCGCACACAAACTTGAAGGAAGAAGGAAACAACTCATAGTGTAAGAGGGTATAGAAAGAGCCACCGCCTTTAACAATACTTCCTTACCCCTCTGTGAGAGTAACTTCTCCTTCCAAGTTTGTAATTTCTGCCAAACTCACTGTCTGATGGATTGAAAATTTGAGCTTTTAACCTCCCAATGATTGGTGGAAGACCTAAATACTTCTCATACTGTTATACTTCAGAATTTCCCCACAAATGTTTTATCTCCTCTTGAACTCTCCTTGGCACGTTAGCACTAAACACCATGGCTGTTTTTTCATGATTGATTTGCTTGCCAGAAACAGTCTCATACTTCTCTAGGATAGCTTGAACTCTCCTATTCTCCTCTACTTCAGCCTTGCAAAACACCAAACTGTCGTCTGCAAAAAGCAAATGGGTAATTTTTGGAGCCCCTCTACAGATATTCTGTAGAGTAGTCAACAGAGTAGTCAGCCCCTCAGTACACAAAAGGAATAGATAAGGGGACAAAGGATCCCCTTGTTTAAGTCCTCTAGATGGAATAACTGGACCCTTAGGCTCACCATTAATCAGTACAGAGAAATACATAGAACAAACACACATCATAATCAGATTGACAAACTCTTGACTGAACCCCATCACCTCCATAATGGATTTCAAACAGGCCCACTCAACTCTATCATACGCCTTACTCATATCTAACTTCAACGACATAAAGCCCTTCTTGCCTTTTTTTCTTAAGCTTCAAAAAATGCATTACCTCATAGGCAATCAAAACATTATCAGTTATTAAACACCCTGCTACAAACGCGCTTTGACTTTCCCCAATAATGTCGGATAATACCATTTTCAACCTATTTGTAAGGACTTTAGCAATTAACTTATAGACCACGTTACACAAACTTATAGGTCTATAATCAGCCACTCGAACATGAGACTTCTTTTTGGGAATTAGGGTAATAAAAAGTGTGGTTCAAAGTTGAAGGGAAAGAACCTGAATTGAGAGCATGCAAAACTACTGTAGTAACTGAAGACCCTACCACATGCCAATATTTTTGGAAAATATTAGAGACATGCCATCTGGGCTGGGGTTTTGGAAGGGTTCATTTGTTGCAATGCTTCCTTGACTTCAACTTCAGTGTATTCTCGGCTTAACTCTTCATTCATGTCTGAAGTGACTTTGCCTCTCAAAGCATGTAGAAATTCCAGCGAAGGACTCGGATTGGCAGTAGTAAACAAGTCTTTAAAATAATCAAGGATCACCTTATCTTTTCTAGACCCCTCTTACCACTGCCCACTATCATCTTGAATCCGCACCAACCTGTTCTTTCTTCTCCTTTGTGAAACTTTCATATGAAAGTATCTCGAATTCTTATCACATTCTTTTAACCACAATGCCTTTGACAATGTCTCGGAGACATCCCGGGGGTAACAACTCTCCCTGGGTCTGAAGGGCTCCTCGTTGCCTGTCCCTCCCTCTTCTATTTCCTGGCCGATATCGTCCTCTACCCCACAGGGCAACATGAGGCCAACATAAATCCTTAGCCTGGGGGAGGAAGAGCTCGAGATGGCCTTCTTTTTGGCCTTTCTAGATTCTGCCACTTGTCGACTCCCTGGAGATGATTCCCTCCGCCGAAGCTGGCAAGGAGGCCGCTGATCTCTAGACGATCATTGATGTTGGAGCATTGACATCTCCGAGTGTTGGCAAGGGTGTCCATTCTCCACACTTGGCTCAATCCACTGGGGGGAGCAGTCTCTATGTCATCCTCCGGCTGCCAACTTCAACGAGTATAGAGTTTCCATCCCGGACTCTCCATTCTGTGAGTCCCTGGAGGTCGAGTTCACTTCGTCGGATGTGCTTGGGGAGGCGGTCTCTTTGGTTAAGGCAGGGGTGCCGAGTGACTAGTAGGCTGACGGCGTCTTCCTGGCAATCCAATATGGCCATGGTTCAACCCAAGAAGGCGCAGGGCAGACTGTCACTGAGCATCCTCCAAAAGGTCTAGAGTCGGTAACGAAGATCGAAGGGGCCAAAGATTCAGAGTCAGTGACCGAGGCAGGCTCTCTAGAGGGTGGCGAGGGGTCTTTGACGATGTTCGTGCAGGGAGCATACGCTAGATGTCGGGCTGAGGGGACACCCAAGTGGGAGGTAGCAACGTGGGTGGTGTCGAGATCTCACACAAGCCCGCACTTAGTGGGATCAAGTAAATGAAGGGTTGATTACATAAACATCCCAACAAAATGGACTATGAGTGAATCTATCTCAGTATTGATCCTAATCTTGTCGGAATTGTATTTATTTAGAAGATATTAATGTGATAAAGTCATTAAAGATTACAATTGCATAGTTACCTCTCATAGTGGCGAGGCCAACATGGTGGCTAATGATCTCAGTCATAAATCGACTCAAAAAATGTAGGGTTCATCGAAGGTTCAAATGATTTGTGTAGGGATATGGAGAGAGTCAATTAGAAGTCGTCAAACCAAAGAGTAGAGTATATATATTGTCAACAAACTCAATGATCTGGTGATTTTAATAGATTGAGTTCTTAGAAGAAATTATGATTATTGAATCCCACACAATTGCTGCCGAGGATTTCCAATTTTAAAGAATGTTTTCTTTTACAAAGGAGTTGAGAAATAGAGAGTCGATTTTCAAATGTCTCTCATAAAAGTGGCGGACAAACGATATCAATCTTATATAAAGGCATTTTGATAATTTATTTTATTTTTTAATTTAGTTCTTAATTAGTGGAAGGTGCAAAAACCACTGCATTCATTCACATAGATTGTCGTCTAGCATTGGACATAACATGGAGTAGGGAATCCCAAACAGAGTGATGAGTTTAATAGGTTTAAAAATATACCAAAGGCTGATTGATTTTGTGAAGCGGCTATTCAAGTGAATAAGCTGCTATCATATGATAAAATGCCAAAAAATAATTTAAAAAAAAATAAATAATAATAATAATAATAATAAGGCAGTGCTAAGGGCCTAAGGCCACCGAGAGTGGGTCTAGTCATTTATGTATTTTTTTAATCCCATTAAATATTTAAAAAAAAATTCTCAATATATATAAAAATAAATCGAGACTCATTGTCGACAGAAATCATCGGAATCCATAGCATTTTTAATAATAATAATAATAATAATGTATAATGTATGGTAGGGATGGCCAGACCGCTAGTTGAAGAGCCACCCGCCCGCTGTTGTGGGGGTGGCTATGGAGCTGGCCATCCAAGTTTTTGTTTTTTAAAACTATTTGTTTATAATTTGATTTTTTTTTAAGTTATTTTTTAATTTCATGTGAATTTAGAAGTTGATGTCTAATATGGCATTAGTAATAAAATAAAAAAATAAATAAAAATGGATATTATGTCTAATATTGTAATACGACATTTTCTTGTAACCTTGTTTATTTCATCGACAAACATTACAAATTACACAGACCTACTTATTGAAAGAAATACACACACTGAGATAAACCAAATTACTTGGCTTATTTAGAATGAGAATCAATGAAGGTGACGATAGCAATAAATGTTTGTATAAAGGAAAGATATAAAGGAATGAAGACTCCGTAAAAGGAAGTAATGGAACTCATGAAAGCCCGTAATTTCATTACCGTCCATCTGGAGTGACAAGTATTGTTCACGTCTTGGCAGAGGTCTGAGTAGAGAAAACCATGGAAACTGGTATCATTATTATGAAGCAGCCTGTTTAAAAAACTTGCCCTGTCCTCATTGCTCAAACCAATAATTCGTAGAATACGTTCCCGGTTGAGATGAAGTGCATCTTCGGGAGACTTAATCAGGCAATGCAAGAGAGCAGCATAAGACGTGATTTCATAGCCCTCACTCGGATCACAATGCTCAAATGCGATGAGGTTTCTAAACACAGATTCTGAGTTCTCCTTTATAACTATTACTGGGATTTTCATTTTGCCTTCTTCGAACTTTACATCGAGGATGCAGTTATCTCCATGTTTAGCTATCAAAGGAATTCCATGCCGGAAAAGCTCTGTCACAGGCCTAACTGGGTTCCACTCTGAGGGTGCTAAGCGATTCGGCCGTTTTACAGTGCATGATCCAACTAAACAGTTTCGGATGCAATCTGAGTAAATGCTTGTGGTTTCCATGACTGAGCGCTGAGTTAGGTGCTGGGAACATTTTATACTCAGAAAAAGAGAAGGAGACAAGATCATCAAGTCGGGAGCACCGTTGATCAGTAGTTTTTAAGGAGGGCATGAGGTTGAACAAACGGTCGAGCACGCACCATGGAAGTTGATTCTCAAGTAGAAGCAAGTTGGCTTTATTTTCCTTGGCATCCATGAAGTTTTAAACACGGGATCATCCTCTCCTTGTATTCCCCTCTGTTTTTGCTGATATCTGTTGAGGAATTCGAGGATAAAGCAGCCATCGATCACCATCATCTCTATAAATTTCTTTCTACTAAGATCAACCACTTCTGCATAACAGTCTCGGCAATCCTGCTCAATCCTATCGATGGCTTCGACCATGCACTCCAATTCCGTAGTTCGTGTCCGATAGAGGAGGCACTTCAAATACCGTAGCTTAATAATTTCCATTGCTTGCAGCTGCGTATTCTCGTGGTGAAATGGACCAATTGAAACTACTTCTGGCATGAAAGCCTTTTCATTATGCCTGCGTAGCATATTTGGAACTCTAAATATGGAACAGTACTGAGATGATGGTGGTAGCTGATACGTTTGGAAAAGCTTTTCTCGAATCGAAGATGCAATTTCTTCCACATCCATAATCTGGGTAGAATTTTGATTGCTTCTGTTGGAATCTGCCATTCATCAGATGTGTTCTTTCAAAACAGTTGAAAATCAATCTAGTACTTATATAATTACTAAGAATAATTAAAACACATGCAGGAAGAGTATGGATGATCTGGTGCGTTCTCGATGTCTAACAAAATTACTTGAAAACCATATTCCAGTTCAAGCATGCCATGGGCGGCTTGTTTGGTTTAGTAAATTTTGTAAAAACTTTAAAAAATTATTCAACTTCAACATGACAAACATCTTTTAATTAAAAAAAAACTTTGATCAACTCTACGTCCAATCATTTGCCTAGATTTCTATGGACATCCAGAGACAATAAAGAGAAAGGAAACATGGTTGATGCTGAAATCTATGATGCCAAAAGGTGGAGAAGGATGGTGCATAGTAGGAGATAATGAAATTCTTACAAATGATGAGAAGTGGGGAGCTAAGGCAATACCAGAGAGTCAAATGGAGTTGTTTAGGGAAGTATTGACTGAGGGGTACTTATATGATCTAGGATGGAAGGGGGACAAGTTTACACGGAGTAATGCTCACAATGATGAAAGCTTTACTAAGGAAAGGTTGGATAGGGCAGTGGCTAATCTTAAGTGGTTAGAAATTTACCAGGATGCATGGGTTGAAATAATGGTAGCTAGAACATCAGATCATAAACCCCTAGTAGTCCATTTAATTACTAGAAGAGTAGATACTAATGAAAGGTATCGGTGGAAACAAAAACAATTCAGGTATGAGGCTAGTTGAGCTCTAGAAGAGGATTGTGAAGGGGTTGTAAAAGAAGTATGGAAGAAAGGAGAAGCTGAAGGAGTTATAAGGGTAACTGGCTTATTGCAGAGAAGTAAAGCAACTTTTCAAAGGTGGAAGGTGAGAAAGAAGAGGGGAATGAAGGAAATATAAGAGAAAACTAAGTTGTTAAAAAGGTTGCAAGTTGAGGAATGCCACAATAATGCATAGGAGATTAAAGGGTTAAAGGCTGAACTAAATATATTTTCATGCTTGTGCCAATAAAAAAAGGAAAAAAAAAATTCATTAAAGAAATAGAGGATGGAAACAATAGAGTGGCTATTGGCTTTAAGAATATTGAAGGTACTTTGGTAATCTATTTCAAACTACAAAGCCAAGTAATGAAGTGATTGAGAGCTGTCTCATGGGGTTGAATTCAAGGGTCACAAAAGCTATGAATGAAAGGTTATTCAGAAACTTTTCTTAAATCGAGGTGGAAGATGCAGTGAAGGAGATGGCCCCACTAAAAGCCCCTGGTCCAGAAGGATTTGGGCCATGCTTCTACCAAAGTCATCGGAGCTTAGTCTCTGGTGAGATTTGTAAAGTAGCAGTGGATATCCTCAATGGTAACCCTCTTGATCCTTCTCTTAACTATACACACATAGCCTTGATTCTAAAGTAAAAAAACTCAAAAAAAGTGAGTGAATTCAGACCTATAAGTTTGTGTAATGTCATGTATAAAATAGTCTCCAAAGCTATCACTAATAGGTTCAAAATGGTCTTAACTGAAATCATATCCCCAAACCAAAGTTCCTTTCTCCCAGGTAGATTAATAAATGATAATACAATGGTGGCTTATGAGTTATTGCATTCCATGAAAACTAGAAAGAAAGGAAAAGTGGGGAGTATAGCCATGAAGTTAGATGTCTAAAGCCTATGATCGTGTAGAGCGGAATTTTTTGGAGGCTATCATGACAAGGTTAGGGTTCTGTGAGAAGTGGGTGAGCCTTGTTATGAAATGTGTTAAATCAGTATCTTTCTCAGTTTTAATAAATGGTTTTCCAGGGCATAAGTTTAAACCCTCAAGAGGGTTGAGACAATGTGATCCCTTGTCACCCTATATTTTCCTTATCTGTGTTGAAGGCTTGAGTTCCCTTCTTAATTATTATGAGAAAAGGCATATCACTAGAGGGGTGCAAGTAGCTCAAGGGGGTTCTAGTATCAATCATCTGCTTTTTCCAGATGATTGTATTTTATTTGGTAGAGCAAAGTTAGAGGAGTGGAGAAGGTTACAAGAGGTGCTGCAATTATATGAAAAGGCTTCAGGCCAATTTCTCAACAAAGACAAGACTGTTGTTTTCTTTAGCAGTAACACGAAAACAATAGATAAGAAGGCCATTATGGATGCTGAGAATGCTTTTGTTTGTGGAAGCTGTGAGCAGTACCTTGGTCTTCTTGCTATGGTAGGAAGATCAAAGTTTAATACCTTTATGAACCTCAAAGAAAGAATATGGAAAACAATGAATAGCTGGGAGAATAATTTTATTTCACAAGCTTGTAAAGAAATATTGATCAAGGCAATTCTGCAGGCCATTCCTACGTACACTATGTGTTTTCAAGCTACCAAAGAGACTATGTAATGAGATCAATGGATTATTTGTAAAGTTTTGGTGGGGTAGACAGCATGGTGGTAAGGGGATTGTGTGGAGGAAATGGGAAAAGATGGGAATGCAGAAAGGTAGGGGTGGTATGGGATTTAGGGATTTGGAAAGCTTCAATACAGCTCTTCTTGTAAAACAATGGTGGAGGCTTCTTAAGTTTCCTAATTCCTTGGCAGCTACTACTTTCAAGGAGAAGTATTATAGAAAATCCAGCTTTTTGGAAGCTAAACTGGGTTCACAGCCATCCCTTATATGGAGAAGTATTAGCTCAGCTAGGGATTTATTAAAAGAATGAATTAGCTGGAGGGTGGGGGATGGGAGAGACATCAAGATATGGGGGCACAAGTGGCTTCCAAGCCCTTCTTCTTTTATGGTGCAATCACTAGTTTCTGTGTTACAAGAGGGTTCAAGAGTTGAAGCTCTAATTGACCAATAGAAGAGAGAATGGTAGGAAGATGTGATTAGATCCATTTTCAAAATCGAAGAGGCTGAGAAAATACTGATTATTCCTTTGAGTAGAGGTAGAGCAATAGATAAGTTGGTTTGGGGGCCTTCAAAAAATGGCATCTTCTCGGTGAGAAGTGCATACTTTGTGCTTATGGAAAAAAGGGAGAAGTGTAATGGTGAGTGTTCTAGAGAAGTTGAAAGTGATGAAAGGTGGAGAATGATATTGGATCTAGAAGTTCCTGCTCTAACTAAAATGTTTCGATAGAAAGTTGAGAATGACTTATTTCCTACCAAAGTAAATTTGTTTAAAAGAGGAGTGGTGAAGGATAAAACATGTCCTATGTGTGAAATTGAAGATGAAACTCTTATGCATGTTTTATGGGAGTGTCATTCAGCAAATGATATTTGGGGAAGTGATAAAAGTTGTGTTCAAAAGTGGATTTGATATGAAGCTAACTTTTTGTTATTGTGGGAGAAGTGTATTACCTCTCTTAAGAAAAGCCAACTGAAGGAACTAGCAGTGACTCTTAGGAAGGTTTGGCTGACGAGAAATGGAGTGGTGTTTGAAAATAGAATGGAATCTCCTATGAGTTTATTGTTATCTGCTAAGGCCACTGTAAGAGACTACCAAGCAGTGAGGAGTTCTGAGAAATCAGCTAGACAAGTGCAAAACAGAATTGATAATAACTAGAGGTGGGAAAAACCAGAAAAAAGATATGTCAAAATGAATTGGGATGCTTCTTTGGATCAGAAAAAAGAGGAAAATGGGTATTGGCATCATTGTTAGAGATGAGGAAGGGAAAGTTGTAGCAGCTGTTTGTGATCAGAAAGAAAATGTTGAAGAGGTAGCTGTTGCAGAAGGCTATGCAATGAGGGCTACAGTCGAATTATGCAGTACTCTTAATATTCAAAAAGCAACTTTGAAGGGGATGCAAAGGAGATCATCATAACAATATGCGGTGACGAAGAAATGTTTACTTCTTATGGTTCCTTAGTAGAAGATGTTTAGTTTTACTTCAAAAATAGTTCAAATTGGCCTATTCAGTTTGCTTATAGAGAGAAAAACATGGTTTCTCATAATTTAGCAAAAAACGCTTTATTTTTAGAAGGAAAAAAAGTTTGGTTAGAAGCTATCCCAGATTGTATAGTGGGATGTTTAAACAAAGATTACAATTCAGATTGTATTACTTGATTCGTCAATGAAATACAGAGGTTTATTCAAAAAAAAAATTGCCTAGATTTCGATGAAAAGTTAAATGCCTCATTTGGTTACGCAGTTCAGATAAGATGAAATGAGATGTTTTGTTAAAAATAAAATATTGTTATAATATTATTTTTTAATATTATTTTTATTTTGAAATTTGAAAAAGTTGAATTGTTAATTATATTTTGTGTGGGAATTTGAAAAAATTGTAATGATTAATTGAAATGAGATAGTTTAGTTTTGTATAACCAAATCAACCCAAAATACAAAAACTGAAATTAAGAAAAACACCCATAAAGAAAAGAAAATTATATTCAAGCAGTCTACTCATATATCATAAAACAATTATTGGCGAATTGGTGCACATGTCATTGTATTGAATACTTTTTTGAGGTATTTGATCATGAACAAGATTTGAATAGTTTTTCTCCGTTGACATACAAAATGCAAGATGAAGAGTCGTGCCCTGCTAACCTCGAGAAATACTTAATTAGTCCACAAATATATCTGAAAAATGTAAATTTAATCCTAATAAGATATTTTTCTTAATAAACTTAGCGTTCAATATTAATTACGTACCTGACGAAGATATTGGAGGAGGATTTCTTGATGGCGAGCGCCGTCGGAGAGGGTTGCAGCTTGTTGACGTGGAGTACTGGGATGCGGCCATTTGTTACCCTGAAGTTGCATATCAAACTCCAGTCAAATCCTAGTAACAAAACGCCGGAAATGAAAAAACTTACACACGGAGAGAGAGAGAAGACCGGAGAAAGAGATCAGAGGCCGGCGAGGACGAAGGACATACAGTCAAGTGGTCGGAAATTAGTATCCATCAACATTAATACAATGATCCTTATATAAGAACCAACTGCTAATTGCATTTCTTCTTTTTTCTTAACAATGTTGTCATGTTGTCCAACCAATTCAATGCTCCAGAAGATGGAAGGGGATGGTAGTTGTCATGGAATAGACATCACAACTTTTAGCGTCTAGTTTGGTTAGACATTTCAGTTCATATTAGTTAATTGAGATTAAATGAGATATTTTATTGAAAGTTAAAAAAAATATTATTTTTGTTTTGTGATTTGATAAAATTAAATTGTTTATTATATTTTATGTTAGAATTTAAAAAAAAATTGTAATGATTATATGAGATGTGATGAAATAGTTTAGTTTGGACAATTAATTTTTTAAAATTATTTCTCCCATCCCAAAACTTTCTACTTTCCAATTGATAAAATGTATTCTATCTTTTTTTGTTGTCACTATATACAGTGCATGCCCATTCTATATTATATGTTTATTTATTAAATCGCTACTTTTATTTAAATCCATTTTTTTAAATGCATACAACTAAACATCATCTTTTATTGTCCATGTATAGCATTATAGTCAGTCTCGCATATATAAATAGCATATGCATGCAACAACCGTACGACTATCAGAAATTGAAGAATTTTCCATTAACAAAACAAGGTAAAAGCACAAAATATGACTTTTGATGATTTTAGTCAAATAAATACAATTAGATAGAATGACATATATAACCTATAGATTATAAAATATAAGCCTGCTGAAAAATAAAACTTTGTAAAAATATAATAATTAAATAAAAAATATGATTGTTAGATAAAAGAAGAAAACATCACAATTAGCTAGAAATGAATAAATAAATATTGAGAAAATAGATTAAAAAAAGAATAAATAAATAATAAAAATAATATTTTATTATCATAGAGACTTCTATATAGCTAATTAATTAGCTATATATAGATTTTGATTTCTATATAGATTTCTATTTAGAAACTATTTTGATATTTTTTAACCATTATAATTTTGATAAAATTATTATTGATCATCTTTTAAATCATTATGTTTTTTATAACTTTTTCATTTAGCTTCAAATGATCTATAAATAAATAAAAATTAAATAATTTTTAAGTCATTAAATATCACATCAAATCATGATTAAAAATATTGATAAATAAGACTGGCCAATAGACAAACTTAACTTTAGCGAACTTAGATAAATTAAGGCTAGATGTTTGGTAAGTGAATTCATTACTACTTACAAGTAATTCACTATTATTTATTAATTTTTTATTACTATTCATAGATCATTTGAGATTACCTCAATATCCAAACGTATCCTAAAGATAATCCAAAAAACACTTGCCGACAAGCTTGTAATTCCTCCCCTAGCCGGCAAACTTATAAAAGAGATTTCAGGAAGAATAATGATACATGTACTTACAACTTTATTTACACTTTTACTTACAAAAACTGATTTTATCAATTTCCTTTTCAAATTCAAATTTTGAATTTTAGATTTCATAATTTTTTGCATATCAATAATTGACATGTAAATAATTAATTTTTCTTAAATACACTTAACATTTCTCTTCCAGAAAATTTGGCAAGTGGATGTTGAAGTAGTCGTCTTTTAATATTGAGAAAAGATACTTACAACCGTGAATTGCGTAACCGCCGCATAATCAATTTGAAAAAAATGAATAAAACATGGGACCCACATGAAAAAAATTAATTTTTTAATAATGGACCCTACTCTTTTTTAAAGCGATTACGCGGCAGTTACGCACTTCATGGTTGTATGTAGAATTACTCATTAATATTTGATCAACATAATAAAAAGGGATTTATAAGGTTGTAAAAAAGGATTGATAATGATGTTGATATATCATCAACGTACCCACGTTATCTATATTCCAAACCACATACTATCAATGGTAAGTGATTATATGCTTTGTAACAATGTCAATTCAATTCTCAGAGTTGGCACATAAGGATTTAATCACCTTATATAGGGATGTTTGGATAATGAGTTGAGATGAGATAAATTGAAATGAAAGTTAAATGTTGAATAAAATATTATTAAAATATTATTTATTATTATTATTGTTATTTTAGTATTTAAAAAAGTTGTAAAAATTAAATGATTTGAGATTAAATGAGTTAAAAGGTTTTATGTATCGAAACTTATATGTAAACAACTTTTAAAATTTATCAGAATAAAATAGTTTTTTCTTAAATTATCTAGGATGCATGGATTGCAAAAGTTCGAGAAAGCTCGAGTACGAGGTTAAGTTATGTACTGCATAATATCTGCTTTCTCTTACAAAGTGACGATAAAGAAGCTAAGGTGTAAAGCCATTGCTTTACATCCCGAAAAGATTAAAGATACTATACTATTTGCCTTAAACTGTAAGTAAAGGCGAAAACTATGAAAAGTTGTGTGTAAAATGAGGGGAAAAAGTGACCTGAAAAGTTCCCTCGCACGCGGAAAATAAAAGTAGCTTCATAGTTTTCATCTTTACTTAAACCAAATAGTAACATCTTTAAACTTGTCGGGGTGTAAAGCAATGGCTTTACACCTTAGCTTCTTTATCATCGGTTTTTAAGAGATCAAGAGAATGATAGTAAAAGTATTAAATAGAGAAGCCACATCATTTTATATATTTACTTTTATGTAATTGTTTTGTGATTAATGTATTTATCTACTAGTCTAATTGAAAAGAAAGAATATTATTTCTTAAACTTTAAAAAAAAAAAAAATGTTTGGTTTATATTAAGACGATCGCGTTAACGTTAGAGACAACGATATCCTTCTCTCTCGATCTAACGAACTCTTTGAGTGCCCTGATCTGTCGTTGCCTGCCTCTCACTTTCTCCGGTCCTCTTGTAGACCATCTGTCTCCGTTTGTATCTGCTTCTTTTCCATGCTTTTTATGACTAGGATTTGACTGGATCTTCATCTGCAATTTCAGGATATATAGCACATCATGGGCGCAACTCCCTCGTCGTCAGCAAGTAATTGCCCACCGGAAGAGTGCTCGCCGGAAAGTAATACCTCTAGGTAATTAATATTTATGATCAACCATCTCCGTGCTCTATACTCTACATAAGGAATTGTTTCCATTCTCTGCATTTTATATGTTTTAATGTTGATCTTATTAATTTGTGCCACCTTAATTATTTATCCATCATTCACTTGATGAGGAAAAATATTTTGCATTCGTTGTAATTTCATTAATTTCTGTCACCTTTCATTCTGGTTGATTCATTCTCAATATATTTTCTTCTAATTTCATTAATTTGAGCCACCTTTCATCCTCAACTATATATTTTGGGTTTCCAAGATGAAAGAATATATACTTAATTGATGACAAGCATTGATGCAAGTGAACAAGATTAATTCGATAGAAATAATTAATATTGCAGAAGACATGATGATCTGATGGCAGATTCCAACAGAAGCAAGCAAACTTCCATTGAGACTGAAGATGTGGAAGAAATTGCATCTTCGATTCAAGGAAAGCTTTTCGAAACGTCTCCACCACCATCTCAGCATTCCATATTTAGAGTTCCAAATAGACTACGCAGGCATAATGAGAAGGCTTTCGTGCCACAAGTAGTTTCAATCGGTCCATTTCACTTCGAGAACAAGGAGCTAAAAGGAATGGAAAAAATCAAGCTATGGTATTTAAAATGCCTCCTCAATCGAGCACCAGCTGAGGAAACAATTGGCTTGGTTTGGTTGGTGAAATTCGTCGGAAATACTGAGCAGGATTGTCGTAAGTGTTATGCAGAAGAGGTCGATGTTCCAAGAAATAAATTCATAGAGATGATGATCCTCGATGGTTGCTTTATCCTCGAATTCCTCTGCAGATATCGAAATGACCTGATGGCAATTAAAGGAGAGGAAGATCTCGTGCCTAATACGTCATGGATGCCCAGAAAAATATTAGCCGATTTGCTTCTGCTTGAGAATCAAATTCCTTGGTGCGTTCTCGACTGTTTGTTCAACCTCATGCCCTACTTGAAAACTGAATCGTGCTCCCGACTTGATGATCTGGTTTCCTCTTCTTTTTCCAAGTATGGAATGTTTCCTCTCTCGGCGCGCAGTAGTTCTCAAAATCACAAGCATTTACTCGATTGCTTCCGAAACTGTTTAGTTCGTTCATGCACTATAACACGGCCTAATTGCTTAGTTCCCTTGAAGCGGATCCCAATTCGGTCTGTGACACAGCTTTGCGAGAAAGGATTTAGATTTATCGCTGAAGACGGAGAAAACATCCTCAATATAAAGCACGAAGATTACATAATCAAGATGCCAGCAATAGTTATAGAGGAGAACACAGAATCTATGTTTAGAAACCTCATCGCATATGAGCATTGTGATCCGAGTAAGGGCCACGAAATCACCTCTTACGCTGCGCTCTTGTATTGCCTGATTAAGTCTCCCACAGATGCACTTCATCTCAAAGAGAGAGACATTATACAAATTGGATTGAGCAATGGGGACATAGCAAGTTTCTTAAACAGGCTTTATAATGATATCTGTTGCCATGGTTTTCTCTACACAGACCTCTGCGAACGTGTGAACAGACCACCACCAGTAAACTCGTTGCCAACAGCCCAATGGCCTAGTGGCATACATGCAGCACGAGTCCGGTTCTGATGAACTGTTCATCTGAAGCCCTTTACTCCCGTTATATAAAAGTAAAAACAGCTAGCACCTCGGTTGTCGCAACTTGAATAGGATAAAAAGAATATGATCGAGGCGCGATTATTTTGGAGATCCAAAGATGTTCTTTAGTCCATGTATGTCTTTCCTTGCTACAAACCGTTTATTCTGCCCTCTCCTACCATACATGATGCGGCTGCTAGCTAGTTCTTGTCAAGTAATTATATATGTTTATGATCTAAGTGTGTATTTCTTTCAACAACTATGCTTTAGTAAGTGTGGATCCTTCTGATCATTCATGTTATGTTTGCAAACTCCAAGTGCTAATTATATTATTTGTCCCTAAAATAGAAAAAATGTGTTACGGTACTAGATATATGGACGTTGCTACGTCCACGGAAGATTTCTACCGAAATCCCTTACCGAACACTCAAAATCTTTTTTTTTATTTTTTTTATCTTTTCTTTCACTATTTTTTTAAACTATTGAAATATTATTTTAAAAAAAATTACATATTCTTTTAAAAACACTTACTTAATCATTGAATAAAAAAATAAAAAATAAAATTAATAAAATTTTCGATAAAGAATTTCGATAGATATTTCTGTAGACGTAGTGTTTTTCCTAGATACATATACCGTCATTATTACTAGGTGCATGCCTTACAAACTGATATGACAGTCACACTACTCCTATTAATAAACTCTAGTTCATCCAATTCAGAAAAAAAGTTCGAGCAAATAAGTTTAGAAAACAAAAATTTAGTTTTCTAAAAAAGTGTTATATTTTCATACAAACCGGGATTGAAATTTCTGCTCTTACAGAGTCTCATATCTCAAAAAGTTTTGTCATTAGAGAGTTTATAGAATTTAAGACAATGTCTGTCACAAAAAAATTTATGTACGGAAAAGTCCCAAATAGATGAGTAGTTGGGCTTGTAATCTGTTTTTCCTATATTTATCAGCCACAACTGTAACTTTGGTTTCATTGAATGAAATGAAGTCTATTTCCCATAATAATAATAATAAGCTCTCTATTTTGCATCTTTTATTAATCTCAATTTCTAGATTCTATTAATTAAATCCTCATCAAAATAATTAGAATTATGTTCGATCTCAGTGGGTGGCTCTTTAGGGCTCCATAGATCCATGAATATGTGTGACTATCTTTTTGATGGTGAACTAGAGCGTTGCAAGCCTCCTCTGCCCAAAGATCAAAAAATAGTGAGTCATCTTTAATTTATCAGTTGACAATCGACACTAGGGGGTCGACCATCACCCCCAAAAGAGGTGATTTGGCCATCCCAGCCACCATCTTTTTATTATTTTCGATTAGTTTTTAGTTGGCAACGATATCTTTGGTCAAAATGTGGTATGAAAGTGACACTGCCTCCAATTACACTGTTACGCCATAAATTTACTAATTCTACAATGAATTAAACCACACCCAATTAAATCTTTTTAGAAGAAAATTAAGTTTTAAACCCTAAAACATGAACCTAAGTTCTCAAAAACCATGATACTAATTATTTTTTAAACATTTTTAGGGTAGGTTTGGAGGGTGAGATGAGAATTTTGTGTTTTGTTTTGAAATTTAAAATATTAAGTTTTAATATTATTATTATTTTGGGATTTGAAAAATGTGTATTGGGATTTAAAAAAGTTGAATTGTTTATTATATTTTGTATGGAGATTTGAAAAAGGTGTAATGATGAGATGAGATGAGATGAGAATTTTGTGTTTTGTTTGATTTCCCAAACTTGCCCTTAGTCATTATTCTAATCGTTACTCGGGTGGCAACCACCCCTCTGAGAGGTCACCAGCCAGAATTTGGTCGAAATTTGAGAATGGTAGCTAGAATCCAATGGACGGCCACCAAAATTAAGAATTTTAAAAACAAAAAAAATTTTTATAAGTTTTGATTGTTCGTGCACGGGTGAGTGTTTTAGGCCCCGTTTGAATACAGAAACAGTTTTATTTCATATCATCTCATTTCATTATTATAACTTTTCCAAATTTCTATACGAAATATAATAAACAATTCATCTTTTTCAAATTCAAAAATAATATTCTAATAATATTTTATTTAACTCTCAACTTTTATCTAAAATCATTTCATCTTACTATCCATACGGAACCTTAATGACGATCAAAAACCTGACATGATATCATTGGTTGGAGGATGTAAAAGTCCATTTTACACCGTTTCCTAATTTTATAAGAGTCCCTCCTAGCAAGCTTAGTTAGGAACTTGTGCTTCCCTAAGCTCTCGTTAAGGCCCACCTAAAATGAGTTTAGATGTATTTATGAGAAATTGAAAAAAGTTGTATGTCCCGCGTATAAAAAAGTGTTGAGTTAAAAAAATTGTGGGTCTCATGTGTAAAGAGATTATGAATTGAGTGATATTTAGTGATTTGGGAGTTGAATGTTTGAATGTTAGACTTGCATTAAAATTAGACTGAACAAAATTGATCGATCTCAATACGTTCCAATACCCAAATGGAGCCTAAGTGTATATTTCTTTCAATAAAGTTAGTTTGGATATTGAAAGTATTAATTCATCTAATCTCATCTCATTTTATCTCATCTTATCATTACAATTTTTTCAAATTTTTACACAAAATATAATAAACAATCTAATTTTTTTCAAATCTCAAAATAATAATAATATTAAAAAATAATATTTTAATAATATTTTATTCAACTTCCATCTCAACTTATTATCCCATCGACACCTAAGAAGTAGATCTAAGAAAGTGTGGATCCTGATGATCGTAATTGCATTGTCCATTTTGAAAACTCAAAATACTATTTTGTAACTGTTTATTGATGAAATAACCAAATGCTGTATTGAATGGTAGTGCACATATACTATCCATTCTATTACAAATGTCGATGGGATATAGACTTGCCCGCGTGGGTTGAACTCAGACATTAATATACTTTTATAGATTCTCTGTGATTGAAATTTTAGACAATTGAGGTTAGTTTGGATTCAGAGATGAAATAAGATTATTTTAGATGAAAGTTAAAAAAAAATATTATTTTTTAATATTATTATTATTATTTTGAGATTTGAAAAAGTTAAATTGAGATTAGAGAAAATTGAATTGTTTATTATATTTTGTGCGAGAATTTAAAAAAATTATAATGATAAGATGAGATAAGATGAAACACTTTCTGAATCCAAACGGAGCCTTAACATATGATTGTAAAGAATATATTTCCACAAACTAAACATATAAACTATATATTACTTATAAAATAATCACAAAATAGTTTTAACCTACTATTTTTCTAACCACATATATTGTTGATGCCAAAAATCACATAACAGTCCGAAAGGGAACAAAAAGTAATTCCTGGCTCTATATGATGATCTAGACTTTGATCGGTGTGGTCTAGAGCCCTTGGCATAGTCTAGTACAATTGTGCGTACGACCATGATAGTGAATGAAAAATAAATACTAAGAATGTGAAAGAGAGATAGACACACAGATTTACATGGTTCGACATATTACCTATACCCACAGGGTGTTTGGGAAGGAGAAATCCAGTATGATATACTTGTTTTACAGTCTCTCATAGCATCTCATTTCTTACTATACAATGGAGATTTCGAATATATTTGCTAGAGAAGAAGTTTTCGTTAGAGCCCATTTTGAGAGGTTGAAGAAGTTGAAGTAGTCGAAGTCCCCATAAAATTTTCTGGTCGTTCCTTTTATTTGACCCATTTTTCCTCATGCCCCTAAGGAGTGGTGAAGATTGGCCGCCTTCTCTTGCATGTCTAACATCTTCTTTTCTTTTTTGCCTTTTCCCTTCCTCTATTATCATTTCCTGACTTTTGTCTTGACATCCTCCCTCTCATTGTCCCTTCCTTATCCCCTTTTGTTTTCTCTCTCTTCTCTCCTAGTGGTGGCCTTTAGGTGGGCTCGACCTAGTCTTGAGTTTGAATATTTTATCCCTTTCATATATATACTTTTCTAGTCTCACACACAAACACAAAAATATCTTTCTATATATAAAAATGCCTCTCACCCTATGAATAGTATATTTTGTTTGAGGCAGAGAATTATGTTTTGAGCCTTTTTCTTTTGGTTGGGGTGAGCTTTGCATATTGTTTGTAGATGGAACCAAACAAATCAAAGAGGGGGGAAATTGAATCACCACCACCAAACATTTGCCCAGGATTGACTTCCAAACCACTTTACATGTAAAGTAAATCTATTTATAATAAAATAGCCCGTTTAGTCTTTAGCGCAAAAATCTATCTATCAGCCCAACCACTAGGGCTCAGCACCAACCAAGTCAAAGTCGAGTTCAACTTTTTTCAACTTTGTCAGAGTTTGATATTGACCTTCGACTCCAAATTCGATAGGTGCAAAATCCAATCTGACTCCAACTTAATTAAAGCGGAGCATGGATCGGATGTCTCATTTGACTATAAAATTGGTCCACACATGTTTTGGGCTTTCTTAGTGGGCTCTGTTTTAAACTAAGACCCATCCGATTTTTTTAACCCTAATTTATGGGCTGATACGATGGGCTCCATACAAAGTTTATATTTTGGGCCAAACAATTGAAAACGTCTTAAATATTTAAAGCCGCCTACATAGTTTTTAAACCCCCTGCTTTTGGGCATGCAATGAGCTTTATATAAAGCCTACCTTTTGGGCTTAAGTTTTAGCAAGACAGGAGGAAACAAGGTCAATTTTGTTAAAAAAAAAATGATATAGAATAATATATTTGCCATCTTTACTAAAATACAAACTAAATAAGTATGATTAAAAATACAAATCACCTGTCAAATTTGAAAGAAAAAATTGAAAATAAACTATTTGATCCAATTACAAAAGAAAATTCTAATATACTTAAACCAAAATTACATGAACAAAAAAAAAAAAAAAAAAACCACCATCTAGGCATTCAATACACAACATAAAAAAACATTACATGAACAACCATCTAGTATGTGTCATTATAAACATAAAACAAAATAAACCCATTACATGAACAAAACGAAACAAATCAGCCCCAAATCACATCATCTCGCATTCAATACATAACAAAACAAAAATTCAAGAAAAACATAATTTCCAATAAGCACAAAAGGCCAAAAGCAACACAACTCCAACCTACTTACAGCCCACACAACTCCAATATTGTTCTCGATTATTTAGTAACCAACCAACCATAAGAACACAAATGCAACATGATCCCAACTCCAAAATAACAAATCACCAACACAATACAACACTACTCCAATAAATAGAACCAAAATGAAAAATATTGTTTCCAATATAAGAATGAATAAAAAAAATAATCAAAGATGACTATATATTGCTGCCTCCGAATTGCTTCTCTCCACTTGTCGCCTTCCGAGTTGTAGCCATTAGAACTAAGAAGAGAACAACACTAATGACAAGAGAAGATAAATTAAATAACAAAGGTGAAAATCTTGACCACTGCACCTTAATCCTCATCGCGTAGTATACTCGCTATATTAATGATTAAGGAGACGTTTGTATTCGCAGTTCATCTCAACTCATCTCACAACTATTTATTACTATTCAACAACTTTAACTCACAAATCTCACTACTATTCACAACGCATCTCATTATTATTCACAATCCATCTCAACTCATCTCAAATCATCTTCGAATCCAAACGTCTCCTAATTCTACAATTCAAAAAAGTTCAAATATACTTATTAGTATAAAAATGAAAAAAAAAATATAAGAGGTGCTAATGATTTCAATAACATTACCAGATTCTAACTTGTAGTTGTCTGCATCATCAATTTGGTTCAAATAATTTTGACTCAAACATATAGGTGTAAACTTCAACCAATTTTGAATGCACATAAGAGCCTCCATTATTCTAGGAGCCAATGAACTTAGAAACGGATCCAACACACGGCCATTTCTACTTACTGCTCACTTAGAAGCTATAGTGGTTATAGGAATAGCTAAGATATCTCTAGTCATTTGAGCAACGATATGGTATTTGCTAGAGTTAATCTTCCACCAACTTAATATATCAAATGAGTTCATGGAAATCTCAACATCTTCCAATAAATATTTCTCTGACTCTGATTTACAATCCATCAAAGATGCTGATTTGTTCTCATTATGGAAGTTTCTCAAAAAGCTAAAGTGTCAACATAACAACTACTCTCCATCGATGTATTACTCTCATTACAAGTGTGAGAGACAGCTAACCTAAACTTGCGAGAGTGCCCAATATCGAGCCTACAATACAATAGCTCCAAGTCCCTCCTAAGGATTTCAACAAATACTCCACCGTTCTCTGTGCCTAATGTCTTATTAAACCAAAATACTTGAGTAACCAACTCATAACGAGGATCAAGAATAGCATCAATAAACAACGACCTGTTGATTTTGTGAAGATCTCTCCAATATTTATCATATTTCGACTTCATTCTATAAGCCATTGTATTCAAGCACAAATTACTAGTTTCAAAAAAATGCATTCAAATTTTCATGAACGTTAATAAGCTCCCAAAAGTACAAATTTGAAGTGACATACAATGATAACGAAATTTGTAATGTAACATTGTAAAACACATAGAAACTTCTTAAAAGTTTTTGATATTATCCCAATCCTCAAAATCTAGAGAACCTAAACTCTTCGTTCCCAACCCATCCTTAGACTAGTAATGAGATAGGTACGGATCATCATCAAGCATAAGTTGGAAAGGCTTTCTAATACTTTTTAGCTACATCCAACATAAGATAACTCATGTTACATCTAGTAGGTATACCTCAAGATATAAGAAAGTAGAACGTTAAACTTTTGACCTATCAACACAAGACTTGAAAGTGGTAAATCTTTGGGAGATTACTTCACATATTTAATTAAATTGCAGACCTTTATGATTGGGTAATCAACATCTTTTAACCCCTCATTGACAATAAGGTTCAAAATGTGTGCACTACACCTCATGTGTATGAATTCATGATCTCTAGCACAATCTGAACTTCCTATTTCTCTCTTCCTCAACCTATCAGTGCCGGAGTCATTGAAGCTTGCATTGCATACTGTGATTGTAAGAATTTTATCAATGCCCCGACCAAGCATACAATCCTCCAACTCCTTCCCAATTATTGCCCCTTTGTGATTGATAATTTGAGTAAATAAAATGATTCATTTATGCAACATCCAACTACTATCAATAAAGTAAGCTATAACACATAATTAATGTTTTGGATATATATCCAAGTATCAGTTGACAAACACACTCTTTTCCTTGTGGTCCTAACATGTTCTTCAAGCCATCCTTCTCCCTCAAGAATAGCTTCATACAGTCCCTCATTATTGTAAAGCGAGAAGGAATAAAAAAACTTAGGATTGAGGGTTTTAGTAGACTCAAAACTATTGGCTCTCAACAATCGTAAATGGAAACTTGTCCACCATCACCATTCTAGCAAGGACTACCCTTATTTTTTCTGACTATATTTTGTTATCCTAAGATCCATTTCCCATTTCCCTCCTCCTTCACCTTTTGCTTCCTGGATCAAGAAACCCTTGTCCAATGTAATTTTAGCCTTCGATCAGGGATCTTTCATTCATTCTGCCTTTGCCTTTGGGGCCATGCACCCTCTCAACTCCCCATTAAGCTCAGTAAGGCGAGCCGCAGAAATGCCTACCAGGGATCCCAAGTAGTGCATGGCCATTTCTTTCTTGGAGGTGCCATTCGGGGTAAGTCCACCATCCTTTTACTTTAACTCTTGGACGTAGCATTCTCTTGTCAAGACCTCTTCACCTTGGATTTCTCTCACTCCTCGAGGAGTTGAGAACTTCAACTTAAGGTGGTAGGTTGACGAGATGGTCCGCAAGCTGTTGAGGGTGGGCCTTCCGATGATGGCATTGTATGATGACGGGGTCCTCACCACTAGGAAGTTGACCATGATCGAGGTCGTGGACACAGCACTGCCAGCGATGACAGACAACATGATGGTTCCCACAACCTAAATCATACTCCCGGAGAAGCTCTTCAATGGCATGGGGCGGATGCAGCTGGGCAGCATCTATTCCCATCTTGGTGAAGGCTTCCTAGAAAAGAATGTCCGCATAACTCCTATTGTCAATGAGGATTCTACGTGTGGTGAAGTTGGCAACCAGCATAGTCACCACTAGCGCATCGTTGTGGGGGTATAGGACCCCCTCCTCGTCAGCCTCTGTGAAGAAAATGATTGGGATAGGCTCACCCCTTCAATGCTTGGCAGGATGGTACTCGGCTGAGTACACCTCGTAGTACTGAGCCTGCCTGGCTTGTGCTTTTCTGTTTGAGGAGGAAATATCCTCACTCGCAAATCCTCTAGCCTCCGGGCTGGGGGGATAGCGTTGCCTTGTCGGCTCTGCATGCTCTCTTCTCCCTTGTTAGGAGAAGCAATCATCGGTGTTATGCGAGGTGGACCTGTGGTACATGTTGTAGTGGCATGCAATACCCCAATCATCCTCTTTACAGGCGGTGGAGGTATCAGCCTCGTGGATGGTGAATGCAAGCTAGTCGAACCGAGGTCCTGGTCCTCTCATTAGAACTTCTTCCCTCCTCTTGTCTTGGGAACTCTTCTCCGACTTCTCGTGAGTTTTTGCCTTAGCCGAGGCCCTCGCCTTCCTCTCTGCTCACTCCAACTCTTTCTTTCTCGGCTCCTTCAAGGCTCAAAGAGTGTACTTGGTATCGATGAAGTTGTCGGCCTGATCCATGAACTCCCGCAGCGTCACAGGAGTCATTCTTGCCAGTTCAACCATAAACTGAGATCGCAACAAAACCCATCATAGAAGCACCACCAAGCTTATTTTCTCGTCTTGGTCGTTAGTGGTCATATGTTCCTTGTTGAATCGAGTCAGGTAGGACTTTAGGCTCTTATCATCCCCATGTTTGATGGTGATGAGGTACGCTGTTGGGCACCGCCTCCTCCGACTCGGTATGAACTGAGTCAAAAACAGTTTGGCTAGCTCGCCAAAATTGTTTCCAGATTTGGGCGCCAGAGACACAAACCATACTCGTGCTAGCCCTTTCAGGGTCAGCAGAAATGCTCTGCGTGCCACCTCACCTGGGAAGCCATGCAACTTCATGTGAGCCCTGAAAGTTTCCAGGTGCTCAAGAGGGTCCCCTCTTCTGTCGTACATTTCTATGCCTGGGACCCTGAACTTTGGTGGGAATGGCATAGTCATCAGCTCCTCTGTGTAGGGTAGGCCATCAATGACGATGTACTCACCTTCTTTTTGATCTCCTCATACTTTTCTTTGAGACTGGGGAGCTCATCCTGTATGTTCTTTTGCTCCTCCTCCCTATTTGCTCTAGCCTGTGTGTTCCTAGACCCCATGTGCTCGCTATCACTGGGCTATGCTTCCTCATCATGCACTTGTTGAGGTTTTATGAGTTCCTCCTCATTTTCCTTTTGAAGCGTCTGCACCTCCTCGGTCAGCTTCGTCACCCACTTCTTCATAGTTTTCCACTCCTCTATAGTTTTTAGCCTTGCTTCCATGGCTTTCTTTGTGTCTTTTCTGAGCTGTCTGGAAGCAGTTGTCATAGGCATACGAAATACACGTAAGATCTATAAGAATCCCACAAATGGGGCCACTGTTAACGTCGTGTTTCACACGCCTTTAGGCCAGGTTCTAACAACTTAGGTTTTCAGAGCTTGGGCCTGCAAACAATGGGAAAAAAGGCAATCTGGGAGTGGGCGACCTTGGGGCCAGGGAGTTTCCGATGCCAAACTCAATAAATTCTCTTGGAAATTTGTAAATAAGTGAGAGAGTTTAGGGATTAGAGAGTTTTCTCGTACCTGTGACAAGTTATTTATACCATAAGTCTGGGGGGACAGATTGTATGCCCCCATGGAGTCCGTATCCTTCGTACTATTCCTCTTGTCAGAGTCCTTTAATGCAGTACGGCTCTGCGACGGAGTCATTAATGTGGCGTGTAGCTCGGGTAGTGGTGTCATCAATGTGGCGTGGTTTTCCGATCTTACTTCATCCTTTGTGATTCATCGATATTCCCATGTCTGGAGATCGAGGTTCCCCCGTACATTACGTCCACTATAAAAACAAATACTTAAGAGTCGGACACTATTCGAGGGGTCTTCAAGTCAGTGAGTCTCATCTCGTACAACATGTTCTCTCATGCAGGTGGCATACAGATGAGTCTACCTATGGGTCGGGTTGGAGACCCCACTTATTCTAAGTTGAGCATTTGGTTCTTATTACCTTAGTTGTCATTCTCAAGCCCACTAGGATAGAGGGAGAAAAATCTCTTTACAATTAAAATTTAGATAAAATTATTATTAATCATATTTTAGTCATTATATTTTTTTATATATAACATCAATTGATTTGCAAATAAATAAAAAATAAAAAATAAAAATTTTTGAGTCGTTAAATATCACATCAATCATAATTAAAAATTAAGATAAATAATACCAGCCACAAACTTAAATTTGGCAACTTAAAGAGAGATTCCAGGAACTTTAAAGAGATTCCAGGAAAATCTAGCCAACTTTAAAGAAATTCCAGGAAATTTGGCTAGTGGACGTTAAAGTCGTCGTCAACGTGTGAATTATTTTTATTATTATTATTTTAATATATGTTAAAAGAAGATTTAGATAAGGGAGTAAAAGGGATTGATAGTGCTAGCTATTTATATAGGCTAATGTTACGTACAGTTTGGACTGTATGTGCAAGTCTAATAAATTTTATTTTTAAAATTTTTTAAAATTATAATAATATTATTTTTAAAATAATATTATTTTTTCTATTTAATAGAAAGTTTACATATACCGTCTCTAAATAAAGATTACAAATAGAATTTCTCATTTATATATGGATCATCACCTTGCCCACCTTATCTAAATTCCACCCCAAAATAATATATCTACAGTAAGAGATGAAATGCTAATTGTAACTATCAATGATTCAATTATCGAACATTGGCTCCCTGCTCGGGTCCTCTCTCTCTCTCTCTCTCTCTCCCTCTCTCTCCGTTTATTTTTTTTTTTCCTTTTCCCCAGTATTTTATGACTAGAATTTGATTGGATTTTCATCATATGCAATTTCAGGAGGATAACACATGGTGGCAATGGCCAGCTGATCCGGCCTCCTACAACCAAGTAATTATTTATTTATTTATGTAAGATCATGATTCTTCCCCGAGCTGATCTGTAGGACATGCACAACTCTGCATTCTTCATTTATACATGACCTCGAAAGAATTATATGGTTTTCATTCTGCACTTCATATGTATATAGAATAGAAATCAGGTTTATGCACAACTCTGCATAAACCTGATTTCTAGAAAATGGATGTAAAGTTGGAAGTTGGCAAAATGAAAATCCCAAAAATATTTATAGAGGAGAACACATAAATTCCTAAAAGGAAGTAGACACAAACTCCTGAGAGAAAATGGATGTAGATACCAAAAAAGAAAGGGATTCAGATTTCTAATAAGAAATGATTTTACAAGGCAAGTTAGACCTTTATATATATATAATGGGATCTCTCTCAAATCAGATGAACTCTCCATAAACTCTTCACAAGCTCTCTACACAAAAGCTTCATATTCCAAAAGATATCTTTTAAATTCTTCTATCATATTGAGCATATATGAGGTCATAAGAGATTGTAAAATCACATATTATAGTGAATTTTGTCCCAAACAATCCATGAATGTAGGCATTATGCTGAATTACGTAAATTCATGTGTTTCTCTTTATTTCGATTTGCTATTTATTTCATGGATGAATGTGAAGAGCATTGTATCGAAGCCCGAATCATCTCGTGGGCTGGGGATAAGTATTTCCTCATTTCCGCTCTGTTGTGCAATTTTTGCTATTAACAATTTTTATATCATTTCATTTCATCATTATAATTTTTTTCAATTCTCATATAAAATATAATAAATAATTTAATTTTTTTAATACTAAATTAATAATAATATTAAAAAATAATATTTTAAAAATTATTTTATCTTATCTCACCATTTAAACATGAGTTAGTCTCCCGCAGATGCTTTTCATCCCAAACAGAAACATATTCTACGTATTGGTTGAAGCAACGAGGACATAGCAAGTTTAAACTGGCTGATTTATAATAATGATACTTGTATCCATGGTACTTTTCTCTATAAAAGATATCAAGCTACTCTGAGGCGGGATTACTTTAAAGATCCAACGACGTTCTTTAATTTACTCTCGTTTATGGTATATGGAATGGTGTTTAGTCTATATGAGTAATTTTATATATAATCGTGAAGTGCGTAATCGTCGTGTAATTGTTTTGAAAAAGAGTGGGATTCATTATTAAAAAATTAATTTTTTCATATAGGTCCCATGTTTTATTCATTTTTTTCAAAGCGATTACGCGACGGTTATGCAATTCACGATTATAAATATCCTTTCTCTTAGTCTATTTCTTGGTATTTTACAAACCATATTTGCTATGCTCTCCTACTTTAAATAAGGAGTAATGCTATTTATAAATTCAAAATGGATAAGTTTCGTAAAAACCTTTTATAAAAAATGTATTTCATTAAAAACTATTTTTTTTCACTATTTTAACATAGAATTAATTTTTTATAAAAATTTGTAAGAAATTTATCTATTTTAGATTTATATAAATCATTTATCTTAAATAAGAGCAATATGTGATTGTAGGCTTCTAGCTGCTTTTCAAGTATTAATATACGAGTAATTCTATATACAATTGTGAAGTGCGTAAACGCCGCATAATCGTTTTAAAAAAGAGTGAAATTCACCATTAAAAAATAAATTTTTTTATGTGAGTCGCATATTTTATTCACTTTTTTCAAAACGATTACGCGGTAATTACACAATTCATGATTACAAATATTTTTTCTCTTAATATATATATCTTGTATGTTTACTTTTTGCAAAATCCAATTACTATTTGTATTTGTTTGTCTTCTCTATGGAAAATAAAACATTTATGTGTTGAATAATGTTATACATATTACCCATTTTGTTAGGAGGGTCGGATATGACAGCCCTCTCATATATAAAATGAGGTGGTCAACCAATTATTTGAGATTCAAAAATTTCTATTTGGAAGTCATCATGTATAAAGCATATTTTTCATTTTATTGACATGATAAAATTTAATTTGTTTGAAAAATTTTAAATTAAAATTTCTTATAAATAAATAAAGTCTTACTATATTAATAAAATAGAAGATGTATTTTGTACACCAACTTTTATATAGAAAAACTCGTGCACAAACCTTATATTTATTTCACAAAAAATAGCGTAACAATATCTTAGATAAATACAAATGGCACGAATGAGATAATTTCACTCATAGTCGTTTCACTTGGATGTACATACAATCAACCTTCCATTGTGCACAAACATGCGCCCTTTTTTGGAGGCATCACTCTAAGGGTCTCTTTGGATTTATAAGTATTTTCAGATATTTTTAACTATTTAACTATTTATTTTTTAAATATTACTTAAACAAAAAATATTTTTAATTTTTAATTTTCAAGATTTTCATTTAATCTAACTAATCATTATAAGTTTTCCAAATCTTTACATAAAATACAAAAAATAATACACATTTTTCAAATTTCAAAAATAAATATAATATTAAAAAATTATATTCAAATAATTTTTATTCAAATTTTTTTCACTCATTTTTTAAAATTTAATAAAATACCTTAATTCAAACAATTTTATTACTATTTACAAATAATTTTATTATTATTAAAAGATATTATAAATATTCAAACAAGATAATGTTTGTTTAAGATTTATATTAAATCTTTACTTTGATTTGACGTGTTTTAATTTTTTTTTTTTAAATCAGTAGTATTTTATTAAATAATTGTAGATGGGTTGGATGGCATCATGTGAAGCACCAATGGAGAAAACGACATCGTTTGCATTCACTTCAGCACACGTGAGCAGGGAACATTTGGGCACGCAAGTGTGATTTTCTTACCTGAAAATGATAATAGAAAGATGGATATTTCTCTGCCTTACAAAAATCTCCATTTACACACCCTGCCTCCTCGCTATCTCGTATCTCCCGCTTCTTGCTCAAGCAGCTTTTAAACCCTAAACTTCAATACAAGATTTCTAAGGACTGTTCTAGGCATTTCTAATCTCCGAAGCTCCTCCCGTAACATATGCAGTCGGTGTTTCCTGAGGGTTCCCCTCTCTCGCGCAGACTGAGCTTGTCGCCGAGAATGGCTGCTTTTGGTGCTCTTTCGCTGTGCCCGTGCAGCCTCTTGTGGCGGCCCAACCCCACAAATAAGCGTTCCGTTTTGTGCTCTCTTGGTTCTCAAACTAGTACAGGTAGACGATGTTTCAAATCTCCTATTATGTTTTATTTTGTATTCGATGTTTCTGGTTGGTTGCTGAGAACATGAAAGAAATCTGAAGCGAAGACAATGGAGTATATGTTTTTGAGTTTTTATTGTTTTTTTTCCTGGGTTCGAGGTTTACGTTGCGAATAGAGGATTTGTGCTTGCTTGGGTTCTTTATAAGTCGAGGTATTGGTTGAGAACTATCAGCTTCTATAGTGAGTTATTTTTGAACATTTTTTAAACAGAGTGCAAAGCAGTTCGAATGAAAAAGCTCTATCTTATTACCTCGTTTGTTGTATCTTTGAATAGGAACTCTGGGTAGCTTTATTGTTGGGTATCCTCATGAAGTAAAAGTTTTTAGTTCCTCTTTGTTTCACGTGTATGTTATTGCATATTTGCGTAAAATTTAAATCCAGCACGAAGAATAATAGACAATTGCAGTATTTAGCTATGTGATTGCTGTTAATGCCATTATTTATAATTGCATTTTGTTGTTTTAATTCTATTCCTTCTCATCTTAGGTACTGCCCGATCTAAAGTACCGCGTAAAAGATCAGGGATAAAGGAAGGGGCAAGGACAAGTATGGAAGACTCGGTTCAGCGCAAGATGGAAGAATTTTATGAAGGTTCTGATGGACCACCCCTCCGTGTTCTTCCAATTGGTGGCCTGGGTGAGATTGGGATGAATTGCATGCTTGTTGGAAATTATGATCGGTACATTCTGATTGATGCTGGTGTCATGTTTCCAGAGTAAGTCTGTGAGTACTAGTTTGCTACTGATCAAATGCCTTGAGTAGAAGTTTCTATCACATACGTGTGAAGAGTCCAAAAATATTATATCTTGGCCACTACATTCTTTTTTGCCAAGTCAAGAATTCTTTTCCCTTTATTGATTAGTAAATATGAGTCGATATTTTTTTTCCTCATAGAGGTTTTCCCTAGAGTCTTGTTATACTGTGCCAAATTTACTTGCTTGAAGAAGTTAGCGTATTTCAAACTCTAATATAGGTTGCAGTATAAACTATAAATCCCCTTTTATGCCTACATATATTGGAAATGCATTTTTTTGCACGACAAGGGTTGGACGATTCAGTTTTCCATTTGCATTTTGCAGTAGTGATCGCATATGCTGCTGAAGCCTTGTCTAATTTATTGACATGTGTCTTAACTTGTATTTCAGCTATGACGAACTTGGGGTCCAAAAAATAACACCTGATACCTCATTTATCAAAAGGTGGAGTCACAAAATCGAAGCAGTTGTTATCACACATGGCCACGAAGATCACATTGGTGCGTTGCCTTGGGTAAATCTCCCCCCCTGATTATTGATCTAAAATTGAACTTCCTTCTCCTTAGAAACGATATTTTGACTTAATAATGATGGATCAAGCTCTTAGTTATTTATCTCCCCTTTTAGAAGTGTATCTATCCTGTTATGTCTATTAAGTCTACATTTTTTTACTGTTTTTGTCTGCAGCACCCTTTATTCTGCATTTCCATTGATATTAAGTTTTAAGTGTTTTTTTCTTTGTGTGTTTCTGCTGTTACAGTTTTTTAACTAGTTAGTTGCTGTGTAAACAGGTCATCCCTGCTTTGGATTCTCGTACACCAATATTTGCATCTTCCTTTACGATGGAGGTACTTTCCAAGGGATTTAAATTTTAATATCATATATTTACATAATATACACTCTCAAATATATGCACATTATGTTTATGAAATGCACTACTTTTCAGAAGAGCTTGCCTTCTCAGCCAAATAATGGCATTCCTGATAGGAAGTAGCACAAGCTTTTTTTATTGGTGTTTGACAGTCCCTTAATGAAAGTATTGACTTCATAACTCATGCACCTGTATTTCTCTCTTTCTTTCTCATGCTCTCCTTATTTCCATACCAATAAGCTAATTTCTATAATGATTGAGGTTTCACGCAGTTGCAATTATGAAACCCTTCTTTATAGTTAAAAGATACAACTCAAGTATACAAGAGATACACCCATCTAGAAGTTGAGAAAGATACTAAAAATTCATGCAACTTGAGTCCATAAAATTCTATAGATACAGTCCAAGGAAAAGTGTTGATAAAGAAGTTCTTGAGCTCCTCTACCATCCGAACATGGTCCTTGAATGTTCTATTATTTCTCTCATTCCAAATACACCAATGAGACAAATAGGGACCATCTTTCATATTGCTGCAAGTTGCAGGATGCCTCCTAGTCTTCTCCAAGAATAAAAAGCGCCGCAATACTTCTGGGCATGACCCAAGGCAATTCCACCCTGCAATTATGAAACCCTTGTGTGCTCTATTCTATGAATGTTGTTTTTGTTTCTGTTCATCCTGGTACAGGAAGGTAATTATCTTTCTTTTTCAACAGCTTATTAAGAAGCGTTTAAAGGAGAATGGGATTTTTGTTTCGTCTAGACTTAAGGTATTTAGAACAAGGAGGAAGTTTATGGCGGGGCCGTTTGAAATTGAGCCTATCAGGGTCACCCATTCTATTCCCGATTGCTGTGGATTAGTTCTTCGCTGTGCTGATGGCACGATTCTTCACACTGGGGACTGGAAGGTAAGGTTAACTTGTATATTTTTGTTTTTTTGGTTTGTTATTACTTTCATTTTGAACCTTTACAAGCTGTTACAGATTGATGAAACACCATTAGATGGAAAAGTTTTTGATCGTGAAGCATTAGAGGAACTTTCAAAAGAAGGAGTAACATTGGTAAGTCATCTGGACCTTTGTTATTAAGTTTTTATATTGATACAGTTCATACAAAGGGAGATCTATCAGGTTTAACTTTGGGGGAGAAGTAGGATTCACTGGGGCTACAGCATGAAAATATACGTTCCGTGTGCTTGTCCTGACAGTAAAATAAAGATAATGAATTTCATACTGCCAAGTTTCTTGGGAGAGTAATATTCTCTAAATCCCGATACAATGCCAGTCCCTTGTTTAGGTTATATGAGGTTTGCATGGCAGCATTATGTATGTAGAAGACTTCTCTCCAAAAATCATGTGATAGTCATTTCTCTTTATTTTGGGAAATTGTGCAAAGGTTTTTAACACACTTTCTCTTCACTTGCAATCTTGAGGTTGGATGGTTTAGACTGGCATCTGATGCCTTGTATTTCTTGTATTTGCTCTTTGTCCTTCGTTGTTATCATGCCTTTGTCTGGTCGGTCTTCTTTGTTTGATTAATCCTTGTTCACTTTCTGTGCTGTGTTGATCTGGTGGGATTAAAATGTCATTTCTATAAGCAGCATCATTTAGCTGCTTTGTGAGTTTATAAACAAATGAAAATATAGGAAATAACACATTACTTTCAGATGATGAGTGACTCAACAAATATTCTTTCACCTGGGAGGACAATGAGTGAATCTGTAGTGGCAGATGCATTATTGAGGCGTATTTCAGCAGCTAAAGGAAGGGTTATTACAACTCAGTTTGCATCGAATATACACCGCCTTGGAAGTGTGAAAGCTGCCGCTGATTTAACTGGTAGAAAACTGGTATGTTCTCCACAACTAATCTGATTGATTGAAGTTTTACTAGTTTTTTGGTCAGAATACTTTGCATCCTTGGGATTTCTGAGAGATTTTGTCTTGGAATTTTGTATATCATGATTTGTGTTAGGTATTTGTTGGCATGTCCTTAAGAACATATCTGGATGCTGCCTGGAAGGATGGAAAGGCACCAATTGATCCATCAACTCTGGTAATAATACTCATAGATGTTCTCTGCCCCTTAGCCCATTTTCTTTTACTTGTGGCTATACTTAATAATTAAGTTTTAAAGTTTATATGCGATTAATCTCAACCCAACCCTGAATCCCAATGAAGCATGGTTGTCTATGTGAATCTTTGCCATTTTACTGGATTCAGGGGCTTAATCACTGAGTAAGGGCTTAATAGCTGGGGCCTTGCGTAAACATTTGATTAATTAAACACAAATTACTACTATTGTATGTGCCTAGTTTGTAATTCCTCTCAGAGAGCCATCCTTTGGCGGCTGGTTCAATCCAGCTGGTTGCACTTCAATATTTTAATTCTGCATTTCATACTTTATTCTCATTTTCTTTTGCATAGTCATGCCTGAGACCAAATAAAGGGGGGATGCGGGAGGTTGGCAAGCACTATAGAACTTTTGTCATGTCTTCTGAACAAGTGGCGACTCTAATTAGTTGGATTGTTAAAAAGAGGGATATTTTATTTTTTGATAATTAATAAGAAATTTTATTACCAAGAATAGGCACAGCCCAAGTACAGAGGATTTATAGAAAGGAAATACCTTCTACACTCTAGAAAGAGGGATATTGGCTTGAAAGTGTAACAGCCTTGTGATTGATGGCTATTACAGGCTAGATCTGTAACTGCATTTTACAATTTTTGCAGTTTGATTCTGGAGTTTTCATCTTGAAAGTATATTTTCCTTGTTGTGCTTCTAAATTAACAATGGTATTATTTGTATTGCTCCCTTCCTCAATCCCTTTCGAGTTAGCTTACAACAAATAATGGTTCTGTCATCTACTCTTTTTTATGTTTTTGGTAAGATAAGTTTATTGAATAAGAATGGGTGTTATCCCAGTACACATCTACACCTAAATAGAGAAAGGCTAGGAATATAAAAGGCTACACTATTGTGGACCACCATCCAGTGGTACAAGGTGTTCTAAAAACAGTCTTGAGGTCCATCAACAACTTCTCACAATCTTCAAAGCTATGCCAATATCTTTGTCTCTGTCTCTCTCCCCAAACACATTATACAAGATGAGATCATGTTTACAAACAAAATCTTAAGGTCCATCACGGACTTCTCACAATCTTCAAAGTTAAGCCCATCTCTTTCTCTCTCCAGTACACCACATTAAACAAGACAGAATCTCTTTTCATAATAATGCACACTGATGATGACCAAACTGCCCTTTTCAACAAGTTAGGAGATCAACCACTCAGGAAGGCATGACCTAATCTAGCCCAAGTTGGCAAAAGATCATGTTTATAAAGTACTAAATGCCTTGTGATAAAGGAGAGGGTGATCCACTGTTTTGCCACTCATTGTGCACGTAAAATCCAATCTATTACTCTTTCTAATGCTATAGGTGAAAGTTGAGGATATTGATGCCTATGCTCCAAAGGATTTGTTAATCGTGACGACTGGTTCTCAAGTAAGTTCACTAGATGCCTTTGTTGGCTGCCTAGTTCCATAGATGACATTATCGTTTATTGGACCAATTTTTGCTGGCATATCACTTTGTATTGTATTGTGCCAGGCAGAACCACGTGCTGCTCTAAATCTTGCATCATATGGAGGTAGTCATTCTCTCAAACTGAGCAAGGAAGATATAATTCTGTACTCGGCTAAGGTAACAACATTTGGTATAATATGCAGTTGTTTAAAACCAAATATTGTTTAATTTTCTTTTGAGTCCATTCTGATTGAACTGGACTTTTTTTTATGAACAGAAAATTAACATGATTAACGTTCATATGTGGAATTAATATTTGAATGCAGTGGATCTATTGCTTTGCTGTAACTGTACAATGTTCTCTATCGAGAAAATTATTTTCTAATTCTCTCTACCTATTGCCATTTCTTTTTTTAATTTTTTATAGGTAAATGAAATTTTATTCATAATAGAAAAAGTAGGTGTAGTCCAAGTACATGGGACATATACAAGAGATAAGAACTAGAAATAGTTACAAGACAAATGTTATGCATTGTAGATTAGAAAAATAGAGAGTTCAGGTGTTTTGACTTTGGTTTGTGTGAGCTGTTTGATCTCTTAACATTTTGTCAATTTAAGTTCCTTGGTGAAAATTTGATGGCCAGAAAATGTTTAAAAGTGCCAAACATTTTGTACAATCACCGATGGAAAACCTTAAGGGAGTATTAAAGAAAAAACTGAAACTGCTCCAGTTTTGTTTTCTTGATCTTGGCATCTTTCTTTTATAAAGTAACAGTGCATTATGTTGACCATGTTAACTACGTTTTTATGGTGATGCCTACCAGTATTTTTGGTTTTGGGTTCAGGTATTGGTTCTCTACTATCTTTTTGGTGATAAATACTGAAATAAAATTATTAGAGAGCTTTCCAGCTATAGTGTTGAGACTTCTATCTTTTGAATTTCATAATGATTACCTGAATGTCTTCTTTATCTACTTTATTACACTGTCAAGTTAATAAAACTGTTTTTTTCCTTTGTTAACAATTTGCCCATTAGGTAATCCCTGGTAATGAATCTCGGGTGATGAAAATGCTAAACCGGATATCCGAGATTGGAACACCCATCGTAATGGGTAAAAATGAGTGCCTGCATACATCTGGTCATGGACATCGTGGAGAACTGGCAAGTTTCATCATTTTATTATTCCCGTTCTATGGGTGATATCCAATCGGGCCTCAATAAAAATTTTGTGCTTTCTTGTTGCTCATAAGCTAAAGGCTTTTTTTTTTTTTTTTTCGGGGCGTTCAGAAAGAAACTAATCAAATATAAAATACATATCTGCAGGAAGAAATACTTCAAATTGTAAAGCCACAGCACTTTTTGCCCATACATGGAGAACTGTTGTTTTTGAAAGAACATGAATTACTTGGAAGATCAACTGGCATTCGGCACACTTGTGTAAGTTGGTGCTTCATTGTTAGAGTGTTTTTATGTCTACTGAACACCAAGAGGTTGGCCCAAGTGGTGAAGGGCTTGGTCTTGGGGTATCACTCCCTTCAAGGTCCAAGGTTCAACACCTCATGGGTGCAAACAATCCTTTGGGGCCACACCCCCTGGTGAAAAGCTAGCGATTTAACCAGTTCCGTATAGGGAAACTTCTGAGGGTGCGGTGCACGGGACAGGGGTTTACTCTGCAAGGGTAAGTTCGGAAGGGCCCTGCCTTGGAGAGGTTTCCCGGCATAAAAAAAATGTTTTTATGTCTACTGGTGAGAGATAGTCGATAGCATGATGAAAAATATTTGTCAGAAAAATCACAACAGCCTTCTCTTCTTAACTTATTGGGCCATCAGTATGATGAGGTTGCTTTTACCTATTAACTAAAGAAAAATGGAATGAAATTGAGGATCACGGTCAACCAAGTTTACTCTTACTTTCAGCAAGGTCAGGTGAATGGGGTGTTTTATTGTCACATGAAGTTTTTTTTTTTCCTGTTTACTTTTCCCATGAAACGTTTGTTTTTTTGTTAACCTTTCCCTCTGAGAGTACCTATAAAAAAATCCTTTCCCTTTGAGGGCTTAGTATCATGTTAACAAAAAAAAAAAAAATTATTGTCACGTGCGTGGGGATCTGTCACAATTGGTTTTAGTTTGCAGCTGCATTTTCTCATTGGTTGCATTGGGTTTTTTAAAAGAAAAAAAAAAAACCCTTTCTTGTGTCTTTTCTCCCTAAAATTCATAGCTATGTAGCAGCTTCTATCTGACTGCAAATAGCTATGTCTGTAGATTCTATAGATCCACAGGACAAAGGAATAGTAAAATTAAACTTTCTAAAAACTACTCTTATAGCGCATGGCTTTAGTGTGGGTCGATGTGTCCCTTCTCATGTCAGAAATTGCACTGAAGTGGGAAAAAAAGCTCATCCCTTCTCATGACAGGCTTACTAAGTTACATGGCAATGGTTGGGATTCTTTTTATGTTAGTTATACACATTTAAGGTAATGAATCACCATGATGAAAATATTTAACGTGATTTAATTAATCATCAGGTTATTAAGAATGGCGAGATGCTTGGGGTTTCTCATTTAAGAAATAGGAGAGTTCTGTCTTCCGGTTTCACTTCCCTAGGGAAAGAGAGTTTGCAGGTTGGTTATCCCCAAGTTTTTTCTTATTTATTATGATAATTTAATCAAGAAAATTCTGATGAATCTGTTCTTTTATTTCAGTTGATGTATAGTGATGGTGATAAAGCATTTGGTACATCAACTGAACTTTGCATTGATGAGAGACAAAGAATTGCATTAGATGGCATTATAGTGATCAGGTAGACCTTCTGGATCTTGCAGTTAATTTGAATGTCATTTATCATCTGTATAACAGCAGCCTGATAGCTCACTTTTACAGTATGGAAATTTTGCGTGGTCAAGATGCTGATGGTCTGATTGAAAATAGCTTGAAAGGGAAGATAAGAATCACTACAAGATGCTTATGGCTTGACAAAGGGAAGCTCTTAGATGCACTCCATAAAGCCGCCCATGCTGCACTTTCAAGCTGTCCTGTCAATTGTCCTTTAGCCCACATGGAAAGAACTGTGGCTGAGGTCTTGAGGAAGATGGTACGGAAGTACAGTGGTAAAAGGCCTGAAGTCATTGCCATTGCTGTGGAGAACCCTGAAGCAGTTCTCTCTGATGAGTTGAATGCAAGGCTATCTGGCAAGTCCCATGTTGATTTTGGGATGCCTGCACTGAGAAAAGTGGTTGATGGACGTCTAAAAGAAATTGATGGACATCCAAAAGAAAAACAGTCCGATAGGATGCATGCAGAAGAAGACGTTGCCAGTATACATTTAGAGAACACTTCACAACAAGGTCTCTCTCTCTCTGTGTGTGTGTGTGTGTGTGTATGTGTGGGTAGTAGGGTCAGTGCATTTGCTTGTGCATGTCCTTGTTGCTTCTAGAAAACATGCAAGAATACATGTATGCATCTGTGTAATTCTTACTAACAGAGTAAGTATCACTGCTGGGAGGATATAGAGCTACACGTCCTTAATGAAGTTTCTGCACCCAGTGCTATCAAATTAAGGCATAATTTAAAGAGCTCTGCTCCAAGAGGGTGGAATCTCTTTCCTTATGTGGGGTTCCATATGTTATTAGGTTGTCAAACTCAGAACTTTCACTTAAATTTGGGAAGATGAAATTTCATCAGTAGAACTACTGTCCATTACATAAGATTCATGCATATGAATACTCACAGGCGCCTGTGCACAGATGAAGAAAACTTCTCATCCCAACAAAAAAAAAGTTGTTGGGATGAGAAGTTATTTTGTAATCATGACCATATGATCCTCCTAGTAAATATATGTTTTCATAATACAGTGATCTGTAGCATCAATTCTCATGATGCTATTTCCCCCCATCTCAATTTATCCATGCAGGTGAATATACCGAACTTGAAAGACTACTACCTGAGGAAGACACCACAACTTCGAGTTCCAGCTTAACAGAACAACTTTTACCCGATTCTAATGATTCAGATGATTTCTGGAAAGTGTTTACGTCATCATCACCTGTTGACAAAGGGGCTAAAGCTAACAATGGTTTTGTCCCACACACAAAACATGTGTCACAGATTGAGAAAGTTGGTACTGAAAGCGTTAAAGATGACTCCTTAAAATTATCAAATGCTCAACCGAAGTCCAAGCCTGTGAAACGGAATAAATGGAAACCTGAGGATGTTAAGAAGTTGATAAAAATGCGTGGGGAATTACATAGCAGATTCCAAGTTGTGAAGGGGAGAATGGCCCTCTGGGAAGAGATATCTGGAAACTTGTTGGGAGATGGGATCACTCGAAGTGCAGGGGAGTGCAAATCTCTATGGACATCTCTGGTTCAGAAATATGAGGTTTGTTCCTCCCTCCTTGGTTTATTTAAGCCATGGGATGGCATCAACGTTTACTACTTTATGGAAGATAAATTTGTTATCCTTTCCCGATTATGATTTATTAATCCAACATTTTTTTTTTGAACAGGAGACCAAGAGTGGGAAGAAAAGCAGGAAGAGCTGGCCATATTTTGAGGAAATGGATAGAGTTTTTTCTGATACTGATGCAATGGCAACAAAATGATTGGCAAACAAAAAAAACAGCTTGCACCATTTTTTGGAAGACCTTTGACAATTTCTACCTTGGGTCAGGTACTTGTTTTGAAGCAAATTGGACAGCAATGACCGTGGCAAAGATCCATGGACACACTCATTTATGGAGTGGAATTATCTTAGGCGACGTGAAAGAATCAACCAAGGCCCAAGAAGACATGTAGTAGTTTGGTCGCCATAAACCCTCTCTGTAAGCCGATGCAATGAATGGATGAGGAAGGGGATTGTAGAATAGCTGAAACGGTGGATGATTTTTTTTAAAGAAAATAATCCGAACAATAAATTGTTGTGTAGCTTCATTGGTCATGCAGACATAATTTAAGAGAGAAGTTTTGAAAATAGCTTCTTTGACATGCTCTTATAATTTGTTGCCATGGAATTTCTTCTATCATAATATGATGTTGAAGATAATTAGGTCCAGTTTGAATACAGAAACGGTTTCATTTCAGTTCATCTCATTATTATAATTTTTTAAAATTTTCATATAAAATATAATAAATAATTTAATTTTTTTAAATTGTAAAATAATAATAATATTAAAAAATATTTTAATAATATTTTATTTAAAATTATCTTATCTTATTTTGCTATCTAAATAAAACTTTACTATCTAAATAAAACTTTAGTCATCATTTTATGCTTACCGACGCTGAAGATAAGCTTGCTGATGTGGCAGGTCACTCGGTACCTGCCACGTCTGCTCTTGCTTCTTTTTCGTTTGAAAAAAATGAACATAACTTTCACCGATTGGAAGTGTTGGTACAAAAGGTTTGAAAGCTTTCCAATTCCTTCGGGCACGGCCTCCATCCTTTTGATTATTCCAGCATTTACTATCAAATTATCAATGCTCTATTATAAACTCTATGAAAAAATCTCTTCGAAATACTTTTGCTTCTGACATCTCTTCTACATTTTCATCTTTTATGGGCATCAAAATCCAATGTTCTTTTGTCGATCCTTTGATCATTCAAATGCCACGGAATAGTTGAAACTAGTGAGGGACCAGCTCCTTGTGGCATATTTTGGGGATGGCACCTTTCCTTGTGGCTAGCCCCATGAGATGAAGCCCTTGAAACAAATGACTGGACGCCATGGGTGAATCCTAGTCTTACCCGACACAAATTTACCACACAGAAAAATCAACCCCGTCATCAACCTCAACCTTCTTTTACGTCGTCGTTCTGACTAGGGTTGCAATCCGACCAACCCGGTCCATGTTTGGGCTCAATCCGACCCGACCCAGCTTAAAAACAGGTCAAACACTATGGGTCGACCCGACCCGACATTAGAAGGAAACCCAATTAATTAGCACCATAAATCAAAGAACTTACAAAGCAGTCGTCGTCAATTGTGAAAATATACTTCTTCTTAGACACCATGTAGCCAAAGCAGTGGCAAGTAGAGTCCTTGAAGGAAATGCAGGAGGCTTTGGGACCCAAAATCCTGTTGATGTCGTTGCGGTTATAGAGCTCGTAATTGAAGCCATCAGGGACATTGATGATCTTCGAAGGATCACCATCTTGGACGATGATGAGGTGGTACCATCTTGGACGATGATGAGGTGGTAAGGCTCAAAGAATGGCCTCCACATCTCAAGGAAGTCCAACTTCCTGGTGGTGGGGATCACAATGTCAAGCTCATCTTTCAGCAACGGCTTTGGGGCATGCGAAGAAGCTTCAACGGTAGCCATGGCAGAGAAACAGAGAGCGTGATGGTGTGGGTTTGAAGGTTGAGATGGGAGCATTTGTGAGGGAATATAAGTTAAGGAGTACGTGGTGGCATGTGCGAGGCCGGTGATATCGGCACGAATGGAGGGTTAGGGGGAGACGTGTATGGGTTAGGAAGGTTTTGGGACTTTTTCAAAGGCTGCCGGTGTCTAAACTAAGCTGGGTTGTGATTTTACAATGATGGAAGCCGTAGAGGCCGCAGAAGCTAGAGATGGCAACGTTGTTCTTGATGGAGGTTAGGGTTTTTGAGCTTTTATTTGAAGAGAGTGAACTTCGAGTTTCAACCCGCCCCTTTTTTTTTGTCTTTATAGCAGTTTTAGCGAGTTCGACCTGCAAGTTACTTCAACCCGTTATTTTGGTCAGGTCGGGTCAGGCCACACGGACGGGCCGAGTCCTAATGTTTTCTGCACAGCCCTAGTTCTGACTCTGTATCCTCGATTGAAACCTCAATAGCATCAATTTTCCCATTCAACTCCTCCCCATTTCCACTCAAAGAACCATCATTTTCTCAAACTAGTTTAGAAAATTAGAGGAAGGAAAGTTTTTATGTATTAAGTAAACATTTTATATAAAACTTCAATTTCTCTTTTATTTTGGACTTTAAAATTCGATGATCTTAATCTAAAAGAAAATGAGTAATACATGTTTAGGATGTGCAAGACTCATACAGGCTCTTTGGAAAAGTGGGATCCACAGTAAAAACTAGATTCTTTCATATGGTCCTAATTTCTTTTAAATGGCTATCTAAGACTTGCACATTTAAACTTATAGAAGTAATTTTTCAAAGAGAAATTATGCTAAGGAGATGCTTGAGAAATGAGATGATATGAGAATTTTGTGAATAGTAGTAAAATGATTTTTGAATAGTAGTAAGATAGTTTTGAGTTAAGTATTTATTGGGTTTTGGGAAATGAGAGAAAACATTGAATAAAAAATATTATAAAATTAAAATATTATTAGAACAATTTTTAATATTATTTTTGTTTTGAGATTTGAAAAAGTAGAATTGTTTTTTGTTTTTTATTTGAAAAATTGGAAAAATTGTAATGATTAGTTTGAAAAAGTTTTAATGATTAATTTGAAAGTGTTTGTATTTGAATAATGTTTGGGAATAAAATGGAATACGATGAGATGAGATGATACAAGATGGGATGTGATATGAAGTATTTACACAAGGAAAATGATACATGGCTCCATGGATTTACTCCCTCAAAGTTATCGCTCGGGTATTTTAATTTTTTTTCTTAATGGTGAAGGATGTTTAGAAAATGATTGAAAGAAAATGAAAAGAAAAAAAGGTGCAATTTGCACTAGTGGTAACTTTGAGGAAGCAAATGCATGGGGCTGAGTATTAGCCCCCTTAAACATATATCATCCAGATATGATGAAAGTAGTCAAATCTAATTCGGTTAAAATTAAAACACTCTGTAGAGCATAGTACTCCACATTATAAAAAAGTCTCGAAAAGGTCTTGATGGATGATGGAATGTTTACCAATCCATGATTGTTGAAACTAAAGACAACTTGGAAGCTCTCTTGCATATGTTAGAGCAATGAAAGACAATTCCTTGGCAAATGTATTGTTTATCAAATAGTTAGAGACCCAAAAATCGCCGCTAAAGATGGTTTAAACCAGGGTTAAATGTCGTTGGTGGTCTTTTTCGACGATTTTTGTTACCGAAAATACTTTTTATCAGTGTTAATAACTCACCAGAAATAATCTAACATGTTCAATGGAGTCATTTCGGACGGTTCAAAGTCGTCGAAAAAAACCATTTGCTGCTACTCAAAAGTCGCCGCAAATAATCTTCTATGGCAAAAATATTTCTGGTGAAGGTGGGTGTAGAGGCATGGTGCATTTGCTTGCAATGATGCAACTACATTAAATATATACTTGCTAGACAAGAAGATGGAGATACATATTAGCATGGAAAAATGGTGTTGATCCAATCTTTCTTATGAAAATCCGATTCCTTGATGTTGTCTCAACATTTAGAATCTTACGAGTTTTTAACTCAATCAGATTATAACTATGTCCCACAGAACCTTTTGAAGAATGAATTCTCTGTAAGAGACAAGCCATGATATAAACCTTCCATATAATCTAACATGAACCACAAAATCTATGAGAAGATAAAGGCAATAACATCTTATAGTTAGTGTATCATCAATGTCTACCCTTCGAGGAAATCCCGGGAAACGAAGTCCCATCCAAAGCAACTGGCAGTTTGGGCTATTGAATTCAATGTAAATGCCTGAAATTTATCAAATGAAGTATTTACATATATGGAAAATCATACTTGGTTCCATGGACTTACTCCCTCAAAGTTGCTGCTCAGGTATTTTAATTTTTTTTCTTAATGGTTAAAGATGCTTAGAAAATGATTGAAAGAAAATGAAAAAAAAATGCAAATTGTAATAATGGTAACTTTGAAGAAGCAAATCCATGGGGCTAAGTGTTAGCCCCCTCACACATATATCATCCAGATATGATGAAAGTAGTCAAAGTAGATTCGGCTAAAGTTAAAACACTTTGTAGAGTGTAGTACTCCACATTCTAAAAAAGTGTCGAACACATTCTTGATGGATGATGGAATGTTTGCCAATCCGTGACTATTGTAACCAAAGACACAGCTTGGAAACTCTCTTGCATATGTCAAAGAAATGAAAGACAGTTCATTTGCAAATGTACCTTTGATCAAATAGAGAGACCCAAACAATAAATGTTACAAATTGCGAAAATCACTCATATTTTACAAAATCAATTAAGTTTTTCAGAATTCTAGAAATATATGATGGAACACAGTAGACAATGCATGTTGTCAACCAGAGCAACATTTGTGTCCTTATTGTGTGCTGTTATGGCCAATGTATCACTAACGATAAGAACATCTGAGTAGTCATCTACAGTATCGGCAATATTGGATATGAACAATCTATTTCATGATGATGATTAGTATTAGCTGCACATGAACATGATCAACTACAATGCAATTGATATAACAAAAGTAATTACTTTGTTAGTTTGAAAGTCGTGTGATTATATCAAGAATATAAACTCCGCTTTCTAGAAGAGAGTAAAGTTGAAAACACTGTAGCTGATATTATCGTGCATGTTACAGAAAATACAAAGAAAAGTTTATATACACATGTGAGGGCATAAAAGGAATAACCAACTCTTAAGTTGTAAAGTAATATAGAATAAATAGCACGTGTACATATAATTATCTGATAATACGCACCCTCAAGATGGAATGTCTATGTTAATGACACCACTATAAGAAATTTGACTTTTTCTGATGATCAAAAGTAGCCGCAAAACACCTATAAATTGTCTAGATTACTTATTTCCGACGAGAATTTGCTCGCCGGAGTATAGCCGCAATTGTCTAGCGCATAAAAGATTTTTCTGGCTAGCCTTTGTGAGCTAGTCGGAAAAGCTTTTTGTCAGCGATCTTTTATCTCCACATAAGGTTTTAAAAAAATGCCGCTAAAGATGGTTTAAACAAGGGTTATATGTCACCGGCGGTCATTTTCGGCTATTTTTGTTACCGAAAATACTTTTTACCGGCGTTGATAACTCATTGGAAATAATCTAATATGTTCAACGAAGTCATTTTCGGCGATTCAAAATCGCCAAAAAAAAGTATTTGCAGCGACTTGAAAGTTGCCGTAAATAATTTTCTATGTTGAAAGATAGTTCATTTGCAAATGTACATTTTATCAAATAGCTGGAGACCCAAAAAATAAATGTTACAAATTACGAAAATTACTCATATTTTACAGAATCAACTAAGTTTTCGGAAGTCTAAAAATATATGATGGAGTACAGTAAATAGTAAGTGTGGTCAACTGGAGCAACATTTGCATCCCCATTTTGTGATGTTATGGCCAATGTATCACTAACAATAAGAACATGTCAGTAGTCATCTACAGTATCGCCAATAATATACATTATCGAAGTCTTTGGAAGAAAGGGAACAGTATATATCCTGAAGTTGATTAGTATTAGCTGCACATGAACATGATGAACCACAATGCAATTGATATAACGAACCTAAAATTACTTTGTTAGCTTGAAAGTTGTGTGATTACATCAAGAATATACACTCCACTTTCTAGAAGAGAGTAACGTTGAAACACTAGTGCTGAAATTTAAACCAGGGTTAAATGTCGCCGGTGGTATTTTTCAACGATTTTTCTTACCAGAAATACTTTTTACTGCCGTTAATAACTCGTTGAAAATAATCTAACATGTCCAATGGAGTCATTTCTAGTGGTTCAAAGTCGCCGAAAAAATTGCAAAGTATAAATTTTTTCGCTAGCCCATCTGACAGGTGCCGTAGGAGTAGAGGGAGAATCGGTACTTGTAGCTATTCCAAAATTCAAAATTTTTTGAAGTATAAAAAATTGCAAAGGGAATTGATTTAATGTTGATATGTAATAGAAAATTTATTTGAAATGATCAAAAAGTTAACTGAAGAAGCGAATTAGGGCTCATTTACTATACGAATGCAAAAACAGAAGACAGAGTTCGAGAGCAAACTGTGCAAACGAAACAATCTTTCTTTCTCTATTTCTCCCTTTCTGGTGTATAAAGAATTTGCAAATAGAAAATTTAGAACCAGTGGTGCAAGCGTCAGACTGCTTGATGGCTGTGGATGGCGTCCGACTTTATGGTGGTTGTGGGTGGCAACAGACTGCGTGGTGGCTAACCACCCTGCTTGAAACTTGTTGGCTTCAGATTAGGGGGCTGGATGGCATCAGACTGGCAGGTGAAGGAGACTAGTGGAGAAATGCTTGTGAGTAAGCCGCAATGTGTGGGTACGTTGGCATTTGGTTTGTGGCTAAGGCTCTATGTCGAGCTGCTGGGGAAATGCATGAGTGAAAATATGTTTAGGGTAATTTCGGAAAAAATCTTATGTAGTGGTCCTCATAGAACTTTTTACTACATTACTGATGTGGCAGTTGCCTATTGAATGCTGGTTTCACCTAAAAAATAGATGGTACTGCTCCAAAGTGAAACTCAAAAATTAAATGTTACAAATTGCAAAAATCACTTATATTCTACAAAATCAACTAAGTTTTTCGGAAGTCTAAAAATATAGGATGGAACACATTAAACAATATGTGTTGTCAATAAGAGCAACATTTGTAACCTCATTGTGTGCTATTGTGGCCCATTATCACTAACGATAAGAACATCTGAGTGTCATCTATAGTATCGGCAATATTGGACATTATCAAAGTCTTTAAACGAAAGGGAACAATCTATTTCATGAATTTGATTAGTATTAGCTGGACATGAACATGATCAACCACAATGCAATTGATATAACAAAACTAATTACTTTACTAGTTTGAAAGTCGTGATTATATCAAGAATATACACTCCGCTTTCTAGAATAGAAAAAAGTTGAAAACACTATTGCCGACATTTAAACCAGGGTTAAATGACACTGGTGGTCTTTTTCAGCATTTTTTGTTACCGAAAATAATTTTTACCAACGTTAATAACTCACAGGAAATAATCTAACATGTCTAATTGAGTCATTTCCTGTAGTTCAAAGACGCCGAAAAAATGATAGATTGCTAATTTTTTCTTCAGCCCGTTCGCCAGGTACAGTTGGAGTAGAGGGAGAATTGGCTATTCTAGCCAATGCAAAATTCAAAATTTTTTGTAGTATAAAAAATTGCAGAGAGAATTGATTTGACATTTATATGTAACAAAAAATTTATCTTAAATGATCAAAAAGTTAATTGATGAAGCGAATTAGGGTTAATCTAATCTACAAATGCAAAAACAGAAGACGAAGCGCGAGAGCAAGCCATGCAAAGAAAATAGTCTTTCTTTCTCTATTTCTCCCTCTCGGGTGTATAAACAATTTGCAGAGAGAAAATACACAACCGGTGGTGCCTGCATCGGACTGCTTGGTGGCCGTGGGTGAGGACGGATTGCGTTGTGGTTGACTGACCTATGTGAAACTGGTTGGCTTCAGATTGAGAGGCTGCATGGTGTCGAACTGACTGGTGGCAGAGACTGGTGGACAAATGCTGGTGAGTAAGCCACAGCGGGTGGGTACAATGGCTTTTAGTTTGTGGCTAAGGCTCTGCATTGGTTGCTGGTGAAATGCCAGAGTGAAAATATGTTTAGGGCATTTTGGGTTAAAATCTATTGGAGTGGTCCTCATAGAACTTTTTACTATGTTACTGATGTGGCAGTTGCCAATTGACTACTTGTTTCACCTTAAAAATATATGGTACCCCTCCAAAAAGGAACTCAAAAAATAAATGTTACAAATTGCAAAAATCACTCATATTCTACAGAATCAACTAATTTTTTCGGAAGTCTAAAAATATAAGATGAAACACAGTAAACAATATGTGTTGTGAATAAGAGCAAAATTTGCATCCTCATTGTGTGCTATTGTGGCCAATGTATCACTAACGATAAGAACATCAGAGTAGTCATCTATAGTATCGGCAATATTGGACATTATCGAAGATTTTAAAAGAAAGTGAACAATCTATTTCCTGAAGATGATTAGTATTAGCTAGACATGAACATGATCAACCACAATGAAGTTGATATAATGAAACTAATTACTTTGCTAGTTTGAAAGTCATGTGATTGGGTAGTTGCATAGAGATGCATGGCGTCAGACTAGCTGGTGGCGTCTGACTAGCTGGTGGCGGAGATTGGTGGAGAAATGCTGGTGGATAAGCTGTAGTGGGTGGCTACGCTAGCTTTTGGCTTTTGGTTTGTGGCTAAGGCTCTGCATCGGGTGTCTGGAGAAATGCTAGAGTGAAAATATATTTAGGGTATTTTGAGAAAAAATATGATGGAGTGGTCCTTATAGAACGTTTTACTACATTACTGAAGTAGCAGTTGCTTTTGTATGTTGGTTTGACCTCAAAAGTAGATGGCACCGCTCCAAAGTGAAACTCAAAATATAAATGTTACAAATTGCAAAAATCACTCATATTCTACAGATTCTACTAAGTTTTTCGGAAGTCTTAAAATAAATGATGGAACACTATAAACAATGCATGTTGTCAACAAGAACAACATTTGTGTCCTCATTGTGTGCTATTGTGGCCAATGTATCACTAACGATAAGAACATCTGAGTAGTCATCTACAGTATCAACAATATTGAACATTATCGAAGTCTTTGAAAGAAATGGAACAATATATTTCCTGAAGATGAATAGTATTAGCTGCACATAAACATGATCGACCACAATGCAATTGATATAACAAAACTAAAATTACTTTGCTAGTTTGAAAGTTGTGTGACTACATCAAGAATATACACTTCGCTTTCTAGAAGGGAGTAAATTTGAAAACACTATTGCTGACATTTAAACCAAGGTTAAATGTCACCGATGGTATTTTCTAGCAATTTTTTTTACCAGAAATACTTTTTACCGGAATTAAAAACTTACTGGAAATAATCTAACATGTCCAATGGCTTTTGGTTTGTGGCTATGGCTCTGCGTCGGGCTACTGGTAAAATGTTGGAGTGAAAATATGTCTAGGGTATTCTAGAGAAAAATCTGAAGGAGTAGAATTTTTTACTACATTACTAATCTTGCAGTTACCTATTGAATGCAAGTTTCACCTTAAAAATATATGGTACCGCTCCAAAGCAGAACTCAAAAAATAAATATTACAAATTGTGAAAATCACTCAAATTTTACAGAATCAATTAAGTTTTTCTGACGTCTAAAACTATATGAATGAACACAGTAAACAATACGTTTTGTCAACTAGAGCAATATTTGTGTCCTCATTGTGTGTTGTTATGGCCAATGTATCACTAACGATAAGAACATCTGAGTAGTCATCTACAGTATCGTCACTATTGGACATTATCGAAGTCTTTGAATGAAAGGCAACAATATATTTCCTGAAGATGATTAATATTAGCTGCACATGAACATGATCAACCACAATGCAATTGATATAATGAAACTAAAATTACTTTGTTAATTTGAAAGTCGTGTGATTACATCAAGAATATACACTCTGCTTTCTAGAAGTGAGTAAAGTTGAAAACACTGTTGCTGATATTATTGTGCATGTTTCGAAAAATACAGAGAAGAGTTTGTATACACATGTGAGGGCATAAAAGGAATAACCAACTCCTAAGTTGTTAAGTAATATAGAATAAATAGCACGTGTACATATACTTGTCTGATAATAAGCACCATCAAGATGGAATGTGTATGTTAATGACGCCACTACAAGAAATTTGGCTTTTTCTGGCGATCAAAAGTAGCTGCAATACACCTATAAATCGTTTAGATAACTTATTTCCAATGAAAATTTGCTCGCCAAAGTGTAGCCGCAATTGTCTATTACTGAAAAGAATTTTCCAGCTGGCCTTTGTAAGCTAGTCGGAAAAGCTTCCTTCCGGCAATTTTTTATCGCCACATATGGTTTTCAAAAAGTGTCACTAAAGATGGTTTAAACCAAGGTTAAATGTCGCCATCGGTCTTTTTCTACAATTTTTGTTACTGAAAATGCTTTTTATCGGTGATAATAACTCGCTAGAATTAATCTAATATGTCAAATGATGTCATTTCAAGTGGTTCAATGTTGCCAAAAAAAAACTATTTGCAGTGACTCGAAAGTCGCCGTAAATAATCTTCATGGCGAAAAAATATTTCCTGTGAAGGTGGGTGTTGAGGCATGGTGCATTTGCTTGCAATGATGCAATCACATTAAATATATACATGATGGACAAGAAGATGTAGACACATATTAGCATGGAAAAATGGTGTTGATCCAATCTCACTGATGGAAATCATTTTCCTTGATGTGGTCTCAACATTTCGAATCTTACGAGTTTTTATGTCAAGCAGATTATAACTATGTCCCACAGAAACTTCTGGAAAAAGAATTCTCTGTATGAGACAAGCCATGATATAAACCTTCCATATAATTGAACATGAATCACAAAATCTATAAGAAGATAAACGAGATAACATCTTATAGTTTGTGCATCATCAACGTCTGACCCTTCGAGGAGATCCTGGTAAATGAAGTCTCGTCCAAAGCAACTGGCTATAATCTCTTTTTTAGTTTTGGGTATTGAATTAAATATAATTGGCTGAAATTTATCAAATGAAGTATTTACACAAACGAAAAATGATAATTGGCTCCATGGATTTACTCCCTTAAATTTACCGTTTGGGTATTTTAATTTTTTTTTCCCTTAATGGTTAAGGATTTTTAGAAAATAATTGAACTAGTGCAATTTTAGAAAAATAATTTTAGAAAAAAAGAAGAAGTGCAATTTGCACTAGTGGTAACTTTTAGGAAGCAAATCCATGGGGCAAAGTATTAGCCCCCATACACATATATCATCCAGATATGATGAAAGTAGTCAAATATGATTTGGCTAAAGTTAAAACACGCTGCAGTGTGTAGTACTCTACATTTTAAAAAGTCGAACAAGTTCTTGACAGATGATGGAATGTTTACCAATCCATGACTGTTGAAACCAAAGACACAGCTTGGAAGCTCTCTTGCATATGTTAAAGCAATGAAAGACAATTCATTTGCAAATGTACCATTTATCGAATAGCTGGAGACCCAAAATATAATTGTTACAAATTCCGAAAATCACTCATATTTCACATAATCAACTAAGTTTTTTGGAAGTCTAAAAATATATGATGGAGCACAGTAAACAATACGTGTGGTCAACTAGAGCAACATTTGCATCCTCATTGTGTGTTGTTATGGCCAATGTATCTCTAACAATAAGAACATCTAAGTAGTCATCTACAGTATTGACAATATTGGATATTATCGAAGTCTTTGAAAGAAAGGAGATAATATATTTCCTGAACATGATTAGTATTAGCTACACATGAACATGATCAACCACAATGCAATTGATGTAACGAAACTAATTATTTTGCTAGTTTGAAAGTCATGTGATTATATTAAGAATATACACTCCACTTTCTAGAATAGAGTAAAGTTGAAAACACTATTGCTAGCATTTAAACCAGGGTTAAATGTCACCGGCATTCTTTTACGGTGATTTTTGTTACTGTAAATACTTTTTACCGGCGTTAATAACTCGCAAGAAATAATCTAACATGTCCAATGGAGTCATTTCCAGCTGTTCAAAGTCGCCGAAAAAATTACGGACTGTTAATGCTTTTGCCAGCACGTTCGGCAAGCACCGTAGGAGTAGAGGGAGAATCGGCTATTGTAGCCATTCCAAAATTTAGAATTTTTTGAAGTACAAAAAATTGCATAGATAATTGATTTGATATTTATATGTAATAGAAAATTTATCTAAAATGATCAAAAAGTTAATTAAGGAAGCGAATTAGGGCTAATCTAATCTACGAATGTAAAAATAAAAGACGGATAGCGAGAGCAAGCCGTGCAAAGCAAACAATCTTTCTTTCTTTATTTCTCGCTCTCTGGTGTATAAAAAATTTGCAGATAGAAAATTCAAAACCGGTGGTGCCTGCGTCAGACTGTGTGGTGGCTGTACCTATTATATAACTATGTGATGTAATTAATGTAACTCGATTGCTAGTTTTTCGTATGCAAATACCTATTCATTTTGCTATTTTATTTTATAAGTAAAAATATTATATATATATATTTATATATATATATATATCAATAGGAGTAACCAAGTATAGTGGACGTATACAAGAAAATACCTAACTCATACTAGAGAGCTCCTAATGACCCAAAAAGCCCATGAAAGTTAGATCTATCCGAAATACACTGAGCCCGAATTGGAATAGAACTCACTTCCCCATCCCCAACCCCTTTTTTTCCATAAGACTAATACTCCACCCGAAACTCTCTCTACGAGGACATCTTTATAAAGCCCTCCCTTTAACTCCCTGTTTTTCTTAAGACTTGATTTAGTTTCAAGCGAGTGGCCCACCTCAATCACAGTGAATAGTACTTTAAATTGATCCACATCCTCCATATGAAAGCCTCACAATATGTTGAATCTCGTTAACCTTATGCAGAACCTAATCCAATGGTGATCCGCTATATTTTTTATCGGAGGAAAAGAAACCAGGGGAAAAACATTATCCCCAAACACAGTTCCCAACTGCACTCCCAATCCTTGACATTCTTCCTCACAAGGCACCAAAGACAAACCCATAATTTCCTTCCCGCCATATCCTGCATTCAAATCCTGAACCTCATCAACAATTATATTGTTCTTGTCCAATGTTGTTGTCACCATTAAAGGTTCCTTCACCTCCTGCATAACTATCATTGTATCATCGACGAGGACATTACTTGTAGGTGCTCCACCCCCCGAGGATCCTTTTTGTGCCACTTTGTCAGACCATATTGCTCCCTTAGGAGGCATATAATAGGTAGGGGAAACACTATCGTATGTTAACCCATTTTCATCTTCTGAAAGAGGCTCGTTTACTTCTTCCAAAGTACTCAAAACCTTGGAAGGATCCCCATCTTCAACTAAAAGTGAACCCTGGAAAAAGGTATCAACCCCATTTGCAACTGGTGACTGATGGCAGTCAAACAACAAGTTGCCGATGTCCTGAGTGATACCGGCACTTGAGGCATTCAAACCCGTAGGATCTACCCCTTGTCTCGCCCCCCCGTTGTACACTTTCGACCCACCACCCAAACCTAGGGGTGTCAATATGTGACACGACCCGTTAACCTAACACGAACATGACACGATAAAAGCGGGTTAGGGTTTAGTCTTAACGGGTTCGGGTCAAAACAGGTTGACCCGTTAAGACACGATAGCTTAACGGGTCACTAACGGGTCAACCCGTTATAACCCGTTATGACCCGTTAAGAAAGTTAAAATTACCCTTTACCCTTATAACCTAAAGGCTATAACTAAAAGTATAAAAACTAATTAAAAAAAAAACCCTAACTCAATCAGCCGCCCCCCCTGTTTCGTGTTTCGTCGTTCCTCCCTTCTTCAGAAACACGATCCGAAGGTCGAACTCCTCAGCTCCTTGCGATGACGACGCCGCCCTCCAGGCTCGCCACTCCACTCATCTTCACAGTGACGTCGCGTCGCCTCCACTCCAGTTTGCTTCAGTCTTCGCGCCTCACGGTGACGCCGCCCCCCTCTAGTTTCACGGTGACGCCGAGTCACCCATAAAGATTTAAACCACGGATTCGCACTTGCCGCCGCCAGCGCCCCGTCGCCCACGCCTGTCGCCCATGCCCGTCGCCCACGCCGCACCTTCCACTGTAAGAAAATGTTATTTTCGAGTTGTTAAATGTGTTGTACAAACTTTCTACAGTTTTCTCGGCATCCAAACAGGGGTAACCCGTAACACCCATGATTCCCGATTGAATTTTTTATACTTCGTCTGTATGTAAAATCGTAATGTTCTTCTGTATGTAATTGTACAGTTGTTCTATAGTTTTTCTCAGCATCCAAACAGGGTAACCCGTAACACCCATGATTCCCGTTTGAATTATTTATGCTTCTTCTGTATGTAAAATCGTAATGTTCTTCTGTATGTAATTGTACAGTTGTTCTATAGTTTTTCTTGGCATCAAAACAGGGTAACCCGTAACACCCATGATTCCCGATTGAATTATTTATGCTTCTTCTGTATGTAAAATCGTAATGTTCTTCTGTATGTAATTGTATTTGGGATTAAGCGCAGGTCATGAATAATTATTTCACTGGCCAGTTTAATTTGAGGGAAAGGTTGATTTAATTATTTCACTAGCCGATTTAAAAGAGAGAAGGAAGTTAAGGAACTCATTTGAGGGAAAGGTTGATTTTTTTTAGAACAGTTTGGTCTCTATTATTTCACTGGCTGATTTAATTTGAAAGTGCCAAAGATCTTGAAACAATTGAAAAAAAAAACCAAGTCATAAGTACGTAGAAAATAAAAAAATTTGAGTTATCATGAGTTGGTCATGATGGGCAGTCAATATAACCAGTCATCAGGAGATAAACTAGCTAGTAATCCTGTTTTGAACATCGAAGATTGATTGTATTAGCATCTTTCAGCTTTGTTGTGGTTTGTTGAGATGGCGGAGAATTCTTCCTAACAAGAATAAATTATTAAATTTGGATCCAAGAAGAGATGATTATATATTGCTACATGAATAGATGGCGGAGAAAATTTAATAAATTTGGTGTGTATGTGACATATGTCATCCCAAAGTGGAGAAAAATAAAACAAGAAAAAAAATTAAAATACAAAAATTATTGAAGGTAAGTCATGCTTCACTATTGTCATTAACTCAACTAAAACTCCAATAAATTCAGTTAAAGAGTTCATTTATTTTATTTTACCCAAAGTTTCTTGAAATGTAATCTACACGATTGTATTACGAGTCTATCTTTCTCCTACTCAATCGGGCATATTCTAGATGATCTTAATCAAGAATTCTAGAAGATATATATATATATATATCAATCTCGTAATAAATTTTGTAATTAATTATAAAATCGGGCATATAATCTACACGATTGCTGCTTTCGTTTTTTACGTGTAAATTGGTCCCCTACAATTAATGTCATACTCTTACATTTTTTCTTGTTGTTTGTTGTCAGATGAGTTCGGCAGCAAGTGAAAATGATGAGATGATTGATTTGGACCCGTTTGACTCAGAAAGTATTCAAAATGAGGAAGTTAAAACAAAAATAAGGAAACGGTCAAACGTGTGGGCTTTTTTTGAAATGGTTCCTGATTCTGAGAACAATGATGGCAAACCACGAGCCAAGTGTAAGATGTGTGGAGTTATTTATATGGCAGCAAGCAAATATGAGACCGGCAATATGAGGCGTCACTTTGAGACATGCCCTAGGAGAAGTTCACGAGATATTGGTCAGATGCTGTTATCACAAAATAGTGGAAATATTTCGGTAAGCACTCATAAATTTGACACTGAACAATATAGAGAAATTTTGGTATCTGCTATTGTGAAGCATGAATTGCCTTTTCGGTTTATTGAATATTCGAGGGTGAGATCTTCATTACAATATTTACGTCCAGATGTTCCAATTATTTCTAAGAATACTGCCAAGGCTGATTTGGTTAAGATATATCATCGAGAAAAAAAAAAAGGATTAAATGCATGTTAAATGATTCTCCTGGTAGAATTAGTCTAACATCTGACTTATGGATTTCTATAACCACTGATGGTTATATGTGCATTACAGCACATTTTCTGGATAAGAATTGGGTTCTGCAGAAAAGAGTTTTGAACTTTTCTTTTATGCCACCACCACATAATGGCATATCTTTGTCTGAAAAAATTTATAATTTGCTATGTGAGTGGGGAATTCAACACAAGATTTTTTCATTGACTTTAGACAATGCTTCTTCTAATGATGTTTCAATAGAGTTGTTAAAAACTCAATTAAACATTAAGAAAGCTCTTCTTTGTGATGGTGAGTTCTTTCATCTTCGTTGTTGTGCTCATATTCTGAATTTGGTAGTACAAGATGGATTAAAAGAGATTGATGTTGCTATCCAAAAAGTTCGTGAAAGTATCAAGTATTTCAAAGGATCACAAACAAGGAAAGTAAAATTTATGGATTCAACAAATCAAATATCTTTGGATAGCAAGAAAGGGTTGAGATAGGATGTCCCCACTAGATGGAATTCTACTTATCTTATGCTTGAGAGTGCTCTTTTCTATCGCCATGCCTTTACTCATTTGGAGTTGACTGATTCCAATTTTAAGCATTGTCCATCAATATCTGAGTGGGAAAGAGTACAGAAGATTAACGATTTATTGAGAGTTTTTTTATAGAGACACCTGTAATTTTTCTGGGATGAAATACCCTACAGCCAATCTCTACTTTCCATCAGTGTTTTCGATTTATTTTACATTAAAGAGGCACTCTGAGGGTGAAGATGACTACATGAAGAGAATGTGTTGTAAAATGCTTGCTAAGTTTGAGAAATATTGGTCCGAGTTCAATGTGTTGTTGGCTATAGCAGTTATATTGGATCCTCGATACAAGCTTCATTTTGTTGATTTTTCTTATACAAAGCTTTATGGAGAATGTTCTATAGAGTATATGAATGTTGGAGCAAAATGTCATCTCTTTTCATGGAATATGGTTCTTCTAGTGCTCCTACAATGACATGTTCTACCACGACTTCTGATAGCACTGTTATTAGAGAGGAAAGTCAGTCTTCATATGATAATTTTTTATTGGAGGTAATATCAAATAATATTTTTTGTTTAATGATTTATATTATATTGTTGTTTCATATCACATATTGACTTGAAAATATTTTTATTTGTTTTTTGTACACAGGAATTTGATACATTTAGACCTGATGAACTTTCTGGCTATATGAAAAAAAGTCAATTGGATCTTTACTTGGATGAACCTAGGGCAGAAAGAAATGCAAAGATTGATATTCTTTCCTTTTGGAAAGGAAATGAATTTCGTTATCCTGATCTTGCTCATATGGCTCGTGACATTTTGAGTGTTCCAGTTTCTACAGTTGCATCTGAATCTACTTTTAGTGTTGGTGGGCGTATCATTGATCAGTTTAGAAGTGCACTAAAAGCAGATATTGTTGAAGCATTAGTTTGCACTAGAGATTGGTTATATGGTGAGGAGCAAGGTAATATTATAGTATTTTATTAAATAAATGACTGTAATTTTTCAATAATATAAAACTTTACTGATGTCTTTTTTTTAATAGAAATACAAGAAGAAGTTAATTTGGACGAGTTAACTGAAGATGTAATGGAGTTGGAGAACAACAAGGGCAAGGGCTTGGAGGACACTCCACCTCATTCTTCAACTTCTAGATTTGTTTAGATTTGTGTTTTTAATTTTTATTATATTTGGGATTGTAATATTAATATAATTACTATGTGTGTTTTGTTTATTATATTTGAGATGTAATTTTAATATATTGTTACAATGTGTGTGGATATTTGTTTGGATTGTAATTTTAGACTTGTAGTTTTTTTTTTTTCAGATATTATTATATTTAAAATTTATAATAGGATAAAACGGGTCGTGTCGGGTCGTGTCATATCGTGTCAGTTCAATCCATTAATGTAAACGGGTTGAAACGAGTCGGATCGTGTTGTGTCAATTTATTTCCTAATGTGTCATAACGGGTCGGGTCGTGTCGTGTCAACCCGTTATCAAACCGTGTCGTGTTCGTGTTTAGAATTTTGACACGAAACCCTTAACGGGTCGTGTTCGTGTTGACCCATTAACTGTAATGTATATACTCTGACACGACACGAACACGACCCGTTAACACGATTTGACACCCCTACCCAAACCTATGACCAGGTCTAGCCCCTTATTCACTTTAATCATAAGATCTCTCACATACTCCATAACTCCCGTCAATTGAGCTCTAACAACCCACAAGACCCCCTCCACTTCTCCCACCCTCAAACACCTGACAGAGGTAGCCATTCCACCCTGCAACATATGGTGCTTATCTTCCACTTCTCCCAATGTCACCTGACAGCCTTTGTCCCCTAAAAGTGCCTTACCCTTTCCTTCGGCCGCAGAGCTATTTTCTACCGGACTACGCCCCGGTGAGCTCAACACCAAGGCTTACGAGGTACCTTTGACCAACGGAAGCCTTCCCACTGTCTTTCCATCAACAAACTCCCCTCTATTTGCATGCTTCAAAACAACAGCTTTGGACCCAGTGGCGCTTCGAATGATATGCATAAAACCTTTTCCTCCAATGCCATTTGCACCTTCCGGGATCACCAACAAACCTTTCCTCCTTCCATTCCGGAAGTTTGAGAGTTGCAGAAAGCTACCCCTTGCATTAATATGATGTTGAATGATGAGAACTCCATTACCCATCCTTAGCTCCCTAAATAATTTCTCGTGACAAATGAGTTCTAAACCATCCTCTATCCCCTTAGCCACCCATGAAGCTGCCATCCCACATAGACACATGAACTTAGCCATCATTTTACTACGTTCAGATATGCAAAAAACTATTTCCTCCCTTTTTCGTACAAATGAAAATTTTTTTCTTCCACCTTCAGCCACCTCTCACCATCCATCTGAGATGAATCTGCATCGTGCATCGTCATCCTCTGATCCCAAATCACAGGATCATCTCCCAAGATCATCTCACGTCGCCATCTAAAGGACAAAAGATGTTATACGGGAATAGCAAGCAGATATGAGATACTATTGTAGATTTGCGCCTATGAACCAAAGGAGTTGAAAATCCTGGTCTCTAAAGGGAGGACCGAAGTCGGAGTGCCCTTAGAGGAGTCGTCAGCACCCGTCGGTCTTGTCTGTGGCCGCAACAGGGTGCCTTAGGGTTTTCTCTCTCCGTACATTAAAATATTGAAGAACCAAAAATAAGAAAGCAATTAATATTACATTACATTTTGCTGTTGGCCAGGCTTTCCTTTAGCAAATAGGGACTGCCACTAAGTGTTGCCTTACTGCTACTACTACTTTATTTGGTGTTTGAAAAGTTCAGTGCATTAAATTGTCTTATTTGGCGTCCTACTTATGATCTTTTTACTGCTGGGCCAATGAGGACATCTTACTACCTAGGGATCATGGTTTCTTGTTTTCAGATTTATGACAGAGATAATTGTGTTAGCAATAGTTGTTCAGGATTAAAATATTCTCATTTGTTTATCTTTCCATTTGTTTGTTTTGTTCTATTTGTAGCCACACGATACCTAAAGAATGATCCCTTTTTTTTTTATAAAAAAGGAAAATATTTTCTTTGAATTTATGTTATTAATCTCTTTTCCCCAATTTCCAGCATCCCAGTCTGTAAAGAAAATCATTGAAATCAATCCTTACATGCTCAGCACAATGGCTGGAGGAGCTGCTGACTGCCAATTTTGGCATAGAAACCTAGGCATCAAGGTAATCTGCATGTTATAAATTTTCTGCATCTTTCTATATATCACTATGTATACAAGGAATAGAAAAATCTATTACTACTATATGCATAAACCATTTGCAAAGCCCACAACCTACCACTTGTTTCTTATGCAAGCAATACTAGTAGTACCATAGCCAAGTACTACAGAGCTTTGAAGAGCAGGCTTCACTACTGCCATTTAGGTTTCTGTAGGAGATCGTAGCAAAATTCATTTAAACATTACAACAAAAATTTGTAAATAAAAAGAACTTTTATACTTTTCTGCAATAAAATGAGTAACCACTATCCACAATGTGACTTGACTGATGCGGAACCTAGGGGCTAATAGTGAGGGCTATGCAAAAATTCGACTCCGAATCTGCACCGTCGGAGTCAAAGCTCTGATAAAACGGAGTTGGAGTCGGATTTGTTGTTTAGCCAACTCCACTCCGACTCCGAATCCAACTTTGACCTCCAACTCTGACTTTTTGACTCTGATTTTAATAAAAATGTATTATTTATATAGATCATATATACTCATATAAAAGTCTAGAACTTATATAATTAAATTCGATAATATTAATAGACTAATAATCAATTATATATACACACTACACATCATAGTATCACTATCATGCATATTACATATATTAGAGTAGATGAAGCTTGACTAGTTAATAGTGAGTCATGTACGATGTATATATTGTGAGACTATTAATTTATTATCTAGATTATAATATAGTAGTATGTAACTAGATTCTAATACAATATTTGGCTTGTATTTGAGTGGCTAGTTGTGTTTCTTATTTGTAATTTATTCAGTAATGAATGATTAGATAAGGGACATTGTCATTGGACCATGATGGCTCATGATTGCTCTTACTTGTTAGTTTTTATTTGCTTGGGTGTTAGCTTGGGCCTTGTATAGATGATTAAGCAATCATTTTATTGTTTTAAGTTGATTTGGCAGTCTGAGACTCTAATATGAAATGATAGTATATTAAGAATAACCTAAAGGGCCAACTGTATATTTTTAATTTCTTTACATTTTTTATTTTTATTTTTCAGGTTTGCATAGTATATGAAATTTTTTTACTTATGTTTTTGGTTTTTTCATATCTAAAATCTGTTTTTTTTTTTTTTTTTTTGTAATGTTTCTAGTAAACTCGAAATGAAAGCCTGCAAAAAAAAAAAGATATGTTATGTGTAAAGTCGTATTTAAAAATAGGCTAAATATGAAGCAAAAAAAAAAAAAAAGCCTAATTCTAACTCCATTCCGATTCCAATCCAATAAATCAGAGTCAAAGTTAAGAAATAAATGAGAGAAACATTAGAAATGAATCATGACCATCGATTGGATGTTATGAGTAAAACCTGTTATAACTTGTACCCTGTTTTGTATTTCTCTTGGGAATGAGTTGCGTCGAGTTTTGTGCAAGTTTACTAAAAATCTTCAATGTTCAGTAACTTCTTATCTCTTCATGTATTTTTCAGGATCTTAAGACGGGGAACAAGATTGGTACGAGGCATGAAGCTGACGGTCTGTAGTATCTTAATGTTCAACAGTCACCAACTCGAGTTCTTACATCCTCCTCCTCATCTGCTTATGAATGGCACTGTCTCCTTGGTCACCCTTTTCTTTCCCTTTTGAAGCGTCAAGTTAGGAATCTGGGAAATGTGTCTCCATTTCCTTGTAAAGCATGTCAACTTAGTAAATATCATCGTGTGTCTTTTGTACCTCAAATTGATAAACGAGCATCAAGTCTTTTTGAATTAGTACAATGATATATGGAGACCAATCAACATTGAATCAAACAAGTTTCAGTATTTTGTTACATTTGTTATGGCTACTCTCGTGTGACATGGTTGTTTTTTATGAAGGCAAGATCCGAAGTTCTTTCCATATTCAAAATGTTTTGGAAAGAAATTAAAACTCAATTTAACAAAAAGGTTCAAGTTTTGCATTTTGATAATGCTAGAAAATATCAATCTAGTGTATTTGCTTCTTACTTAAGTAATAAAGGAATTGTTCATCAAATTTTATGTTCTTATACACCCCAAAAAAATGGGGTGGTTGAACACAAATTATCATTTGTTAGATGTGATCTGAGCACTTTTACTGCACATGCATGTTCCTAAACGATTTGGGAGTGATGTTGTTCTTACTGCTTGTCACTTTATTAACCATATGTCTTCATCAGTTCTTGATGGTTCCTCTCCCTTCTCCATCTTGTTCCCTTCATTTTTGCCACTTTCTCTCCCTCCAAAAATCTTTGGGTGTGTGTCCTATGTTCATAACCTTGGTCCATGCTTTGATAAGCTTGATCTACGTTCTACCAAGTGTCTCTTCGTTGGTTATTCCCGAACTCAAAAAGGATATCACTAATATAGTTTTGTTCTTAGATGCTACTTCATGAGTGTTGATGTTACTTTTTTTGAGTCCATACCCTATTTCTCAAACACAACTATGAGTGTTGAGTGTGATCCTCTACCATTACCTACTCTTACACTTTCTCCTTCACACTCACCCAACCTTACCCAACCTCCTATGTGCCTCCCCTAGTTCCTTTACAGGTTTACTCGTGTCACTTTCGGCCACTATCTCCCATGCATCCACCAACTGTTGGCCCTTGTATAGGCGGCGCCACTAAGAGCACAGGGAGGTGGGGACTGTGGTGAGAGGTTCAAGGTCAATAATATGCATCGAGCCCCTCTTGTACAAACTGTGGCTGTGGCAATGTGGGTGTCGACCAGGAAAAAGGTGATGTGCGATGTTCTCTGATAGAAATGCAGGAACAAATGTGGAATTTGCAGAAGTTGATGGAAGAGGTGCTGAAAAGTGTCGGGTATTTTAAGGAAAAGGATGGGGGTGGAAACAAAAGGAAGGGGCTGGAAATTGGTAGCAGGCTTCCTGGGGCCCATTATGGGCCTCCTCAGCAAGTCTCAACCCAAGGGGAGGGAGCCCGGTTTGGGCCTCCGCCCAGAAAGGCTAACAGGCCCAAGCCCAAAAAACAAACCAGATGGCAAGTTTGTTCGAGGGCCTCATTTAGTGGCACCAGTGGTGCTCGGCCACCAACCACCATGCCGCGTCGTACATCAACGTTGGAGGACTAGTCATCGGCAACACAGAAGATGCGGACAAGGCTGATGGTGCCTTCCGATGAAGGCCAGAGAGCAACGTATGCTCAGAACAAGCCCGATGAGCCCATATTAGTTGCCTCGACAGACGACGACGAAGACAGTGGTGTCTCACCATCGAAGAAAGGAGAGATTATGCCAACAAAGACAGTGGTGCTCTCCGATGAAGGCCAGAAGGAACTAAGAGCACAAAATGAGATCATTGAGCCCAAAACTATTTCCCCGGCACCACAGGGTGGTGGTTCTCCTTCAAAGGAAGGACAGAATCTGCCGATCTATGTTGTGGGACCTAGTCCCACTCCAGTGCTCTCACCTGCACAGTTTCTTGAGGTCTTTGAGCTGGACGATGAAGATAGGGTGAGTTCTGATGGTTTTTTACTTTTTGATAGGGACGTGTCACATGAAGAACAGTCCCAGAGTCTTGCCCAGGCACTAAGTGGACAATTGGGTTTAGATGATATTTCCTTGGTGGAGGAGACCCAAGGCACACAGCTGGATTGCAAGGGGGCGATCCTATCCCCTTGAATTTCATGTTACCAATCCATTGTAATGTCTCTAATTGGGTTTTTCATAAGGTAAAAGAATTACAAAAAGTGGTGGGATTGGAGTGCAAAGGTTATGAGGATCAATTTATGGTGTTGCTTACAGCTATTGAAGCAGGGCAACAAGGTCACAAAAAATCTAGATAAAAAAAAAACAGCGTGCCCTGAAGAGGCTAACATGGTCTCTGAACTCTGATGGTAGCTCCAACAGGGGCAAGTCAAAATGGAAGGGGCTAGCCTTCCCCCAATGAAACCCAAAATAGTGTTGTGGAACGTTCGTGGACTCAATGAGGCTAATAAGCAACTTCAAATAAGAAACTTGCTTTGTGAGTGGAAGGCGGACATTGTTTGTTTCCAGGAGACTAAGTTGAAAATGATTGATGGGAGAATTGTGTGAAGTTTATGGAGTCGTGTCCACATGGGTTGGGTTTATATGGCCTCTATTGGGGCATTAGGAGGTGTTTTGGTGATGTGGGATAGACGGGTGGTGGAGAAAATGGAGGAATTTATAGGGCAATACTCGGTGGCATGCTCTTTCAAGAATGTATGATAACTTTTTGTTGGCTTTTCTAGGTGTCTATGGTCCAAACTTAGACAACAACAAGAGTTTATTATGGGAAGAATTAGATGGCGTACATAGCCGGTGGGACCTCCCTTGGTGTATTGGGGGAGATTTTAATGTCACAAGATTCCCAAGCTAGTGTTTGGGGAATAGAAGATTGCAGCCAGCAATGATTGAGTTTTCAGAGTGCATATTTGACTTGAATTTGGTGGATTTGCCTTTAGTAGAGGGTTCAGCCACGTGGTCTAATAATCAGACTTGGTTCATTGGCCTATCATGCTTGATTGTGGTGGTCTCCAAAGAAGGCGATGGTATTTCAAATTTGAAAACATGTTAGCGTGTTTCAGGGTACCCCTAGCTTCATCTTAGCGTGTAAACTGAAAGCACTAAAAAAATATTTGAAGCTTTGGAATATGCAGTCTTTTGGAGATATAGGGGAGCGTAAGAAAAGTAAGGTGATGGAGATCCAAGAGTTAGAGAGACTACATGAAACTCAGCCTCTTACACAGGAAGAACTAGCACAAGAGACAAATTTGGTTGCAGACCTGGAAATGATTATATTATTAGAAGAGATGTCATGGCGGCAAAAGTCGAGAGCCTTATGGCTAAGGAGAACAAAGTACGGAATTTTTCCATAGAGTTGCCAACTCCCATAGGAGAAACAACAACATTGAGATTCTGAAAATTGATGGGGTTGAGTGTCGGGAAGAGCAGGTAATCCATAATCATGTAGTTGATTTCTTTGAGCAGCTACTAACAGAGCAAGCGGGATGGCGACCTACACTTGATGGTTTTACTTTTGACTCCATTGGACCGGATAATGTATCTTTGTTGGAGAGGGCTTTTGAGGAGGCGAAGATCTACAAAATAGTTAGAAAAATGGTTAAAGACAAGGCATCGGGGCCTGATGGCTTCTCAAGCTTCTTTCAAACTACTTGGGAAGTGTTAAAAGAAGATCTTATGAAGGTGTTTCAGGAGCTATTATTGGTTGGTAAATTTGAGAAAAGTTTTAACACCACTTTTCTTGCTTTGATACCAAAGAAGGTGGGGGCTACGGAGATTAAGGAGTTTTGGCCCATAAGCTTAGTAAATGTGGTATATAAGATAATATCTAAAGTGCTTGCGAATCGGCTAAATGAGGTTTTGGGGAAGATCATTACAAAATCCCAAAATGCTTTTGTAAAAGGGAGACAGATTCTAGATGCGGTTCTTATTGCCAATGAATGTCTAGATAGTAGAACGAAGGCTGGCACAACAGGGATCATTTGCAAGCTTGATATGGATAAGGCCTATGATCACGTTAATTGGGATTTTCTTCTCTATCTCCTTTAGAGGTGTGGTTTTGGGGAGAAGTGGTGGTTATGGATCCGTTGGTGCATATCAACGGCGAAATTCTTAGTGTTGATAAATGGTAGTCCAGCCCCTTTTTTTCATAGTACACGAGGCCTACGACAAGAAAATCTGTTGCCGCCATTACTGTTTGTTATTGTGATGGAGGCGCTTAGCAGGATGATTTTGGCTTTGGTTACTAATGGTTTTGTGGATGACTTTTCGATCGGAACCCCGTAGAGGGGACTCATTAACATATCTCATTTGTTGTTTGCAGGCGATACTCTTATCTTTTGTGAGGCTGATCATAATCAGATCCAAGCACTGAAGGCCTTGCTCCTTTGCTTTGAAGCAGTATCCGGTTTAAGAGTGAACTTCGACAAATCAGAGATGGTGCCAATTGAAAGAGTTTTCTATTTACAACAGCTGGCCAATACGCTGGGGTGTAAGATAGCTTCACTTCCTATGACTTACTTGGGCCTTCCGTTGGGAGCTCTCTCAAGAGCATCCTCTTTATGAGACAGTGTGATTGAGAAAGTAAAGAGGAGACTGACATGATGGAAAATGATGTATTTGTCAAAAGATGGTAGGATTACTTTGATTAAAAGTACCTTATCCAACTTTTCTATCATTGTTCCCTGTACCTACAAGCGTGGCATCTCGAATTGAGAAGCTCCAACGGGATTTCTTACGGAGTGAAGTGGGGGAGAAGTTCAAGTTTCACCTATTCAAGTGGGAGAAGATATGCCACCCCATTTCTAATGGTGGATTGGGCATCATAAATATAAGGATTTTCAACTGGGCGTTACTTGGCAAATAACTGTGGAGATATCATAAGGAACCAGAAGTCCTATGGAAGTTGGTGATTGAAAGCAAATATGGAGGCTTATGTGGGGGTCGGTGCACTAAAGAAGTAAGAGGGGCGCATGAAGTGGGATTGTGGAAACACATTAGAAAATGATGGGTGGTCTTAAATTGACACACTCGACTTCAATTGGGGGAGGGGTCCAGGATTAAATTCTAGAGAGATACTTAATAGTACTTTACAAGAGGTATTTCCTTCACTTTTCCATCTTGCAAATGATAAAGATGTATCGGTGGCGGAAGTCATGGAAAGATCAAGGGAGCAAATCCACTGGAATATCATTTTTTGTAGGGCGGCAAAAGATTGGGAAATGAGCAACTTTGTAGATTTTTACAGCCTCTTGTACTCCATAAAACCGAGAAATCAGCAGGAAGATATATTGTGGTGGATACCTACTGGTAAAGGGGTATTCTCTGTTCATTCCTACTATAAAGCTCTCACACAAAGACCCAATATTCAATTCTTGTGGAGGAGGCTTTGGAGACATAAGGCGCCCTCCAAAACAGCTTTTTTTGTGTGGACAGCCTCATTGGGGAAGATTCTCACAATTGATAACCTAAGGAAACGAAGGGTAATCATTGCAGATTAGTGTTGTATGTGTAGAGAAGGGGGCGAGTCTGTAAATCATCTTTTACTTCATTGTGAGACAACTAGAGTATTATGGTATGAGGTGTTCAGTAGATTAGACTTGGCTTGGGTTATGCCGGAGACGGTGGTGGCACTGCTGGCCAGCTGGACAAATCTAGGAGGTGTTCAACAAATTAAATTTGTTTGGAAGATGATCCATATATGCATTATGTGGTGTTTGTGGTAGGAGCGCAATGACCGGACGTTTAAAGACAAGGAGAGATCGATGGAGGAGCTTAAAGAGTTATTTTTTAGAACACTATGTACATGGGCATTGTTGTTGATTTCAATGGCATGGACCTACATAATTTTCTTCTCTATAGTGCGCTTACCTAGCCTAGGGGCTGCTTTTTGTATTCTCTTCTAGAATTTTGTACATGGCTTTGCCTTTTCTTTGATCAATATAATTTGTTTACTAATCCAAAAAAAAAAAAAGAATACAGGTAGATGTCTGAGAATAATAATTGGGTTGGTGGGTAAGCCAAATTCAATACTGCTTAGGATTGATTTGTTGGCTGGGGGTCTATTTAGAAGCTTCATATATCTATCCACGCTAGCCCTTCTATATATTTATCATTATGGCTCTGTAACATTATGGCTCTGTAAGTTGCAAATCTCTTAATGCATGGGAAGGTTTCTCTAAATTCATTTTTGTAATCTCAGTGCCGATTGCAAGAGTTGGCAAATAAGAGGAGAATTTCAGTGACAGGAGCTCCAAAATTGCTTGCTAATATTTTATTCTCATATCGCGGAATGGGTCTATCTGTAGGGATCATGATTGCTGGATTGGATGAGACGGTAATGGGCTCTTTTCATTTTGCTAGTGCTGTTTGGTTCCATGGCAATTTGACTCTTCTAATTGCGTCTTTTGGTTACAGGGTCCTGGGTTGTACTATGTCGACAGTGAAGGAGGACGGCTTAAAGGCGCTCGATTCTCTGTTGGATCTGGTTCACCATATTCTTATGGTGTACTGGATAATGGGTCTGTGATAAAACTTCTATCCATCTGGCCATTAATAGATTTCCTACCCTCTTTTTGTTAACATGGTTTTTCCCTTTTCTCATCAGGTACCGATATGATATGTCAATCGAAGAGGCTGCTGAATTGGCTTGAAGGACCTGCACTACATGTTATGGCCGACATGTAACTTTTGCTCTCGCTCTCTCATGTAATTGTTCGATTTCAGTATATTATGTGGGACCAGATGGATGGAAGAAACTATCCGGTGATGATGTTGGGGAACTCGATCCACTACTACAACTACTACCCTGTTGTCCCGAGCTCTGTGGAGCAAGAAATGGTTGAGTGGGCCTGATCGAGCTTGAGTGAGAGCTTTGCTTGTGTTCCTTATGGTTCAGGTTCATGGCTTTCTTTTACTTCCTACGCAAGACTGAGTACGAGCGTTTAACATGTTTGCGAGACAACTTTCATGTATTTATTTGTTTATTTTCTTCCAAGTTCCCAAACGAATGCATGCAGTTGCATCTCGAGTACGTTTCATTTGCATTCGATTTTCAAGTTGTACAACTAACTCTCCTTTTGTTCGTAATTTCTGTATTGTAGTTGATGTACATGGTGACATAAGCAAAGAAAAAAACATTATATATATATGTATTTAGTCATATTTTCTTTTTGCTTTACACAGCCGGACGTCTCCAATGTATCTTGGCTGTGGTTGTCATCCAACTTCAGCTAAAGCCGACAAAATAAACTTTTAAAAAATAATAATAATAAATGACTTTGTTGCCCAATAAAGCCTCCCTTTCGGCTTTTTTGTATCTTGGCTGCGGTTTTTTACTTTCATCTCCGAGAGTCGGGTTACTCTTTTTTTTTTTTTTCTTTTTTTTTTTTTAATATTTTTAAAAAATAAAAAAAACTAATACACTTAAAAGCACTTCCTTAATCATTAAATAAAAAAAAATTTCAATCAACCGATCAAATGAAGCGGTACATTATTAAATCTCTCTTAACTCATCTCAACTTATCATTTTAATTTTTTCAAATCTCAATATAAAATATAATAAACAATTTAATTTTTTTAAATTTAAAAATAATAATAATATTAAAAAATAATATTTTAATAATATTTTATAATCTCAACTTAATTTAACTCAATTCAACATCTAAACGCCACCTATCCTTATCTCCGATATGTCTTGGCAGTGGTTTTGACTTTCATCTCCAATGTATCTTGGCAGTGGTTTTGACTTTCATCTCCAATGTATCTCGGCAGTGGTTTTGACTTTTATGCCCAATAGAGCATTTCCATTCGGCTTCCTAAAATGTTTATCAAATTTTACTCAAAAATCATATTTTTCTATTTTAACTACTCTCCTTCTCAAAACTTCTATCTCACTCTTCATTCTTTCTCTATTTTATTAAAATAATATTCTTTTATTATTCTTTAGTTTATTTATTTTCACATTTTTTCAACAATTCAATTAGTTGTCTTCCTTATGTTTTTGACAATTCATCTCTACGAAATTTTTTTTAAAAAAAGTTTAAACTATTTATCTTTTACAAACGGTAATATTTTCAAAACTGTAATTTTGTAATATTAATAATTTTTAAAAAAAATATTTTTTTTTTCAAATGATCACATTTTAGAAAAAATCGGATCATCTCATAAGTAGTATTTTTGTCAAATTCTAACTGTAACAAAATCATACATTTTTAACAATAACATTTTTTTTTTCATTTTCTAACAGTCATTTTCAACCCTAACAATTTTTTATCTGTTTTTAAATGGTCAAGACTCAAAATTCTGAAATTCTTGGACTTTTTCCAAATGGTCATATATATTATATATTAGTGTATAAATAAGTGGACTTGCTCTTCTAATCACAATTTAATTTATTTGTATTCATATAAATTTGTTGATGCTCAATAAAATATTAATAGAAATAGATTTTGGAATGCTATTGTTACTGAGCAAATTTAGAAAGCTACTGTTGCAAACTTGAATTATTCCCTAATTTACTCGGTCGGATGTGGGACAATTTTTGGCCAAAATTAACTACTTTTTCTCGTTTTTGCAAAGAGATGCTTATGTCCAGCCGGATGCGAATGCTATTAGAGACAGTTCAAAAAAAAAAAAAAAAAGAGTAAAATATTGAGACGTTTATGAAGAATACATGAACAAAAATGTTATATGTAACGATTTTTATGTATTATTTATGTATTTTATTAATGTGATTGATTGCGTCATTTTTTTTAATATAAAATAATTGTTTTTGCCAATCATATCAGTATAATATACAAAAAGTACGTAAAAATGACTAGATATAACAGAACTCATACAAGAAAATAACTTTTCCGAACAATCTTAGATATAATTTTAAGTTGTACAAGTCTCATATACTCTATTTAAATCAAAAAATCGAAGTCACTCTTAAATAATTATTCTCTCATATAGGTCTGAGATTTTATCTAATATTTTCAAAATGATTATGCGCGAAAATCTTAAAGTTTCGTTTGGTTACTAAATCTCTCTCAATTCATTTCAATTCATTATTATAATTTTTTTAAAATTTTAATATAAAATATAATAAACAACTTAACTTTTTTAAATTTTAAAATAATAATAATATTAAAAAATAATATTTTAATAATATTTTATCATTTCAACTTAACTCAATTCAACTCAACTCAAAGTTTAAACACAATCCAAGATTGCTGCAAGTCTGAAAATATTAATTTTCTCCTTGCGACGTCAATAGTGGAACAGCAACATGACAGAATGGGTCGCGTTGTTGACCATTAAACACGTTCTGGACCGTAGAATTTGCCAATGTTTTCTCAGCTACTCCCTCTATTTCTTTGTCCTTTCTAGTGATTTCCCTTGAAAGTGACAGCCATAGACTACCTAATAGCCACGCGATTCCCGTTTTTATTTTTTCTTCGTTTTGAACACTTGTTTCTTACGTTTCGAAAAGTCACAGCAAGTTCTTCCCATCATCATAGATGGTTCGGATTTGGTTAAAACCTCACGACTTACGCAGCCTCAAAGGGTGTATCGTGTGTATATATAAGGAAGGATACAACAAGCTGGTTGTATAGCAATTCAAAATAGCAAAGGATCTTCTTGGCTTTTGCTTCTACTTCTCACAACAACTAATCACCCCCTTATTGTCCATCAATTCCATCTCTATTCCTGAACTGAAATGGGGAAAGGCGAAGAGTTCAAGCGTGTTTTCGAGTACTTCGATGAAGATGGTGATGGGAAAATATCAGCTTCGGATTTGAGACATCGGTTGGGTGTCATGGGTGGAGATCTGTTTTCACAAGAGGTAAAGGTTGCAGTTGAGGCATTTGATTCTGATGGAGATGGGTTCTTGTGTTTGGAGGATTTTATTGGGTTAGTACAAGGAGGGGGAGAGGAAGAGAAGATAAAGGATTTGAGAGAAGCTTTTTCGATGTATGATACAGAAGGGTGTGGGTTTATCACACCCAAGAGTTTGAAAAGGATGCTCAGCAGATTGGGCGACTCAAAGTCCATTGATGAATGCAGAGTGATGATCAAACAGTTCGATTTGAATGGGGATGGTGTTCTTTGTTTTGAAGAATTCAGAATCATGATGCAGTGATAATTATTCTTTAAGAATTCTTTTTAATACACTTGTAATTTCAATTATCATCATCCTTCCGTCATCTCATGATGTGGCATTAGATAATTGTATTAATTATATTTTACTTATTAACTTTTCATCTAATACCACATCGATAGATACTGAAGGGATGATGAAAAAATAGATAATAAATAAATATTTTTTCATTCTTTTTTAATCTCCATGTAATTTGTTAATGAATATTCTTTTTAATTGTCTGATTCAATTAAATGGTCTTATTATAGAAAAAAAAAACATAGACATATTATATGAATATTAATTTATATTATCTCTTTCTAAATTACTTTTTCAAAACTTGACCAACAATATTCCATAATGCAAATAAATAATTAGTAGTAGGGCCACCAGCTCGTGCACTAGCTGACGTGGCAGTACTGCCACTTCAGTCCATTCAATAGTTAAATCTGATCATTTACCATTAAGGTCATGATATGCTACCTAGTAATAGTTGACAGTAGAGATAATAAAAGGAATCTCGAATGTGAAGAAGATCAATAGAAGCTCCTTTAAATTGGATCATCGAACGAATATAATATAATCTAAAAAGGCAACGTAAAACAAATTAAAATTCAGGTTTTTTAGAAAAATATTCCCCTTTCAATGCTTTCATGCATTCTCAGTACTTTACAAACATTAATACCAATATTTCTATTCAAAACAAAAAAAATATATTAAAAAATATATTTAAATAATTATTTAATTTTATAATATTTTTATTCAATTTTTTTTTTTAATTTAATAAAATATTTTAACTCAAACTATTTTATTATTATTCACATAATTATGAAATATTATAAATGTCTAAACTGCATTTTCATCGTTTCATTTCTTGCGAAATACATCTCGTCACTGAAAACTATTTTTTGTTTTTATTTAATACGACTCGCAGACCAACCTTATGCATTGGAATGATACACTATGTTTAATTAAAAATAATATATATATATATATATATATATATTCAGGCTTTTAGAATATTTTAAATATATTGAAATATTTTAAGGATGTATAAAATCTTATAGGTTCATTTTATACCATATACCGAAAATAATCAAGAAAAAATTTGAGGAACATGATCATGTTTGTGAACCCTATTTTTTTCGTAATATCATTAGATAATGAGTTAGTGATCATGTTTCTATACTGATTTTCAGGTTTAGTTTTATCTTAAAAAGAAAAGTGTACTTCGAAAACTAAAACACTGCTAATTTCTAATAAATATTAATAACTGGACTAAATATATTATTTTCCATATTCTAACCATTCTAGTTTCATGTAGAATTTAGTGATCTAATCAGATGTATTATTGATCATTTAGTCAGTTAACTTAATTGCAAATATCAATTTTTTTTTTCTTTTGCATTTAACAATAATATAATTTGAGGGATGATAGTCTTATTTTTAGGTCATTTAATTAATTGTGTGGAAATAATATAATTCCATTTCACAATAATAACCCATTCTTTTCGGAATAGGAATTCCTATATTGCCACAAAAACCAAACATGATTTTAGTTTTTATTCAAAAAGGGAATGAATCTTTGGGAGGGAAACCCAAAAGAGGAGAAAGGATCAAGAGAAGCATTTTTTAGATGTTTCTTGGAAAGTAAGAATTGAGAATAAGGTAAAAAGAAAGAAAGCATGTAGAATATATATATAGATAGTTTCTCCTCTCATCTTCTAAAAAAGTATTGTTTTCCCTTGGAATTGAATAAAAGAACGGGCCTCGTTTGTATTCACAGCCCATCTTAATTTATTTTAACTCATCTCACTATTATTTATTACTATTCAGCAACTTTAACTCACAAATCTCACTACTATTCACAATTCATCTCACTACTATTTACAATCCATCTCAACTCATCTCAACTCATCTTTGAATCCAAAAATCCACCACAAGAGTCTAAACATAGCTTTGTCATTTGAGTAAAGAGAAATATTTTAGTTATAAAAAAATAACAGAAATAAACTTACAAATTGATGTAATTTCATATAATACGTTAGATTTACTTTACAATAAAAATAATTTTATAATTTAACGTACTACATCAAGTCACCTAAAGTATTGAATTTATATTTATAACTTTATCAGATCTTTTTGTAGATGCAGCATCTTCCTTGAAGTAAAAAGTAGAAGTACTTCTATAAAGCCATACCACCAGAGATAAACAAAGACATTGTCATTTTTTTTTTTTTTTCTTGCTAACAAACTAATTAGAGCATTAGCATTGGCTTTATTAAAGTCATCTTTAAAATTTAATAAAAAATACATGTTTTTCATAAATCTAAAATCTCTCTAGCCAGAAAGAATCTCACATTGGATTAGTAAAAATAATAATACAATATTATTTTTTTAATAATAATATTTTTATTTTTATTTTATTTTATAATTATAGTAACTATATGTTAATTAATAATAATATTTATTCCTTCACATATTTCAAAACATTATTCAAAGTTGGGGTAATTTTGACAATATAATATTACTTTTGAATATGAACAATACATCTTCAAATTTGAAGATATACTTAAAATTAATGTAGCTTATAGTTCAAGTTTTTACTTTTTGAAGAAGCCAATGTAATCATTTTATCTATATTTCTTTAAATTTTGAAAATGTACTGGCTTTTGAAGAAGATGCTATTGAGTACCAAAATGAGGAGATCATCGCAACAACAAAGAACGACAATAGATAGTATGGTGATGATAGATCTAGATGGTACTCCAATGCCCCCCAAATCCCCCACTAAACCTAGCGGTGCACCGCCTCCAAAATCTCCTGAACAACCCACCACAACCACTCCAAAAGAACCTCCCTCCGGGGAACCCCAAGCACCTCCCAAACGGCCTGCTTGAACCTCCCAAATCCCCCCATGAACATAGCATGCCACCACCTCTTGATTCCTTTGGACATCCGGCCAACGCATCTCCGAAACTGCCCTTTGTCATCGGTAAAATATTATATATATATATATATATATATATATATATATATATATATATATATATATAGTATGTGCTTAATATACGAGCATGCCTAAAGACCAACATTTTTTCCTCGTGTCTTGACTATGAAATATTAAAAATAAGAACTTTGCTTGATTGCTGAGGACACTATGGAAGCAGAAAGCTATCATGGAAGAATTAAGCTAATTTTTCATTTCTGTTTTTCTCAGCAACCAAACAGATAGCAATGAGCTTCTTCGTGTTCTAATCATTAACAGATATATGTTGATATCTGGAAAACACTGACATTGTGATTAATTAATGCTCCATAGAACACGATGAAGATGTTATTATCTTGATTCTTTTTTTGTGTAGATTTCAGGGGTATCGGGAGGTACAGCATTGGGCAAGATCGCAATGTGTAACATGATAAGTGACCGTCTCCGCAATTCTCAACGGCTCTATGATTGTAGGGTTGTACTAATCAGTCAGGTTCACTTCTCTATTTTTGTGACAATTATTCACTTTATAGCATGATTTTAATGAAATAGCAATAAATTTAGCTTCATGAATTTTTCAAAAGATTACCTTGACGAATTAAAGGTCATGCATAGTTAATTTTTAATGACTAATTTGATATATTAAATTCAAATTGCCTACCTTAGCTAGGCATGACCATAAAACCACTATTCACTAAAAGAAAAATTATATTCTCAATTAAGCAGGTGTGGATGACATAACTAGTAAAGTGATTACATGACATACTTTGATTTGAAAAAGAAATATTAAATTTTGAATCTTACAAATTAAATTATCTTACTATTTAAATGATGTGAATGATATTCTCTACATACCGATCAACTTGATAATAGAATAACTTTTCGCTCGAAATACACCTAAGGCTAATTAATATTTGAATTCGAACCCAAGTTAATATGCATGTCCGACATAAATTGAGACAAAAACACACCTAAAAGCGGAATTTTGTAATATTTATTGTGACATTTAGTAATGTTGTTAAAAATTTACATTATAAATTATATGTGTTTATCTTTCCATTAATAATCCTTTAGGCTTTAAATCAAAAAAATCAACTTTAGGGAACCTTGATCCAAATAAATGCAAGTTATGATCCTAGCTATAGTTCTTCATATGTTTATATAATTCAAGGTTTTACACGCACACATTTAAATAGTACTGAGATTTCACAAAAGTAACGTAATATAATGGAATAAGGGTTTATACTTTATACCTTCAATTTCTCGATCGGGAATACAATATGTTGTGGTTTGCAATTTGTAACAAATTATTTGTTTGATAGAATAATATGATAATTTTCTTAATCTCATAAGAATTTTTTGGTTATGACTTGCGTACGTACGTAGGACTCATTCTATCGCGGACGCTCTTTAACATGAGGAGGAATTGAAACATGCACCCACCGGAGTCCGATTTCGATGATCCCGGTACTTCCTATGTATTTGTAGATCAGCATGCGTAATTTTGAATATATTATATGGAGTGAGAAATTCTATTTACAGTCTTAAATGAGGGATTACGTGCATATGCACGAGTCTCATTAATAAATAGAAGTAAAAAGGAAAAAAATATCATTTTAAAAAAGATATTATTGTAATTTTAATTTTTTTTTAAACATAACTGTATAGACTTGCATGAACAGTCTCCATGTCATATATCTATATATATATATATCTATATATATATATATATATATATATATATATATATATAGCTATTGACTTACAAAATTTCCTTATTTTATTTAAAGGAATATATATATACATATATATTTCATTATTAAATTAAATCGTTTATGGTCTCCTCATTATCATGTATATATATAGATGCATTCGACAAGGAAAAGCTCTTAGAGTGCATTCAAAAGCTCAAATCGGGTCAGTCTGTTCAAGTTCCACAATACAATTTTAAGAAGCAGTGCCCTGACAGTTATCTGCAGGTACTTCTAATTCCTGCTAAAATATAGTCATGGGGGAATAATTTGTACAATTCTGCGCACACTTTTTAAAAAATAATAAATAAATTTGAAATTAATGTGAAAATTAAAAATCTTCTTTTTTTTATGGTGAGTCCTAGGTTTAAAAAAAATGTGCGAAATTTACATATACTCTCATCTTACACTACTCATTTCAGAGATTTTAAAGGAAACATCTATTTTTAATTGTTTTATTTGATCATACTTTGGCAGGAGGATCCATGCGATGTACTCATCTTGAAAGGGAATAAGGGATATTGTCACGGGTGCTTGGGGGCTAGGTCTTGAAGAGGAAGGAAGTGAATGTGGGTTGCTGTTGAAGGAGGAGCATCTCAGAATGCGGGAGAAGGAAGGCTTGGAGCTGTAGGGTTGCTGATATAACGACATTTTGAATAAAAGTAGAAAGTTAGTTACTTAAGTGAAACGGTGCGCTTTGGTTTAATTGTGTAGTGTCGTTTTATATTGCATGATTGTGTGTTTTGAGTCTTAAGTGAAACGGTGAGTTTTGTCTTAAGGGATGTAGTGCGCGTTTTATGAGTCAGTCATGGTCGTTTAAGGCCATCGTCTTACTTTGCGGGTATAAAAACCAGAGCAATCCAGTTGTAATCATTCATTGAGTGTTCATTGGGATTCAATACAAATTGGAGGTTGGGAATTCCTCGAAAATTCTCTGTCAAGATTCACGAATGGAATCTGGCATTTGATCTTAGCTTCGTGTACGAGTGTCTGATTCTTTTGTTGAGGGATCTGTGTATTGGAGGAGATTGTTGCTGTAGTGTTCTTGCTTCAGAAGATACATTACAAGTGGTATCAGTAGTAGTCGATCCTTGCGATAGCAGTCTAATGGGGGACGGGACGCGCGCAACACTGAGAGTGCAATTTGAGGAATCTCAAAGGCAGCAGAGAATAATGCAGCAGCAGCTTGAACAGAATCAACAAGCAATTTCTGGCATTACTGAAAGGTTATAACAAGTTTCAGATCTATTGAAATCTGTAGTTGATTCTGTAAATGTTATGTCTTGTCGAGATAGAGAAGTGTCTAATGAGATTAGGAATCATGAGGAGAGAGGAGTTTTTTAGAGAAATGTTAGGTTGGATTTTCCACATTTTAGTGGCAGTGATCCAGCAGGGTGGACCTTTAAGGCCAATCAATATTTTGATTGTTTTCAAATACCTTTCCATCAGAAATTAATGGTGGCTTCGCACCATATGGAAGGTGAGGCATTGGTGTGGTACCAAAGTGCCTTTGAATCAGGTCAGTTTAATTCATGGGAGACCTTAGTGGTAGCAATGCAAGGAAGGTTTGGACCTTCAGCATTTGATGATCCAATGGAGGCATTAACCAGATTAAGACAAACTACTTCTGTTAGTTTGTATACATCACAATTTAGGCCTTGTCCAATAGGCTCAAAGGCTTGTCTGACAAACATAAGATGAGCTGCTTTATTAGTGGACTCAAGGATGACATTCGAATACCTGTCAAGATGTTTAATCCACTAAACCTTGGAGCTGCATTTAGCCTGGCTAAACTGCAAGAGGAACATGTGCTATCTTCAAGAAAGTCATGGAGACAAAATAGCCATTTTGCTGAGAAATGGCCTCTTAATAGTGTGGGGATGACTGATATCGCCAATAATTCTCCAAAGAATGTGGTTCCTATGAGAAGGGTGAATTCATCTCATATGGATGAAAAGAGGAAAAAAGGCCTATGTTTCCACTGTGAAGAAAAGTGGAATCCTAATCATGTATGTAAAAATCCGAGGGTTTATTTCTTGCATGGGGAACCTAGTGATATGCAAGAGGTATTTGATACTGAGGATGAAGTGGTGCCTCAATCTCTACAGAATTCCAAAGAATTGGTTCTGAAAGGGGTGGAGGAACTTGAAGTCTCGATTCATGCCATTTCTGGTTGCATCAACAGTAATGCCATGAAGCTCCTGGGTACCATAGGCTCATTTTCTGTTGAGATCCTTGTAGACTCAAGAAGTACTCACAACTTCCTAGATCCTTTGGTGGTTGAAGCAGCAAAGTTGAGAGTAGTGGAAGATGGAGCCCTTCAAGTGAAAGTAGCTGATGGTACTAGCATAGTCAACCAAGGCAAATGTGAGGAAATGATTAAGGTCCAAGGAACTAAGTTTCTAGTTCCTTTCCATGTTCTGACTCTTGGAGGCTGTGACATTGTTTTAGGGGTTCAATGGCTTAAAACATTGGGTCCTATTCAATGGGACTTTACAAATATGTCTATGCAGTTTGAGGTTGCTGGTCAGAAACTGTTTTTGCAAGGGTTGTTGTCTGAACAGGTTCAGGTTGATGCTGGGATTCGCATGCTTAAATCTCCCTTCATTGGTCAGCAAGGTTGGCTTCTGCAACTTGTAGCAGTTCAGCCTAAGTTGGAGCCAACACAGACTTTACCAGCAGTTGAAGAGGTTGTAAATCAGTTTCAGTCTGTATTTGAGGAACCAGTTGGGTTGCCTCCTCCTCGAGCCTTTGACCATAGAATTGTCTTGAAGGAAGGGACTCCTCCAATTTCTGTGAGACCTTACAGGTACCCCCATTACCAAAAAACAGAAATAGAAAAAATTGTTAAAGATTTGTTGTTAAATGGGGTGATTCGACCCAGCCAAAGTCCATTTTCTTCACCTGTTCTCTTGGTCAAGAAAGCTGATGGCACATGGAGAATGTGCATGGACTATAGAGCTCTCAATCAAGACACTGTTAAGGACAAGTTTCCAATTCCTGTGATAGATGAGCTCTTGGATGAGTTGTATGGGCAAGGTATTTTTCTAAACTTGATTTAAGATCAGGTTATCACCAAATACGAGTAAGGGAAGATGACATTCCTAAGACAGCCTTTAGAACTCATGAAGGCCATTATGAGTTCTTAGTAATGCCCTTTGGGCTTACTAATGCACCAGCCACCTTTCAAGGTTTAATGAATCATATCTTTAAACCTTTCCTCCGAAAGTTTGTCTTGGTTTTCTTTGATGATATCTTGGTTTACAGCCAAGATTTATTTCAGCATTTGGAACATTTGAAAACAGTGTTATCTGTTTTACAGCAGCAGACCTTGTTTGCCAAGAAGTCTAAGTGTAAGTTTGGGGTTATGGAAGTTGATTATTTAGGACATATAATTTCTGCAGAAGGGGTAAGAGCAGACCCTACTAAAATTTCAGCCATGTTAGAGTGGCCTGTTCCTAAATCAGTGAAGGCCTTGCGAGGGTTTTTAGGCTTAACTGGGTATTATAGGAAATTTATCAAAGGTTATGGTTCAATAGCTGCCCCATTGACCATGTTATTGAAGAAGAATTCCTTTGTGTGGGGTGAAGAGGCTGAAAAGGATGTTGTAGCTCACCCTCCAGTCTTGAAGCTGCCAGATTTCTCTCAAGCATTTCTCATTGAATGTGATGCTTCTGGTGTTGGGTTGGGAGCTGTGTTGATGCAAAACAGCCATCCCATAGCCTATTTTAGTAAAGCTCTCAAGGGTAAAGCTCTCCTCTTATCAACCTATGAGAAGGAGCTTTTAGCACTTGTAAGTGCAGTTGCGAAATGGAGGCCTTACTTGCTTGGTCAGCCTTTTAAGATTAAAACTGACCAGCAAGCTTTGAAGCACTTGTTGGAGCAGAAAGTAGCCACAGAAGCACAACACAAATGGATCTCTAAGCTCATGGGATATGATTTTCAAGTTGAGTACAAAAGAGGTAAAGATAACAAGGTAGCTGATGCACTTTCAAGAAAGATGGAAGAGGATACTGCTGTTTTAGCACTCATTTCATTCCCTACTCCTGTTTGGATTACTGAATTGAAGCAAAGTTACTCAGAATCACCCCACATTCTTCAGCTCCTGGCGGCTCTCGAGAAAGGGGAACAAGTTCCAAAAGCCTTCTCCTTGCAACAAGGTCTTTTACTCAGAAAGGGTAGACTGATGATTGTTCCTGGTTCATCATTTCAGAAGAAGGTATTGCAATACATCCATTACAGCCCAGTGGCAGGCCATGTGGGCTATCATAAAACCTTGCACAGAGCTAAAATGGATTTTTTTTGGCCTGGCATGAGGCGGGATATCAGGAAATTGGTTAAGGAGTGTCAAGTCTGTCAAGTTAACAAGTCAGAAAATGTGCTGCCAGCAGGTTTACTTCAACCCTTACCCATTCCCCAGCAACCTTGGCTTGATATTGCCATGGATTTTATTGAAGGCCTCCCAAGTTCTAATGGAAGCACTGTTATTCTTACAGTGGTGGATAGATTGACCAAGTTTGGTCATTTCTTTTCCTTAGCTCATCCATACACTGCCGCTAAGGTGGCTGAGACATTTTTTTCTGGCGTTTTCAAGCTTCATGGCTTACCTAAAACAATTGTCTCCGATCGTGATGTGGTGTTCACAAGTTTGTTTTGGCAAGAACTCTTTAAGATGCAGGGCACAACCTTGACTATGAGCTCAGCTTACCATCCTCAATCTGATGGTCAAGCTGAAGCTTTGAACAAGGCTATTGAAGCTTACTTAAGGGCTTACAGTGCTTCTAAGCCCAAGAGTTGGACTACTTGGCTTCCTATGGCTGAATGGCATTACAATACCTCAGTGCATACCTCTACAGGGATTTCTCCATTTCAAGCCTTGTATGGAATGCCTCCACCAAGGTTATTGTCTTATGTAGCTGGTACAACTACTAATGAAGCAGTAGATCAACATTTGAGGAATCGTGAGCAAGTTTTCTCCTTGTTGAAAGAAAACTTAATCAAAGCTCAGAATAGAATGAAGATGTATGCTGACAAGGGCAGATCCGAGAGATCTTTTGTGGAGGGTGATTGGGTGTTTCTCAAACTTCAACCTTATAGACAAAAATCAGTAGCCATGAGACATAACATGAAGCTTGCTCCTCGATATTATGGTCCCTTTCAAGTCATTCAGAAAATTGGGACAGTTGCTTACAAGTTGAGTTTGCCTCCTACATCAAAAATTCATTCAGTTTTCCATGTTTCTTGCCTTAAAAAGAAACTAGGGGATCAAATTACCCCTTTACCCACCTTACCTCCAATTGATGGAGAGGGTGCTGTCCAACCTGAGCCTGAACAGATTCTGGAAAGGCGTATGAAGAAGCTAGCAGGTCGTGCTGTCACTGAAGTCTTGGTCAAATGGGTGGGAGCTGCTGTGGAGGATAATTCTTGGGAACTGTTATACAAGTTAAGGTCTGCCTATCCTCACTTGATAGGCACTGTCATGTGAAGGTCACGGGTGCCTTGGGGGCAAGGCCTTGAAGAGGAGGAGATTGTCACGGGTGCTTGGGGGCTAGGTCTTGAAGAGGAAGGAAGTGAATGTGGGTTGCTGTTGAAGGAGGAGCATCTCAGAATGCGGGAGAAGGAAGGCTTGGAGCTGTAGGGTTGCTGATATAACGACATTTTGAATAAAAGTAGAAAGTTAGTTACTTAAGTGAAACGGTGCGCTTTGGTTTAATTGTGTAGTGTCGTTTTATATTGCATGATTGTGTGTTTTGAGCCTTAAGTGAAACGGTGAGTTTTGTCTTAAGGGATGTAGTGCGCGTTTTATGAGTCAGTCATGGTCGTTTAAGGCCATCGTCTTACTTTGCGGGTATAAAAACCAGAGCAATCCAGTTGTAATCATTCATTGAGTGTTCATTGGGATTCAATACAAATTGGAGGTTGGGAATTCCTCGAAAATTCTCTGTCAAGATTCACGAATGGAATCTGGCATTTGATCTTAGCTTCGTGTACGAGTGTCTGATTCTTTTGTTGAGGGATCTGTGTATTGGAGGAGATTGTTGCTGTAGTGTTCTTGCTTCAGAAGATACATTACAGATATTGCTTTTGCAATGTCGACATGTCCGTTGCTTGTTGGATATGAAGATTTTCATCGATACAGGTACATTTTTTTTTTTTTTTTGGTGAGAAAATCTATTTAATACACTTTTTGCTCTATCTGCTTTTTCCACTTCCCAGGAATGAATAATCGGATTAAAAAAATTATTTTCTTTGTTTATATATGTTTTATATATATGTATATATTTTAACACACTCAATATACTGTTGATGTGAAAGTTTTCTACATCACTTGTGTTAAAAAATTATTGATATTTTAATTTTTTTAAGTTAAAATGGGTCTTACTATAAGTAGTCATGTATTAACACACCAACTTATATGTACCAAAACTCAGTGATATTATAAGTTCTGTTACTTTCTGTAAATATTTTGTATGCAGACCTAAAACTTTTTTATCAATTGATTAATGGATATCTTCTTTTTCTTTGTGTAAATTGTATTAATAAAATTAAAAGGCGCAATAGTAGTGGATTTGGAAAATCCCTACAAACATGATCCCAAATTAGACACTATAGCCTAGAAAATAAAAACAAATTGGGAAATGGAATAAGAGAAACCTGCATTTTGCATTCTTACAGTGTGCAAATCTCGTGCATTTCTTTTAAGAAAAGTGGATAAATTATTTGTGACTTATATGAAAAAATTATTTTTTTAATAGTAAACCTCACTTTTTTTTTTTAAATAGAGTACGTGAGACTTGAACACTCTAAACTATAACTGTATCTAATATTACCCATCCCTATAATTTCTCGAGTGAATCTGTGATGGAAAAGTCAGGACTTTTCTGTTCAAACAATTGTCAGCTTAGCTTAGAATTTACTTCCTCTCATTCTCTATGATCTGATTGTTCTTACATTTTTATGTAGATGCTGATGTAAGGCTTGCCAGAAGAATAAAGCGTGACACCAATGAGCTGGGTAGAAATGTTACCTCCGTGCTTGAGCAGGCAAGAATCATTTTTCCTGTGATCATGAAGGAAACCCTATAATATATATACATATATATATATATATAATGTCTTTTAAGTCTTTTTGTGGGTTTGAGTTTTGATCTTGAAAGAGTTTCAATTATAAATTGATGTTGTGGATCCATGGAATCTGCAGTATTTGAAGTTCGTGAAGCCTGCTTTTGATACTCATATCTTCCCATCAAGGAAGCATGCAGATTTCATCATACCCAATGGTGTGGAGAATCATTTTGCAATGGATACAATCTTGCAGCAAGTCCAGAAAAAGATTGGCTATCATAACCTCTGCTACACATTAACCAATCTAAATGTCATTGAACCTACAAACCAGGTACTATACTTACATCTTCTTGTTCTTTTTGTAAAGTAATATTGTGTTCTGTTAATTGGCCTAAGTCAGTTACAGTTGAATTCTAAGGGATATTTTCAATTATATCTTGAAAAGTGCTAGAGACACAAAAGTAAACTATGAGAGTGATGTGATTTTATGTGATCTATTAGATATATTTTATGATAAATGTAATTTTACAATATTTTATATAATGCTAAAAATATATTATTATACAGATCATGTGATGCATGCATACTCTAATTCGTGACAAGGAAATAGCAAAGCATGATTTTATTTTTCAATCGGATCGTTTAGTTCGTCAGGTATGATGCACTGCCTTTTGTTTAATCCTAAGAACCTTTATTTTTTGTACTGTCTATTTTTGTGTCTAAAACAACCCTTAAACGACCATTTTATTTTTCAGGTGGTGGAAAAAGTCTTGCCTGGCTTCCTTCTACACATTTTACAGTGAAACAAGTAACTACTCCTCAAGGTGTGTGTATGGAAGAGGAGCAGAAATTGTCAATCACTTTTATTATTATTAGCATTATTTATTTATGCTTAATGCGGCTATATCAAACTGATCTGCTGCTAACCTAACTTTGACATTCTGATCCAGGAGAACCATACAAGGGACTTAGTTTCTCGAAGAAATTATGTGGCGTATCCATTGATCGAAGGTATAACTTTTGATTAGAAAAATGTTGTTTTTTATCTTAAAATTTATCTCATCTTCACTCTCGAGTCACGCCAAATGATATATCATATTTTAAGTGAATTTTCTTTTGAGGGATTGACCTATAAACGGGATATAATTTTAGGAGAAAATCTTCATTCTTTGTATTTGATATCTGCATATATAGATACAAGTTTGTAACGGAAACTACAAGATTTTAGGAATTGTAAAGTTGTACAACAGTTGCAAGAAATCAAGCATTTAATCATTGTAGCTAGAGATCACGCAATCAAAGGTGTCAATCTTTCCAAATATGATTTTTGTGCATTATCACTTATACACCCCCGCAAGATGGACATGCTGTCGAGGACTCCAATCTTGGACCTTAGTGAAGCAAATTTGGCTTTTGGAATCTCTTTTGTTAAAAGGTCAGCAAGCTGATCATGGGTTGAAACGTTATTAACGTCAAGCAGACCTTTGTTGACATAATCTCGAACAAAATGAAGGTCAAATGCAATGTGCTTCATCCTAGAATGCATTACTAGGTTTAGGCTAAGTTGAGTTACCCCAATATTGTCACATAATATGAGAGGAGTTCTGGAAAGAGGGAAGTGAAGCTCGGACAGCAAGGATTTGAGCCACGCAATTTCTGATGTTGTAGCTACAAGTGCTCGATTCTCAGCTTCGGTTGATGAACGTGCAATGGCTCATTGCTTGCGAGTGCTCCATGAGATTAAGTTATCACCAAGGAAAATGAGATAAGCTGTGGTACTTGATCGATCATCAGAATTTCCTGCCCAATCAACGTCGAAGTAAGCTTGGAGTGTTGATGCACTTGTGTGATTGAGTTGAAGGCCATGATGAATGGTGTGTTAGAGGTAGTGAAGAATGCGTTTGGTTGCAGTCCAGTGAGTAGATGTTGGTTGGTGCATGAAATAAGCTAATTTCTTGACTGAGAAGGCGATGTCCAGTAGAGTGAATGATAGATATTAGAGTGCACCAATAACCTTTCTATATTCGGTAGCATCTGTAGGATCTGTACCATCTTCAACTTTGAGAGTAATATTTGTGCTTTGAGGTGTTTGGACATCTTTGGCACCATCCATCTTAACCCAATCAAGGAGACTACGTATGTACTGATTCTGGCTGAGAAACATTCCAGTAGACGTTGGGATTATTTCAATACCAAGAAAAAAATGAACCTATCCCAATTCTTTAAGAGAGAAACGTTTGCTAAGTTTTGTAATGATTTCATGGACAAGAGAAGTGTTGCTGCCAGTGATGAGGAGATCATCAACATAGACCAAGAAGTACATTGTATGGCCACCTGCATGATAAATAAATAAAGAGGAGTCCGATTTGGATTGGGTGAAATTCAAATCAAGTAGAGCACCTTTGAGCTCATTGTACCATGTACGTGGGGCTTGTTTTAAGCCATAGATGGATCTCTTCAACCTACAAACATAATTAGGAAAATTTGTGTCAACAAATCCTTTGGGATGCACCATGAATACATTTTCCTCAAGTGTTCCATGTAAGAAAGCGTTGTTAACGTCAAGTTGTCGAATGGGCCAGCGATGCATAAGAGCAATTGAGAGAATTGTGTGAATAGTAGTGGGCTTGATAACAGGACTAAAAGTTTCTTTGTAATCAATACCCGGTCTTTAATGGAAGCCTTTTGCAACAAGACGAGCTTTGTATCTATCGATACTTCCGTCAGGTTTCCTCTTGATCTGGAAGACCCGCTTACACCCAATTAAATTTTGAGAAGCTTGAGGAGGAACTAAGTCCCACATACCATTCTTAACCAAAGCTGTGAACTCTTGTGACATGGCTTGGCGCCATTGAGGATGCTTTAGTGCTTGAGTGACGCAAGTTGGTTCAATTGTTTCAGGAAGAGGGTGTTGGTGACAAGGTACATGTGTTTAGGCTTGTGAATATTGTTCATGGATCTAGTGGTCATCCTATGAGGAAGTGAAGGTTCAGATGCAGCAATTGGAATGGATTGATTGGTGCATGCTTCAAATGTTAATTGTAAAGGTTGTGAAGGAGAAAGAGATAGCATACCTAAGGATGGCTGTGACGAAGGTGGTAGTGCAAGGGAGTGATGTTCTTTAGGTAATGTGAGAGATGGAGGCACATGCTTAACTAGCGGAACCTGTGGGATAGGGCCAAAGAAAACTACTGCAATCGGTTGTTGTGTGTTGCTGTCTAAAGTGAGGTGAAGCTGTTCATCTCCTGAGTTTGAGAGAAAAGGAAAGGTAAGCTCACCAAACACGACATGACGAGAAAGGTAGAGACGATGGGTCTTGATATCAAGACACTTGTAAGCCAAAGACACGGCAAGTGGATTTGGGTTCAAATTTGCTTTTGTTATATGGTTTGAGCCAAGGATAACATAGACAGCCAAATGTGCGGAGCTTGAGATAATTTGGTGAACGATGGGTGAGAGATTCAAAGGGGGTTTTGCCATGTAAGAGAGGAGTGGGCATTCAGTTTATTAGATAGCATGCGGTCTCAAAAGCAAAGGACCAATAGGATAATGGAAGTTTAGAGTGATGGAGAAGGGTAAGACCAGTTTTGACTAGGTGACGATGTCGGCGTTCGGAGACACCATTGTGTTGAGGCGTGTGAGGAGGGGTTGTAAGACTAGTGATACCGTGTTTGGCGAGGAAGGGACAGAGTTTGAGATACTCACCACCATTATCAGTGTAGAGATGCTTGATGGTAGTGTTGAATTGATTTGTAATATAATTTTGAAGGTTAATCAAAATACTCTCAACATCAGATTTTTGTTTGATTGGATAGAACCAAGTAAATTTAGTGAAATGATCAATGAATATAACGTAAAAACAATAACCATTGATTGAAGCAGTTGAAGATGGACCCCATACATCCGAATAAAGTAATTCAAATGGCTTAGAACTAGTCATGGACAAGATGGAAAAAGGTTGCTTGTGGCTTTTATTACATTGATAGGAAACACAAAGACTTTTCTTGGAGATAGAAGATTTTTGTAGAGGTAAATCAAATGAACGAACAACTTGAGTGACAATTTTGGTGGAAGGATGACCCAATCGTGAATGCCAGCCACCAAGAGACATGTGGACACCAACAAATGCCGTAGGTGGTTTGCGCAAGACATGAGTTGGCTGAGGCATATAGTAGATCCCATCCTCACATTTACCTTGAAGTAGATGCACCCCTGTGCTCAGATCCTTCACAGAGAAAGAAAAGGGATTAAATTCAACAGAACAATTGTTAGAGGAGGTGAATTTATGAACAGAGATAAGATTGCGATTAATGGAAGGGACACAAAGATGGTCTGTAAGAGCAAATGTTTTGGAAGGTGTGGTGAGATTGGTTGAACCAATGTGTGTGACATTCAAACTTGTGCCGTCCCCAATGACAACCCCGTCAGGTCCTTCATACTCAGAGTGCATATACATGTTTTGGAGTTTAGATGTGATATTATGAGATGCTCCCGAGTCAAGCATCCAACGATTATTTTCAGGTTGAGGCATGATTGTGCAATTTGCTTGGGCCAAGACACGACGAAGCTTGCGGCATTCTGTGACAGTGTGGCCATTGAAGCCACAAAAATGACAAGTCTTTCCTGATTGGCGGCCTTGTTGAGTAGAATCAGTAGAGGAGTTGTCGTTGGTTTTGTACTGAGAAGGACCACCAGAATTTCCTGGTCGAGAGTATGTTTGTTTCTTGTCATTCTTTTGAGAGGAACGATTATTGTACCTGCATTGAGAGACGTTAGTTGTAATAACAGTAGAGTTAGAAGCATGTTCTAGACATTTCAAGTAACGTTCATGGCCAAGGAGCAGGTCATGGAGTTCTTCAAATGTAAGAGAGGTTGCACGGGTGCGAATCGGTGCGATAATCTCACGGTAATCCAAGCCAAGATCATTAAGAATGTAGAGCGTAAGGTCATCGTTTGTCACAGGTGTATCGATGAGTGCTAACTCATCTGCGATAATCTTCACAAAGTGAAGATATTCTGTAATGGACCGAGACCCGCGTTGAAGAAGAGTGAGGTCCTCCTTGAGTTGCATAACTCGAGTGCGAGAATGACTGGCATAGAGTCGTGTGAGGGTCTTCTATGCTGCCATGGACGTCTCAGCAGTAGCAATATGAGAGACAACACCCTCAGAAACACCATCAAGAATGGCGTTGAGCAGGAGCTTGTGCTGTCGTTTCCAATGTGAGTATGCAGCCTTGATAGTGGCCTGTTCAGCAGAGGAGACACCACTGAGAGAAGGGCATGGTAGTGTACCATCAAGATACCCCATAAGGTCATAACCAATGAGTAGAGATTCGAACTGACAATGCCAAGCAGGAAAATTGGTAGGTGTCAGCTTGTGAGGAAGCTGGGCAGCAGCGTTTACAGCAACAAGAGGCATGGAAATTTGAGGATTAGAAGAAACAGAGGTATTATTGACTGCCATAGTAGTAAGAAGGATCGGCTCGTTGGAGCTTTGTAAGCTCTGATACCATAAACAGGATATAATTTTAGGAGAAAATCGTCATTCTTTGTATTTGATATCTGTATATATAGATACAAGTTTGTAACGGAAATTACAAGATTTTAGGATTTGTAAAGCTGTACAACAGTTACAAGAAATCAAGCATTTAATCACTGCAGTTGGAGATCAAGCAATCAAAGGTGTCAATCTTTCCAGATCTGATTTTTGTGCATTATCACTTATAACCTATCTATTTAAAACGTATGATATCAATTAGTATGACCAAAGATGATAAAATTTTCATAGGGTGTGGGATAGTGAATAGTGGCAGATGAGAAGAATTTTTTTTTTATTATATTTCAGTGGAGAAGGCATGGAGAAAGCTGCATTGCTTGCATGCTGTGCAGAAATTAACATAGGAAAAATCCTCTTCCTTGGACCTGACCTGGTGTTACATTCATCAAGTTGAAAAGGAGTTGTCTCAATGTATCGTGGTCTCTCATTCCTCTTCCATGTAGGTTCATGACACGCTTCCAAAAGATATTTCAGAAAGAAATATCCTGTGAAAAGGAGTTGTCTCAATGTATTATTGTCTCTCATTCCTCTTCCATGTAGCTTCATGACACGCTTCCAAAAGATATTTCAGAAAGGAATATCCTGTTCTTGCCTCAGGTGACCATCATTATCATTAGAATAATACTACATATATGCAACCTTTTTACAATTCTTTTGTAACTCTGTTTTAAAATAAGAGTATTTTTTATAAGACCGAATAACTATTTTATTACTAATTTTATAAAAATATTCACAATTTAAAATAGAGTTGTAAAATAGTTGTAAAAAAATTACGTTTTCATTTTCATTGCGACGTATTTTTTTCCTTCCAGAATATTAATGTAATTCGTTTGGATTTCTTTGCGTGCAGGTGAATCTGCCATCCAAGCAATTATATATATTTTTATTTATATATTTTATATTTTACAAATTATATATATAAATATATATTATAATTTGTTAAACTTATTTACAAGAGTGTACATGTATTGGATTGGCATCTTAGGCCAACTTTTATATAGGAGGTTAAAGCAATATAATATTGTGAATAAATCTAATACACTTGTGAATAAGTCTAACAAATTAAAAAATTGATAACTAGTTTTTACGTTATTTATTAGTTTTTAAATTATTGTTACATATTTTAATTTTAATTTACAATTTAAATTATATAATAATTTATATTTGGCACCAAAAAAATATTTTTTTAAATCCAAAAATAATTTTTAGATCAAATGGAATTGAAGTTGGAGGGACGAATGGAATGTCCACCCCCCAACCCCCGGCAACAGGGTAGAGTGCCGGGAAGGGGTGACCACACCCCTGCATATGTGGGTATCACCCTTAACGGATATAAAACAGTGTTTGTGATAATTGGCCTTAGATTGTGATAATTATCTGAGAGTCAATTGAAGAGTAGTTGACAGCAGAGATAATAAAAGGAATCTCGAATGTGAAGAAGATCAATAGAAGCTCCTTTAAATTGGATCATCGAACAAACATAATCTAAAAAGGCAATGTAAAACAAATTAAAATTCAGGTTTTTTAGAAAAATATTCCCTTTTCAATGCTTTCATGCATTCTCAGTACTTTACAAACATTTGAAGAAAAAAATACCAAAGAAAACTCTGGCAAATTATATCCACACTGTTAATAATTTAGAAGAAAAAAAATATTATTATGAAAATTGAGAAATTCTGCAGCTACAAGGAGAAACTTTGACTCCGACTACATGAAAAATGTCTTTTTGCGACTAATATTTTTGTGGCGATTTAAGGATGTTTGGATATAGAGATAAGACATAAAATTCTCTATACTTCTCATAATTTTCTTCTTAAATACTTTTCAACTTTAAATATTTATATTTTTTATTTAATCATTATCTAATCATTATCTAAATACAAAAAAAAATATAATTTTTACAAACTTTAAAATAAAATATAAAAATTAATACAACTTTTTTCAAACATCAAAACCCAGCCAAAAAAAAAATATTAAAAAGTTATATTCATACAATTTTTTAACTTTATAATATATATATTCAACTTTTTCTCTTTAATTTTTTAAAATTTAATAAAATATCTTAACTGAAACTACTTTATTACTATTCACGTAATTATGAAATATTCAGCTTTTAAGCTTTGACGCAAAAGGTTAACTTTTTGCATTTCCCTCGTTTCATTTCCTGCGAAATACAACTCGTCACTTAAAACTATTTTTTGTTTTTATTTAATACGACTCGCAGACCAACCTTATGCATATATTGGAGTGATATACAATGTTTAATTAAAAATAATATATATATATTTTTCAGGATTTTAGAATATTTTAAATATATTGAAATATTTTAAGGATGTATAAAATCTTATAGGTTCATTTTATACCATATACCGAAAATAATCAAGAAAATTTTGAGGAACCCATATTTGTGAACCCTATTTTTTTCGTAATATCATTAGATAATGAGTTAGTGATCATGTTTCTATACTCTTTTTCAGGTTTAGCTTTATCTTTAAAAAAAAAGTGTTTCGAAACTAAAGCACTACTAATTTCTAATAAATATTAATAACTGGACTAAATATATTATTTTCCATCTAACCATTCTAGTTTCATGTATAATTTAGTGATCTAATCAGATGTATTATTGATCATTTAGTCAGTTAACTTAATTGCAAATATCAATTTTTTTTTTCTTTTGCATTTAACAATAATATAATTTGAGGGATGATAGTCTTATTTTTAGGTCATTTAACTATTAATTGTGTAGAAATAATATAATTCCATTTCACAATAATAACCCATTCTTTTCGGAATAGGAATTCCTATGCCACAAAAACCAAACATGCTTTTAGCTTTCATTCAAAAAAATAAAAGAATCTTTGGGAGGGAAACCTAAAAGAGGAGAAAGAATCAAGAGAAGCATTTTTTAGATGTTTCTTGGGAAGTAAGAATTGAGAATAAGGTAAAAAGAAAGAAAACGTGTAGAATATAGATAGTTTCTCCTCTCATCTTCTAAAAGAGTATTGTTTTTCCTTGGAACTGAATAAAAGAACTAAATTAAAAAGTACACCACAAGAGTCTAAACATAGATTTGTCCTTTGAGTAAAGAGAGATATTTAATTACAAAGAAATTTTAGAAAAATAAACTTACAAATTGGCAATCGTGCAAGGTCTAAAGTGTAGGCCACTCCAAAATGACATCTACCTTTGACTGGTCTGCATGAACACCATCAGTAAACTCAATAAAACGAAGGAAAGTGACATAAGTAGTAAGGAAAGAACACTTCTTCTGATTAAAAAACAAACAATCCTTTCTCAGCATCTCAAAAATAGTTCAAAGGTGACCTAAGTGTGATGCCTGTGTCGGACTATAAATGAGGACATCGTCGAAGTAAACAACAACGAATTTTTCCATAAAGTAAAACCTAATGTATGAATCTCATGATTGTGTTGGGCACATTGGACAGCCCAGAAGGTATGACCATCCACTCATACAAACCATGTTGCATCTTGAACGTTGTTTTTCACTCATATCTAGACCTTATTTTGATTTAGTGGTATCCGCTTTTAAGGTCGATTTTTTAGAAGACCTTAGAATCAGACATGGACCCAACATGTCATCCAATAAGGGAATCAAAAATATGTACTTCACTGTGATCTTGTTCATCGCTTTGTTGTCTATTCACATACGCTAAAAACCATCTTTCTTCAGTACTAGAAGGACAGGAACTGCACAGCTCATACTTTCACAGATGTAGCCTCTCTCCAATAACTCTACAACCTGACATTGTAACTGTTTAGGTTCCTTGGGGCTGAGGAACCTAAACAGTTACAACGTCTATTTGGCAAGCTCGATCCTAAAACAAAGTTAATTTGGTGTTGAATATCCCTCATAGGTGACAGTCCAGGAGGAAGATCTTCTAGCATCAAATCAGAGAACTCTGCTAGCAGCTGCTACACCTCTGGTGGCAAATCTGGGTCTATGTCTACTACACTATTCCCACAAGGTAGCAAAGCGTAAATCACGTCTTCACACTCAATCTCTTCTAGAAACCTGGACATAAAAAGTAAGTTAGTACATCGGCTATTGGGGTAGGAGAGGTTCCTTCCTGGCAAAGTGCCAACACCAAGGGTGCAAATCGGTTGGTCCGGTCCGACAATGGACCATTTTCGGTCCCTCATTTTTTTCGAACTAGACCAGACTGAACTCCCTTAGGGATCAGACCGATAGCTATAGATCCAGTCTGGTCCATTCGGTCCGGCCTAATTTTTTTTTTTTTTTTAAATCAATTAATAAAAAAAATTTTATTTAAAATATGAAATTAAACTAAGTGACTTATTAATGTGAATTATGTAACAAACTCAATAAAAAAATATTTCATATGGTCAATGATAATAAATTAGATAAAAATTACATCATTAATTTATATAATTATTATATATTTAACTAATTGATATTATATTTAAGTTAATTGATAGAATATTAATAAGTGTTAATAACATATTTAAAATTTTATATTGTTGATAGTGATAGGTTAGATGAAAATATATAAAAAATATTGTTAATTTATAGAATATTAACAAGTATTAATAACATATTTAAAATTTTATATTTTTAATTGTATAATTATTATATAAATAATATATATAAAATATTTTTTTATTTTTATTTTTCATTCGGTCCGGTCCGTGGTGGAAAAACCCTGGACCATGGACTGGACCGAAACCTTTCAATCCTCTAAAACATGGACCGAGACTGACCGATCTCAGTCTTGGTCCGGTCCAGTCCAGACCGACTGTCTATCACCCCTTTGATGCTAAGGGAATTCTTCCGCCCATTGTGGATAACGCTGCAAAAATATTACAAAGGCCTACCTAACTACACATGACAAGCATCCATAGAGACGACATCACACCAAACATTATCAAAATAGTTTTTGCCAATTGAAAAGGATACTAGGCATCGTCTGTCTACTATTACCTCATTGCCCATATTTAGCCATGACAATTTATATGGCTTTGGATGACGGTTTGTCTTCAACTGTAACTTTTGAACAGCTTCTTCAAACACTACATTCTCACAATTGCCACTATTAATGATCATCTTACAGACTTTATCGACAACTGAATAGGTAGTGTGAAAAATATTGGTTCTTAACCAATCGTCTCCTTACCACTCTTATGAGCTAGTAGACTCTTGCGAACGACTAGGGTCTCATGGTCATCACCATACAACACATCTCCATCCTCCTCGTCATCATACACATGTTCTTCAATTTCTTCAACTTCTTCTACCACTTCTTCTTTAATCAGGATATTTTTGCATTTTTTATTAGCAGATTTTCTACAATAATCTACTTGATGTCCGAGTTCGCCACACCAGAAACATATGATATTGGAATTAGAATTCTAGCCCTTCAGTGGCTAAGGGGTAGGACGAGATTCCTGAGACAAACTATTTGACTGTGTTGATCGCTTTTGATTATCGACCTCCTGCTCTGCTATTTCTCCACTACAAGTGCACTCTAGTATACTTCAGAAATTGTCCATAGAGAGTGAAGATTAAGGATATCCTGTAGGGGCTGCCGCAAGCCACCCAAATATCGTGCCATCATCTGCTCCTCTGTTTCAGATAGATAATTCTGGGCTATCAATTGATAGAACTCTTCCATGTAATCATCAACTAATCTCATGCCTTGCCTCAATGTGGGAAGTCACTAAAACAAGGTTTGAGTGTAGCCGAAAGGAATAAAATGACCCTTCATCTTTTTCTTCATCTTCTCCCAATTAGTAATCTTGGTCTTGCCCTGTCTGTCTCGTGATCGCTTCAACTGCTCCCACCGAGCAGATGCTCTATCCTTTACTTTGATGGCAACCAGTTTCACCTTCACACAATCTGGGACTTTTTTATAATCAAAAATTTGCTCTATTTCATGCAACCAGTCAATGAAATCTTTAGCCTATAACGTACCATAAAACTCAAGCACATCCACTCTAAAATTGAGGTCCCCAAGACGCACCTCCCTACCATGGTGCTCCCGAAATAAAGCACAGGTTTGATATGGGTTCTCGAAACTAGAATCAAAATCGTGATATTCCATCTCACGATCACCGATATTTTGTGCCGCTAAACGCTGGGATAACTTTGCAACCTATCTCTGCAAATCATCAATCATCACATCCTGAACGCTACGATCACAATGAGGAACTTCCTCATTTGAAACCTATCCACGACGACCACGAACACCAGGCACCAGCTATGGAAACTGATGAGATATCACACTAGGAAACATGCTAAAGCTCTGATGCCAACTGACACCGGACATAATTTAGATTAATTCTGGTGGCTAGTTTTAACAAATAGTCGAAACATAAAAGACAAGAGAGTCGTCCAAAATACAAGAAAAACAACTCTGTTTTAAATTGAAAATTATCAAAACTCCAAAATGTACAACCAAACCCACAAGTTGGGCTGAAATAGTTATAAATTCGAAAATATTATGATTTTATCAAAAATAGCAAAATCCTAATAAACATATCAAAAATATAGCCAAAATTGGGATAAAAACTACCTTCTAACTAAGAAACTAAATATTACCATAAAAGGCAAAAAATATCTAAAATTAAAGTTTTGAATAAAGCAATAGCTGATTTTGGGCTCATAAACAATGCACATGGAGCATAGCTAGGTGACCATGGAATGCGCACCAAAAAAAAACTTTTTGAATTGGGGTCATAAGCACGAATTCAATACTCGCAGCCAAAGTTATGATCAAAATACCGATATGTGCCCCAAATAAGGAAAAAAAACATTGTTTCCAGTTGTACTTGAGTTGACTTACCGTCTTGAGATAGTTCAGTGCCATCAACGTACAATCTGACAGCTCAATATCATCTGATTCGAATACTCATGCATCAGGAACTTAGTGATCTAAATAGATGTATTATTGATCATTTAGTTAGTTAACTTAGTTGCAAATATCAATTTTTTTCATCTGCATTTAAAAAAATAGAATTTGAGGAATGATGGTATTATTTTTAGTTCACTTAACTATTAATTGTATAGAATAATATAATTCCATTTCACAATAATAACCCATTCTTTTTGGAATAGGAATTCCTATGCCACAAAAACCAAACATGATTTCAGTTTTTATTCAAAAAGGAAAAGAATCTTTGGGACGGAAACCCAAAAGAGGAGAAAGGATCAAGAGAAGCATTTTTTAGACGTTTCTTGGGAAGTAAGAATAGAGAATAAGGTAAAAAGAAAGAAAGCATGTAGAATATAGATAGTTTCTCCTCTCATCTTCTAAAAGGGTATTGTTGTCCCTTGGAACTGAATAAAAGAACTAAATTAAAAGTACACCACAAAAGTCTAAACATAGCTTTATTGTTTGAGTAAAGAGAAATATTTTAGTTATAAAAAAATATAACAGAAGTAAACTCACAAATTTATGCAATTTTATATAATAAGTTAGATTTACTTAAAAATAAAGATAGTTTTATAATTTAACGTACTATATAAAGTCACCTAAATTATTGAATTTATATTTGTAAAATATTTTTGTAGATGCAGCACTTCCCCTCAAGTAAAAAGTAGAAGTACCTCTATAAAGCCATACCACCTAAGATAAACAAAGAAATTGTCATTTTTTATTTATTTATTTATTTATTTATTTTTGCTAACTAATTAGAGTATTAGTATTAGTTTCATTAAAATCATCTTTAAAATTTGATGAAAAATACATATTTTCCATAAATCTAAAATCTCTCTAGCCATAATCTCACATTAGATTAATAAAAATAATAATATAATATTATTTTTTTAATAATAGTACTTTTATTTGTATTTTTTATATTTTACAATTACACTAACTATATGTTAATTAATAATAATATTTATTCCTTCACATATTTCAAAACATTGTTCACAGTTGGGGTAACTTTTACAATATAATATTATTTTTGAAGATGAACAGTACATCTTTAAATTTGAAGATATACTTAAAATTAATATAGCTTATAGTTCAAGCTTTTATTTTTTGAAGAAGCCAATGTAATCATTTTGTCTACATTTCTTTAAATTGTGAAGATGTATTGGCCTTTGAAGAAGATGCTGCTAGGTACCAAAATGAGGAGATCATCGCGAGACCAAAGAACGACATTATTAATAGATGATATTGTGAGGAAAGAACAATATCCTCCAATAGCTTCCAGCCCACCGGCCGTTAGCATACCTCCGAGGCCTCCTAATCAACCTAGCATACCTCCAAAACAAGCTCCGTCTAGTCAACCCGAAACGCCCCCCAAATCCCCCACTGAACCTAGCGGTGCACCGCCTCTGAAGTCTCCTGAACAACCCACCACAACCACTCCAAAAGAACCACCCTCCAATGAACCCCAAGCACCTCCCAAACCACCCCTGCTTGAACCTCCCAAATCCCCCCATGAACTTACCACGCCACCACCTTTTGATTCATCTGGACATCCGGCTAAGGCATCTCCGAAACTGCCCTTTGTCATCGGTAAAATGTTATATATCGTATGTACTTAATATACGAGCATGCCAAAAGACCAACATTTTTTCCTTATGTCTTGACTTTGAAATATTAAAAATAAGAAATTTGCTTGATTGTTGAGGACGTTATGGAAGCGGAAGGCTATCATGGAAGAATTCAGCTAATTTTTCATTTCTATTTTTCTCAGCAACCAAACAGATAGCAGTGAGCTTCTTCGTGTTCTAATCATTAAAGGATATATGTTGATATCTGAAAAACACTGACATTGTGATTAATTAATGCTCCATAGAACACGATGAAGATGTTATTAACTTGATTCATTTTTTGTGGAGATTTCAGGGGTATCGGGAGGTACAGCATCGGGCAAGACTGCAGTCTGTAACATGATAAGTGACCGTCTCCGCAATTCTCAACGGCTCTATGATTGTAGGGTTGTGCTAATCGGTCAGGTTCGCTTCTCTATTTTTGTGACAATTATTCACTTTATAGCATGATTTTAATGAAATAGCAATAAATTTATTTTCATGAATTTTTCAAAAGATTACCTTAATGAATTAAAGGTCGTGCATAATTAATTTGTAATGCCTAATTTGATATATTAAATTCAAATTGCCTACCCATAAAACCACTATTCGAAAAATTCTCTTCTCAATTAAGCTGATGTGGATGATATATCTTGTAAAGTGATTACATGACATAATTTGATTTAAAAAAAATGTTAAATTTTGAATCTTACAAATCAAATAATCTTACTATTTAAGTGACGTGGATGATATTCTCTGTATACCGACTTGATAATAAAATAACTCTTCACTGGAAATACGTCTAAGGCTAATTAATATTTGAATTCGAACCCAAGTTAATATTTGAGTTTGACACCCGGCCCTTGCTTGCGCGCCAAGCTCAACTTCTCCTCAGCTTCATCTCCAAGCACCTTCCAGTTTCCATCCACGAGACATAATTCGACACAGTTGAGGACCAGAATCTGGGAGAATTTACTTGGGATATATATATATATATATATATATATATATATATATTATTGAGACATATTAGGGTTTTAAAGACAAAATCCCGATTATAAACAAGCAAAACAAAACGGATCAAAATTGAGACAAAAACACACCGAAAAGCAGAATTTTGTAATATTTATTGTGATATTTAGTAATGTTGTTAAAAATTTACATTATAAATTATATGTGTTTATCTTTCCATTAATAATCCTTTAGGCTTTAGATCAAAAAGATCAACTTTAGGGAAACTTGATCCAAATAAACTGCTAGTTATGATCCTATAATTAGTTCTTCATATGTTTATATAATTCAGGATTTTATATGCACACATATAAGTACGTACAATAGTTACAAAGAAATTTTACAAAAATAATAAAATCTAATGGAATAAGTGTTTTCACCCATTTTCGCTTGAATACGATGATGCGGTTTGCAATTTGTTTGATAGAAAAATATAATAATTTTCTTAATCTCATAAAATTTTTTGGTTATGATTTATTTACGTAGGACTCATTCTATCGAGGACGCTCTTCAACAGAAGTGGAATTGAAACATGCACCCGAGTCCAATTTCGATGATCCCGGTATATACATATACATATATACATATATATATATATATATATTTATATGCTTAATTACTAATTCCCATGTATTTGTCGATCAGCAGTACTAGGTTTGAATATATCTTTATATAAAGTGATTATCAAAAATAAATTCTTGTTTTAACGATATTTATTATTTTTCCATGAAAAGTTAATGCGGTTTGGCCTACTAAAAATGCCTGCAGCCAATAATATTATATTAACGATGACAACGAGCTTGTTTTGTTTTGATAAACGGCCCCATGCATTAATTGAGGTTTTAGGGATCAGTACTACGTAGTCATGCATGTAAGTATTATTTCCAATTTATTATTATTATTATTATATGCCCAACAAGCCCTTAAGATCAATTTTTAATACTAATATGTATAAACATTAACAATCCTATATACTTAATTAATAATGCTCAAATTATGAAGAAAAATAATAATAAAAGAACTATATATCATGTATATATTGTCAATATTTATACGTTGCACGTATATTATTTGATTTGTTTATGACTAATGATCTTATATGTGTATATATATTATATACTTAATTAATAATACTCAAATTATGAAGAAAAATAATAATAATAATAATAATAAAAGAACTATATATCATGTATATATTGTCAATATTTATACATTGTACGTACAATATTTGATTTGTTTATTACTTTGTTGAAATTTAGTTTTTTTTTTTTTTAATTTTGATTTTTGTCTTTCTTTAACTTTGTATTTTCTTTTTCTAGACAAATAAGCTATTGACTTTTTATTTTTTTATTTAATTATTATGTCAGGTACACCCCGGGGCTAATGCACCCGGCCGTTCCCTAGTGTTATATATATATATATATATATATATATTTATATAACTATTGATTTACAAAATTTCCTTATTTTATTAAAGAAATATATAGAAACTTCATAATAAAATTAAATTGTTTATGGTCTCCTCATTATGTGTATATAGATGCATTCGACAAGGAAAAGCTCTTAGAGTGCATTCAAAAGCTCAAATCGGGCCAGTCTGTTCAAGTCCCACAATACAATTTTAAGAAGCAGTGCTCTGACAGTTATCTGCAGGTACTTAATTCTAATTCCTGCTAAATATATAGTCATGGGGAATAAATTTGTACAATTGATCTGCACATTCCCAATAAAATTGAAATTTAATTATGTGATCTCTTTTTTTTTATAAGAAGTTTTACATTTTTTAAAAAAATACGCGAAACTTACATTAACACTTACATTAACTTTCTTATCTTACATTACTTATTTTAGAGATTTTAAAGGAAACATGCATTTATTTTAATTGTTTTATTTGGTCATACTTTGGCAGGTGGATCCATGCGATGTTCTCATCTTGGAAGGCATATTGATTTTGCAATGTCCACATGTCCGCGGCTTGTTGGATATGAAGATTTTCATCGATAAAGGTACATGTTTTTTTTTTTTTAGAAAATCTATTTAATACACCTTTTGCTATATCAGCTTTTTCCACTTCCCAGGAAGAATAATCGGATTAAAAAAATTATTTTCTTTGTTTATATATGTTTTATATATTTTTTTTTTCTTTTAGCACACCCAACATAGTGTTGATGTGAATGTTTTCTACATCACTTATGTTAAAAAATTATTGGTATTTTAATTTTTTTAAATTAAAATAGGTCCCACTATAAGTAGTCATGTATTAACACACCAACTTATATTTACCAAAACCCAATGATATTATAAGTTGTCACTTTCTGTAAATATTTTACCTAAAACTTTTTTATCAATTGATTAATGGATATCTTTTTTTTTTTTTTTTGAGTAAATGTTATTAATAAAATTAAAAAGCGCAATAGTAGGGATTTGGAAAATTCCAACAAACATGATCCCAAATCAGACATTATAGCCTAGAAAATAAAAACAAATTGGGAAATGGAATAAGAAAACTCCAGTCCCATAAGAGAAATTATATTTGCATTTTGCATCCTTATGGTATACAAATCTCGTGCATTTCTTTCTAGCGAAGTGGATAAATTATCTGCGACTCATGAAAAAATTATTTTTTTAATAATAAACCTCATTTTTTTAAAATAGAGTATGCGAGATTTAAACACTCTAAACTAACTGTGTCTAGTATTTACCAATTCCTATAATTTCTCGAGTGAATCAGTGATTGAAAAGTCAGGACTTTTCTGTTCAAACAATTGTCACCATAACTTAGAATTTACTTCCTCTCATTCGCTATGATCGATCTGATTATTCTTACATTTTTATGTAGATGCTGATGTAAGGCTTGCCAGTAGAATAAAGCGTGACACCAATGAGCTGGGTAGAAATGTTACCTCTGTGCTTGAGCAGGCAAGAATCATTTTTCCTGTGATCATGAAGGAAACCCTATATAATATATATATATATATATATATGTAATGTCTTTAAGTCTTTTTGTGGGTTTGAGTTTTGATCTTGAAAGAGTTTCAATTATAAATTGATGTTGTGGATCCATGGAATCTGCAGTATTTGAAGTTCGTGAAGCCTGCTTTTGATACTCATATCTTCCCATCAAGGAAGCATGCAGATTTCATCATACCCAATGGTGTGGAGAATCATTTTGCAATGGATACAATCTTGCAGCAAGTCCAGAAAAAGATTGGCTATCATAACCTCTGCTACACATTAACCAATCTAAATGTCATTGAGCCTACAAACCAGGTGCTATACTTATCATCTTCTTGTTCTTTTTGCGAAGTAATATTGTGTTCTGTTAATTGGCCTAAGTCAGTTACAGTTGAATTCTAAGGGATATTGAATTCTAATGGATATTTTCAATTATATCTTGAAAAGTGCTAGAGACACAAAAGTAAACTCAGAGAGTGACGTGATTTTATGTGATCTGTTAGATTTACTTTATGATAAATGTAACTTTACAATCTTTTACATAATGCTAAAAATATCTTATTATACAGATGCGATGCATGCATACTCTAATTCGTGACAAGGAAATATCAAAGCATGATTTTATTTTTCAATCAGAACGTTTAGTTCATCTGGTATGCACTGCCTTTTGTTTAATCCTAAGAAGCTTTATTTTTTGTACTGTCTATTTTTGTGTCTAAAACAACCCTTGAACGACCATTTTATTTTTCAGGTGGTGGAAAAAGGTCTTGCCTGGTTTCCTTCTACACATTTTACAGAGAAACAAGTAACTACTCCTCAAGGTGTGTGTATGGAAGAGGAGCTGAAATTGTTAATAATTTCTATATCAAACTGATCTGCTGCTAATTAACCTAACTTTGACATTCTGATCCAGGAGAACTATACAAGGGACTTAGTTTCTCGAAGAAATTATGTGGCGTATCCATTGATCGAAGGTATAACTTTTGATTAGAAAAATGTTGTTTTTTATCTTAAAATTTATCTCATCTTCACTCTCGAGTCACGCCAAATGATATATCATATTTTAAGTGAATTTTCTTTTGAGGGATTGACCTATCTATTTAAAACGTATGATATCAATTAGTATGACCAAAGACAATAAAATTTTCATAAGGTGTGAGGTAATGAATAGTGGTTGATGAAAAGAATATTTATTATTATATTTCAGTGGAGAAGGCATGGAGAAAGCATTGCGTGCATGCTGTGCAGAAATTGACATAGGAAAAATCCTCTTCCTTGGACCTGACCAGGTGTTACATATAATTCAACTGCCCGAGTTTTCTTTCTTTTTTTTTTTTCTTTTTTTTTTTTTTTGTTGTTGAATTCATCGAGTTGAAAAGGAGTTGTCTCAATGTATTATGGTCTCTCCTTCCTCTTCCATGTAGGTTCATGAAACGCTTCCAAAAGATATTTCAGAAAGGAATATCTTGCTCTTGGATCCTGTTCTTGCCTCAGGTGACCATCATTATCATTAGAATAATACTACATATATGCAACCTTTTTACAACTCTTTTGTAACTCTGCAGGTGAATCTGCCATCCAAGCAATTAAACGTCTGAAGGATAAGGGAGTCCCTGAGTCTCAAATCATACTCCTCAACATCATCTCTGTGAGTGAATTAGCTCAAGTGCTTGAATGTCATGTATTATTTATATACAACATTTATATATTTTTTCTACACTGATTGTAGGCTCCAGAAGGAATAGAAAGAGTATGCAAACAATTTCCAGCCCTAAAGGTTGTGACTTCAGAGATTGATGTTGGACTAAACAAACAAGGCAAGGTAATACCTGGAATGGGAGACTTTGGAGGCCGCTACTTTGGGACTCATGACTGCTAATTTCGATCATATTAATAACTGGTATAACAGCCGGCTAATAGTCCCTTTATAAGGCTTTCGAGCAGATATTCGCAGTGCCCCCCCTCCCCTTCCCCTGGGCGAAACAGCCCCCTCCACTTCACAGCAGCTCGTAGTCCCTTCAGAATAGCGACACAGCCCCTTCAAACAGATCTGCGCAGCCCCTTCTCAGCTCGCAGCCACCGAAATTGTGTTAGAGACCTTTGCTTTAGTGTTTGGTAAAAGTTCTAAGAACAAAAATTATTGGCAAACTGGAGAAAATTTAAAAATATTTATGATGATACTATTGATTTTACATTGTATTAGCATGTAGATGGGTGCATGTGATTTTTTGTTTTTCTTGTTTCCTTTGAAAACCTAAAATCTCATGCCGTATGTTTGGTTACTAGTACTTTAAAACATTATTGTAAGGTATCCTCTGGAGTTTCATTTCTATGAACCTGTTTTACTTTTATGCAAGCCAACGATGCAGATACACATTCATTTGGCTTAATAAAAAGCAACTTCTCATTTATTTGGTTTCTCAAGTGGTAGAGTTTAATACAAAACCCCTCTTGCAACACTTCTGCATTACCATGTAACTAAAAGTGCATAGATGCAGTCATATGTGTGCCGAGTAAACGACTTACCTTAAATTCATTTGCCCTGCACCTCACTTGCTCAAGAAGCTGTATCATTTGAAATACAGAGCAATGCTTGTGCAAAGATTCGATATACCAAGATAAGCGAGCAGCTTTTAATTAGAATGGTGGTGGTCGACTGCTGGAGGTGGAAGTCTGGTCGGCGTTGAAAGATTTTGGTGGAAGTCTGGTGGGTAATACTTGAAGCAGACCGCTTAGAAGCGGCTCTGTACTTTCAAAGCAATCTTTTGATGGGATTGTTTCATCAACCGCTATTATGGTGGCGAACTTCAGTACCGGATCAATATATATGGGTGCGATTAACTCTGATGCAATATATATGGGTGTGTTCATAAAGTCATAGTGTCATGGTGTCTGTCACCAATTATTGCTCAATTCCAACAAACCCGTAAAAAATGACTACAAATATTTGCACAGGGTTCTCTTTCTTTCTGATGCTTATTGGATTTAAAAGACAGTTCTTTATGTTGACAGAAAGGGGATGGGGAACAAAACAAAAGCAGTGGAGCCAAGCCAAGAATTTGGAAGGCTTCACTCACTTTATTCCCACCATCACAAATCAAACTCAAGGGGAAAAAACAACTTAACCTATACTTCATTTTACAGACAAAATGGCTCTCCTTTATCAAGCCCTAAAATATAAGCAAAATTCACCATAGCACCGTCCTCAATCACAAGACTGAAGGGTTCTAAGGGGAAAAATATAACCATTTGGACGGGAACAGCCCTCACATGAAGTAGCTGAGAGCCCTTCTTCTTCTAGAACCCCCTTCGCCATAAAGTTCATTCCATTGTAAAAGCTCGGTCATGTTCACGGACTCGGATGAAACACTTGCACATACCTATACCCACATAAAAATATAAATAAATCAAAAGACAATTGAAAATGCTAAAAAAATGAGAAGGTTGCATCAGTGGATATTTTAGTTTCACTTTACCCGTTCATGAGCATATTTGAAGTCATTTACATTCAAAGGCCGTATATCTGCACTACTGCTCAAAGCTGGTGCAGGTCTACCTTCTGCGAGAGCAGCAGCATGCTCCTGAAAGTGTAACACATTCGATCATATTACTTCTATGAAAAGAGCACCTGCGTCTGCTGGTTATGAATCTAAGCAGTGGACAGCTACATGTCAGTTCACCTCAAATTTGCAGTTTCTAACCCACCCGTGGGTAGCCCAAGTGGTAAGAGCGAACTTGTGTGCATGAGGCCCATGTCACAGGTTCGATTCTCCATGGGATCAAACTGAGATTTTAGTGGGAGGCCATGGCGGCGGGGATTGTTGTGCTAGTCTCCCTGGGGGTTTAGGTTCCATGGGTGAGTCCTAAGGGCTCTGCTGTGGAGTGGTTCCCCCATCATAAAAATTAAAATAATAATAATAATAAATTGCAGTTTCGAAGCGTTTGTTCAAAGAAAAAAACTTGCAAGTCATATGCACTCGGTGATTTAAAACACAATCACAACCTCACCCTGCTAGTATGAGGGGAGGACAAGACAGCTTCAGCCCTGCCACTACGAGTGAAGGACATGATTTTTTGAGCTAAAGCTCACTGGCCAGAAAAGTTTTACTCATAGAAAGGGTTGAGAACCAAAAAAGCATCAAAACATTACATTATTGGGCATTTAGCAGACAATTGTTAATCTCTAGTTTCACAGTCTGCGTAGAGATTTTGTATCTAAACAAAAGCGCTTGGAACTGTGATCTGGTGCAGCGTCTCGAATAGCTATGATAATATCCATAAGCTAGATTGCTTGGCAAAAAAACACATTAATAGCCTAGATTGAAAAGTAAAGATTTGGTGCAGCCTGTCCCAAAAACTAAAGATTACACTAACAAGGGGCAGTGATAACAATGCTTGAACAAGAAGAATAAACTGCTAAACCGTGCAATGATTGGATGGAAGAAGCAGACCTTTTTTTCCTTTTCCAATATCTCTTTAATTGGACGGTGAGCAGCAGTTACACATAGGTTCTGCAGTATATATTGAGTAAGCATGATGAGAGTGATTCCACTTATAGAATAATAATGAAGCTGTCGACAATCAATTTAGTAGTAACAAATATCACCTTCAGGTCACTTCCAGAATATCCATCAGTCATATTTGCAATTGCATCAAAATCAACATCAGGAGCCAAGTCCTCTTTAGCCAGTATAACTTTTAGTATCTTCGCTCTATTTGGAGAGTCAGGCAAATTTACCATCAATCTGTGGAAGAACACACCATAGAAACATGACACACAGACATTGAGAACTACCAGAATAAATGTAATAATCAAGCAAATGGTTAGTGAAAGCAATGACCTCACACAAGATGTGTGCATGCACATATGTATGTAAGCACAGGAGCAAAGATTTTGTGTTTTATGTTGTATATGTTTGCACGAGACTTTTGAGCCTTGTTTGACATGATGTTTTTACCTACGGGGAAGCCTTCGAATGACTGCCTCATCAAGGTCAAAAGGCCTATTTGTAGCAGCAAGCACCAGAACCCGCTCTGTGTCTTTTGTCCGTAAGCCATCCCAATTCACCATAAATTCATTTTTCATCTTTCGCATGGCTTCATGCTCCCCTGGATTTTCCCTCCGGCCCAACATGCTGTCAACCTATAAGAAGACCACCAAGTGAAAAAGTATTAGCAATAATCAACAAACAAGAAGTCAACATGAAAGAGTTAAAATGCTTACTTCATCAACAAATATAACACTAGGTGCAATTTTACTGGCAAGTGAGAAAACAGCTTTCACATACTTCTCACCCTCACCAAACCACTGCAATCAGAAGGACAAGAACATGAGTTACAAATTATGAAATGTAGTTATAATAATTGTCATAGTAAATGATGCAACTTATCATTCTTAACCTTGGATGTGATGCTTGACATGGAAATATTGATGAAATTTGCACCAGCTTCAGTAGCCACAGCCTTTGCAAGCATTGTCTTACCTGTTCCAGGGGGACCAAATAGTAATATGCCCTTGCAAGGCTGTACACAAGATATACAGTTAGATTGTTACCCAAATCATTTATAACCATATAAGCTCAATAGAAGCATGAATTGTTGCATATGGCAAATTTATGAAGGAAAAAAGGACCCAAGGCCATGGTCAAGTAATAAAGTACGAAAATCCAAATTTAAAGCTCGAAGGGCATCATCATATTCAAAACCTTCACACATATGCATGGTGATTCCATATATGTTAGTTGGAAGACGGTTTGTGCCTCAATTGTGCATGGTGGTTTGGGTGTTTGCAACTTGCAAACCTTTAATAAAGCACTATTGGGGAAATGGCTTTGGAGATATCATAGGGAGGGGGGAGCATTGTGGAAGGAAACTATAGACGCGAGATATGGTGTTGCATGGGGCGGGTGGGTTTCAAACGAAGTGAGGGGGCGGTATGGAGTGGGGTTATGGAAGTAAATAAGGAAGGGGTGAAAATGTTTTAAACAACATAGTCGCTTTGAAGTCGGTGAGGGTAACCGAATCCGTTTTTGGCAGGATGTGTGGTGTGGAGATCAGACTTTGGAAAGGTTTTTCCGGCTTTATATCGTACTGCAGCTAATAAGGAGGTTTCAGTGGCTGATGTGCAGTTATTTTCTCATGGTTCGCATCAGTGGAACATTATATTTTATAGGGATTTTCACGATTGGGAACTAGACATGGTTACTGAATTTTTCAGCTTATTACATTCCTCGGGAACTTCTAGGGTTCAACATGATAGTTTGAAGTGGAGGTCTAAGGATCATAAGTTATGTACTGTTAAGGCGTATTACAACCTTTTGATCACTTATGACCTTACTCCATTCCCTTGGAAGAACATCTGGAGATCTCGGGTGCCTTCCAAAGTTGCTTTCTTTGTTTGGAACGCCGCACTAGGGAAGATCTTGACTATCAACAACTTGAGGAAGAGAGGATGTGTGGTGATGGATTGGTGTTACATGTGCAAAAAGAATGGAGAATCGGTTGATCATCTCTTACTACATTGTGAGGTAACAAGGGTGTTGTGGATGAGATCTTTCGGAGGGTTGATGTTGCTTGGGTAATGCCTTCGAGGGTGGTGGAATTGATGGGCTGTTGGAGGAATTTGCAGTGGCTGTCGTCAAGTGGCAGCAGTATGGAAGATGATTCCGCTGTGTATCATGTGGTGTACTTGGATGGAAAGGAATGCGCGCTGTTTTGAAGACAAGGAACGTACAGTGGTGGAGCTGAAGAATTTCTTTTTTAATACTTTATTGCTTTGGTTTTCTGCTATTGTTTTAGTTGGGGATAATATTCATGACTTCTTGTTTTTAGTTCATCGCTCTTATAATGTATTTTTAGGTGTTCTGTGGTATACTACCTGTGTGCATGGCTTTGGCCTTTTTCATTAATAAAATTTATCTCTTACATATCAAAAAATATATATATATATGTAGTAATTTACAGGATTTACTCAAAAATCGTACAGCACACATTCTTTTATAGAAAGCCAGAAACCCGTTACACACATTAGCAACCTTTCAACATCGTCTGAAGAGTAATGACAATACAGTAGGTTCAAAAATGAAAATAAAAGCAGAAATCAACTTTGAAATAAATTAAATATTCTGTCAAACCATTTGGACTAAAGGTCACACAAAAAAGTGTGAATAAATGCTGTCCACGGAAACCCCAGGAATGACTGAATCAACATCCAAGGAACAAAGTGAAATATTTCCTTATATATAAAAAAAGCCCAAACCTATTGTAATAGCTATTAGAAATCTCATTAGGAGTGGGAAACCCCCTTGACATGTGACACTCATACCCATTTGATGGTTCTGATTTACCCTACACAAAATGGTAGGCTTCTGCCATGGTCAGACAGTGGTCAGTATGGGAAACATATTTCCGATGGGGGAAGACGTGGAAAAGGTAGTGGTGAAGGTGCAAGATCTCAGATCTGAGATCCTTGTTGCCAGCCTGCCAGTGCCACCACCCCGCCAATCAACAGCCATCAGAGTCAGTATAGTTCTGATGGTCTATGATCATCAGTTAGTTAAAGGGGTAATTGATACCCAACCCTACTCTCAAGATCCGAATCAGCACATTGATTAATTCTAACTTGTCAATATTTTTTCAGCTCATCAATATCTATAAAAGAGTAAATTTTCTCTGGACAGAGAGAATATAAAGAAACCTTGGTTAATTGGCCCTTGCAAAAAAGTTCAGGCCTCTGCAAAGGAAGCATCACCAACTCCTTCAATGTATCCTTCACGTTTTCCAGAGCCCCAATATCATCAAAAGTCACTCCAATATCACTGGGTGGAATAACATCGGCTAGAAGCCTTTTCTCAAATTCATTTTCTGTTACAACATCCTGATTTCAGCTTAAACAGTCAGTATAAAGATTATTAACTAATAGGTGCAACAAACAAAACCAGTCAAAAGTATAGTCTACGTGGGAATGTATTTAAAATACCTTGAGCGACTTCTTCAAGCTCTTCGATTCATTCTGGATAGCTTGCAAGATTCTAATCCCATACTGGAGGCTGCCAGAATTGCAACATGGCATTACAACTGTGTAATTCCAATCAAATAACTAATATTTCAGCCAACAATGAAGGAAAATGATGGTAGCAAGCAACCTACAATTACCTCTCACTAGACAGTACAAGCCTAGCATCAGGATCGGCTTCAGGATTCAGCATTAGATGATGGCTTAAAGCCCATCCAACTACCTTCTCTGCACCTGTAACATATAACAAATAGAATAAAATAAATCTGGAAACTCATCATGTCTTGATATATAAAAATAGAGCATACTTTCATTTGTAAGCATTTGGTCCTTAATGCATAATGTCTCAAGTCCGTCACATTCCATCCCACTCCGACCAAGAACCTATACATAACGAACGATAACCATGAGTATCATTTGGAAAACACTGTACTTTCAAATCATACAACAATGTACAAGGTTCAGTATCACACAAGACATGAAACACGCAGGCACCACACTCCCCCAATTTATTACATATACTAACACCCTAAACAAGGTTAATATTCTACTTTTTTGTATAAACTAAAACTGTTAAATAACTTATTTTCTTTCTTCTTTTTTTTTTTATAGTTCCTAAAACTGTTAAATAACTAGAGTATCAATCTAAGCAACTTTAAACATAAAGCAACAATAATGCTTGATTCTCCAAAATGTATACGCAGGACAAAATAGCTCACAGAGCGGAGGTGATTCAGATTTCCTTTCATTTTGAGGGTTTCGGCATCTTGATCCAATTGGTGCTTCCATGACGCAAGAAGTGCCTCATCCTGCAATGATTCATAGTCTTCCCCAAATTATTGAAAAGCAATGCCAAGTAACTGATCAGATAGGAATCACCATACAGACCTGTGGCATGTGAATGGCTACTTTATTGGGAAAAAGCTTCGTCAGAACTTTTGTCGACTTCGGGACTTCCTTACCCCTGTCATGCAGCCTTCCAAAACTATCCTGAGAAAATCAAAACACAGTAACGTCACACTGCTGAAAAATTCTTTCAGATGAAACAAAATTTCATGATTTTCAGTCAGTAACCTGTACATAGCCCATAAAAATTAGTTTTTCTGTGTTTGAGAGTAAGGCAGTGCAAAAACTCCGAACCCCATCCCACTTTCCACTACAACTACGCTCCAATTGGAGTCAAAATTTTAAAGTTCAGAATTGGGAATTAAAGAAATTTCAACAAACATCCAAAAAGCAAAGCATGGTAATCCTTTCTCCACACAAAAACACGCATTCACAATGGGAAAATGATGCACAACAACTTGAACAACTTTAAGGAAAGATAAGGAGCCATGATTTTTTAGGAGGTATAAACGTTACTGGGAAAGCCAAGTCAAGAAGTGCAGTTTGATTGCTGCCAAATTTCGTGAAAAGCAGACCACCAGGATGTGACTGCAAGAAAGGAAAAAAGACACGGTAAGATTGTCAAATTGAACATGAGGAAGCGAAAAGAAAGAACTTTAAATGCCATGTAGAAGTAAAAATTTTACTGCCTTCCCTAGTTCCAAGATTTGACCTCTACCTGACAACATTTGTATCTTTTTCTTTACATATCAAAGAAATATTGCAGCTTTTTTTTCCTTTTTCTATTTCTAGACTTTCCTGTACACCTCTTGTACTTAAATTGCACTTTTTGCACTTGTAATGAAGTTTTCTTTTTTGATGTGTAATATTGTAACGAAATCCTCATTACTTGTCAAAAAAAAGATGCAGTAGAAGTGATGAATACTTCACCCAAACCTTTTTCCAACTCCCTCTGTCCCTCTCTCAGTTTCATAGGCCCCTCAGCCTGGGTAGACAGCAGTCACCAGTTACCAGATGAAGGCAGTTACTTCCCCTAGGAGCTCCACCTAGTCTAGGAGGCATCCCCAAAACTACTGCTAGTGTTAGCACCTACACTACTGTCTCCCCCAAGCCTTGATAAATGATGTGCGATGTGTTGTCAGCATTGCTATATTTAGACCTGAAACCTGATATTCATATCTTCTAAGTTCCTAATTTAATAATCCAAAAACTAATTTTTAAGAAAGGGGGCAAAAAAAGGAAAAACTCAAGTCCCACATGGTTAAAAATTTCTATCATATGAACACAATCACTACCTTCTCTTTGCGATTATCAGTATGAGTGTGCGAACTTATTACAACAACATTATCAGGAAGCTTTTCAACTTTGCTTTTAAATGTTGATAACGAGTCTCCATTTCCCACGATAGACTTCTCGGCATCTTTCATAAACAGAATGAAAGGTGAGCTTCTGCTCTCACTAGTCACAACCTGATTACATGATATTTGAAGTGATCAAGTTGCTAATGCAAAAAAATACACCAAGACAGAACCCGAAAGACTGGTTCGAACGGGATAAAAACCGACCTCGAACAAAGTGTTAATAAGTAACTTGTCCAACTCTTCTACACCCGTGTTATCCAAACGAAGATCCGTAACTGCGAGAGAGAGAACAAATAGCAAGAGAAAATGCTGAAACTAATAGTACAAACTGCAAGGTCTAAGCTTGTGAAGATGTATAACTTCAGTAGGATTTTACCATTGCAAAAGAATCCATGCCCTAACTCACAGTGACCTCCAAGATCAACCCCATCTTGTATGGCTCTATCAAACCTCACACCTACTTTTGACAAAGGATTCTCCTCAAAAACCAATGCCACCTTCCCACGGCTTCCACTAGGTGGACCCCTGCACAATGAACTAACAAGGCATATTTTAGAGTGAGAAAAACCACAAAAACACATCTTGTAGCAATATAAAAATGATAAAATGTAACATCAGTTGAGAGAAAGAACAGACAGAGAAACTAAGGAAGAAATTCTTGAGATATAAAGCTCAAGTTCAATTGAAAATCAAGCGTATCAACAGGGCAAACATCCTTCCTAGAGACAAGAAAATCATTTAACCCAAGTAAACTATCGACAACAATGTTACCGTGAAGGAGATGCTGCTGTATATAAGCCACCCGAAGTTGAAGCACTAAATTTTACTCTATCACCTGCATGGTTCATATTCTGAAATATGATGCAAGGGAAACAAAAGCAAATCCAAAACATCTAAAAGGTGGGTGAAAACGGGGAAAAAAAAAAGTGAAAAAGGAATCTCTATGTATAATTTAAAATGGCCTACCAATTTTAAACAATAAATTCTTAGATGTCGCAGAGGAAGAGGGGGCGGTTTCAGACTCCATCTTAGGTTGAGATTCCAAGCCATATGAAGAAGGTGCATTCAAAGAGCTGGGTGGATCCACTTCAACTGCTGACGGGCCGATGTTCCTAGCCAAGTCCATCGTTAAAGGACTTTGTTTGGAGCAGTTGCAGGACTTTTCTGCATTATATCCATCCTTCAGCAGCTCTGCTTCCTTTGATGATAAACCCTATGACACGTTAATTATAAATATTCCAATTAATTAGCCTAGTCATCTATTATAAGTAAAAGTAGAGATCACATCAAAAGTGATGGATACAATGAAAATTAAAACGAGATAAAATTGCACCAACTCAATGGACCATAGTGAGAAGTAGACATTGGAGCCAATCAAAACAGCAAGTGAGAAAAGAGAAGAACGTAGCTCCAAAATAAGACTCAAAAAGATGCTAGATGTGGCTGAAATTTTAATATCGCGGTTGAGAGGGCAAGTTTATCTTACACCCAAAAAAGAATGGCTATCAAATATGAGCAATTTAGCCCCAAAGTAGTTAGCAAGTGCCTTTGCCAACATCTCCTGATATATCTCTGACCCTACAAAGAAATTCAAAGACAAATTCCAGTTCAATATTTTGTAATGTAAGTCAATATAGCCTCAAAACATATCTCAAATGTCAAATTAGCAGAAAATGCCGACACACCTGCAGGACCAGAAAGCAATATTCGTGGGTTCACAGTAGTAAGCTCTGTGGTGTACTTTGCATGTTCTTTATGCTTCAAGTGTATAAACGAAGCTGCAATCAGCACATTTTTTGTGTTCTCACTGCAAGAGGGAAAAAAATGAAACCACAAGTTACCACTGCATGATTCAAGATCCAGAACATCCAACATATCATCTACCAGTCAACAAATGAACATATAAAGTTACCAACTCTATTAATCTACCCTAGGCAACTACAACACACCCAGCTGATAATAATCTGATCTGCTGATTTCCAAGGCCAAATGATACTATTTGAGTGGTAAAACTATACAGAGCCATAAACTAAATGGAGATGGTTAACCTATGATATTAGGTATAAGTAAATCAATATAAAGCAGTTGTGCTAATCCATTCAATTATAAGCCAATGAAATTGTTTTTTTTTTTTTTTTTTTTTATAAGTGTAAACCAATGAAATTGTTTTGTATTATTCTATCATAATAAATCTTGAAATCAACAATTTGAAGACCAAAGGTTTGATCCAACAGAAATAAATTTCCCTAATAGGGGCTTCTTCAAAAAGTCCAATACACTCAGAATATCTAGGTTTTACTTCATTTATTCGACAGCATTTGACGCACAGTACGCCGAAAAAGTAACATATAAATGCTCTGATAGAAAAATAAAGTCAGCCCTACCAACATATATATATATATATAAGGAAAGAAGCAAAACAATCCACAATATAAAGCATATTGTTTTTTTTTATACATAAAAATTTATTAATATCATTAGGTGTAGCCAAGTACACTGCATGAATGCAAGAGAGAATACCTAGCTAGGGTGCAGAAGTGGATATAAGGCGATCATGAACATTAAGCCCATCTAGGAAAATGATTCTAACAAAGCCCAAGAGGGAGAAATTAGAAACCTATTCAATCTAGACCAAGCCCAAAGATACGCCTACCCTCAGCTAATACAAGAGAAACCACCACCAATACACCAAGGCATGTCCCACCAAGGCATGTCCCACCAATCCAGGTTTTGCCCTAAATTTCGACACAAGGCCCACTCAAAGATGTTGATTGTTTTTACAAGCCAATGTAAATTCCCCAACACACTCCTCAATACTTGTAAACTCAGAACGATCCTACTAGAAATATATCTTAGTCCCCAGAAATTCCAAGTTAGAATCTTGGGTTTCATAATACGATTGGTTCTGCCCTCTACTTCTCCCTCGACTAGGACTACCTCCCTTAGTCCCCGGACATTCCAAAGCATATTGTTATAATTGAATCGTCAAAACTGGAGTTGGAAAGTTCTAAGAGAAGAGATCCAATGAATCATGAAAGAATTGCACCTTAAATAGTAAGGAAATTTGTCAAATGAAACATCTATGTGTCTGCCATCGACAATGCCCGCACGAACGTCTTCTCGAAACACCGCACACCTCCAAGACATACCCGATGTTGATGCTGGCTGTGAATCCCTCATCCACTCGTTTCGTTCCTCCAAAACCTGTTTACAGATACTTTTGCTCAATTTCAGTGTACAACTAGTTGATTGAGCTAACATCCTGAACAAAGGCCAATCAAATCATTCACCCCATAGAGTTTTACATTGCCTGCCTCCATGCTGAAGTCCGGGTTGCAATCATGAAGAGAGTTCTTGTTGATTGTTCCAACTTCTGCAGCTTTATCAATCTCAGTGTTTGGGGCCGAGTTGCATTCCAGATCAAGTTCAGCTTCCGTGCCATCATGAACAATAGAATGAGTAGGCACCTCAGGGCCCGGGTGGATTTTACTGGTGGTCTGAGTTGGAGACTTCCAACGTGATAGACCTTGTCTCATGCTAGAAAGAGAGGCCAGTATGGAAGCTCCAGCCACAGCTGACGCATCCCCTGCTCTCCTCTCAAGGTGCAGAAGCTTTCCAAGACCACTTTGAACCTCCGCACCTTTGACTGCAACCTCATTCATCAGATTCTGAAACACCTATTTGATAAAGATTAAGGAACACATAAACACAGAGATAAATGCATATACACTTCCGAGGGTGCCGTGCACAGAGCTGGAGTTAAAAAGAAAATGCATATACAGCTCAACAAGGATAGGAAAAGTGGGGGAGGGGGCAACAAAGAACTAAGTGAAAGAAACACCCAAAGACTAAAAAGAAGGATACATAAGCATGGTTTGCACCAAACACCAACTCATCGCCTGAGTTCAGCTCGCAGCTGCCTCCACTCCTCTTCACATTTGTCCCATTTACTTGCACCGTTCCCTTGCTCCCAAGAATATCTAGCACAGCTAGGTCATTGCCATCACGCTGAGCATGTCCAGAAATAATTAGTAATATTGCATGTACATGTTTCTAAGGATTTCGTCTTCATAAACACAGAAAACCAAGTACACCCTAGCACAACCACAGCCAGCTAAGTCACCAGCACCTGAATGTGCTTGCTTGTGAGCAAAACATGCCTGATTCCACAACAACCCCAACAATTATTTTCCCAATTAATCAAATTCAAGCCCAAGATATACCTGCGTGTGCTTGATTCCGCACAGATGCCCGCTAATACTCTGATCCTTCAAAGTAAAATTGCAGCTTTTATTTGAACCAATCACGAAGTTTTCAGTGCAAATGTGAACAGTTGGATTCTGCAGCATATAAAAAGAACAAAATTATCCCACGGAAAAGGTAAACCCAGTTTCCAAGTCAATTCAAACCCGAAGTGGGTGTGTGCCTCCGCGCGCGCGTGGGCCGCTTTAACTGATCCTTGAGCCCAAAAAATATATTATGTTGCTGCATATCGCAGCAAACCAAAATAAGTGCTTTACTTGAAGCTTTGCGAACTATTTCAGCTAGAAAACATCGTCAGTTAAGTACCCAAAAACCAAAAGAAAAACAAAAATGAAAAAAACCTGTGCAGACTGTGATAGAAGCCTGCACCACGGCACCGGGGTCTCGAAGGTCGTCGCCGGGTTGTTACGTTTCTGGTAAACGCTCCATGAAGAGAACGAACTCCTCGGCTTATCCACAATCACAGCCGGCGAAGCCCCTTCAAGACCCAAAAAGAAAACTCAAGAAGTTACAAAAATCTTATATTTATAAAATTTGACAAATCGAAACGCACAAAGAAAGACAAGAGCTTCAAAGACAGTAGGAAAGAAAAGCGTACCCTCGGCGATCGGCGACACCACCGGGGCTGCCTCGCCCTTCCCAGGGCTCACGACGTCTCCGGTGATCGGAGCATTTTCCGATGTCGCAGGCGCACAAGATTCCTTGGAATTTTCAGCCGCCGCTGTAGTGGGTTTCTCCAAGGCACCGCCATTATCGACCTGAAATCAAACAAATCGATTGCTCAAGAAGCTTAATGTTTAACGCTTCCAAAGATTGTAAAGATGGAAAAAGATAAAAAGAAAACTAAAGACTTGAATTCGGTTAGGATTTTCGTTCAGTGTGACGGGAAAGGACACCTTTTGACGCTTGGGTGAGGGAGATTTATCTTCCGAGGAAGATGATCTTTTGCTATTGTTGTTCCCGGAGAGAGATCCACTCCGCCTCGTTGAAACCATGGCTCTCTCTCCCTTCTGGCACTTTTTTTTTTTTCTTTTTTCCCTTTTTGCCTCTATTTGAACGCTATATTAGCAAGAAACGGAGAGAGACTCTAGAGAGGTGACAGATTATACAATGAACCTCTTTCTGTAAAATTCGTAATATTATTAAATAGTATTTTCTTAATCATTAAGTTAAGAAAAGTTTAAAAAAAAAAATTTAATCATTAAATAAAAATAAATAAATAAAATATGAGGGGAGCATGAGCTGAATCCCGAATTTCTATCATTTTCCTTTTATTAATTACTTATACAATTGAGAGAGTTTCTGTTAATGTGATTTTAACGAGGTAATATAATTGAGATAATTAAAAATTTAAATGAAAAAATGAAAAATAATTTTTATTTTTATATTTTAATCATCGTTGCATTAAATAAAAAATATAAAATAATTGGGACAAAGCATTCCACGTATATATTAATTATATTAAAAGAATTCAAGCAACACTTATGATATTATGAATATAATTTATTTTATTCTTTAAAATATTATCATGATATTTTAAGTTAATACTATAAAAATAAATATAAAATTTAAGTTATTACTATAATTTTTTATATTTCTTTTTATTGACATACTAGGACCTCGTTTAGTTATACAAATAAAATGAGATGAGATAAAAGTTTAAAATTGAATAAAATATTATTAGAATATTATCTTTTAATATAATTTTTGTTTTGAAATTTGAATATATTGAATTATTTATTATATTTTATGTAGAAGTTTGAAAATTTTGTAATGATTATATGAGATAAAATGAAATGAAATAGTTTAGTTTGTGTAACCAAACAGGACATACGTGATCAAGAACAAAATCTCAACTGGTCTCCAAAACTCACATGATGGGGTAGATAGAGGAGTGCTACCATTTAGCCTTGGTTTTTAACATTTTGGCCACATTGGCAGCAGCATGAACATTGTGTTGGCTTAAGTGTGAAAAAAAAACAAAAAAAACAAACAAAATAATAAATCCTAAAGGCATTTGGTCGACCTCCTCTCTATCTTTCATACGAGTAAAAATGCCCTAAGGAGCACCACAAGTTTTTCTCATTTGCTCTATCTCGAAGTTGTGTTCTCCAATGTTGCATTGCATCCTCATCACCTGTAAGTGAAAATTTAACGGACAAAAACAGAGTTCTTCAATAACATTGTGAAGCTCTTGCATTTGCATTTTGAATTTTTTTTTATTATTATTATTTGATTTTAGAATTTTTTTCAAGTTCTCTACTTTACATCTCAAAATTTTTGTGGAGTTTCTACTAAGATTGTTAAAAGGTACATGTTTTTACATTTCTAGGTCATCCCACATTTTTTAGTTGAAGACCTCTGTGTTCCATTTGGTTTTGGTTTTTTTTTTATAAATATGGTCATTCACATGTTATCATTTCAACACAAAAAATGTCGATTTACATTCACATGTAATCATTTTGGCAAACAAACACAAAAAATTTCATTTCCAATATGCGTATAAACTAGCTGGAAGTTGGACATCATCTGCATGCTCTGGGCTTTATAGAATCCCCTAGTCCTCATGAACCCTTTTTTAGACATGTATTGAACGTCATAGTTTCCATTTGCATCACAGCTTTTGCCACTATCACAACTTCTGCCATCATTAGAAAATTTTGCTTCCAAGTTACCAACATCTCCATTTTTATTAACAAAAATTATATCCCTTTTTATTTTTATTAAGGAGATCCTCTAAAGAGTTGTGACCATTATATTTACTGCATGACTTAATCCTAATGTCATAGACCAAAAAGCAAAATAGGCAAAGGAGAAGATAAAAAAAACCTCTAAACCACCATCGAAAACATCTTTGAGTGAATGGTCAAGTTCTATGAAAGTGACAAAAATACAATTTTTTTTTTTTTTTGGATTTGTCAACATTGTTATTGTTGATGTTAAAGTAATGTTATTTTTATTTTTCAGGCTTATTATGGATCTATGTCGGCTCCATTTGTAGCTCCATTTTCTAGGCCTTTACCCCCATATACACCTTCAACAACCACTATCCATCCAAATCCATATAAGTCAATGACTCATTACCTATCTTCATTCCATAATGGTATCCCAAATCCATATGCTCCAAATCCCTATGCTTTCACTCCAAACTGCTATGCACCCCCTGCAAACACCTACACTTATACTCCAAGCCCCTATGCTTCTACTCTAAATTGTAATGCTCCTACAACCATTTATTCCCACATATGGGGAAGTCAAGTAAATTAATGACATTTTGAGTTAGAAGTATTTATGGAATATTGTTATTCACATTCCATTTTCTAACATTGTGTAGCCTCCGCATATCCAACCATTTGGGAGTAAAGAAAATTATCTGGGTTAACCTAGCAAGGGAACTTCAAGCAAGATTGAGCACTTTGCAGAAAGTGGGAAGGCGGAGACTTCAAAACCAATACATGAGAGTGAAACTAAGGATGTCGCTGTAACAAAAGAATGTACCTGTACAGACTCAAGCGAGCATCGTATTGAGCAACAAACATATGCTACTTCTGGAAATGGTGGGTCATGCTTTGCTCTCTTTTATTATGTAAATGTTGACTGTTTCATCTTTGTCAACTAAAATAATGAGGTCATTATTGTGTAATGAATCAGAAGAACTAGAAGAGGAGCTTGATGTGGGGGTTGAGGTGGGTATTGATGAGGAGAAAAATGCGAAAAAATTCAAAGTTGAGGTGGTCGACGCCCCGATGTATGGAATGATTTTTAAGGATGAAAATGTTGTCATTGCATACTACAAGCGCTGTGCAAAGCAAGTAAGGTTTGGAGTAATGACACAAAAAACAAAATGGGAGTCGAATGGGACAATGAAATACATTACTATTGGTTGTGCACGCAGTGGAAAGCACAAAAGTAGACAAACTAATGTGTCAAAACCACGTCTAACAACAAAAATAGAATGCAAGGCCAAGATCAATAACTAGTTGGTTAATGGTGAGTGGTCTCTGACAACTATAGAGCTTGCACACAATCATGGACTGTTGAGCCCACAGAAATCTAGATATTTGAGATATCATCGGAATATAGATTCAATCGCCAAGTGAAAGTTGGAAGTTAATGATAGAGTGGGAATAAGGATGAAAAAGAATTTTAGCATTTTAGTTGTTGAAGTCGGTGGCTTTGAGAATCTCGAGTTTACTGAGAAAGACTACAGCAACTTCATTGACAAGGCGAGACACCTTCGCCTAGGGAAAGGAGGTGTCATGGCACTCCTTGATTATTTTGATAGGATGCATGATATGGATAATCACTTTTATGCCTCTATGGACTTTGATGATGAGGAGAGACTGCGGAATGTATTATGGGCTAATGCACGGAGTAGGGCATCATACCTATACTTTGGAGATGTTGTAACCTTTGACACAACTTATTTGACTAATAGATATGAAATGTCATTTGCACCATTTGTTGGGATACATCATCATGGTCAATGTATACTTCTTGATGCTAGATTAATATCCAGTGAAGATACGCAATAATTCGTGTGGTTATTTCAAACATGGTTGAAGTGTATGAATGGTCGAGCTCCAGTTGAAATCATAAATGACCAAGATTGTGCCATGAAGAGCACTATTGCAATTGTTTTTCCAGGAACTAGACATAGATATTGTTTATGATACATTATAAAAAAAGTCTTAGAGAAGCTTGGCTCATATGCAATGTATAAATTCGGCTTGAAATCTAGCATTCCAGGTTGTCTATATGACTCCCAAACATGTGAGGAATTTGAAAAGAGTTGGAATAGACTAATTCATACATACAAACTTGAGGACTATGCATGGTTGAGTGGTTTATACAGTGAGCGCTCATTTTGGGTACCAGTTTTTTTGAAAGATGTGTTCTGGGTTGGGATGAGTACTACACAGAGAAGCGAAAGCATGATCGCATTCTTTGATGGCTTTGTGCATTTAGGTACCACATTGAAAAAGTTCGTAGACCAATTTGACAATGCTCTCAGAAAGAAAGTGTAGGATGAACAAGTCGCTAACTTCGCCTCATGCAACGCCACAATACCATGTCTTTCATTTACTATCATAGAAAAACAATTCCAGAGTGTGTACATGAATACTAAATTCAAAGAGATGCAATCTGAAGTGATGAGAATGATATACTGTAATTGCTCAATTGTGAAAACAAAGAGTGTGATCTTCACGTATGAGGTCTTAGACACTTTGCAGATTGAAAACTTTGTTAAAGATGTCAAATTCACTATTTACCTCAACAATGAAGAGATTGAAGTGAAATGTACATGTGCATCGTTTGAGACTCGAGGAAATTTGTGTAGACATGCATTTGCTTTGTATAGACTTTATAAGAAGGATGCATCCTTACCAACCAAGGACATTTTGAATCACTGAAGAAAATACTTGAAGCACAAATACACTCTCAGTAAGAGTAGTTATGACGACTTATGTGACAATCCCGATGCATGGAGGCATAATACCTCATGAGATTGTTCTGTGAAGTAACGTCAGATTTATCAACAAGTGAGGAGCATTACTTGAACATGGTGGAGCATTTACTTGGGGTAAAAGAGGCTCTAGGTGACTTAAGGCCTTCAATTAACATATTAAGTATGGAGGCTCCTACATCCAAGGGTAAGATTGTACTTAGTTCGAATGTTGTTAGAGGCAAAGGGAGGCCATGAACAGGACTGAGATTTTCAACAATCGAAAAAATCTTAAAAAGAAAACAGTCAAAGAACGACCGAAGTGGGGATAGTAACAAAGTCAAAAGTAGAAGAAAGCTTGAGGTTTGCAAAATTGTTTCTATCATGTTTTGAAAACTTATAGCCTTAGTTTGTGCTAGCATCCATATTGTTTCTTCTCTTTTCCTAGTTTGGTTTGTAAAAATTCTTCCATAGCAAGTGAATCACAACATAGAGCAGCCCATATTGATACTGCAACCCCTACTGATAGAACCAACAAGGTATGATCGTTTGCCAATACTTACATACTTCACTTTATTTGTCGTTAGAGATAGATATTATGACACAATGTTATTTTTAATCCAGGAAGTTTTTACAGCACAGGACAGTCCATAGTGGAGGCACCATTCACAAGTGCAGCATAAATGAGTTAATGATGTCATATAGAGAATGGAACAAGTTAATGTAATGTAATGTAATGAAGTGGTTGGTTTTGTGTAATGTATGAACAAGTTTACAAAGTGATCTCCTGTAATGTATAAATATTTTGTAATGTAATGAATCAGTTTTGATATTTCACAGATTGGATCTCATGTCATAATCTTGTTGTTGCTTCTAAATAATTCCAGTTCAGGGATCACTTAGACATCACTTTCAATTTTCAGGTACTGAATCTGAAACTGCCCATTCAATGCAAAAATTGAAAATGCCCATAGAATATTTCATATAAAAAATTAATGTTTACAACCAACAACTCTCAAGTACAAAATATCCCTATTTCACAACTAAGTTGTAGAAATTGTCTTTACATTTACAATATTATGGCGGAATGTATTTTTGAGAGAGCCCCTATGTTGCCAAAATAGTTGAAAATACATATCAAAATCAATCCCCAATACATGAACATAGAACAAAGCAAGACATGAATGCTTATTCTCCACCCTAAGCCCATCTTCCCTTTTCTAAACTTCACACTCTCTTTTGAAGACTTCATCCTCCCTTTTCTGAAGCTGAACCTCCTTTCTCGAGAGTTCGTCCTCTTTTTTTGAATTTTGTCCAAACGTTCTAGAAGTTCATATTGTAACCTTTCTTTATAATCATCTGTCCATATAAAAAAATTGCAGTCGAAATGCCGCTAACAATAAAAAATATGTTAGTACAAGTAAATGTTAAATACATGGCATAAAATGCTATTGTGGAAACCTTGTTGAGATAGTGGCATTGTTAATGCTTAATTATTTTAATTTCTAAGAGAAATCCATCTTCTGTTCCATAATATACAGAAAAAATCTACAAACATCCAATAGAAGCATTTCAATATGTGTGATCCCATTGCAGTTTATAGTATAAGTTTGAAATGCCCAACAATATCAATCAGCCTTGGGTGGAATATGGTTCCTACCAGTTGTAATTTTGTACACATAATCTCAAATAAGAAGTTTATCCTTTTTTTTATTACTTTGATTACCTTCAAGCATTTATGGTACGTAGTGCCCAAGATATTCAAGGGAAACATTGCTTGGTAGAGAGATCAAATGTCATCTAAAAGACATATTTATATCTGATTAATGTGTCTTTAGATTCTAAGCTATCAGAAAAAGATATATAATGGGGAAGAAAATGGAACTCATGACTGAGGCGGCATGTTTAATAATATAAGAAAAAAATCCCAACATAATCAATCAATCGGCCTTGGTTGGAATATGGTTCCTACCAGTTGTAATTTAGTACACATAAAATCCAGTCTTGGGAGCACGACATAAAAAAATAAATATAGATACATGCAACTACGTACAATGAAAAAAATTTCAAACCCAGATCTATGCAACTACATACAGTGAAGAAGTCATCGTCTTCACCATTGTTGTCATGGTTTGAGGTCGTCGTCATTAAGTGACCTAAGGTGGGTTGTTGTCGAGTGACGTGTTGCACCGTTTTGAATCTCCTCCTCGTCGAGCAAATGGTAGCGGTTTGAGAAGATATTGGTTTGTAGCTTTAAGGGAAATGGAGTTTCTGGGCATCATAAGGTGGTGTTTGAGAGAAAATGGATGGTCTGGGTGAAGTTTCTGGGCTTTATAAGGAACTCATCACCTGTGAGTTTTTAGAAAACCAATTCGTAGGTTGAAGAATGGTGATTTTGTAGAAGGCCTTTTTTAGTCATTTCGTATTGCCAGGGTGGAGGGTGTAGTTGGAGTGTTAAAAAAAAAGGCTGAAAATAGAATTTTTGGGGTAAATATACCAGGCCCAGGCCAAGATGCACCAAGCTCAATCCATGATAAATGTGCCATTTGGAGGCTAGAGGAAGGAAAGAAAAAGCAAAAGCTGAGAAAGGAAAGCAAGTCAAACACGCAATGAGAGGAAGTGACTTAAAGTTGATTTTCTCACCTACCATTGACAATGCCACAATAAAAGGGATCTCAAATATGAGGAAAAAGGACTTCGAGATAACTCTCAAGAGAAGATAGAGGGATCATCTTCAACCTCAAGACGAGAATTTCAGAAAAATTATCTTCTCCAAAAATAGACATCTCCAACCTCCATTGTATAGAGAGAAACGAGAAACCATGAGAAAATGTAAAATACTTCTATTATAATGTATTCGCCCTCCAAAGGACCCGTGGACATTGACCTTGTGCAGAATCACGTAAATCTATGTGTCTACATCTCTATTTATATTTTCAATATTATTTTTCTATTTATTGTTATAGATGTACGTACGAGCATCGTATCAATGCCCCGAACCGCCACCATGGGCTTCAGACTGTTTCATCAAGACCTGGATCATGCCTGTTGACTAGGAATTACTCTTTTTCTCGTTTCGGCTTGTTGTGCGATTTTTTATATTAATAGTTGGCACCGTTGTGGGATCGACTTATTATCTATACTGAAAGGGAGAGAATGATGATTTTCTAGCTTACAGAATCACCTTCGAAAGAGCAGATAAGATTTTCCTAACATTTTCATCTATCATTATTTTTATCACTTTGGATAAAACTGTTGAAGAGAGAGAGAATTCCTCGCCCATAGTGTTTAAAACATTGTGCACTTACTGTGCATAAAGCACATACACCAAACGTGTAATGCCCGGGAAGAAAAGTCCCTTGCCCTAAGTGCACTATATACTTAATTGCACAGTGTATGTAGCACATGCACCCACTATGCATGGTATGCATAAAAGTGCACTGAGATATGGGAAAGAACATTATGCACATAAGTGCACAATGCATCCAAGACGTACCCTTTGTGCATGGCATGCACAATGCCGTATGTAACAGGTGCACAAAACCATGCACCTGGGAAGGTCCTCACCCACTAGTCGTGGGCCTGTCAAAGGTAGGGCTGCAAACGGGCCGGTCCGGCGATGGATCAAAAATTTTCGGTCCATTATTTTTCCGGACCGAACCCCCAAAGGGACCGGACCGAACCGATAGCTCTTTTTTTTTTTTTAATAATTAATAAAAAAATTTATTTAAAATACTAAATTAAACTAAGTGACTTATTAATGTGGATTATGTAACAAACTCAATAAAAAAATATTTTATATGGTCAATGATAATAAATTAGATGAAAATTATATTATTAATTTATATAATTACTATATAATTAACTAATTGATATTATATATTTATTAATTCATAGAATATTAACAAGTGTTAATAGTATATTTAAAATTTTATATTGTTAATAGTGATAGGTTAAATGAAGATATATATAAAATATTGTTAATTTATAGAATATTAACAAGTATTAATAATATATTTAAAAATTTATATTGTTAATTGTACAATTATTATATATAAAATATATATAAAAAATATATTCTTTTTTAATTTTTCATTCGGTCCGGTCCGGTCCGGTCCGAAAAAATTGTGGACCGTGGACCGGACCGAATGATTTCGGTCCTCTAAAATATGGACCGGACCGGACCGGTCTAAGTCTCGGTCCGGTCTGGTCCGGACCGAAACGGTCGGTCCGTTCGGTTCGACCGGACCGTTAATCACCCCTAGTCAAAGGCGACAGTGACCACAACATTGACTGTCAGTGTTTTCTCCCAACCCAATGCACAATTTGTGCAGTGGGAAGAATGTACGGAGCCCCATGGCTGGCAATCGTGAGCTGGCAAGGCCGTTACAGACTACCACCAGAGTTGGAGATTTTTGTCGTTGGCGAGGTGTTTCTCGACCACGATCTCTTCCTAGGCCACGAGCTCCATGACCCTAGCCCCTTCCTCAACCCGTTTTGGCTTACCTCATCGTCACTTAGGCAGGCGCCCATCCCAACACTCTGGCAGGCAACCTCTTTGCCACATAATTTCTTCTCCACCCTCAAGGATAAAGCTCCTCGCCATCTTCACAGATGAGGCTCCTCGCCACCCTCATGAGTACCCTAGCCACCTACACATTGCATGAGGCATGCAGCGTGCCCCACATTGCTCAGCACGGTCTGTGCCTCGACCATAGGGAGTTACATAAGTTCCTTGGCCAACACAGGTCCTTTGGAAACACGAGTTCCTCAATCACGAAGCCTCGCCTGATAGAGAAGCTTTGCCCAACAGTTTGAGTTGCTTGGCCACGAAGCCTTGCACGACAGCTTCCTCAGCCACAGTCAGTTCGTCAGCCATGGAGTCCTTGGCTATAGTCAGTTCCTAGGCCAACATAGCTTCCTTGGGCACACAGCTTCCTCGGCCACCACAAGTTGCTTGGCCACACGAATCACTCGCCAACATAGGTTTCCTAGCCACAGTTGAACTCCTTGGCCTCAAAGTTCCTAAGCCACGGTCAATTATTCGCCAAGGTAGTCCTCAACCGTGGAGACCTTTGCTCGGCCACAACAAGATCAAGGGGTGGTCGTTGGTCAAGCAACTTATTTGATAATAGTAAATGAACATTACAAACAGGGTGATTTGGTGTATGCCTTTGATATTCTTGAAGCAAATGGATGAGAGGGGACTAAGACATAGCATTTCCATATATTGTTGCATGTCTAAGTAGACACAAAAGAATATTCGAAGCAGAAGAAATGTTTAAAAGGATGCCTATGATCATTTTGAAACAATGCAAATATAGGGTGTGTATCTTAATCAAGATTCTAATACCATTCTCATTGATGGACATATCTGGTGATATTAATAGTGCAATAGGATTGTTCAACAAGGAAGTCTACCTGAAAACATGCTTAAGGGAGGAGAAGTCAATTTAGCCTATCTGGAAACATGCATAAGGGAGGAGAAGTCAATTTAGCCTTGCTTTGATAAAGAAGTTTCCTAGTACATGGAAGAATATAGTTTCTGATTGAGTTCTAACATATTCAAAGGAATGGCTAAAATTTATGTACTTCCTTCTAGTTACAAAGCCCCTGTCGGGCACTACTTGGGCATCTTAGTCCATTTTTATCAGAGCAGACTGTTCGGTATCATGGGCATCCAGGATCTTTATCATTGCCAATGCATGGCCGCCCGTGGGCTTCACCGGTGCACCTCAAGCCTACGCCACACTCTAGCGAAATGATTCAGGTTTGCAGACCTCAAACTTATAAGAATGATGCTACTCATCATCTCATACCATACATTTTACTTCTTAAATTTTTTATTTTTATTTATTTTATTCTTGTTAAACTACTTGAGTTGTTTTACTCATCAACAATACATCATATATTTGTTATGGAAAAAAGGAAAAAAGATTAAAAGAAGTGTGGTGTGTGGTGTATGGAGATGATAAGTAGATTTATTCAACATATAATTTGGATTATCTACACTGACCCATTCAATTTTTGTGGAAATCCCTTAGCGCAGTCGAGCTCTATCTCCCGTTACAGCAACGCGATCAAGCTGTCTCCCATCACAGCAGCGCGGTTGAGCTCTATCTTTGGTCATAGCGGCATGGTCGAACTCCATCTTCTGTCGCATTAACGCGATTGAGCTCTGTCTCCCACAACAGTAGCACAATCGAACATCTCCTTCGACAAAAGTCGAGTCACTAGATTCGCCGAGAAATGGGCATGACAGCCCCTTGACTGTTCGACTCTTGCACAAACAAAAGCCGAGTAACTGGATTTGCTGCAAAATGGGCGTGACAGTCCATTCACTGCTCGACCCTCAAGAAAACAAAATATGGGTCACTGGATTTGCCATGGAACGAGTGTGACAATTCCTTGACTGCTCGACACTCATGCAAACAAAAAGCAAGCTCCGCGCTCGCACCTGGAAAGCAAAGCAACACAACATCTTCTCCAGCAAATGCCAAGTGTTTACACTTATGCCATAATCACTACTAGCATGTTACCTTTGGGAAGGAGTCATAGGGCTCGACAATTGCTTGAGATGGACCTAAGGGGTCGACGGGCTTCTTGATCACTTGGCACGAGTTACTATAAACAAACTCTAACTTCAACACCAAAATGGAAACATCAAACAACAATTCACATCAAGGGAAAAAAATCCACTAACGCCATAGAAAACAAAAATGGTATGAAGAATATAAATTCTTTGCTAACAATAAATAGTCTCATGCAACCTATCGGATAAACATTCATACAAACAAACTCCAACCCAAGTTCAATGCTCGCAACTAGCACGGTTGAGCACATCTCTTGCTACCTCTCAAAGTCGAGTCCCTTGACTCACTGCAAACAACAACGATGACAATCTTGATTACTTCGATACTTGCGCACAAAGTTGAGCCCTTTAACTATCCGGCCCTTAAACTCAAAGCTAAGCCAAGCTTTGCGCTCGCAACTAGTGTGATCGAGCACATCTCCTACATACCTCTCCAAGCCGAGCTCCCCCATCGTAACTAGCATGATTGAGTACATCTCTTGCTTATCTCTCCAAGCCGAGCTCCACGCTCGCACCTAGCGCGGTTGAATACATCTCCCACCTATCTTTCCAAGCCGAGCTCCACGCTTGCACCTATCGTGATTGAGTACATATCCCGCTTGCCTCTCCAAGCTGAGCTCTATACTTGGGAAGCTTCATTGCTTTGCACAAACAAATAGAAAACCATGGACTAATTCCTAGAATTTATCTTTTCTACATTTTTCCATTGACTATTTCTATCGCAGTTAACTTGAAGATTATCAAGGCCTTCAATCAACCTTAAAAATTACGGGCATCTGTTGGGGGTAAATATACCAGGCTCAAACCAAGACGCACCAAGTCCAATCCATGATAAATGTGCCATCAGGAGGCTAGAGGAAAATAGAGAAAAAATAGAAAAAGTAAAAGTTGAGGAAGGAAAGCAAATTAGACACGTTAGGGGAGGAAATGACATAAAGGTGATTTTCTCACCTACCACTAATAGAGCCACAATAAAATGGATTTGAGATCTGAAGGAAAGGGACTTCAGGGCGACTCTCAAGAGAAGATAGAGATAATCTTGAACCTCACGATGAGAGCTCTAGAAAGATTATATTCTCCAGGAAAAGAGGTATTCAGTCTTCATTTTACAAATAGAAATGAGAAAGTATAAATTACTCATATTATAGTGAATTTACTCTCCAAACGACCCATGGATATAGGTCATACGTCAAATCATGTAAATTCGTGTGTTTCAATTTATTTTCATTTTCAGTTTTATTTTTCTATTTATCGATATGGATGTACGTATGGGCACTGTATCAACGCTCTAAACCACCACCATAGCCTTTAAATTGCTTCATTGAGACCTAGATCATGCCTGTAGATCAGGAATGACTCTTTCTTCTGTTCCGACCTGTTGTACAATTTATGACATTAACAGCATAGGTTCTTGACAAGAAGTTTCTTGTAAGTGCATATTGGATAATTCAAGATGAAGTTCTCCTAGTCCGATGATTACTAGAAATTATTTGCACTAAAAAAGACTTGAACCTTAGACCTAAAAAGAGCATACTATCAAAACCAATGTGGTTACCACTTGAACCAACCTCTAAGATTTATAATTTTATATTTACGAAGAGCTGATTTGGTAAACGAATTGAGCTCCTCCGTATATTTCACAACTAAAAATCTCCTTTGCCCTACAATTTTTTTTCCTCTATTTTTACTGCTCAAAATATTTCATACATAGCTAAGATTTCGTATTTTTGCCCTACTAAAAAATTAATTTTTTTTTTCTTTTGTTAAATTTGGAAAAAAGTCTTAGCATCGGCCACTGTGCATCATGAGGCCCTCTTAGTCTCCCCCAACCCCCAGCAAAGCCCTTAAAGCCTGCTTTCTCCCCCACCTCCTGATCGACTACAGGTTTGGATGGCGTTGCGATAACAGTGGTTTCTTTTTCTCTGCGATTTCAACGCCGGGGAGCATTTTTCCCAAACTTCTCACATACTCTCTGTTATTACTCACTCACTCAAATTCTCACCACTCATGCACACACACTTCAATTTCGTTCATATAAAAATAGATCTAAAATTTTTAGGGTTTGTAGTCGATCTAAAATTTAAAATTTTGTCCCAAATTATTGAAAGTGGATCTCAGAATTTAAGGTTTGTAGGCAATTTGAACTTTGTAATTTGGCCCTATGGAGTATGTACCACCATTTCTGTCATATGGAGTATTCTTTGCAGTGGGGAAATCGTGGTTATTGAGGCATGTTAACTAGTTTATCCATTTAGATTGTCAAGAAAAATTATGAATTTGAAATTTAAAGATCAAGAAGTTGCTACATAAACAAAGAAACTGCCATTGGCCTTTTTCTTTCATTTTCTTATTTTATCTTTGCTTTATCTTTGTTTGGAGCTAAGAACATCATTCAAATTCCGTAAATTAAGTTATGATTGTGAATTGACCTCTATCATTTCTGGGAATATGTTTTTTAAAAAATATTTTTAGTAAAAATCCTAAGCTTGTGATTTTATTATAAATCTGGTAAATTGATTGTTCCAATGTAAACCAATTGTTATTTTGCCCATGGTATCTGATGTCTAGACTTTATACTTGGTTGTCTGTTAATGTGGCTTAGTGGGCCACTATGTCACATTTTTTTGTGAACTGACTACTCAACTCCTACTTTTAAAGGATTTTTGTGTTTGAAGAGATTGACTATCTAAACAATCTTTACCAAGTTTTTGTTGCCTTTAATGCAATTGAAAGTCTTATTTCGAGTTGCCCTCTTCTTGAGAGTTTATCACTCTCTTACTCGAAAATTTAATTCTAAATATTTATGCTCCAAATCTTAGTTGGTTTTATACATTTTCTCATCAATAATATTACTGGGATGTAACACACAGATAAAGGAGTACTTTGTAATTTCGTAACTCAGTGCATGTCAAAAACTGAGTAGGAAGGAAGATGATTGCTGGAGAAGCGAGGATGTGTGAATTTTTCATTTGGGTGGATATACTTCACTTGCTAGAAGAGAACATTCATACAAAAGAGAATAAAGTCAACAAAATGTGGGATGATGTATTATTGCGCGAACATGAAGTTCGTAAAAAGGAAGATAAAGTACAAGAGAAAGAGACAACTCTACGAAATGAAAAAAAAAAATTATTGTGTTTGTATTGGGTTATCACATTTATAATAGTTTTTGCTTGGTTTGGATAAATTGTATGTAAATAGCATGTTGTATGGAACTCTCCCTATGTTTTGGTACTCCCCTTATGTTTTGGTACTCCTATGTTTTGGTTATGATGTACAAAAGGGGTATACGTAGGTTCATTAAATTTTCTTTTGTAATGAAAAGTTATGTAATGAAAATAGCTTGTACACATCTCATGAATAAAACAAAAATTATAGAGCTCAGAAAGCTTGTACACATCTCATGAATGAAAACTATATATCAGGTACTGGAAAAACTTAAAAAGTCTTGTGCCAGTTGATCGACAACTTCTAACTAAAATTTTCGTCTACATCTTTAGTATAAGGCCACAAACATGCTATGTGTTTCACCATTGCTTTTTAGTCACGATGCGAAAGGTTAAAATTGATACAAAAAAGCATTGCATTGATAATGTCACCATTATACAATATTACTATTACGTGAAATCATTTCTATTTCAGCAAATCAATGATGATAATGCCTCACTAGCCAGAGGGGAGATCCAGCTTTTCACTGTAGGATATGCTTTCCCCCAGCTTCTGCTTCTTTCCGCCTGAGCTCTCCTCATCCTCCAAAGACTTGTCTTATTTGACTAACCCACTCCTTTGGAAGACTTCTCAGTTGTTTCCACCAAGTATTCTCACTAGCCAGTCGGACAACCAATGAGGGCCACAAGCTAATTTCATTTTCCCATGCATCTTCTCCTTGGCCAATTTAGCTTCCTACACTTTTTTTTTTTTTTTTTTATAAATGAAAGCAAGCTGCAGTTATTATGTATTCCTATAAGCATATAATCTATGGCATAAAGCAATAAATCTAAGCTTAGAAACCACATAAATGTCCACCAAATGAACATGGATTAAAAACTCATTTCAAAGAGAACAGTGAATATATCTAGCCCGAGGCTGTAATAGACGACTGGCAGCCCAAAAGGTCGAAAGCATTCAATATTGGGTTAAATGTTTACCAAAAGGTCAAACGAAAATCTGAAAAATGGCAGAAACAAACAAGGAGGACTTACAAATAAACATCTCTTGTCAATGCTCAATTTTGTCATCACAAAGCTAAAAAAATATCTCCTTAAACCCATCCCGCATGACTAATAGCACAATAATCAAAATGCAAAATGAACTTTACTCTAGAGGAGATTCAAAACTTACCAGCATGCAAAAGTAAGCTCTTGAATTTGCAACCTCACATGAAACTGAGCAACTATATACCTTCCTCCAGTTGGACTGGCGAAAAATGTCATATATATTAGGAGTAACCTCATGCAGAGGAAAGTGACCATAAGGAAGATGTATATATAGATAGAGCTAATCCAGAGAGAGAGAGAACCTAAAAACAAACATAGGTCTTCTCGAAACCAAACATTATAGCTTAAAACCTTCAATGCACTAGATATTGTGCTTGAACCTGAGTCGTCACACAATTTTAGTCACGTGAAACTAAAAACACCAAATATTCCATTGTATAAACATTAAAACCAAAATACGAAAGAGAAAAGTCCATCACAATTAATCTAAAGTCCAAGTCATGGAAAACTAATCGTGCATTGGAAACCAACTATATCCAAAAAATAATTTCTGAGGTCCAATATGCTTTCTGATTGCTCTGTGTAGACAACCATTAACAATTCCCATAATTACCAATCAAGACATTGCCACAAAAGGGACAAAGCATGGCTTGGTAAAGAATCAATCATCTTGTAGAAAGGGAAAAAAAACAAAAAAGAAAGAGAAACTGCCATTAGACCACCCGCAATCGTTTACGGTGTCCAGCAATATATAATCCCAAAAAAAAACCTACCCTAATAAAAATTGTAGACCCTACATGGCACATTTACGATAATAACAAGGAAAACTAAGCAAACTAATATCCAAAAATGCAAAAATCCAAACTTGATCAAAACTCAAAGCTAACCCAACACAGCCAGCGCCTTACTCGAAGCCTTAGCTCCTCTAAACCCACCTAATTCAACGCAATCTTCGTCATCCACAACTAGGCCCCGCAGCTTCCTCTTACAACACTGCAATGGCAAGAAAACAGAGCCCACCCCAGTCTCATCATCATCAAGATCGATATCGTTCAAATCCTCGAATCTCGACACAGAGGCCCTCATGCCGCAGACCTCGCAGTTCGTGTTCCTGTATGGGTTCAAGAAAGTGCAGGCCTTGCACGCCCATTTTGGAGCTGAAGGAGAAGAAGATGGAGAAGTAGAAAAAGAAGAAGAAGAAGAAGTTAAGCATACTTGGCAGGTGGAATTTTGAAAAGGTAGGTTGATGAAGGTGCATTTTTTCCAGGTCGAAGAAGCCATTGAAAATGAAAGAAGATGAGAGGGCTTTCTAGGGTGTATTCTGCTACTGTGACTATGGAAATGAGTTGAAAAAACTATACCCTTTATAAGCTCACGAGGAGTGGCAGGCGGAGGAGCGTAGCGAGGTGGGATTGAGCAGAGAGACGCTGTCACGGGATGGCGCTGGAAAAAGAAAGCCAACACTGGTCCTGGCGAGGGAGGAGGGTGGGCGCGGGATGTGAATCAAAATTCGAATGCCTTTAGAGATTAACATTGAATTATGCAAATGCAAATATAAAATTTGCATAATATGATATGATTTTGCATTTGGCTATTCCACTTAAAATTTATTTTCACATTGGATTATCCATATATTAGTCAAAATAATAATAAAATATTATAAATTTAATAATATTTTTTCATTTTTTTTTGTTCTATTATTTTTTTAAAAATAAGAGCTATATGAAAATATTAATATTATACAATATGAGATTTGGATAAAGATGTGGATAGGTCTTGGAGTACAGTAAATACATTCTAAATATTTCATACGATATTATTGAAAAAAACACGTCTATTACAAAAAAAAAAACAATGGGACGAGCACAAGGTATAAATATAAAACATTAAAAAAACCCTGCTCAATTGCAGCACAAGTTAGAACCGTAGATCTTTATTTCTGTTTTTTGGATGGTTGGTAGAACTAGTACTTGCCAGCAAATGAATGGGACCAGAACGCACATGGGTGTTGACCATTTTCTCGACTAAAATGCAATTCAGTAGGGGGAAGAGAGAGAGCGATCAGACCGAAAAAATAATTGTTTAATAGATTTGGCTAAGCTACAGTGAAGGTCAAATATAACCACAAGAGATGATTTATTGTAGCTAAAAGTCATTTTAGTTTATATTTGCATAATTCAATGCAGGCCATTTTTATCTTCTATTAACTAAATTTTCCATTTTATTTGCATTTGCATAATTCAATGCCAATGCTCTTAGAGCATTGGTAGTGGTTTATGCATCTTCATATGTAAAATTATCCTTTTTGAAGAATGATTTTGCATATGAAGAACTTGTCCCACATTGGATTATGCATCTTAAAATCAAATAATAATAAAATATTTATTATTTTATAATTTTTTTTTATAATTTTTTTTCCTATAAATCTAGTTTGTGCATTTAGATGGTATGGTCTAATAAATTCAAGTCAAATTACACTATGTGAAGGCAAAAAAACTCAATATACCATCCAGCTCAAATAAATCCAACTCCAAGTCCAATAAATTTCATACAAATTCAGAACTTAATATAATGTAATTCCATACAAATTCAACTGTCCAAATAAATTACATACAAATTCAACTGCCCCAAAATAAATTCCATACACATTCAACTTCCAACCAAAAGAAATTTCATACACATTTATCCTTAAACCTCATATATCAAAATCAACTTAATAGAAAATCCACAAAGTTGATTTTAATACAATTTGAACTACTTCAAGTTGGACTTGGCAGCTCCATATGTCAACCAACAGCTCCACAGCAACAGCTCCACAACAGCCCAGCTCCTTCCCACAGCAGCTCCACAAAAGAATGATGCAATTTGGTGCAACCACAGTACAAAAATTACCCAAAATATGTCACCACAATCAAAACAATTACAAAATATCATCGTCAAAACATACTACTATGTATGAGATATAGCCTTATTCCTTTGTTCCTCAATGATCTCCATTTGAAGATTATGGAAATATTCTTGCTGCAAACCTTTCATGGAATCAATATCCAAGTTCATAATTTCCATATCAGTTTTTCTCTTTTTAAGAGCTACCAAGTCAGATCTCTCTCTTTCAGTCTTAATTTCCAACTCAAGTTTTCTCTTCTTAAGAAGTAGTAACTCAGATCTTTCATTCTCATACTTCAATTGCGATTCTCTTCTCTCCATCATAGAAGTCCTCCTATCATCTTTCATTTGGTTTAAGGCCTCATTAATTACTATATTTTGTCTTTCGTTACACTTTCTTTCTTTTTCTCTTACTTTTTCAACCTTCTTGCCCATAGGTCTCTCACAATCGACGAACACATTTTCCATGTATTTCCCTAAAGGTATTGAGTTTGGAGTAATACCTGAACTTGTCCCATTTCTTTTTCTTTTTATGAGGTCCATGTGTGTTTGCCATTTCTGTTGGTGCCTCAATAAATTCCAACAATGATCCATGTTAAAGTTAAGTTTTTGGTTCTCTTTGTACAATATTTTTGCCTTATCAATCTACAAAATAGTAGAACAAAATACAACTAAAAACATTGCAAATACGTAATAATTATAACTACAAAACATAAGAAAAAATATTATACCTTGTCTTACTCGGTTGCACCGCTTGGATGCATTCCTTCAACTTGGGCTAAGCTACCACATAATTTATTGACGCATTTTTGAATGATTGACCACCGATTGGTCAAGGAGAGTATAGACCGGTCTTGACAATTAGGTTTTTTAAATGTGTGGTAGTAGTCATAAGTTCTACTCCACATTTGTGTAGATGATTGATCAGTTCCCCGTATGGAGTCCATACTAATGTTAAGCCAAGCTGAAACGATAGAATATATTCCTCTATAGTAAATGACACACCCCGCTGGGATTTTTATTTCCTTTTTTCTCGTTGGGGTTGTGTTGCTTGGACATCAACACTTGCACTGCCCATAGGGGGGTTGTTAATATGATCTTCACCTCTTTCCAACAGCGTGATGAAGAAGGGATCCTCATCAATTAAACAGTTTATCCTTCAACAAAATATTGAAGGATAAAATGTTACTAAAACTATCTCAATAGACGAAGTATATATGCAACATGGAAAAAACAAAATACATGGAAAAAACTATATATGTATGCAGTGCACATGGGAAAAAAAAATCTGTCTAAAGGCATACATACCTGCTGACTTAATGGTTTGATAAATATACAATCCAAATCAAGAAAAATGGCAGAGACATAGGCACTGTTTTAAGCAAAATCAATCTTTTAAGCAAAACCACAAGTCTACAAGTGAATATGTATTTCAAACCCACAAGTCTACAAGCAAAACCACATGTCTACAACCAAAATAATGCATTTCAATTTTTGAGATTTTGAAAATAAACCCAGTATAATGCATTTCTATTGAAAATGAGACAGATTACCAACCACATGTCTACAACCAAAATAATGCATTTCTATTGAAAATGAGACAGATTTTCATGAGCTAACTTAATCTTTGGGCAGATACAAGATAAAAAAGAGACCAAACTATTCACGAGCTTGAGATTACCAAACTGAGATTAAAAAAGAGACCTAAGATTAAAAAGACAGATTACCAAACTGTCATGTTGAATCTGTCAATAATTAGAGAATGACACGAGTACCGTGTTGAATCTGTCATGTTTGAACTCAACCTCGTATTATACAGAGTAGTTTTCTTCATTTTGGCAATAAAATGGTAGAGAACATAAGCAAATCATACCAGTGTATGGGAAATCACAGCATATATAACACTTGCAAACATAAGCAAATCATACTAATCTCGGTTGAATATAAGGAAAAATCACACAAAAAACCCCAAAAAAAATTCTAATCAGGGGAAATCACACATTCCATGAGGGGAAATCACACAAAAAAATTTGTGAAATCAAAACAAGTGGCTTGCACGAAATTATCTTTTCTAGGGTTTCCAAACAGCCGAACGAAATCGGGTATTGGGTGAGATAAGAGGTCGTCGTTGATGAAGGAACAGTCCCGTGGTGCACTTGAGCTGAGTTTTGGGCAATAGTGTAGCAGAGCAGAGAGATGAGAGAGGAAGGGGGAAGACAATGCAGCAGAAATGGGTTTGTCGAAGAGAAGAGAGCAAGAGAGAGCAAGAGAGAGAATATTCTTTGGTAAATCTAGCTTGTCGAAGAGAAGAGAGCAGAGAGAGCAAGAGAGAAGAAGGAATCATACCAATTGTAGAGGGGAATGGGTCTGTCGAAGAGAAGAGAGCGAGAAAGCGAGAGAGATGATGGAGGGTGACTTTTCGTGCGAGAGAGATGAGCCATTCGGATAGAGAGAGAAAAAACATTATTTTTAATGTTTGAAGACTAAAACATTGCTTCTTCAAATTTGAAAAAGCACTGTTTATAATTATAGATAAAAATGAAGATGGATACACCAATGTGGACGATTTTATAGATATATTCTTCAAATTTAATAATGAAGATGAAGATAGAAAAGTCACTGCCAGTGCTCTTAGAAATGTAAAACCCATGATGCAAAACGTGCGTTTTACATGAAAAAAAAAAATTAAAGCCACGTATGGTGCGCAACAGATGATGAGCTACAGTTTTACTCATTATGGAAGGGGAATTGGATGCTCTTTGACGTTGACCGCCTATCTACAGTCACAAATAAATATCCGAAGGTCTGGAATGTATCGTTTATTCCAGATTGGTGAGTCGCGAAACACCGAACCACTCACTCACTATCGGCCTCTCTTTAAATCCTCGACCCCGTCAGAACCCTAGTACTCCCTATCATCTCGCGCCTCTCAAATCTCTCAGCTCCATCGCCGCAGTGGTATGCTTTTTTTGTTCTTACTCTTGACATGTGTTTCCAATTCTATACGCATGTGCATGTCTATCGTTCGTATTTCTCCTTCGTGATTTTCTTTCGTCTCTGTATCGAAGCAGTAGTTTGAATTGAAGGCTGGATTTATTTTATATCTGGAGTTCCAGAGGAATTCTGTCTTGGGCTCAATGTGTTCAACTTTGGATTGAAGATCTGGGGTTTTCTAATGAAACTAGGGTTCCCGAAAAAAAAAAGGTTTATACGAAAATCGTCACTATGTGGAAATTCTGTGTTGGGATTTAGGAAATTTCACGATTCATACTCGATTAAATACCTAAGTTCTGAAAGTATCGAAGAAATTTTAATGGGGCAAAAGAAAGCTTGAATCTTCGCTTTTAGTATGCTTACGCAAGGGAAGTTTTGTGGATTTTGATGCTGTAGTTTGGTCCCTGAAGTATTTGTGGCGTCATACAACGGTTTCAATGAATCATAATAACACCAAGAAGAATGTTGGGGCGCCAATCCCTTTTGGTAATCCTGGGACGGTTCCACAGTTTATGCCCATGAACCAGAACCACCAAACCCATCTTCTATCTCAGTGTCACAACCTCAAACAAAAAGTGGGTCTCACTTCCCAGGCCACTTCCAGCTGTCTGAGCCTCAAACTCAGGCGCTTGGGCTTGCGCTGGCTCTGGCTCTGGCTCTGGCTCTGGCTCTGGCTCTGGCTCTGGCTCAGGCTCAGGCTCAGGCTCAGGCTCAGGCTCAGGCTCAGGCTCAGGCTCAGGCTCATGCCCAGGCACAAGCTCAGGCTGCCCATGTCCAATTCCAAGCTCAGTTACAAGCTCAAGCCCAGTCAGTTCCCCAGTTACATCCTGGAAATACTAGTAATGTAGGTGTCCCCTCACCTTCTGTTTTGACGGTTGGTTCTACATTATAAAGTTTTAAATGGTAGGTAAATTTTTCATGGCTGAGGGTAACCGAGAATGAAGCCGGTAAAAAGAAAATATTCTGTCTTGAGTCTGATACATACCGCTGTTATTTTTGCCGAACTGCCCAAGTTGGGACGCATAAAGATTTCCATTGCTTAATTTGGCTCTTAAAACTTTCATTTTCATCATTTTTGTTGCGTTGTGAAAACATGCTTCTCTCTATTTTTCTTGTTTTTTTACAAGTAATGCAAACTTAAATGAGACAAAACAGGGGGTGAACTCCAATATACAGGTAGTATTCAAGAGATCCACCAAACTAGCAAAACGGGAAAGTGCTTAAAATTGAATTTTGCTTAGATTTATGTTTGGATATGGGAGACTATAGATAGTTTGCAGGAGGTCCAGTTTATTTGTTTGTTGTTGTTGTTCATCGAAGAAGTACTTATCCGTCTTTTGCACTTCCTATTTGCTTGTAGAAGCAACCTGCACACTTAGCTAGAATGGCAGTCACATTCTATGATGTCAACTCACCCTCTGGCCTGAAGAAACTTGATGATTACCTCCTTACTCGTAGTTACATTACAGGGTAAGTCTTGCGACATTTGTCATTTATACTCCTTTTTTCATGTAAGCATTGTTTTGCTATTCTTCCTAGACTTGCTTTGGGAGTATGTGAGAAGAACACGAGAAGACACTAGCATTCATGATAGTGATTTCGATTCAAGTTTTTTCTATGGTATGTAAATTGCTTCTCGCTCTTTTCAGCTATCAAGCTTCCAAGGACGATCTTACTGTATATGGAGCTATTTTCAAGGCTCCATCAGCTGAATATGTTAACTTGTCTCGGTGGTTCAATCATATTGATGCACTCTTGAGGATCTCGTACGTCCCAGCTATTAGTTTTATTGTTATTGTGATATCAATCTTTATCTTGTGAGCTTGTGTTGGAGATGTTGTTTGATATATGTCTATACTTTTTTTCCTTGTGTTCTCCATGGCTTCTTTTGGTCTAATTATGTGTTCATGTTGCTTCTAGTGGTGTTTCTGGAAAAGGATGTGGTGTCACTGTTGAGGGATCTGCTCCCATCACAGAGGAGGCAATTGCAACCCCTCCAGTTGCTGACACTAAGGCAAGTACCTTCAAAATTATTTTTGGTGTTAATCTACACATTTCCCTGTTTATGTATTCATATGCCTTTTTCACTCACTCCACTTTTGGTCTATTTGGGTTGCACCATTGACCTTGCTTCTGGATGCTTTTGCTGAAGTTAATTTGGCTGTCCTTTTATTTTCAGGTTTAGAGATTTCTTTAAAATAGTTTAATCTAAGAGTCGATCAAATATGATGTTATTAGGCCTCAGCTGCAGAAGAAGATGATGATGATGATGTAGACCTTTTTGGCGAGGAGACTGAAGAGGAGAAGAAGGCTGCAGAAGAACGTGCTTCTGCCATCAAGGCATCTGGCAAAAAGAAAGAGTGTCAGTTTTGTGGCTTATTTTTTGCGACCTAGCATGCTTTTGGAATACATTTTAGTGTGTTCCTTGTTATCATGCTGGCATTAATAATCTATTTTATTTTTTGCCCAAATAATCAGCTGGCAAGTCCTCGGTCCTTTTGGATGTGAAGCCATGGGATGATGAAACTGACATGAAAAAACTTGAGGAAGCAGTAAGAAGTGTTCAGATGGAAGGGCTGTTTTGGGGAGCATGTATGTTCTTTGTCCTGATTCTTCATGTTTTTAGTTTTGGGCTTTAGAAAGAAATCAAACCAAGGTTTTGTCTTGCTCCAATTTCTCATGGAAAACTGTTCTCATCTGGATTGGTCATCAAAGTTTAGCTGAGGGTTGATATTTCTATTAGTTACACCATTTTTTGTGTTATTTTTTGGCAATTTCTTTCCCTTTTATCTGGTGTGTGATTTCTCTGATATCTGACGTGGAGCAAAGTATCATACGCTATTCTGACATCAACTCAATGATTGTCACAGCTAAACTGGTCCCGGTTGGGTATGGTATCAAGAAATTGCAGATAATGCTTACCATTGTGGATGACTTGGTATCTGTTGATAGTCTCATTGAGGAACAGCTTACAGAAGAACCAATTAATGAGTTTGTCCAGAGTTGTGATATTGTGGCCTTCAACAAAATATGTAAGTGTAGTTTGAAATCTCTTTCTTGTCTAGTGATCAATCTATATCATTGTATGATTGGCTGATTCAGGTCTCAGAATGCTTGTGGCATAATTAAAAGCGCCTAAGGCCGAGCGCTTCCCTCTTGAGGAAGGGGTGGCGTGGTATTCCACGGGAGAGGTTTCTATTAGAAAATCGTGGCGCACTATAGTGCGATAGGCGCACATTAATAATTTTAAGGGCTGCCATGGCCGCTCAGCTGCTCAAGTTTCCTGCGGCCTGAGTGATGGGATTGCCCTACATTTATTTATTTTTGTACTTATCATTTATCAAGTAGGATCTTTGTGGTATAATTTGCAAATTTTCTTGATGTTAATATAGTTTCATGTCATGTCTAATTGTTGTTGCAGAATTGGAGGGTTTGCCTCGCGTGTCAGCTGGATAGATTGCAGTGGTGGAGAGATTGAAGACCTTTATTTATGTCTATTTATTCTTCCTATATTTGATGCAGAACAAATTAATATCCCAAGTTTTGTTTGCAGGACTTGTGGTCTGTTACTTTGCTTTGTGCTTTTGGCATGGAAATAATATGACTTTACCATATCTATGTTTCTTTCCGAATATGTGGCCACATATATGTTGAACTAGACCGTCGTCTATCTCAACTACAACCTAAAACGCAAAGTGGGTCTCACTTTTCAAACCACTTCCAGACTCTGAGCCACAAAATATTCTCAACAGTCCTTTTTTTTCAAATTTTTATTTTTATTATATGTATTATTATCATGTATGGATAACAAGATTACGAGAAATGGATCAAACGAGAACTTTGGGTCCATTAGGCGGTTTGTGTGCGCTTTTCTTAAGAAAAGTTTACCAAAAAATTATTTCTCTACATGCTAGGTATTAATATGATAAAAATTATGAAATTTAAAATTTAAAATTTGAATTTTAAAAGAAAACTAACAAAATAAATTTTATTGTAAGTATATGTATTATTATCTTTTCAATAATGTTGTTCAATGTAGTCCACTTTGCGTGATTGGTTGGAAAGAAATTAATACTTAAGATGTCTGGATAAGTTGAGATGAAAGTTGAATTAAATATTATTATAATATTATAATTAGATTATTATTGTTTTAAAAGTTGAATTATTTATAATATTTTGTGTAGAAATTTAGAAAAATTATAATAATAAGATGAAATGAAAATAAATATTTTTTATATCCAAACTTGTTTGGATAGCGAGATGAAAATTTTTTGTTTTAGATGAAAGTTTACAATATTAATTTTTAATATTATTATTGTTTTGAGATTTGAAAATTTTGAATTGAGATTTGAAAAAATTGAATTGTTTATTATATATTATGTGAAAATTTATAAAAATTGTAATGATGAGATGAGATGAGAATTTTGTGTCTTGTCCCAATTGCTAAACTTGCCGGACAGCATTTTCCTCTCCGATTAGAGCTGCTTTTGCTTCTCCCACATCGGATTCACTTTGCAAGTGAAGTTCTGATTTGGAGAATTTCTCATTCTAGTTTCCATGTATATCAACGTTTGTAGTCTTTTTCATGTATTTGTGCTTTCCAGAGTTGCTTCAACTCCTTGTGTTGTAGGTTGCATTTTCGGAATCTCTAAAGTCGATCTATTTTGTACGTAGATTAGCCCCGATTTGGATTGGAAACTCATATCAACTTATCTCATATCATTATTATAATTTTCTCAAATTTCTATACAAAATATAATAAACAATTCAACTTTTTCAAATTTCAAAATAATAATAATATTAAAAAATAATATTATAACAACATTTTATTCAACTAATTTAAAACCATCTCGACTCATCTCTGAATCCAAACGAATAAGACGTTTTCAACCATCTCTAAGGCTTGACCATCTAGCTCACTTTTGCTTTAAGACAATGCCAGTCATCGAGAAAAGTTACTCATGTATTGTACCGATAATGTAAATTATATTTTTATTTATTTTTAAATATTTTTCAAACTCCTTTAAATATTTTGGAAAAAAAAACTAAAAAAACATTAAAAAACACTTTCTTAACCATGAAGTTAAAAAAAATCGGTTGCTTCTCTTTATGGAAGAAGTATTTTCCTTTGCTTTACCCCATCTTTTGGGAGAGTTGGTTATTAAAGGACAATAATACAATACCAACAACTCTACAATTTATCTACAACCTCTTATTAAAAAATAATTTATTTTCACTTTAATTCAAAATTATTGTCCTAGCAACAGTTTAAAGGACATGAAAAAAATTATTATTTAATCCTTAGTTGTAAATAGATTATGATAGAATTGTTTTCATATGATTTCGCGTTATTAAATAGGAGACCAAGTCTTGATTATTACTCGGTATTTCATTTGAGTTGTAGATGTTGGTCGCGGCTTCAAGTTATGATGGAATGGAGGGATCCGTCCACCCATCTCTTATGGTGTAGCAGACTAACACGATCCACTTTTTTCTTTACTTTCCGTAGGATATGTCACTTGTTTTCACGGTGCCCTTTCAAAATCCACGAGGCAATGTTTCCGACTTCTAGACAAAGAGACTTTTCTTTTGACAAAAAATATTGTTTTACCTCTTTGTATGATGTATTGACCATCCCAAATTTGCAGCACTAAAGACTCTTCATTATGTGCTTTCCTTTAGAAAAAGTTTTATTTATCACACTACACTATCATTTTTTTTTTATTTTTTTCTTACCAAATGTATGTGATAATGAATAGAATAATTCAATTAGTTTAAGAAGAATAAAAATAAAAAATATTTAAAAAAAGTAAAAAATAAAAATAAATATAGTGTGTGGTGTGTAGTGTATGTGAATGATAAGTAGTAAAACTTTTTTTTTAGAACGAGTTTTTCTACTAAGCGCTTCTACACCACACACCTATTAATGTAAGTTTTTATTTTTTTCTTTCAGCATGTGTGTGGTGTAGGAATAATAAGTTGAAGAATTCAAAATGCTGAGTAGAGTTTTTCTTTTAAAATATCTTCAAATAGTATTCGGTAAACAAAGAGGATTTACACCCTCCAATAGCATTGTGGCACGTCTGCATTCCAAGATTAGAAGAATATAATCGCCCTCATATAAGTAAATCCCATATAACCCCCTGGGCCCCTCCCATCGTCTCTCTCTTTCTCCGAAATTCGCACCCCATCGCATCAATCAACAATAAATGACAAATCTTACAAGAAAAACCATCAACAACATATCTTACAAGAAAAAAAAAAAGAAAAAAAGAAAGAGAAATTGAGTTTTATGAGAAAAAGAGAGTTAATCATATAAAAACCTAAAGGAAATACAATAGATTTCCAAAATTATAGTCTAGGACTCTGTTTGGTTCCTAGGAAGATGAAGCAAATAAATTGAGAAAATTTGTATCTTTCATTTTCATTGTTACAAGAAAAACAACAAATTGGATTTTATGGGAAAAAATGTAATACAAAAGATCTTCGAAATAACAATTTAGAGCTATGTTTGGTTGCCTGGAAAATAGAGGAAGAAAATCAAAAAAATTTGTATCCTTCGTTTTCATTGCCCAAAATACAAATACAATGCTACCCTTAGATGAACTGAAACAGCTTCACCCCTTACTCAAGTCGAGTGTTCACTATTAATTTCGTAAGCTAAAAATAGAAAAAAATCACCGGTGGGAGATTGTATGAGGGCAATTATATTCTTCTTTTCTTAAAATACAGACATGTCATAATGCCATCGAATGGTGTTTTTTTGTCCCCGTCTCCCATTTCTTTTGGACTACAAATAGATTCCTATGATTTGAGCCTTAAATATTTGCTAATTTCACTACAAGTTTTACAACATTTTTGTCAATATGATTTTTTATACCTCATTGTATTTGAAAAATGTTTTTAAAATTTTTTTTTATCATCGTCTGTCATGTCAGATATGATAAAAAGAATTTTATTAAAAGATGAGTACTGCTACATTCACAAAAGAGTTACACAAAAATAATCTCACAAAATAATGTGATTTCATTTGATTTGTTAAATCTAATTTATAATAAAAATAAATTTATAATAAAAATAACTTTATAATCTGATGAATCACATCAAACCATATCAATTTGTGAAATTACTTTTGTGTAATTTATTTATGATTAGAATAATTCTTTTAAAAGAGATCAAAATCTAGACAAGAAACAACACAGTTTTAAATATGGACTCTGGTATTCGACCTTCTGAATTACAGATGGGCTACTTGCTTGGTAGTACCACGTGTCATATTAAAAACAACGTAAATATTTTTTTGTGCTTATTATCAACAATATTAATTTATTACCATAATGGAAAATATTTTCAAATTTTTAATAAATTTTCAAAATGTACCATTCAATTCCATTCCCAAGCAATAATACTATTAGAAGTTTCAACCAATCTCTCTTATTTTCAAAATCATCATTTTATTTCTATTTTATTGTGTCTAATAAATATCATAGCCTATAGTTGATGTGCCTTATTTATATTATTTTAAAAACAAGACGTGTTTAAAAGAAATATTACGAAAAATTGATCTGAGAAAGTATAACTCACAATTGAGATATCTTTTAGAAAATTGGCATTGGATTATGCAAATGCAAAACAATTTTTCTACGTACAACCGGCCTTGCGGAATGGTCGTGTAACCGGTTGAAGTGGCAACTGCCACGCCAGCTTCTGACAATAATAAAAAAACAGAAGAAACGAAAGGAAACAAGCAACCCATCGACTAAAGAAGAAATAGCATCTCAGCATTTGAACCAGCGTTTGAAGAAGAACCAACATATGAAGAAGATGGACTAAAGGAAGAAGAAATGACTAGACTAAAGAAAGAAGGAAGGACTAACCCTTTTTCTGCAGAGCATTTCAAGTGGCTGAAAATGCCCAAATCCATTTTGGCAAAGGATTTCAAGTGATAGAAAAACACCCAATCTGGTGCTCGACAAGAATAAAACAAAGCTCATGACGGTTTGAAAAAAAAAATTGGAAGTCAAATGGGGCTTTCTGAGAAGTGTCTTTAGGAACTTTATGAGACCCATTGAGATATACTAAAGTCTCTCTCTTTCTATTCATTGTAAATCAATTAATTTATCAAATTCATGCAATGGGTTTTGTATCGACAATATAGGAGACCCTTTTGTTTTAGTTTTTGAAAATCAATTTGCACGACACTTTCAAGATTGAAATTATACTTCTCTCTGATGTTTGGTTGGAGAGAATGCTAGCAAAAATTATATTAAAACCGTGACTGTGGAGAAGATGATAGGGGCTTCGTGGGATGTGGCTACGTGGGCTGTGGCTTCGTGAGGCAGTGGAGAAGACGAATACAATGGGGATGAGGGTTCTGAAGATGAAGGGTTTCGATGGGGAGAAGGAAAAATGTTGGATGGGGATGGGGGTTTTTGAAGATGAAGTAGAAGGGAGAAATTAGACGATGGGTGATTTGGTGGGGGAGAATACAAAGACGAAAATGAAAATGAAAATGAAATCAAAGAATGATGAAAATTGGGGTTTTGATGGATGAAAGTAAGGTTTCAAAGACAGACCCACTGGCTTTGTGGAGAAGACGAAGACCCGCTGGCTTTGTGTAGAAGATGAAGACCCATTGGGACAGAGAAGAAGGTTTCGATTCAATGGAGGCTGGCTTCGTGGGGGGGGATGGGGATGGAGGTTGGCTTCGTAGGGAAGACGAAGAGAATCCACTTCATGGGGATAAGGGTTCCGACTGGAATGGAGGGGGATGGAGGCCACTTCGTCTTCGTTTGAATTAAATTAGAAACAACGTTGTTTTGAAATGTGCCAAGTATGACATGGTGACGCGGGGATCCTCTAGATCGGTTGTAAGTAGACTTTTGGAATTAAAAAAAAATAGGAATTGAGAATTCTTTTAATTTGATTAGGTAATGCCACGTGGCAGGTTAAGCCAAATCACCTTAGATGTTGAGTAGCATCTTCCTTTGAATATACTGCAAAACAATAATTCTAGACGTGAAACGACACAGTTTTGAAGCAAAAGTCTTTTCCTGGCTCTCGGAGGGAAGCAACGGGGAAGGAATGCCGAAGAGGACAACGCATACGTACTCGAGCGAGGATGCCGCTCCAGATGGACCGGATTCCGATCTCTTTGTCTATTACTGCAAGCACTGTGGTTCTCACGTCCTCATAACAAGTTCTCTCTCTCTCTCTCTCTCTCTCTCTCTCTCATTCTATTTCTTTGTTTGGTTCCCAAGAAACTGTTGGAAAATTGTTATGAATTGTTAGGTAGAACTCATCCTTAAAAAATAGCTTACAATGAAAGAGTACCTAGGGGCTTATAAACCATCAACCAATCTCATACTTAGTCGATGTGGGATCGTAACAACCACCACGCTCTGCAGCCGACATCCACGACGATCCCAGCGCTCACACGGGCTGGCTGTGCGCTTGGTCTTTTCTTAACTACGGGAGAACACTGTCATGCCAGCATCGTCCCCGTATCGCACGATTGCAACCGTCGCAACATGGCCTTAAACATGGGGTGGCTCTGATACCATTTGTTATGAACCCACTAGGTAGAACTCACCCTTGAAAACTAGCTTACAAGGGAAGGGTGCCTAGGGGCTTATAAACCATAAACCAATCTCATACATAGTCGATGTGGGATCGTAACAAAAATCAACCCCTAAAGTTATGTATATTTTCTCTGGCACGAAGATTACTTCGTTTGAATGAATCGTAGTTCGCATTTTTAACACTATCAAACGGAAATGAACTCGAATTGATTTACTAGCTTTGCCCTAACTCGTATTATTTATGTTCACTGGCTTTGGCCATGAATTGGATAAAGACTTTTATTGTTTCAAAATGTTTAATATTCACATTTGAAAATATAAATAAAAGAAGCTCGACATTCACTCTTTAGAAAATTCAGAGTCTTAACACAACTTCAAAGGCAGATTATATTTGATTGATGGATTAGGTTACCTACTCGTCACTATTGAAACAGTATAATTTTGACAATATTAGGCATTGTATCCCCCTTAGAGTTGGTATAACTTGCTTTAGTCGATACTGAAGTTGATTTGTTCTAAGATACCCAGTTGCGGAAAATGCCCAAAAGGAAGACTGACAAAGCATATGTGTTGGACAAGAAGAAGCATCTTGCAAGGTTAAAACATCAATGAGGCAGGCAAAATTCTCTTGAAACGGTAAATTTAATTATCAATAAAAATATTGTGCAATATAGTTCTTTTTCCTTTTTTTTTTAGTATTTTTAAATATTTGGCTCCTTTCCGTTGGTTTTAAGTTGTTAATTCTAAATTATAATGTAAGCTATATTTAGAGCCAAATCTCTATTACTTGTACTATGGTGCACATGTATAGTGTCTTGTGATGCTTCTTATGTCCAACTGAGTACATTGTCCTTATGAACCAATAACCACATTTGATTTTCATTGAGTGGTTTTTGAGTTATAAGCATGCATGCATTCGAGCTCATATCTACGCTATGGATCTTTCTTATCCAGGGGTGAAGGGAAACTGGAGAAGCAATTCCGAATGAACTGTATGTCTACAACCAAAATAATGCATTTCAATTTTTGAGATTTTGAAAATAAACCCAGTATCATAATTGCTGCTCCTCTTATCTTCCTTTTTAATGTGGATATGTATTCTATTGAAAATGAGACAGATTTTCATGAGCTAACTTAATCTTTGGGCAGATACAAGATAAAAAAGAGACCTAACTATTCACGAGCTTGAGATTACCAAACTGAGATTAAAAAAGAGACCTAAGATAAAAAAGACAGATTACCAAACTGACATAAGCACTGTTTTAAGCAAAATCAATCTTTTAAGCAAAACCACAAGTCTACAAGTGAATATGTATTTCAAACCTACAAGTCTACAAGCAAACCACATGTCTACAACCAAAATAATGCATTTCAATTTTTGCGATTTTGAAAATAAACCCAGTATCATAATTGCTGCTCCTCTTATCTTCCTTTTTAATGTGGATATGTATTCTATTGAAAATGAGACAGATTTTCATGAGCTAACTTAATCTTTGGGCAGATACAAGATAAAAAAGAGACCTAACTATTCACGAGCTTGAGATTACCAAACTGAGATTAAAAAAGAGACCTAAGATAAAAAAAGACAGATTACCAAACTGACTCACTTCCGCATGACAGCTTGAGATTTTTGTCCTGTTCATGAGATATTCTTTGGTAGAATATCTGTTCATGCAATATCAATTTATACCTTTCTATTAATATTGCATTTCAGAAGATATATTCTACTTTCAATTTCAATAATTGGAGAATGGCATGAGTGAACTCAACCTGGTATTATACAGAGTAGTTTTCTTCATTTTGGCAATAAAATGGTAGAGAACATAAGTAAATCATAACAGTGTAGGGGAAATCACAGCATATATAACACTTGCAAACATAAGCAAAGCATACCAATCATACCAATCTCAGTTGAATATAAAGAAAAATCACACAAAAAACCCTAAAAAAAATTCTAATCAGGGGAAATCACACATTCCATGAGGGGAAATCACACAAAACAATTTGTGAAATCAAAACAAGTGGCTTGCATGAAATTACCTTTTCTAGGGTTTCCAAACAGCCGAACGAAATTGGGTATTGGGCGAGATAAGAGGTCGTCGTTTATGAAGGAACAATCTCGTGGTGCACTTGAGCTGAGCTTTGGGCAATGGTGTAGCAGAGCAGAGAGAAGAGAGAGGAAGGGGGAAGATAGTGCAGCAGAAATGAGTTTGTCGAAGAGAAGAGAGCAAGAGAGAGCAAGAGAGAGACTATTCTTTGGTAAATCTGGCTTGTCGAAGAGAAGAGAGCAGAGAGAGCAAGAGAGAAGAAGGAATCATACCAATCGTAGAGGGGAATGGGTCTGTTGAAGAGAAGAGAGCGAGAGCGAGAGAGCGAGAGAGAGGATGGAGAGCGAGAGAGAGGATGGAGGGTGACTTTTCGCGTGAGAGAGATGAGCCGTTTGGATAGAGAGAGAAAAAACATTATTTTTAATGTTTGAAGACTAAAACAGTTTTTCAAATTTGAAGAAGCACTGTTTATAGATATAGATAAAAATGACGATGGATACACCAATGTGGACGATATTATAGATATATTCTTCAAATTTAACAATGAAGATGAAGATAAAGAAACCACTACCAGTGCTCTAAGAGTTGGTATAACTTGCTTTAGTCGATATTGAAGTTGATTTGTTCTAAGATACCCAGTTGCGGAAAATGCCCAAAAGGAAGACTGACAAAGCATATGTGTTGGACAAGAAGAAGCATCTTGCAAGGTTAAACATCAATGAGGAAGGCAAAATTCTCTTGAAACGGTAAATTTAATTATTAATAAAAATATTGTGCAATATAGTTCTTTTTCCTTTTTTTTTTTAGTATTTTTAAATATTTGGCTCCTTTCCGTTGGTTTTAAGTTGTTAATTCTAAATTATAATGTAAGCTATATTTAGAGCCAAATCTCTATTACTTGTACTATGGTGCACAGGTATAGTGTCTTGTGATGCTTCTTATGTCCAACTGAGTACATTGTCCTTATGAACCAATAACCACATTTGATTTTCATTGAGTGGTTTTCACATAGTGCATTCGAGCTCATATCTACGCTGTGGATCTTTCTTATCCAGGGGTGAAGGGAAACTGGAGAAGCAATTCCGAATGAACTGTATGTGTTGTGGGAAGATGGTGGAGTGTTATAGTATTTGTCTCATTTATTTCATGTAATAAATGATTGATTATTTCGAATCCGTTACCATTTTTTATTGGGCCGTTGTCAAATCGATTGTTGCCCGGGTAGCTAACTAGTCTACTGAAGATGTTAGTCCGTTTTTAGAAGTGAAGGTTGCCCAATCAGGGCCCATATTAATTCCAATTGGGTCTTGGAAGCCTGTAAATCTAAAGGAGGGTACTTTCGTAACTTCGATGATTGAACAAATACCAGTGCGCGAGAGCGACAGAGGGGAGCTGAGGAAGGAGAAACAGTTCGGCTTCATTGGCGGTCTTAAAGCAAAGGAGAAAAGAACTTGAACGTACGGTTCGTTTTCTTCTTCTTGCTTATTCTTGACATGTGTTTCCAATTCTATACGCATGTGCATGTCTATCGTTCGTATTTCTCCGTCGTGATTTTCTTCGTCTTTGTATCGAAGCAGTAGTTTGAATTGAAGGATGGATTTATTTTTATATCTGGAGTTCCAGAGGAATTCTGTCTTGGGCTCAATGTGTTCTACTTTGGATTGAAGATCTGGGGTTTTCTAATGAAACTAGGGTTCCCCAAAAAAAAAAGAACGGTTTATACGAAAATCGACGCTGTGTGGGAATTCTGTGTTGGGATTTAGGAAATTTCACGATTCATACTCGATTAAATACCTAAGTTCTGAAAGTATCGAAGAAATTTTAATGGCGCAAAAGAAAGCTTGAATCTTCGCTTTTAGTATGCTTACGCAAGGGAAGTTTTGTGGATTTTGATGCTGTAGTTTGGTCCCTGAAGTATTTGTGGCGTCATACAACGGTTTCAATGAATCATAATAACACCAAGAAGAATGTTGGGGCGTCAATCCCTTTTGGTAATTCTGGGACGGTTCCACAGTCTATGCCCATGAACCAGAACCACCAAACCCATCTTCTATCTCAGTCACAACCTCAAACACAAAGTGGGTCTCACTTCCCAGGCCACTTCCAGCTGTCTGAGCCTCAAACTCAGGCAATTGCACTGGCGCAGGCTCAGGCTCATGCCCAGGCACAAGCTCAGGCTGCCCATGTCCAATTCCAAGCTCAGTTACAAGCTCAAGTCCAGTCAGTTCCCCAGTTGCATCCTGGAAATACTAGTAATGTAGGTGTCCCGTCACCTTCTGTTTCGACGCCTGGTACTGGGAGTGCCAAGAGGAGTTCTCAAAAGCCACCTTCTCGGCCTCCTGGTTCATCCAATGCCAACACAGGGTCACCGTACAAGACCATGGAGCTGACCCCTGCTGTTCGTAGAAAGAAGCAGAAGCTACCCGAGAAGCAAATACCGGATAAAGTAGCTACACTTCTGCCAGAGTCTGCTCTTTACACTCAAATGCTCGAACTGGAGGCTCGTGTTGATGCTGCTTTGGCAAGAAAGAAGATTGACATTCAGGAGTCACTTAAAAACCCTTCCCGTGTTCAGAAAACACTTAGGATTTATGTTTTCAACACCTTCACATATCAGACACAAACAGGTCCTGAGAACAAGGATGCAGAGCCTCCTTCTTGGTCACTTAAGATCATAGGGAGGATATTGGAAGATGGAAAGGATCCTGTGGTGGCTGGAGTGGTGCAGAAACCAAGCACTTCGTACCCAAAGTTTTCATCTTTTTTCAAGAAAATTACCATATACTTGGATCAGAGCCTCTATCCAGGTAACCATGTAATTCTATGGGAGAGTGCCCGTTCGCCTGTTCTTAATGAGGGATTTGAGGTGAAGAAAAAAGGGGATAAGGAATTTACCGCAATAATAAGACTGGAAATGAACTACGTGCCTGAGAAGTTTAAACTTTCCCCTGCTCTGAGTGAAGTTCTTGGAATTGAGGTAGAGACTCGCCCAAGAATTGTTGCTGCAATTTGGCACTATGTGAAGGTTAGGAAGTTACAGAACCCAAATGATCCTTCCTTCTTTTTTTGTGATCCACCTCTTCAGAAAGTGTTTGGGGAAGAGAAGATTAAATTTGCCACGGTTACACAGAAGATATCACAGCATTTGACGCCCCCACCACCCATACATTTGGAGCATAAAATCAAGCTTTCAGGAAATTGTCCTGCTGGAACTACTTGCTATGATGTACTGGTTGATGTGCCTTTTCAATTAGAGAAGGAAATGAATGCATTCTTGGAAAATACCGAACGCCACAAAGAGATTGATGCCTGTGACGAATTGATTTGTGCTTCTATAAAGAAGATCCACGAGAGTCGTCGGAGGCGGGCTTTCTTTCTTGGATTTAGTCTTTCTCCGGCCGAATTTATTAACGCTTTAATTGCTTCTCAGAGCAAGGATTTAAAGCTTGCTGCTGGAGATGCTAGCCGTAATGCTGAAAAAGAGCGCCATTCTGATTTCTATAATCAACCATGGTAAGCTTATGTTATGTTTATCGTTATTTCCCTCATTTTATGTTGGTATAAATGTAGTAGAAAGTTGCTTCTTTACCCAAAATAAAGCCTCCCAATGGAATAGCACATTTGCTTTCGTTCTTTTTTGTTAGTTTGGTTTTGGTTTTATTCCTTTGGATGCTAGGCTTGGTTAGAGAATAAGAGAGACAAAAAGAGGAAAAAAAATCAAATTTGGAACACTGTTTCTTATTAATCTCATGGATGATTGATATAATTTTACCTACCTTTCCCATTGGATATCTGATCCCTATAGAAATGACCATCTGATACTAGTATTCTCTAGTTACAGAGGAATTTGAAATGATTGTAACCTATTATCTGAAAATCACGAGAAAGGATTATAATCCACTATCATATCCTTTCAATCATTGGTTTGCCCTAAAAAGTATCTCTGATTGAATGAGATTTTAAGATCCTATTTGCACTTGCTCCTGTAAAAAAATGTTGCAAAGTGCTTAACTTGCTGAAAGATTATGCAGTGCCTCGACTTGACATGAGCGTGAAAGGGGTTTAAAACTTTAAAATCTGTTTTTCATTTTAAATGGGCTAAAATAACATCACCAAAGTACAACCGTTGAATTATGGTCCTAATTCTTTGTTGATCCAGTTGCAGAAAGTTTTAGTGGCTTTCTAATGTAGAGAGCGTACTTGTGCTGGAATGGACAAAAATTCCAGTGTTGTATGCAACTCCTGTAGCTTTTGTAGGTCTAGTTCATTGATAAAAATGTTAGTTACTGATCACTGGGCACACTTTCGATTTCTATGCTTTTCGTCCATTCTAAACATAAATTTACGCCATGATGTTTTCATCTTAGTTTCCATATAAAACAAGTTTTTTGACAAGTACAAAGCTGCTTTGACTAATGGTATTGCCACGAAGAAGTTACTGTTCAATGTGACCCTAATGTTAAGTCCCACCTGACTTCTGCCCTGATATAGATGTCTTCTTAATTTCTTTTTACATTTTGGTGAAATCTTCAGGGTTGAAGATGCTGTCATTCGTTACCTGAACCGCAAGTCTGCTGGAACGGATGCTGCTGGAACACTTAAGTGAGGATGATTGTTAGCATCCTGTTTGCGATTCAATATTTCTAACATAATCTCCCAGCTCCTATTGTTTTCTTGCAGCTTATGTTGTTGAGTATAAGGGCATATGAATTTACTCTCTCTCTCTCTCTCTCTGTGTTTGATCTCTTTTTTTCCTCTCAAGGAATGTATGGTATGCTCTGGAGAAAGACTATTCTTAGAGCTTTTGGCAATGTATTAGTTTAATAATGGAGGTGATTATTACCATGAAAAATTGTATTTCTATCTCTTGTCCTGCTCAAGGTTGCAGACATTTGGATGCCAGTATATTTTGCTACTCTGATTAGGAAACACATTTACATTAGTTTTGTAACTTTTGAATACTCATATTAATTAGAAAAATGATAAACACACGTCACTTTTTCCAAAACATTACACAACCTTGTTAATTATTTCAGAAGTGCAATTTCCATCTTCAGTCCCTTGCTACTTGTCTTTCTTTCTCCTTGCCGCAATGATCGATGTGTATATATGTACCTGCGACCTAGCTACCACCAGTAGCCGGGAAGCATAAGGTTCGGAGACTTGGCATCTTGCCATTGTATATGCTCCCTATAGACGTTTATATTTTCATGTCTATAGGAGCATTGTTGCGAGTCGTTTCTGCAGGTGCAACCGAAGACCCCATAGCCGTGCTTGATGGTAGATTCCCATGTGGCTTAGACCAAAGTCTTAAAAATCATTCTGGTAGGAACGGCCGGAATTTGCCGTTGCCGTTCTGGAAAAGTAACCGGAATAATGTGGCTGACTATTTTGTACCGGATTCAATTTTGATTGTATTGGTGCGTTTCAGGTCATTCCGGTCGGATTTCGATATTCCGGCCAAAATGACCATTTCATTTCGAAAATTAAAACAGATTTTTTTGTAATTATTTTAAATCCCATGGCATATCTATAATTTCTTCATCTTTTACTTATAAAAACAAAAATCTATAATTTCTTCATCTTCTTATTTACCTCTAACGATTTCTTTTCTTATCAATGTGTCAGTAGACTCGGTACACTTCTCTATCTACTGTTTTACTTTTTCCGATCAATGTGTCAGTACACATCTACCATGTAATAATTAAAAGAGATCGGATTTTCAGGTAAGAGATGGAGTTTTCAGGCAAAAAAAAAAAATTGCTTACATGTCTTTAAAGGGTTTTTTTTTTAATTTTTTATGAAAAGTTGGAGAAGAAGAACGTCCTTGTGATCATCATTCCGAATGTTATATGGCGGCATTTACTTGAGGAATGAATGGGTAGATGCATTTATTGAGTATTTTATTGAGTTTTATAAATGTGTAATTAAAATTTGTACTGATTATCGAGAAGTATTACTAAGTTTATTGGGTAGGTATGTTTTCAAGACTTGTATTGATTTTATTTTAGAATATAGTTGTTGTATATATAATTTATTCATATAACTTCTATTCAGAAACGTATCGGTATTAAAATATTTCTTAAGTAAAAAAGTAATTAAAACTCCTAAGAGTTTAAAAATCGAACCAACTGACTTATATCTTGGTCATGGAGGAAACTGACCAAACCGGCCGATTGTGGGGAGGGATACTGGCTAGACTAGTTCCGGCCAATCATTCGGTCTATTATTGGTTTCAACCATTTTTTGGGCCTATTTATTATACACTATTTCTAGTATACTTTGGACCTTTTTTGGATTACTTTAAACTCTTAATTTACTTTAAACTATTTCTAGATCACTATTTCTATATTTAAGTTTCATTTTTATTTTAATATCATTTGTATTTGTAATGTTATGTATAAATAAATAAATGAGCAATAGATGTTACTTACTATAACTATACATTTATAATACTATAACTATAACTATAAATTATAATACTAATACTAACTATATTACTTACTACATAATTTAAAAAAATAAAAATAGCTTCACTAGATGTTTAGTATTCTATATTACAAAAAGAGACAAATTGTCTTAAACATAACAACAACGCCAAAAAAAAAAAACATAACATAGATAAATAACAACAAATTCGGAGTGATCTTCATGTTTGCTGCTTCAACCTTCAATCTTCAATAGTTGTCACATTTGATTGTGCGCTCAACTCTATATAAAAACATTAATAAATATTAATAATAAGAATAAAACATCAAATGTTAGTGAATTTAAATTATGAAAAATACTAAAATTAAATTACAATGAAAACAAATAAAACATTACCCGATTTTACTACAAAATTCTCCATATTATTCATAGCCTATTGGATATCAATGGTTGTTGATGGATGCCTTAACTAATTTTGAGTACAAATAAGTACCTCAACGGTTCTCGGAGCCAACAAACTTCAAAAAGGATCAAGCACACAACCGCACACAACCTCCCGTATTAAATGCTTACTCAGATGCAACCATAGAAATAGGCATGACCAATAAGTCTCGTGCAATCCTTGCTAGTATAGAATAGTTATGTTCATTAATTTTCTACCAAGTCAAAAAGTCAAACGATGGCTTGAGTGTCTCACAACCATCTGATAATATTGATCCACTTTTGTTTTAGCAATAGTAGATCTCATCGCAAAATATGTTTTATAACACTCGTAGAACCATTTGGCCTCACGTTTGTTATCACCATCATTCATAGTTCTAGATGTCGGAGGGGGCTCATGTTCTCGGATACTGGTGGTGGAACCGAATGTAGCATTATACTCCGCATACAAATCTGCTAATATCTGTCTCACACTCGACACCAACTCCTCAGCACAAAACTCATCATGAACTTTCTTCAGGTGGAAAGTAAGAAGCCCTAACTTACTTCTTGGATCAAGCACAACTGCAATTAACATGAACAAATTCATCCTATCTAATGACCCCAATACTTATCATATTTTGTTCTCATGTTTATGGTCATGCTCCTCAAACAACTATTAGTACTCTCGCTCAGCATAATCAACTCATTTTGGAGATAACAAATCTCTAAAAAATTGGTATTGACTGTCACATATAAAGACCCAGAAAATCTATTAGTAGCATAATCAAACATTTCCAAAAACTTAACAAACACCCACATTGTCTCCCACTCCCTAGCTTTAGGAGGCCCCATGTGCTGAAATCTTTACTCTCCATTCGCCTGAAATCATCAAAGTAAGAGAGGAAATTATAATCATTTCTCTCCATCTGTTTGAAATCCTTCTCAAACTTCTCAACCGTCTCCAACATCATATAGGTTAAGTTCCATTGTGTTTGTACATTAAGACACAACATTTTCTTACAATCAATTTCTCTTTTTTTGCACATCTCTTAAACTTGTCTAATCTTGCGGGGGATGAACGCACATATCTAACTGCATTTCTAACCATTATGATGGCGTCATTGCACTCCTTCAAACCCTCATTCACAATAAGATTAAAATATGAGCACAACATCTCATGTGCATATACTTACTCCTAACACATTCCCTATCAAAAACTGTTTCAAATATGAAATTGCAGTATCATTTGAATTTGCATTATCAACAGTTACAATAAATATTCTATTAATGCTCCAATCAAGTAAGCATAACTCAACATATCTCTCAATAGTATCCCCTCGATAATTAAGGATTAAACAAAAATTAATGATTTGTTTTCTGCAATTTCCAATCCTTATCAATGAAGTGTGCAATTAGGCACATATAATTCAAATTATGTACCAATGTCCATGTATCGGTTGTCAAGCAAATCCTTATGCCACCATCTTTAAACATTTTTTTTAAGTTTTCCTTTTTCTAATTCATATAATTTCATACAATCTCTTATAGTTGTAACTCAACATGGCACTTTAAACCAAGATTTAAGAGACCAACATACTTTCCTAAATCTCTATCCTTCAACAACCCTAAATGGCATCTCATCGATAATTATCATCTCTGCAATCGCCAACCTCATAGCCTATTCACTGTATTTGTGGGTTACAAGACTTCTTAATGTACTACCATCACTCTCTCCAACCCCCTACCCTCAAGTGTTGTCTCACCTGTCAATATTTTTTGGTACCTATCCAAAGACCCACGTTTAATAGGACTTTTAGGACATGAAGACAAATGGTTTTGCATTGTTGAAGTTTTGTTCCTCTTTGAGTGGCAAGCATACGTCTTGTCACAATAATTTTAGTCTTCGGATTATCTGTAGGACAACCCTCCACCTTTGGTCCTTTGTAAAATGGTCTCATACAATCGATAGATCCATCCATTTCCGTTTCTTAGGTAATGGATAACTACTACTAGTAGGGGTACTAGGGGATTTGATGTTTGGGTCTCCCTCAAATCATCTCCTAAGTTCATGGTTGGTTTATTTGAATCAACATCAATTAAAGTCGACAAATAATCTATCTGATTTATAAAACAAAACATAAATGTTACATGTACATTATACATAGTGCATAACACAAATTATAATTACACATCAGCTAGTTTGCAACATGGTAAACATCACAAGTCTAAGACTCTAATCTAGGTTTAGTTCACTCTTCTTTCCTCAATTTATATCAAACTATTTTTACAACACAATTAGAATATCATAAATTAACAATAATAATTTTTTTCATGCAAAATATCAAAATAAATATTAAATCTAAATATATTAAGAACACTCATAGTGGGGATTAGGGAATAGCTCTCGGATCACTGTTCACAATCCCAAAAATTCGCTCAAAAAATTTTACAATATCTGTACATACACAAATAAATGATTTAAATATCAAGTAATATGAAAATTAGTATTTCAAAGAGGAGAGAGAGAGTCTGAGAGGAAAGGGAGTTCGACTTCGACAGAAGAGGAAGGGGGGAAGGATGTTGTGAGATCCCTAAATTTTCATGTGTTTAATTCCTTATATTTTATTTAGTTGTGTTATTTTATTTATGTTATGTTATTTTAATTTATTTTTGGGCTTATGTGTAGTTAGTGTTTTATTTTGGGCTTGAGTTTGTTTGTTCCTTGTTGTGGGTCGTGGGTGTGTGAGTTTAGAGAGCCCAAAAGCCCAACCCGTGTGCATTGTGAGCCCAGCCCGTGTGCGTTAGAAACCCAGCCCTCCCTTTAGTTAAATGGCGCCGTTTGGAGAAAAACCCCTTAGGGTTTCGTCTAGTCCTCTTGCTTCATCCCTCTATTTTCCTCTCATTTCTTCTTCTTCCTTCTATCTTCTTCCAGTTTCTAGACCGAATTCCTATGAGAGAAAACCCACTAGAAATGCCACAGTTTTTCCCTTGAGTCACTGTTGTCGTCACTTTTGGCAACACCTCCATTCACGCGATCTTCCAGAAATTTTTCATCTTCTTGTGAGTAATTTTCTATCGCAACTGTGAGATTTAAATTGACATTATAATTGGCGTTGGATTGTTGGAATTGGGCCTTGGGCCTTGGGCCGTCGAAATGTTTGGATGAAATTGTAGTTGATGTTGGTGTTAGGCCTTGGGCCGGATTGGAGGATGAGATTATGCGTGTAATTAGTTGTGAAACTGTGTAATTGTAATATTTGCGAATTTATAGATGAGCAAATTTACCATGTCATCCAATATATGTCGTAATGCATATTTATCTTCTTAAGTAAATTGTGCTATGAAATCACGTTATCTGTTTTGAAAATGGGGACTGATGAGATTGATTATGTGGGTGCGTGTGTATCACGACCCCAAGTCGAGATGTAACATTATGTCGGTGGAGCTTCTCTGGTCATTTGGGAGCGTAACAGACTGATGTGACGTCCGCTAAATTGTCGCAAGACGACGAAGGGATAGGACAATACGGTAATACTCTCGTACCGATTTCGTGACCTTTTGTTGGCGAGGTTAGAGAATGCTTGGTCATGTACAGGCCGGGCGCAGAACTGGGCATCACTCGTTATGAAGTCTCATGCACGGACGTTACCCATGGTGTGACGATGAGAGCTAGGGTGTGCGGACGGTCCATAGGAGAGACCGTGATGCATGCATAATAAAATAATGATTATGATTGGGCCAAATGAGATTTTTAGCTTGAGTGATTAAAAGTGTATTTTTGGGAAGTAAGAAACGTGGTTTTGTTTTCTTCATATTTGACCGTATGTGCACGCGTAATTGTATTAATGTGTTTTAAATCTCTTTGATGTTGTTTTGCTTAAATTACTTACTGAGATGTAATAATCTCATTATGGTGTATTACCCTATGATTCCGTCTTATGGTGCCGTAGAGTCTGACGCAAAACCCGAGCATGAACCCGAGGGACCGGCTCCGCCTGAGGCATGACTTGCTAAGAAGCCACCATGTACGGAACTGACCCTTACCTGTAAAACCCACTCGAATTTCTTGAAGCCAACGAGGGTTTCTTCTTAGTGAGATCTCTTTTCTAGCATGGATCAAGCCGTTCAAAGGCACCTGACCCAAAATCTCGACGACAGTGGTAACCTCCTCTTTGCACCAAAAGGATTGGCTTATTACGGTAGTCTTCCACCCCAGTAGGCACCATACCCAACAAGCACCAATTATAGCGATCCACTATTCAGCTGAACTCAACCATCTACTGTTGACACTTTCAACCCACATAAGTGAGCTCATCGTAGACTATCCAAACCAGCCAGCCGAAGGCTTCATTGTCAAAGATCAGGCCTATCCATCCTCATTAAGCCCTCTAAGCACACTGCAGGAACACAAAGGATCCCATAGCAAATTACAAACCCACGAGCTGGCCTTTCCAACCTTTCGAGATCACAAAAACAAAGAATGATATCAAAAGAGATAACCCCCTGGTACACGAAGACAGCCAGCCACCAAAGAAAAAACTCAAAAAATTTCAAAGGATCCTTCTATTGAAAATGATCAAAATCCCACAAATGAGGAAAAAATTCTAGCTTCTATGCTTCTTTTTTTTTTTTTTATAAACATCTTCCTTCATTGATACCATTTCATGTTACATGGTTTGTGAAAAAATTGGAGTTTCCTCTAATTTCACAATACAGTCAAATACATGTAATGTATTTTTCCTAGATCATGAGCTACATAATTACATTTTCGGTTAACATGACAAACTATGCATGCTTCAAAGTTGCTCATTCTGTCTTGAGTCCCAAAGTAAGATCCTTTCTTCTTGTTCAATTTGAGATCATCAACGACTATCTTTGAGTCCCTTTCTAGAATCACTTTTCTCATACCTAGTTTGAGTCCAAAACTGATTGTTGTATAGGCTGCAATTGCTTCTACTAATAGAGGGTCAAGTATCGATGTTTGTTTTTTCCTCAAGGTTGCCAAAAAACTACTTTCTTCATCTTTCACAGCAACGCCTATTCCTATTATACACTGTCTTTTATCAACTGCTACATCTCAGTTGATTTTACAAAAGCCTTGAGGAGGAGACTGCCATGTTACTGACCTTCTATTGTCTGTTACATTGCTCTGATTTTGTGTCATTTGTATAGAATATATATCCAAACTCATCTGATTAACTCTGAGAAGCACTGACTTAGGGTCTATGACATTATTCTTGAACACAAGCTCATTCCTTCTCCAATTAATGACAATTCCTACATTTCTTCCATTTCGAGTTTGTTGAACATATCTTGCATCAGCTCCTTCACATTCTTGTAGCAGCAAATGCTTTTCTGAATTTTTCTGGAACATTGACTCAATATGTCATTGGCTGATGTATATTCCCAAAGGATATGTTCTAAAGTTTCTGGATTCCTTCTCCACCATCACAACCAAACCATATCACAGGGCAACACCACATGCAACAACTAGGAAATCCAAGACAGCTGACGAGGCGGGCTCAAGCATGCCTCCACCTACTTCATAAAGACAATGGTATGGAATTGCAAGGGACTAGCTCGTCCCAAACCAATCAGAAGTATAAGAGCTAAAATTAAGAAATATAACCCGGACATCATATTTTTGTTGGAGACCACGGTGCCTGCTGAATGCACCTTAACTATTGTGAATAGTCTAGGTTTCTACCATTTTGTAAATTTTTCAACCTCAGGAAAAAAATGGAGGCCTTGTGCTACTGGTGTAGATGTTGAACAAGTGCATGTAAATATGAATGCAATTTCAATTTTAATTTACTCTGATCCTCCTAATCATCCTTGGCTTGCAACAGCACAATGGCATCAAACAGTAAGATTTTGATAATTACTGGACTCAATTTACAAATCCTTTTGGGGGTCCATGGGTTTGTATTGAAGATTTCAACGATCTTTTAAACCAATCAAAGAAATTTGGTAGGCGGCCAGTAACATCTTCTTCAATTGGCGGACTAAAAAATCTGATGAAAATTCATGGCTTAATTGATATTGGTTTAACTGGCCCCACTTTTACCTGGACAAACAATAGACAAGGTAATGCTCTAATTAGAGAAAGATTGGACCGTGGGATAGCAAATCCACTGTTGAAATTATTATTTACTGATGCTACAATTCAACACCTAACATTTTCGACATTAGACCACCATCCACCTCTACTCAATACAACAAAGAATGCTAGATGTGCTTCACCTTTTAAATTCGAAGAATTCTGGATCCGCGAGCCATGGAAAAACTTGGGGAGTGAGATGAGATGAGAATTTTATGAATAATCGTAAGATAGCTTGTGAATAATAGTGAGATAGTTTGAGTTAATGTTTTATGGGTTTTGAAAAATAAGAGAGAAAAAGTTGAATAAAAAATATTATAAATTTAAAATATTTTTAGAATATAGTTTTTAATATTATTTTTGTTTGAAAATTTGAAAAAGTTGAATTGTTTTTTATTTTTCGTTTGGAAGTTTGAGAAAGTTGTAATAATTAGTTTGAAAGTATTTGAATTTGAGTGATATTTGAGAATGAGATGAGATGAAAGTTTTGAGATGTTCGGCCTCGTTTGTTTTCACAATTCTTCATCTCATCTAATCATTACAACTTTTCTAAATTTTCACACAAAATAAAATAAACAATTTCACTTTTTCAAATCTCAAAATGAAAATAATATTAAAAATATATATTTTAACAATATCTTATTACTTTAATTTCAACTTATCTCATCTCATCTTATATGTGAAAACAAACGAAATCTTTTTCCAAACAAGCCAAAATGACAAGTTTGGGGAGTGAGATGAGATTAGAATTTTATGAATAATAGTAAGATATTTTATGAATAATAGTGAGATAGTTTGAATTAATGTTTTATGAAATTTTGGAAAATGAGAGGAAAAATTGAATAAAAAGATTATAAAGATAAAATATTATTATAATATAGTTTTTTAATATTATTTTTGTTTAGAAATTAGAAAAAGTTGAATTATTTTTTATTTTTTGTTTGAAAGTTTGGAAAAGTTGTAATGATTAGTTTGAAAGTATTTGTATTTGAATGACGTTTGAGAAGAAGATGTGATGAGATGATATGAGAATTTTGATATGGAAACTTTTTCCAAACAAGCCTATGTCAAATAATAATATAAGAAGCTTGGTGTAAGATATTTATTGGGAATCCAACATTTATACTCTGCAGCAATATCAAGGCCACCAAAGAAGCTCTCAAACACTGGAACAAAGTTCACTTTGAAAAAATCCAAGTTAATATCCAGAAAATGGAAAACAAGCTCCTTGATATCCAGTGCAACCCACCAAATCTACAGAGCTTATCAATATGGAAGCAACTACAAGTAAATTTCTAGGAACGCCTGAAGCATGAAGAGACTCTAAGGCGCCAAAAATCTCGACTCTCTTGGGTTACTACTTCAGATCAAAATACTAAATTCTACCATCTTTCAACTACGATCAAAAGACAAAGCAACCCATGCTCACCTCCAAATTTTGGACCAATTAGCTTGACCGGCGTCGTGATATACAAAGTCATCACCAAAATACTGGCAAATCGTTTAAAGACAACACTTCCCAATATCATTTCTCCATTTTAAATAGATTTTGTTCAGGGCCGCAACACCAAAGAAAATAATATAATCGCCCATGAATTGTTTCATCATCTAAAAATAAATAAAAAAAATTGGGGAGGAAGGTCCAAATGGCGATCAAGCTAGATATGAAAAATGTTTTTGACTACATTGAATGAGATTTCTTATTTGTTGTGATGAAAGTATTGGGGTACAATAGGGAATGGATCAATTTGATCAAAGAACGTGTAACGATAGTCTCTTTCTCAATCCTTATTAATGGCTCACCCAAAGAGTTTTTTAAATCACAAAGAGGACTCAAACAATGTGACCCCAGATAACCTTTTCTCTTTATTCTATGCACAGAGGTGCTCTCAAGACTAATGGCCAGATCGGAAACAATAGGAAATTTTGAAGGCATTCAATTGAGCCGAAATTGCTCTCTAATATCTCACTTACTTTTTGCGAATGATTTAATCATCTTTGGGAAAGCCAATGAGAGTAATGTCCAAACAATCATTGACAATCTAGAGAAATACTAGGCTTGGTCAGGTCAGAGAGTCAACCGTGAGAAATCTTCAATTGACATACCAGAAATACCAACCATGCCACAAAAGCTGAGATCTTGATGAAATTGCAATACAAACCAGCATCATCTAGGATTGTGTACTTGGGAATCCCGACCTCATTTGGAAGATCAAAAAAAGAAAGCTATAAAGAATTGCTGGAAAATATCAACAGGAAACTCGAGGGGTGGAAATCAAAGTTACTATCATAAGCAGGAAGAACAATGCTAATCAATACAGTTGCAAGCTCAATCCCTTCATATCAAATGTCAACGCATCTACTGCCAAAATCAATCTACAAATCTTTAAATATAAGCTTTAAAAACTTTTGGTGGGAAACGACAAAAGATCAAAAGCACAAACTGACTCTGAAATCTTGGAAATCCATTTGTCAACCAAAAAATGAAAGGGGTTGGGCCTAAGGCTAATAAAAAACATGAATTTAGCTCTATTAGCTAAAACGGGATGGGAAATGAGTCAAGCAAACACAAGCTTGTGGCATTCACTTTTGTCGACAAAGTACCTAAACACAACATCTTTCTGGCAGGCAACATCAAAATCAACAAACTCATGAGTATATGGAAAGGGATCTTGAAGACAAGGGAGCTACCGACAAAAGGTACATGCTTTTAAATTTTTAATGGGCTATTGGTCAAAGCGTGGCCAGATCCCTAGATCCCAACTTTAGAAAATTTTAGGCCTAAACCTCTTCACCAAAATAGTGATACCTTTTCATCTCTGAGAGTCTTTGATCTGATTAATCCTAATACCCACTTTTGGAACACTCAAAAAATGCTAACCCTTTTCGAGTAAGATAGCATTAGAGAAATTCAAAAAATTCCATTACCTTATAACAACCAAAGAATGGATTGCCCTATTCGGATAAATAGCCAGAATGGAAAATTTACTGTCAAAACTGCTTACCATATTACAACAAAATTTTCTATTATACATTTGCCAAATTTTCCTAGCCCAACTATGGGAAAAATTTGGAAGCAAAAAATTCATGATCGCCATAAGTTGCTCATCTTGAAAATTATCTGGAACATAATTCCAACCAAAGAAAGATTGAAGATTTTTACTCCAAATCTCATTTCTACTAGCTGCCCTTTGTGCAATGAACAAGAAGAAACGATGCTCAATCTTTTCATTGAATACCCAATTACCATGATTCTATGGAGCCAAAGCAACTCGCCTTTAAATATCTATTTACTGCCGATCATTTCAATGAAGGAGTGGATATTAATAATCATAACCCAAAGTCTAGATTGGGGTTAAATCCCTAGAAAAAACATCATTTCTAGATTTTTGCAGTTCTAATGTTAGATTTTATTTGGAGGATGCAGGATGAGTTGGTCCACAACCAATCCACTTTTCTCTAAAGAAGGCAAAGGAACAATTGGATTTATCCTACCAAGAAAATTTACAGGCATGGAAAGAAAATTCAAAATCTCAATTAATGTTGAAATGGTAATCCCCGTCAAGGAATCAAACTAATATCTCCTTTGATGCTACAGTGAAGGACTCATTCTCTACGTCTTCGGCAGTTAGTCGCGACTCAAATGGTAAGATCTTGGAAATTTGGACGTTGCAAAATCAAACTAAATGCCAGTTGTTGCAGAAGCTTATGCAGCATCGCTTGCAATAAAGATGACAGAACACTTGATAAAGGGTCCAACTATCCTGGAAGGAGATGCCCAACTGGTTATATCAACCATACATGGCAAGGCTCCAATTTAGCAGATTAATCCAATTATTGAAGATATCGTTCATATATTGTAAAATCGAAATGATTAGAACATTAAAAAAAATTCTTCGATCCCAAAATCAATGTGCCTACTTAGTGGCGCAATGGGTAGTTACCAACCTTATTTTTGATTGCATATCCTTAGATAATCTACCTACATATATTTTGTATATTGGTACTGACAACTGGCAAGGACTCTCCCTCTATCAATTTGTTATAATTCATATCCATAAGCATGCTAGATTTAAAACTTAAAAAAAAAAAAAAAAACTATGATGAATCTGCCAAATTAAGACTGACAGACCTACCCACCTACCTAGTTAGCTGAGCCTAAAGTCTGAACCCTAGTTTTTATTATAACTGTCAAGGATAGCTACTGCTTATTGCTTTAATTAGTTCAAAGATGAAAGAATTGAAAGGCTAGCTACTCACATGTAGGCTTGTAACTGACGTATATATACAATTATATATCCTATATAAACACATATTATGACATATATAGTCATGTAGTATTGTGCAGTTCTTAATGAAAAAAAAAAAGTAAGGGCTACAATTTAAAAAATAATTTTTTTTTACGTAGACTCCAGATTTATCAACTTTTTTCACGAATGAACTGCACACTCCAAAAATATCATTATATATATATATATATATATATATATTTGTTAAATATGCAGGTGAATTAACATGCAGCCTGTAGAAATGATCGAAGGGGCATGCGGGAGAATGGAATTAGCAGTCATTGATCTTGTTCCATCGGCTTTTATTATTGGAATACAAGCTGTAGTCACTATAAGAAAAATTGATTTTTGTGGCCATTTAATTACGGTGAAAAGGTTATTTGTGATCAAAACAGACTCATTTTAATTATAAATAGTCATTTAACTAGAATTAAATGACCACAAATAAACAATTTTCTTATAGTGAGTTCATATATACCAGAATTAGAATATTCTTTTTTGTGTTAATTTGATTAGCTTTCTTTTTCACCAAGCTGCCATGGCGATCGATCGAGTTCCAGCTCGAACCCAAGTTTGCGCGGTTTAATGAACAATACGGCCATTTTTTATCAGGCCTTCATTAATGGGAATGATCTCATCGATCCTTACTACTTTCCAACTCCAAATAGAATGAATCCTTACTACTTTCCATCACCAAATAGATCCTTAAGATTCCCAAAGATCGAATGCGATGATCAGTGATCACTCCATAATTAAAATGGTCATGTGCACCGTCATCATGCATGCAGCGTGGAATCTTTCATATATGTTGATAGGGTCCCATGCAATATGGGAGAGGAAGATCATGTTTATTCATGATGGTGACCATGAATAGACAGCTCTAGTTTTAAGATGAATTCTATCCATTCTATGCAATGCATGCAAACTCTTGATGAATTAATTGAAACTTAATTTTGAGATAACTAGTGATTTACACGATATCAGAGTAAAGAACGTCTTGAATAGCCATGAGTCGGCTATGACTTTTATATTTTTCCATCAGTTTAAACTTTTAAATAAGTGACCGTGATTTCTCAATATAATATATGTGTGTGTGTGTAATGTGATGCATGGCTATGAAGCAACAAAGGGGCGGGGGAAGAAGTAGAGAAGATGATCTAGACGTTGTTGCTTTTTTCTTTGTCACGATGATCTAATATTTAAACATGATGAGGCCGTCGAACTTAGCTTATAATTATTGGTATAGATCAATATGTATTTGTATTGTTTAAGAAGTATTACGAATTCGTTAACACAAAATAACATATTAATTATATGGTGTGACAAAATAGTATTCCTTTCTATAAATTGTGTTAATAAGTTAAGCGTTGGTGATGCATGCCCTTAATTAATAGTCATTCGATTGACCTAATTAATTCAGTCTTATGTCGTATCATATACTCTGATCTGATCTTTTTCCTTCACTAAGATCAGATCAGAGTACTATATATAAAGATCATATATTGGAGAAAGTAGTAGTGATAGATGGATCAGTACATGCATTGAATATATGTGGAATTGGAATATTAATATTTCAACTTGCTCCATCTCGTCAATTAATTTGTAATTAGTAGATCATGGAGAATATATATATATATAGGTCATAATTAATGAAGGTTAAAAAATGAGCATATATATATATATATATATAAATCTCTTTTTAAACTGAATGAATGATGTAATATTGTTCAAAGTCTAGTAATATGGCTGATCTATAGATCATCAGCATAATATGGCTAATCTCTTTTTAAAATTATTTATTTGTGGCTAATTATTTTCTGTTAAAATAAATTTATTTTCGTCGCAGATAGTCATTTTCGGTACCGTAAATAATCCGCCACAAATATATTTTTTTTTTTTATAGTGATACTCACTCACTCAATCTGATTTATATCATACTTTTGCTAGCTAGCTGGAACAAATTCAAATTTAATCGGTACGCACGACGTAATTAATGCCAGATATTGAATTAAGTTTCTGTAATATCATATATACTTCGATCATGAAAGTAGGCAGCATCAATCGGAATTGGATTCACAAGAATAATATATATTGGTGACAAAACAAATAAAGAATAGTACTATATATATATTATCAAAGTGGAAACCGGCCACTTTGATTGATAAATATATATAGTACTGATCATGATCAAATGCACGCGGTCTTTTCATGCAGATCATCATGATGATCATCATTTTTTTGGAAAACAAATTAAAGGCAATTAATACTGCAAATTAAATTTTAAAAAAAAAAGTGATTTGTATACTAATTGTTATTGCATGCTAATTATAAGCACTTTACAAGTACTACTGTAATCATGAAATGTCTAATTAAAAATTAGTCAAGCTAAGAGCAATATTTAAATATAAATCGTGCTGATAATTAAAGCCAAGAAGCTATTTTGGCTAACCCTATTGCAAGAAATTTAGAAAAATTTGGAGTCACATTATTATTATTAAGGCTAGCTAGTGCTAAAATGACCAAACCAATTTATGGTATTTATATATTCTTAATTTGTTTTTACTTGTGTATCATTTTTTTATGTGATTATATCATTAATAATGATTGAAAATAGCCATTATTTGTTTAACTTAATTAACATGTGCTTCTTTAAGCTCATTTGACAAATTCTTATTTTAAAATATAATATTTAAATTAATTGAGACAGTTTGCTTGCAATGTAATTATGTTTTGACAATTAATTAAAAAATAATACTACTTGGCCATTTAAAACTTGAGTACTGTTACGGGTCCTGAATTTAGAACTCAAAAAATATCTTGAATAGTATAATTTTTTTCTTTTTTTTCCTATATTTTTTTAATCATCATAAATATTTAAAAAAAATAAAAAATTCACAACATCATTAAAAAATATTTTCTTAATCATTCGGTAAAAATAAAAATAAAAATCCATTTGGAACATTTTTTAGATCCCAAATTACATTTCTCTTAAAACTTACTGCTAAGTTGCCTCACTCTCTTGACATGGCACCAGATGGCCGGCCATAGCAGTACTTTTAGGTCAAATGTAAAAAAATTTAGCAAATAGCTAAAACAATTTGAATGCTTAATAATGAGACCAATTAATTAATTTAAGTGACCATGCACAGCCAGTTATACATTGCTCTTCCGGACCATCACCTTCAACCCTCCAGCCATATGGCCAGTCAACAAAGGAACAAAAATCGGCCGGTCCTCACAGACCGGCCAGATCTCGAACCGCCTCAGTATCCTGGCCACAGCATACGACATCTCTATAAAAGCCATCTCCTTCCCAAGGCACACCCTCGGACCGGCCTGAAAAACCGGGAACTTGTACGGACTGATATCCGTTTTCAACTTCCCATCCGGTTGCTCATCGAACCATCGGTCCGGTTTAAATTCGAACCGATCAGTCCCCCACAACTCCTCCATTCTCCCCATCCCATAAGGAAAGTAGGTCACCCTATCTCCCTTCCCGATCGGAGTCCCATCCGGAAAAGTGTCGTCTTCGAGGGCGTGCTTTGAGTCCCACGCAACCGGCGGGTAGAGCCGCATGGACTCGCACAGGCAGGCCTTGACGAACTTCATCTCCTTGAGAGTTTCGAAGTCCAATGGCTTTTCAGTTTCGGATCCGCCATTAATATTGGCCAGCACGGAATTCACTTCGTTCACAATGAGTTGCTTTTGATTTGGGTACTTTGAGAGCAACCAGAACAGCCATGTCATTGCCGAGGATGTCGTGTCTCGGCCGGCCATGATGAAGCTTATCACCATGTCTCTTGTCACCTCCTCGTCGACGTGCCCCGCCTGCAACAATCTCGACAATAAATCAGTACTGCTCTCGCGTTTGTTTTCGCGAGCTTCTTCGAGGATTCGCCTTTTGTTTCGTATGATCTCGGCCACAAAGCCATGCACGAGTCGAACTGCTTCTTTGAGTTTCTTCTCGGAGCCTACGTTCAGTGCACGCTTGATCTTCCAAAACCAGAATACCGGGGCCATCGAACGCATGGCGCTTATCTCCGACGCAATGTCAAAGGCTTTTACAAGAGGCAGCACGGGGCAATGCAGGTCTAGGCAACATGGGTCTATCCCCAACGAGACCTTACAGATAGTTTCAAACGCAAACCTTCTCAGTATTTCTTGTAAATCCAAGATTTCATTCCTCTCCGCGGCCTCCTCAAGCAATGGGATCAATCGGCAATCGACTTCTTCTTCAAGCGTTTTGAAGACTAATTCTCTCAAGGACTTTGTGCTAAACTCATGGCTGGCCAGCTTCCGCTGGGTGAACCATAACTCACCGTCGACGTTGAAGATGCCATAGCCAAGAAGATCGCCGAGGATGTCGGTGAAAGGGGTGCCTTTGGGGAAGTTGTTAAAGTTGGTCTTGAGCATGTATTCGACGTTGGCCGGGTTTGCAGTCACAACGATGCGCCGTGCACCGAGCCGGTGCACGACGATGGTCTGAGTGGGGGACTTTGATAAGAGGTCTGTGTACCAGTCCAGGAGACGCCGGCGGTTTTTGTTGAAAGAGATTAGGCAGCCAATAACTGGGTATGAAGGAGGGCCATGATCCATACTGGGGGACGATTTCCGATATTGAATTTGAAGGATGAAGGAGAAGAAGAACAGGGACGAAAAAAGGGAAAACGTCCCTAGAGATATGAAAGTTAGAAGAAAGATAGACATGGTTTTGCTTAATTCCGAATATCTGACTCAGAAGTACTGATGATCTATATACGTAGACATGTTCATATATATATATATATATATATATATATATATGAGTAATGTTAGTGAGAAGCTACTATAACAGTGCACATTTTACACTTACTGCATGGTTGCTTCTAGTTAATTATTTCTAACATTCACTTGTAGAGATGTGTGGTCTACATAATATTATATAATGTGTGTAAAATAAATATTCTTAATAGTGACTTCTATCTATATTTATTATATATATAATATCTATGTGTGTTTTGTGTTGCCATACACATGCGACGTTTGCATGAGAGAGAGAGAGAGAGGCCGACATTAATGTCTTAATTCTGCATTAGGGTTTACAATCGGGAGGAGAAAGGGACCGGGAGACACATATGGTTCACGTGCAGACTTAGAAGGACAAAAAACGGCGAGCCGGCTCAGGAAGGAAATTTGAACAATGAAACATATATTACGGCGGAAGTTTCGTCCATCAGACTTGGATTTTTGTCTCTTTTTTTAAAAAAAATATTAGAACAATAAGTACCATTGGGGTTATCATTATACTGTAAAGCATGTAAATGTATAATTCATGATGTACATGGGGATCACATAAGGTACTTATGACAGTAGTACTCATGCGATCGACCTTTATGCAATAATATTCGAGTTTGTTATATATCTCCAACTCGCTCAATAAAAAATTGATCAATATTTTTCATTTTAATATTAACGGAAAGAAAAATAATATTCTTCAATATTCCTATCTCAATCCTGCTCGCTTGTAGCATATTTTAAGTATATGCCATTAAAGTATAAGCTAGTTGATATATATATATATATATATATATATATATGTTCATATCAATAAAATAGTCCTTGAGTTAAATCAGCCGTATCAATAAACTTTAATAGAGATAATAAAATTTAAAATGAAAAGTAGGGTTACTCTTACATATAACATGACCAGATTCAATCAGCTAGCAATCAAGGCTCGAGAGAAACCATTTAACTCAAGGCCGACTAAGTTGATCATGAACCCGTTACCCAAAGATCCGACCCAATAGTGTGAATCACATAAGCCCATAGGAGGCATATATATCATGCACAAGACCATTACGAAATAAAAATTATATTTGTGAGCGATCACTTGTATATATGACCTGATTTGATTTTCAAATAGAAATTTAAATAATTGTTTCTATTACAAATCAAATTGTGACTTGATTGATATATATATAGGGGTGGGCTTCAACTTCGATGGAGTTGAATTCCTCAACTCCGAACTCCAACTCTAATAACCATTGGAGTCCAAAAATAACTCCGATTCCGACTTCGAGAGAAACCTAACTCTGGTTCTATTTCGCTTGATCAATATCGAATAGAGTTGGAGTTTCATTCGGAGTTGAGTTTTTTGTTTCCTATTTTCTTACTCACTTGGCCTTTTTAGCATCCAAACAAAAATTAATTAAGAAAGTTCTGTACTAGCTAAAAACAAGATTTCTAAACAATAAACACAATTGACGACACATGGAAGGGGCAGAGACAACAATGTCAGAGGGTCAATAATGACTATCGACGATGTCCTTTCCATGGGAGGTATGGAACTGCCAGTCCTAGCCACGGGCCAATATACATGAGACAACGGCAAAACATAATGAAGAGGTAGACAGAGAGAACAAAGCAGCTAAGGAGAAATATAAATGTGTAAGGTTAGCTGAAATTGTAAAAGATGAATATATAGGAGTATGAAAACAATGTCGTTTTAAGATTTGTTACAATGTCAAATATATTAAGTATACATATAGGAAATAGAGTTGGTAGTCTGGAATCTTGTTGAACTCCAAACTCCGATTTCGACTATTTTAAAAGTTCAAAGTCTGACTCTGATTTTAAATTCCGACTTCAACAAAATCAGAATCAAAGTGGGCATCAAACAGAGTCGGAGCGGAGCTGCAGGGGTTTTGCCTTGATCACGCTCATGATATGGAAAGTGGACAACATACCCTATGAGTTTTGATATGAGAAACATATAACAAGAGTGGGACAATAATTCTGCAGATAACTTTGCCGCCCCACTAGAACATATATAGTACATACTTGAATTTCAGTATGCATGCGTGCGTGTTTTAACTTTTCGGCTTCAAAAATAGTAGTCACGAATGTATAAATTGATCACATGTTAAACATGCATGCATGTGTTCAAAGCTTTAAGCTGGTTAATGTACTTTTCATGTCACTACGTACTTAATTATCTTGTAAGTGATCTGGAGTATTCTCATCCATTAAAACTAGAAAGACGTGTACAATTTTATTACGAGAAAAACTAATATTTACAATGAGTTATTTCTCACGATAATAAATTAATTTAATAATTAAGAACTTATTATTTTTGTAACAAATAATTGATTACAAATTAATAAATGTTTTTTTGTAGTGATATTTATTCTACTATTATAAACGGCTACCGAGCCGATAGATGGAGCCGCGCGCTTTGAACTTTGTCCATATGTGTAATTTTTTCATGTTTATTGTCAAGTTATTTTTTTATCTCTCTATTTTCTGTGGGTTATTTTTGTTGATTTGTTTTCAAGTCTTGTCAGTTAAAGACTTTCAGAACTTACATTTATGTTTCATCTTTGCAACTTTACAGTAATATTGATTTTAAAAGTCTTTTTTATATAAATTATTTTCTGAATTTTTTTTATTTATTGTTATTTATTTCAGTAATCCTAACAATTATATTTACACAACACATTTTTATAACATATTTCAAAATCAAAAAATTTCAATTGTTTGTCACAGTCTTTTATGGCTTCCTCCATTTTTTTTATAAGAACCACATTATTTCTTAAAAATAATCATTTCACTAAACTAGGCAAATGTCTTTAGCACGTTGTTCTTGCGCTAGTGTGTGTATATATATAGGTTTTATTACAAGAAAATTTTGAATATATTATATGAATATAATGATCTAGCTTAAATCAAATTGTGTAAATCTCGATTGGTGTACGTTGATATTGGTCGACAGTACTAGTTTTCAATTGGTTAGTTTTCAATCTTCGTTTTTCCTTTGTTACAAAGTATGTAGAGAGGGGGAAAAAAAGAAAATAGAGAAGAGGAAGTCAAGTGAAGAAGCCAGCCCTGTAGTGATGATCAATATAGATGATATATGAAATCCCACATTATTATTTGAGAGAGGGAATTAGAAATTTTCAATGATCTTTATGATAATTCTATCGAGCCAGGACTCTAATTATATCAATAACTAATCATTTTAGAGACTCGGAGAAATTACAAATTCGCCTCTTTGCTAAATGTTGTCGACCTTTCATATATCACTTTTCAAGCTACCCGTTTCAGTCTTTATTAATTATTCCATATGTCTTGATGTCTCACCACACATTTTAGGAGCCTCTTCCAAATTTTATCTCTGACAGAAACCATGCAATTAAGGCCAAGAAAGAAACTAAATTATATAATATGTATAAAAAATTTAATATTGTCCCGTAAACATTAATTTCCTAACTCATCACTGTTGACTGTTATGTAATGTTGTACAAAACACACATACCAATGATGGCAAACAAAATAAAAGCAATCATAATCAAAACAATCATAATCAAACACACAATGCACAATATATGTGGTTCTGCAATTTGCCTACGTCCACAGAACTGTAAAAATCTTATTAATCAGAAGAGATTACAATCATTCAATCTCAACTCATACTCTCTAGGACTTTTTACTCTCTCACACAATATGCACTTTTGACAATTGTTCTCTCTTAATTATTTGGTTGAAGGGTCGTGCAAAATATGTCAAACATGATAAATATATATCAAACGGTGTTGGAAATCCTAATCTGGCAAAATCAGTGTTCTTCGCTCAAGCTGCGTGTTAAGAGTGCCTCGAGTGAACAATCAAATCAACATTGGCTCGAACGGGGTGTCGAGTGGGGATCGAGCGAACACTAGCGCTCGAGCGAGGTGTTGAGTGGGATTCGAGCGAACTCTCGGACTTAAACTTCGCTCGAGCGCACTTACAGCAAACACCTTTTTCAGCTCCGAAACCAGTCTCCACATACACCCCAAAATTGACAACATATAAAAAAAATCCATGAGTCAGCAATTTCAGCTAAAAATGCCATTTTCCCATGAGCAAAAAGCAATGCCAAATTGTACTGCTCAAAACCAAAATTCTCACGTTTGTTTTCACAATTATTCTCATCTTATCTTATTTAATCATTATAACTTTTTCAAATTCCTATACAAAATAAAATAAACAATTCAATTTTTTCAAATCCTAAAATAAAAATAATATTAAAAATATATATTTTAATAATATTTTATTCAATTTTTAATTTTTATCTTAACTTATCTCATATCATCTGCGAAAACAAACGAGATAAATAAATAAAGAACAGAAAATAAAGAACAACTATTTACATAAAGTGGGCAACAATCTTTTTAAGCAGTTTCAGGCTTCTTTTAGCAAGTAATCGTATTGCATGTGGCGCATTTGGTCCGATTTTGGACAAAATTTGGGACTAAACTGGTACGCACCGGTTTTGCATTTTCAAAAACCGATTCCGCACCGGTTATTCTCCTAAACCGGTACTTCCAGTTTTACCGGTTCCGATCCAGTTTGGTCCGGTTTTTCGATTTTAATATACTATATACTATATTATATAATATATATATATAATAGTATATTCTAGTATATAATACTATAGTGATAATATATTGTAGTATATTATAATATATAGTGATATAGTATTTGTATAACTATTAATACAGTAGAATATAGTGATATAAGATTTTAAAATTTAATATTATATTAATTAGTAATTTATCATATAATACAAAACTATTTTATATATAATTATATATTATATATAAAAATTATATACAATATAAAAAATTATAATATATATATATGAACTGGTCTGGTTCGGTCCGGTCTGGTTTTAGAAAAAGAAAAATCGAAACCAAACTGATTTTGACCAATTTTAAGAAAAATAAAACCGATACCGGACCGAACCAAACTCAGTACCGGACCAACTCACCGATTCGGTCCGGTCCAATTATATTATTAAAAAGCTTTAAATTACTAAGAAAAAGTTTAAAGAGATTTTTTAAAAGGGAGACTCATTAAGCTTCTTAATTTCCAAACCATCTCATCTCATTATTATAATTTTTCTAAACTCTCACACAAAATATAATAAATAATTCAAATTTTAAAATAAAAATTATATTAAAAATTATATTTTAATAATATTTTATTTAACTTTTATTTCATTCGTTTCATCTCTTATGTATAAATATTATCTGTATATACAAACGAGACCTAAAATAGATTTTAAAGTTTTTCTCTTGGAGTTTGAAAAAGGGTTAATTTGATTTTTCCATTTAAAATACGTTAGATAATGACAGTGTGGTAGTGGGTTTTGAACTTGGTGTCATGCGAGCGACTACTGGTACACCATTGGGCATTAATTTATGGAAGAATTTTGTTATATATCAGTCAATATTTATCTTTATATTTGACAATATTTTCTTTCTTTTATCATAAGGTGTGGGGTTTGAGATAGTAAATACTGACTAATGAGAAGATTAATTTTTTATGAAAAAGTATGGTGAGTACAAATTTTTACTATTTATAGAACTTTTTTACTGTTTATAATAGCCTTACACAAAGTTTATACATCTGAAATTTGTCTTTTACATTACTCATTTTCTAAAATCAAGAGGAGAAACTATGAAAAAGAGAGAGGGTAAAAGTATATTCTCCCCATATTTAAATCAATGCTCCTAAACTTGTCCCTTGAACTCCTCCATTAATTTTTAATTTTTCACACTTGTGTGAATTGTTTGCTTGCTAAAGAAAATACCTACTACTTGCAAACAACCAACTAATTTTTTTGGACATATTTGAGTAGAGTAATTCTACATATAATCGTAAAATGCATAAATATTATGTAATCATTTTGAAAAAGAATAGAGTCTACTATTAAAAAATTAATTTTTTTTTTTGTGCCTCTCATGTGTTATTCACTTTTTTTAAAGCGATTACGTGATAGTTGTACAATTCACAATTACAAATATCTTTTCTCATTTAAAAATCCTAATGGACGAAGCTTAAAATAATGGGGAGTTTTTCTCTTTTGTTATCCTTATGAACAAAATTCAAATCTTCTAATTATAATGACACATATAGCGGCCAATTGGAACAATTTTACTCAAACACGTTCACCTATCTTCTTTCATGAAAAAAGCAATTTTGAAAAAGGAAGTCATAGAATCAAAGGCGAAAATTTTGATATGTTGTTAATGGGTGGCTGTTGCACTTCTTGATTTCAACAATGTGATAAACGGGCGAAGAGGACAGATTGGTTTGGAATCTTGGATAATGAATGGGAGGTAAGATGAGGTGAGATAATTTTAGATGAAAGTTGAAAATTGAATAAAATATTATTAGAATATTATTTTTTAATATTATTATTATTTTAAAATTTGAAAAATTTAAATTATTTATTATATTTTATATAAAAATTTTAAAAAAATAAAAATTTAAAAAAATATAATAAAAAAATAAGATAAAATGAGATAAAACACACTCAAAATCCAAAAAAAAGACGAATATATAATGCGAATCTGCCCACTCGTAGTCTTTGATGTTTACTCGATAGCAAGCCAATGAGTGTCATGAGCTGCGGGCCCATTACCTAGATTTCGTATCTTAAATTTGTCTTCTTCTTCTTTTTGTCTTCACAGCCAAAATCTTCATTAATGCACGTTCTTAATTGGTTCTTTTCAATACCCTTAAGGAAAAAAATAAAATGTGTGTCGGTACCAAATGTGGCACTTGTTTGACATGAATTAGGCAGAAACACTTGCCTTTCAAACATGTGCAAAATCATCAAATGTCTTCTTTTATAGATAGTGTTCGAGCCAATTTTGTTTAATAGTCAAGAGAAGATATGTGTAATGTTTCTTGCTAACAAGGACATGCATATTGGTGGTTTATGCTAAAACACTTGGCATAAACCCATAAGTATTGTCTTAAAATAGGTAATCATACTAAATGCAACGTCTGCAGCTTTCACTTGATATCAACATCAGTTCCATTGTGTACTAATGAACGACTTGCTCCGGATGTGTAATTGTTGAGGGCAAAACAAACAGGCTAGAAATAACGAAAGAAGCAAGCCTGTTCAAAGTTGAAACAGGGATGCCGGATTTTTTACCTCCATCCCTTCTCTCCTTCCTATTATAGGCTTTATCCAGTAGCCTCTTTCAGCCGTGCAATCAGCTCATCCTGCACATGTGATTGCATGCATCAATTCAGGCACAAGCAGAAAGAGACTGGGAATTTGAAAGTATAATTATCTAAAAGGATTGGAAATGCGGGGATCTGAACTTCCATCCCTCCTGGAAAATAAAGAATATTTTAAACTGGATGCAGATAAAATTGAATTGATCCTTGCCTTCTTTCCTTTAGTGGAAAGACTTCTTGCCTTCAAAAGGGCACGAAGCCTTTCAACTGTGAAGCTCTGAAAGTCCCTATTAGATGCTCGACTGTTTGATCCTTCTGCATGTCCAACAGGAAAAAATAAAAAATAAATTATGATAAAAATGAGCAACAAGATCATTAATTTCGTAGGAAATGCATAAGTATATAATCAGCCGATTCAATAAATTTCCAACATCTAAAGCGCATTGCATCGTCCGATGGATGTTGGATGGCTCTATTCATTTTATATGGATGTACATTGTACAAATTGGATAATACAAAACAAGAACCATAAAAGTTTACCTTGTTGAGAACTGATTTGACTATTTGCTCTCTTAGCTGAATTTCTGACATCTGGAGCTCTTTCAGCAACCCTGAAATGATTAAACGAGGGTCAGTAATCAGACAGAACACTTTCGAATTTGCACACTTGCACACCAGGAACCAAATGAAAAGAGTTGTTCCGAAGTCTATGATGCATTGTAAATTCATAATAAACACTGGTGTCATTTGAGGCAGAAGAGAGTTGATAAGTACTGTATAATCTTAAACCCTAAGAGTAGCACAAAGATATCTCAATTAAAAAAAAGACACACACACACAAGTAAACTTATAAAAACATCCTTTGAACTAAACTTATAAAAACAAACCTTATTTATCTACAAAATGTGGAAAAAATTCTCATCTGTAAGCTATGTTAGTAATACCTCTTTCTAGAACTCTCAGTTGCATTTACACCCTTCACATCCTTTGAACTAGAATCGCCCTTCTGTTTTTTAAGCATGAGCGATCTGATCAATATGTTCCGTTGGCTTGTTTTTATCTGTTGGCCCTCTGGATGTACAAGAAAGAGAGATAGAATTTAGACATTACATTGAAGTAAAAGTATATGAAATTGCATGGGACATGTTCTCTTTCAGAGAATTTAGATGTGCAAAAAGTTGATGAAAAAGTTGCAAAATAAATCAGGAGGACAATAATATCACTTCAGAATAAGTTACTCAATTTCTTTCATTTTTTTAATGACATGAAGAGAAAGAAATTGCATATGATATGAAATATCATCTTTTTTTTTTATTGGCACCAGGTGTCCAGGAACAGAGTTCAGACTAATCCCGGGGGTGCATCTTTAAATTCAAGGAGAAAATCCCCCGGTCCAATGACTCCTAGAGATTGTTTGCACCCAAGAAGATTTGAACCTTAAACCTAGGAGGAGCATACCCCCAAGCCCAAGACCTTTACCATTTGAGCCAACCCCTAGAGGTTTGATATGAAATATCATCTTGGCAACATTTTGTTAATAATATTCAAAATGTTAGCGCAATAGGATCATATAGATTAAAGAAAACATGCAAAAAGCAAAAATAGATAGACCATACATTCTGATCCTCACAATTGTAGAACAAAATCATCTCTGAGTGTACCAATAGAATTTATTGGTTCAAACATTTAGAATTGCAACACAGTACCAATGCAAAACTAGTATAATTCCATAAGTTCCGAAGAGTCCTATAAGGTCCAGAGATTCGCCCCAATAAAGTTTCAAAAACACCTTCAACATATACATGCAATCACTTAAATAAAATCTATAAGGATGTCAAAAGCATTTCTAATTTGATCCACTTGCCCAAAAGGGTAATGTCGGAGAAATAGGGAAAAGAAAGTGAGAAAATATGAATCCAATCACAAATGAGAAGTGCAATATCTACAGTGAAAAATGAAGGATGGGACACCTGGAGGTGATGAGTCATGGCCACAAATATATACTCGCATCCCACCCTGAACAAAATTTTCAAATGTCAAGGTCAATGCTCCAGCAACAAGAATCTAGTGAATTTATAACAAACATAAATGTATGAGAAAAATGAAACCAACTACGTACACAAAAGAAGCATCCTAAAAGAGCAAAAATTTTAAATGAAAAAAGGAAGGAGTTTTTGCTGAAGTTGTTTCTTGTATATGATTAAGCAAGAGATACACTACGTAAACACATTGCAAGACAGAAGGTTTACTTGACAAACAAGCTTGATCCTCTAATCATTTACAAACTGTCAACAAGCTTGGGGAAAGAACCTAGATATAGAAACTAAAGATGAAATGACCAGTTCTAATGGAAACAAGTATATTTTTAACAACTTTTTTCTTAAAAGGTCTTCTTGGGCTTCACATATTTGATCCATAAAAGAACCCATTACTTCAAATATGGCAGTAAAGTATTGTTGATGACAAGATCTTGGGTGTCCATGCAATGAGGCATTGTAGGCAACTCAAGCAGCCACCATAGAACTCCATCAAAGTGGAAAAAACAAACTTCTTGTGTGATTGGAGAAAACAAAGGATGGCATCTTGCCCCAGCGCCACAACCAGAGCCTTCTGGACAACATGCTCCAAATACTTTTTTCCATTAGAAAGCATACTGAAATAAGCAGACCAGGTCCACATGAAGACACGTGTCATTATCTCCAAGGCGCTAGAAAAGACTGAAGCTTCTCTCTTCTTCTACATAAGAGCCGGCATGGGAAGAATGTTTGCAAATGCAAAAGCAACTCCACCATCGTGCTTTTGGAAGCAGCTCAATTGACACACATTAATAACCCAAGGTCAACTAAATAAATGTGAGAAGCTGATTCTTATGTCATCGTATTGTCATATATGTGGGCTTTAGCATTCAAGGAACTGAAAAGACCATGATCTTTTACTAACTTATTTCTCATAAATACACGGTATCGTCCTTTATCATTAAAGTTGAAAAAAGGATTCTGAAAGGTTACTTTCGAACCTCTTATTGTATCTTCAGAAAAGTTTTATCTGAAATTTTGAACCATATTCTCACAGCAGGGTGATGCAGGTTCCATCTTTTTAATCCATAACAGCTTATAAAGCAGGAAGCATGGAACAGGAAAAAATAACATCTGCTTACAAGTATCATATCCAAAACACTATATAGATGCAACACCCCAATGGAAGGCCCAAACTACATGGTCTATACTCCAAAATGATTAGTCAATAGATAAGGCATGATATTTCTTGGAGCCGCAACTAATCCCAGACTTCTTGAGAGAATAGTCGTATTATCATTCTGGGAAAGTGACTATGCAGCAAAAAAAAAAAAGGATGCATGCTGGAAAAAAAAAAATCTTTCAATCACACCTTCATTGATGGAGGTGCTAGATTTATCTTATGATAACGAATCCAACAAAAAAACAACAACACCTAATTGGCTTTTAAGACCTTAAGAAGATCCCGCAAGCAACAGCCAACTTCGTCCTCAGAGAAAATTCAAAGAACAAATGTATCACATTGGATTTGAGGGCCAAAACACTAATTTTCTGTTACCCCAATAAAAAAGGACCGTGACCTGCTTATAGATCTAAAGACTAACTGCTTCAGGCTTTTGTTACCGATTCAAATACAAACAAGGGGAAGATAGCCTTCTCTAATTCATCCAGAAGCCTACGTCCAATATCTAACATTCCCGTTATCATAAAACCAGGTCAAACAGATGCCATATACCTAATAGGACACCAACAACAATGGCAGTAGAGCTTAATGATTATTCTTTAAAATTTATGATATAAATTAACACATTGATCTATAGCATCAAATATAGTATGTAAACTCAAAACATTGCAAATGCAGCCATTTGAGCCATATATTTAGTTCTAATAATGTGAACAAACCACTTGAAACAAACTACATTTTTACCGTACTAAAGATGATACCTCACAAATCACAACCAAAACTAAAGCCACTTTCTCCCATAATTTTTTCAGTGTTTCACATACAGCTACAGTAAATATTTGCAAAGCTATAAACATAAATTTTAGGATAAAATAAAAGGAAGTCACAGCAATAAATCACGTCTCCAATGGATTCGTTTTACGCATTAATCACTAATAATTTAAATACATAAAATACACCAATTTGCGCGTATATAATAAATCAACATTGAACCCTAAACGGCCTGTTTGGTTCCAGCGAAAACATCAAGATTTCCATTTGCGTTTCAAAACATACGAGCAAGACACGTCGACAACCAACTTAAATGCTTGCTTCGTCCTCGGTTAAACGATATAGATTTCTGTCTGTTTACTTCCGAAGGTCCCAAACTACAGACATTAATAATTCAAAAACTTTACCTCAAAATTTATGAGAAACCAAACAGAAGAATAGAGAAAATGACAGGGTTTAAAAGGTTTAAACAGAGAGAGGAGACGAAAGAGACATCACCGGATTTGAGGAGATGACGGTGGAGGAGAAGAGCCCCCGGGAGGGAAGGTCAGCTAGAAACTTCGAAGCTCCAGTAGACGTCGTATGACTCGGATCGGACGGCGGACAGGACGACGAGCCCGTCATGGCGCCTGAAAAAGAAAAGAAATTTAAAATTCCCTCCCCAAGCAGTACGGTGATAAAAGAGGGAGGGAGTCGAGTGCGAGTAAAAAATTGAGCACTCCGCGCATATATATTATTATTATTATTATTATTTTATATATATATATATATATATATATATTAAAACATTCTAATCTATACAGTCACTTTTACGTACTCTTTACGTATTCTGATAATGTAATTGGTTGCATTATTTTAATTATTGAGAAAATATATTTGTAACCATAAATTGTGTAATCATTGTATAATCGTTTTGAAAAAAGTAAATAAAATATAAGATTCACATGAAAAAAATTAATTTTTTAATAGTGATCTCTATTCTTTTTCAAAATGATTACGCGGTATTTACGCATTTCACAGTTATATATAGAATTATTCTTAATTATATTTTAAAAAAATAATACAGTCAATCACATCAACATAGTGCTCAAAAAGTACACAAAAATTATTGCACATAGAATTTGTATATATTAGAATTTATTTAACATATTTTTTAGCACATCCCACACAATGTTTATGTAGAAGTTTTTATATCAGTTATGTTAAAAAATGATTGATATTTTAGTCTTTTTAAAATTAAAATAGATCTCATTATAAGCATTGATTTATATGTAACAAAACTCATATATACATATATATATATATATATATATAATGAAAAATTATAAGCTCAAGTTGTAGAGCTTACATGATATAATTTAGTCTAAATTTTAAATTTTAAAATTTAAATCTTACAAATCAAATCTTAATATTTAAGTTATGTAAATTGTGTGTTCTACACACTGATTTCAAACTAGAATAACTCATATACAATTAATCATCCTCTTCAACTCTTTTATAATTATTTTATAATTTATTTCAATTTAATTAATAGAATCGCGTCACTTCATTTCAAAATTTTTGATTTTATATAATTAACATATATTTTAAATAGAGTTGCAAATTAATTATAAATTTATAATTTTTCGAGTTTGAAATATTGAGTTTTGACAGAGGCACCTAAACTCCTTGTCTTTAACATTTTATAAGATGGTAATACGTTTTTTTATCCTAGTGAGATTATGAGACCCACTTTAGCAGTACCTTTAGCATTTAAAAAACACATTTGCAAATGAATAATGATAGAGTTACTACCCTATTACCATCCATTTACTACTCAAATTGTATTTGATATTTTTTTAATTTTTTATTTTACTTAATGATTAAGGAAGTGAATATTAATAAAATTATATATTTTTTTAATTTTTTTCTTAATGATTAAGACGGTAAAAAAATATTTAAAAGACAATAATAAAAAAATTTGAAATGTGCTCGGGTAGTAAGTGAGTAGTAGATGGGTAGTAACCCTATCACTACTCTTTGCAAATAGGGGTGGGCAACGGAGCCCTGCACCCAGTTGTCCCGCCCCACATGGCTAGGCAAGCAACCCCACACCGCCCATGCTGGGACAGGGGTTCTCACACTGCATCTAGTGCCCCTAGCAGGGGCGGGGTGGGGAAATGCAGGGCAAGGTTGGTTTATATTTATATTTTACAATATAATATATATATATATAAACATAACTATATATTTATATTTTACAAATTGTGTATATATAAATATATATTACAATTTGTTAAACGTGTTCACAAAGTATACACTAGCAAATTTTAAAACTACATAATTTTTAAATTATAATCATACTTACAAAATTTAAATTTACAATTTGGATCTAAAAATATATTTTTAATTACGTGGAACTAGAAATAGTTTTTAAATCTAGTAGAATGTAATCTATTTTTTAAGTAGATATAAGGTGGGGCGAATTGGGAATCTGCCCCCGAGATGCAGGGGCAAGGCAGTGAAGGGGTGGCCTCATCCCGTAAGGGGCGGGTAGCACCCCTATTTGCAAATATATTTTTTTCATAAGATATTAATACTTTTTTATCACAATAAAAACCCATTTTAATAATCTCAATGGATCATCATAACAAAATTAGGCCAAACTACTGGGTTAGTTTGGTTACACAAAACCAAACTATTTCATCTCATCTCATCCAATATAATCACTATAATTTTTACAAACTCTCATATAAAATATAATAAACAATTTAACTTTTTTAAGTTTTAAATTAAAAATAATATTATAATAATATTTTATTTAACTTTTAACAAAATGTTTCATCTCATCTAATCCATGTGTTTTCACTTGTTAATTGTTTAAAGAGGTAATCAAATCATCTTCAAATATTTTCTCAGTGATGTTTGAGTTTGATTTGGGAGGCTTAAAAAGTGATTTTAACAGCCTGACAGCTCTTTTAAATAGAAAACAGTATGTTTATTAAATTAAAAATGCTTAAAAATTTTATTTTCTACCCCAATCCTAAGCATGCACTTAGTAATGACTAAAGACGTGAGCATCAATAAACTTTTTGACACATCTATTTATTAGGTCACATACATGTTATTTGAAAAAAAAAAACTAAAATCTTATAAGAAAATAATAAACTTAAATAAGGACAAATTTATTAAAGCCTTTATCTTCTCCAAAATCCAAACCCTGCCTTGTTGTAACTCCTGCCAATCGTATAGTTTAATTTGTACCCAATATACATGATTTTTGGGTTTCGTGTGCTAAATTAAGTGCATCATGATTTTCGCATCCAGATTTTGAGATAAAATGTAAGAAAACTTTTATTGGCAAGTCGGTCTATAAAACACACATTTCCAATCGTTGACATGACAAGAATTTGCAAGAGAAATTTAAAATTTAAATCTCTAGTTAAAAATCAAGTCTTGTCATGTTAACAGTATGAAAGTTGTGCTTTAGACACAAACCCATAAGTAGAACTCGTCTAAATAGAGTAATATTAAGTACAAGTCTTAAATAAATAAATCACATATAAATCCTTTATAAAAAAGTGGTTCTCATTAATAAAAAATAATTTTTTTTACACACTTTTAAAGTGAAATCCACCATTTTGCAAAAAAAATTATATAAAATTTATCTATTTAAAATTTATGAAAAACAATTTCACCTTATAAATATCATAGAAAAAGAAACTTTGCTATATATAAAAGATTCTATAAAAGTGTTGGTATCTGACAAATCGAGAACATCACTACATAGGACCTAATATGGATTGGGCAGCTGGGCTTGCCTCGAGTGGCTTCTCAATTATTTTCTGCTTATATTTAGGATTTGTTTCAACAAGATGGTATTATTCTGACCCGGCTGTCTTCATCTCTTCTCTTGCTTGGCATGTATATTTGTTTTAGATGCTCCTTGAAGAAGATCGATCTCTGAGTAAGTGGGTTCCGTGATGCCTTCTTGGGGCTGCAGAATACTACCGATATACTTAGAATCGGCAGCTATACGACCCGGAAAATGTTTGACAAGTACTACAATGCTTTGTCCTATGAGAGGGTTTATTTTTTATTTTTCATTTATGGTTGGGTAAACATATTAAAAATTGGAAACAAACAAAGAATACCTAGCTGTTGCTAACTCAAAACTCTCAAGTTTCGTTGGGAAATAAGATGTTGTGCTGTCAAAGGTTTAAAATAAAAATTAAGAGGCCTTTTGAGGTTGGTCGTGGCAAAGGATTCCACAATACTTATATGTGCGCGCGTGCGGTGTGGGGGAAGTTATCCCATATGAATTGCTGCTCAAGAAGCCGAAGCCAACCTTTTTCTTAAGGAAAATACACTACCCATAAATAAATTATACAAAAATAATCTCACAAACTAATATAACATAATGTGCTTCGTCAAAATATAAAGTTATTTTTATTGTAAAATATATTTAACGGATTACATGAAATCACATCAATTTATGAGTCACGTCAATTTATGAGATTACTTTTATATAATCTCTTTATAACTATAACAGTACTCTTTTCTTAATAATAATGCTGGGGAATTGGGTATTAAATTCCATTGTAAAATTTTGATTGGTTTGGAATGTATTTGCAGTTTACATGTGACCAAGTCAAGCAGAGCAGCAAAGCGCCAAGTCTCGCCCCCAGCTGGCTATACATAAATTTCAATGCCAACCACATCGTGAAAAGAGGAGGTCAGCTGTAGGCCATTGTTGTTTCTCCATGGTTGTGAATCCAAGGCACACACAAAAGAAGGGCCATTGTATCATCTCCGACTGGATGACCCAATACAAAAAGAGAGAGAGAGAGAGAGAGAGAGAGAGAGACAACATTAAATACTCATATGGAGTCTACATTATCTGAAAAATCCTACACAGGCATAATTAAATCATTCAATTCGATCAAACAGTTGGAGAGGATCCAAGGCATATTCCTAGAAAATTTTGATACTCGGAGAGAACTCAGCTCTAGCTTAACAAAGATGTAATAGGTTAAATGCCAACATCCAGATCTCCAGAGTTCTGATCTGTAAAAGTGATAAAAATACCGATCATTTAATTTGAAGACAGTATTTAGAATTAAAGAGGATCTTGATCTAACATGCAATTTTCTTTTGTTTCGATCAAATTAACTTTTCTTTTGTTTCATATCTCACAAGGAGTGCGTTCACCACAGCTTGTATGTGTTATGAGTGTCATACATACATTGAAAAGCTTGATGCAATGCCCCTATGGATTCACTCTTTGGAAGAGTTGCATAGTCCAATCGAATGGTACAATAATGGCAGCGGCAAAGAGAGGATGTGGGGGTCCAGGTGTTCTACAGATGTTTCAGACTTGGGCAAACAATGGATGGGGGGGTGTCAACGTTGCCCTTTGCAATAAAGGGATACCAAGCACAGCAAGATTACCTTAGCTCAAGTTATATGGGCCCTAAAATACTCTTATGTAAGATAAATGGGTGGATGAGAAGGTGCAATTCAGGCATTATTTCATTGGATTCCTTAATAAAGATCCACCAGTTTTAGAGGAGCAGACAATGGCTCGTTTTTTTTGGGTCACATTATCTGGAAAACATCAAGCATGTGGGGTTAGGAAAATACTGCCATTGTCAGGTGAAGAGTTTGTTGAAGGACAGATATAGACCATCTGCCACTTGAATTAATTTATGCAAGTGCATTTTACATGGTTATAATTATATATATATATATATATATATAAAGGAATAGAGCCATCAAAACCCATCAATGACTAGTAAATGGCAAGGATTTCACACAAAACTAGTTCATCTGCCACAAGTGAAATACTTCTGTAGGACTACGTGGCCAAAGTTTTACACAACAAAGGTAGCCATAGTTGCTAAGAAGTGTCCATTATGATGATCGCTAACTACTTAACATAAAAAGTGGGGTGCATACCAATTAGGTGAGCCTTGCATATAGCCACAAACTAAACCTAGATGGTCTTCCTCTCTAGCGGAGCCCTTGACTTGAGCCAGATTATTTCTTTGTCGATTGAACTGTTAATTTTGTTGCACATGACAAAGCCCTCATAACTACTCTCTCAGGTATTTTCCTCAGGGCCATCTTTAACTTTTCTTAAGTGCCGCATCTCAGATTCTATCCTTCACACCTTAGCACTCATAAATTAATCAATTTAACATTGTATTCCATAAATTGTTAATTAGTATCAATGTCCAAATATCTCCTACTTCCGAAAAAATACAGAATTAATCTGTATTTAAGTTCTTCGCCTGGCTCCAATCATACACCAGATATCCCATTCAATTATCAGGAAGAAGAAGAAAGACCTAATACATTGAACTACGTTTCTGTGAACATCCCATCTTACACAATAATAAGCTTGTCGCTTATTCAACAACACAAACACACTTAGAGATAGAATTGCAATAACAAAATATTAATGTAAAAACACAAACATGCCAACACAGCAAGTACACAGTCAAGTAGCTCCTATGGCCAGAAGGTTGCTTCAAAGCAAATGGTGATTCATGGCAATAAAATACATGAACACGTACAAAAACTAAAATCTATTACACATGTACATAGATTATTACAGTATATAGCATCCGTTTTTTTTTTTGGGGGGGGTGGGGGGAGGGCGGGGGGGAATTAACATTCATACAAAACCCATGCTCAAAGCATTAACCAACAAAAATAAACATCATATCATCAAGCTACATTTAACAGGCGAACCCTTTTCCAACTAGTCCTGGAGAACAGAGGGCATACCTGTTACAACTGTCCTCCTTTACTCCACTAAGAACTTTTTCTCCTCATGTGATGCAGAACTCGGGGTGTTCCTTCAAACAAATCCAGCAAAAAACTCTCCAAGTCCTCCGCTGTGTACTTTATGTATTTTCCAGCATGTCTTCCACTCTCTACTAGATTCCCAAACCTACCAAGAAATGCGCGGTAAGCTGGGATAACCTTTTCTGATATGGATATTCTAAGCTCTTCACGAAGTTGAGCGTCCGGAACCTTCCAAGCAGTTTGAACCCTGTAAATGTCCTCAAAGGACGCATTGAAATTCTTAAATCTTTCCTTCAGAGTCACCTTGGAGGCATTGCTTGAGCTCACACCTATCCCTTCATCCCTTAAAAAGGACAACGTCTTGCTCCAAGAAGCCCTAAGATAGCTTGTCGCGTATTGCCGTATCTGGCCACGACGCTTACGAACCCAATTATCACCTAAAAGCTCCCCAAGATCTGAACCTTTCACTTTCTGCACCACGTACAGAGAATTATTTATCAGAAATATATATTGCAGCGCAGTATCCTCATAGAGTCTCGATTTCTCCTCAAGATTGGACTGTAGAGAGGATATCAACCGGACCAACCTACGGGCTAACGGTGACAATCTGAAGTTATCATTATCATTATCATTTTGCAAAGTATCACACCCATCATCTTGACTATTGTCCAGCAGCAAGTTCAGAGTATCGCTATAATCCACAATCAACTTCACGTAATTCATCACATACCGCGTCAGGGGATGAATATCACCGCATTGCATCGGTTTCTTCGAGGTCTCACTCCGAACCGCATTCTCAAACTCTACAAACGTCCCAATGGCTGCCTCGCCCAGCCCCGTGAGCACCCCTTTCGCCTCAGCAATTACAAGATCATCGGTAACCATCTCCTCCAATTCCGGCAACCCGTTATTTATCACATCATACATATCCAATATCCTGAATAATTTCTCAGGTGACCTTTTCCCGATCGCAACTGCCTCGCCAAAATTCAAGAGCTGCATCACACAACCTTTCACAGTCTCGTTGAAGCAAATTTCCTTGGTATCATCTAGGCCACTGAAAATTTGATCGCAGAGACATTTCTCGCCGCTGAGGATGACCTTAACAAAGATCTTAACAGCTTGAATCCATCTCTTCATCTTCTCGTCCAATGAGTTCCACTCAATCCTCTGGACCTCTTCAATGCTCAATTTCTCTATCCCCAAAATTGCAAGACATTCATCCAGGGCGTCGCGGCGGACGCTACTGTAGACCTGAACGCACTCCTTCTCGTAACCGGAGCGAAGCATACGGCTGGCAATCTCTTTCAGCTCGTCGACCGCTTTGGGATCAATCAAATCGACAGATACGTCGTCGCCCAAGCTGGCGCCGCGCTCGTGGTATGGTTGGGTGGCACTAGGGTCCTCCTCGCTGAAGCTCTCGAAATCCCCGTAGATTTCGCCATCGTTGACAGGGAAGGAGAGCGCGGTCCGGCGGATCGAACCGTAGAGGCGCTCGGCCTCGAGCGGGACCGTGTTGCGGATCATCACGAGGCGAAATTCGTCCTCGAGCCGGGACATCGCCAGCTGGATCGCGTTCTCGGCCCGGTCGACGATATCACTGTCGGACCGAACCGATAGCTCATCCATCAGGTTGAGAATCTCGTCGACGGCGGACAAGTACTCATGGGCCTCGTTGCGGGAGTCCTCGGAGTTGAGCGAGCGCCTAGAAGCTTCGAGGGAGCTAGAGTCCCACCGGAGGATGACCTTCTCGGCGGCATCGAAGCGGTCCTCCTCGGTCACAGAATCCTCTCCGTCGATCAAATTGGTGATGTTCGAGAGCCGATTATCGAAGCTAGAGAAAATCAACAGCATGTCCTCTCGGACCTCTTTCGGAGTGTTGAGGCTCTTCACGATCTGCTGGGCCGTGGCCAGGACTCGGTCCTCGCCGCCGCCGGAATTGATACTGGTGGTGGTCGAGGCCATTTCTGGGCTTCGGATTCTTTGGGTCTGAGCCTCAGAGAAGGAGAAGAGGGGTTTAGCGTATTGCAAATTTTTAGGGATTTCAGAAATTTAGGGGTAGGGACATGGACGCCATTTACCTTTTTGTTTATGGGTGTTTCGATCTTGTGGGAGCGACTGTAATGAAGACGTCTTGAGAGGCGGCTGTGGACTCTGGGAAGCTTTGGAGACGGGACAAGAGATTAGTGGGTGCGTGTGTGTATATATATATAAATTCCTAATTAGAATTTAATATTTTCATTAGATCAAATCTTACGTCACGCACTTTCATTTAAATAAGTAATTTTTTATGAATATTCTTGTAATGCTTAAATATATGTTTATTTACATAAAATGTCAAAAATAATAAATTACATATTAATTAATAGATATACGTGGTATAAGATTTCTTTATAATATTTTTTTTTTTGTGTATCTAAATATAATTGGTCTAATCAGTGTTGTGAATTTCGTACCGTATTGACCGGTACAGTCAAAATTTTTGGTTGGTACTGGACGTATCAGCCTCAATTTCGGCCAGTATTTTTTATTTATTTTTTATTTTTTCAAACTATAAGCTTATTTTTTAACCCTCAATTCAAACTAGACTATTTATAATTTATATATATGTATTTATATATAGACTATTATTTTAGAATATAATTTTAGAATATAATTTATTTATATATCGACTATTCCAAAACGGTACCGGTACTGAAATATTTCATTCCAATGCTTTAACCAGTATAACGTCCAATACGATATTCAAAGCATTAGGTCTAACAATTATAATATTTTAATCTTTTTATATTTTGTAGAAGGAAATTATTTATATAAAAAAAAAATCTATTCATCATCTATTTTATCATCATCTTCTCATCATCTTATAATATAGTATTAGATTATAAATTTATTAATAAAATATAATAAATAATTTTTAATCATCTTTATAAAATAATAAAAAAAGGATGAAAATTGAGATAACCCTTTATATTATTTTAGAGTTTACAGGTAACGCATACTCTAACTATTATCGGTCTTAGTGAAATGTTATAACAAATAAAATGGTTATTTATAATCAATCATAAAATTGAAATGAATAATGGAATTGCTATTACTTAAGCACTCTACCAAACGTACAGAAAGGTGGGGAAGACATTGACAAGACGTTTACTTGGCTAAAAGTCCATTCCTTACTTCTCTTCCATAAAGATTCGAGCCCTTGAGAAACGTTTGATTATGTATGTGCTAAATTTGATTTGCTGGTTCCTAACACTTCCAAACCATACCATCAACTGACACATAATATACAAATAAGAAGACAAAAAAGGCACTTAAAATATATTTAGTAAAAAGGTCAAGACTCTTGGGTTCGCTCAATTCACAACTACTTGGTGTCAAATTGATTGGCAATTGGTTAAAAAAAGACGTGAGATAACTTTATCAACAAAATAAAAAAATGAATATTCTTTTAATCCTTATTGTTTATTAGATTTGAGTAGGTAATCAATTGACATGTTTAAATTTAATAATTTTGTATCACGATTACTTCAAAATTACTATTAGGAAATCATATATATATATATATAAAGTACTGCTACATTCACAAAAGAATTACACAAAATAATTTCATAAAGTGACGTAATTTCATTTGATCTGTTAGATTTATTTTTCAATAAAAGTAACCTTACAATCTGACAAACTACATCAGTTTGTGAGATTACTTTTGTATAATTTCTTTGAGACTATAATATTTTCTTAAGAAAAAAGGAAATGTATTATATTTTTATCCTATTGTGCTTATGTGACACTAACCATAATTATTGGATCAAATTATTTTTATTTAAATTAACAGTTAATAAGTAATATCACATCAATTAGAATATTTAATATATATAGTATAATTATTATTATTTAATATATATAATATTTAATATATATAGTATAACCATGATATTATTTTGTTTATGGGGATGTTCAAATTAAAATGAATAATAATATAAATATAATCTTTTTATAATTTTTTATACCACCATGTTTTAAATTGAACAGGATGATATTTTTATAAAAATGTCTTTTATTTAAATAAAAATGTGTGGAAGAATTGTAGAAATAGTCATACGATGTATGATTTTCCAATTAGAATTTGTATGCTAATGCCATTTGACCAATTCTTAGGCAAAAATTAGATACTGGTTATATCAGGACAAGGAATTTTTTTGATTGTTTAGCTGTTGATTTTCAAACCATCTTCTCAACAAAATACCCCAATTTTTCAAATATTAGTGCAAAATTAGTCTGTTATGATATTGATTGACTTCAAGAAAACTTGAATCATTACCTTGGAATTATCCGTAGACTTGAAACACTCTTTCCACAAAAAACCAATTCTAATAAGCAAGGGAAGGGATCCTATCAACTTGGGGGTTCCTAATGGTTTTTTCTTTCCTGGTTTGCTTTCAAGATTAAAATCTAAAACTTTGAAAATTTCTCATATCATCATTACAACAAAAATAAATAATTCAACTTTTTCTAATCTTAAAATAAAAATAATATTAAAAAATATGTTCTAATAATATTTTATTCAACTTTTTAACTTTAATCTCATCTATAAAAACAAACTATAGGAGAAGGATTGGTCAATATTTGCCTAACTTGTTAGATACCATAGCACACCCAAAACATGAAAAGAGTCACCATCATTCACAAGCAACCTAGTTAACATATGAACACGAAAGAGACCTTTAGCTTCCTCAGATTTTCTCCATTAGTTTCACTCTTCTTGTACACTCCCCTCTAATTTTAACAAAGTTATAGACTTGATATCGTTTGTTTTTATAGATGAGATAAATTGAGATTAAAATTACGTTTAAATGTTAAACTAAATTGAGTTAAGTTAAAATGATAAAATATTGTTAAAATATTATTTTTTTAATATTATTATTATTTTGAAATTTAAAAAAATTAAATTATTTATTATATTTTATGTTGAAATTTAAAAAAATTATAATAATGAATTGAGATGAATTGAAGGTAAATTTGGTAACCAAATGTATCATAAAACTAAAAGTTGAATAAAATATTATTATAATATATATTTTTAATATTATTTGTATTTTGAAATTTGAAAAAAATGAATTGTTTATTTTATTTTATATGAAAATTTAAAAAAATTATAATGATTAGATGAGAGGAGTTGTGAAAACAAATGAAACATTTGTATCCTTATCTCTATACCTACATTGATTTAAAAAAAATAAAATAAAATTCACATTTGGGCCTCAAGCTTTGATTATACTTTTAGGGATTGAACAAAAATGAGTAATTTGTTAAATATCACATTACAACTATCCCTATAATTTAAATTTCCTGATTAATTAGAAAGAATAAATAAATGAAATTTTGCTAATGTTCATGTGAAAAAAATTATATTTTAGAATAAAATTATTTATAAAAGAAAACAACTTTTTTTATTCTTATTCGGCCCTCGACTTCGCCCTGACGAGTTCACCAGTGGATTTTTTCTTGGACAGTTCATAAAAGATACAGCTGGCTAAAAATTGTAAACAAGGACGGAAAGAAAAAGGACAAGTTTTACTGGATACAGCTTTTGTATCTCTCCTTCGCCTTGTATCCAAGCTGAGCCATCTCTCCATCTGCCATGCTCGAAATTCAAAAGGGAACCAAAACAAAAGAACCCTATACATACGTAAGTTGAACATTGGTTTGAGCCACGATTTTAGGGACATTTGAGAATTGACACATTTTAGGGATTAAAATACTCGAGAAGTTTGGTTTTGATTTTCAACTCAATGCCTTTTCTGTACAAACACAAACAATTATTGTCCTCCCCATTCTCTAGTGAAAATGGAAAAAGGCAATACCTTATGAGATGCATTGTGGAGAACAGCTTCACTCTTAAGTTCTGAAAGATTACTATCAGCAAAGAAGAATGAGCATGGCCCTTCCAAGTTTGCAGACATTGTTCTATAGCCAGAGATTTGCTGATTCGGGATTTCTACATTGGTTTATATTTGATGCTTTGAGAAAATAGGAGAAAGCAGCTTCTCCAACTCCACCAAACTGAAACCCAATAAAAAACACTTGTAAGCACAATGCGTCCAGCAATATGCAACACGAGATTTTGCCACATTGGATGCAATTTAACAAGAAAATCTTCAGAAGCAACTTACATCTCATATTTGCGATAGGCTTCCTTTCTTTTCGTCAAGTAAACGTCGCCATCTTTAGGTAGATCGCTTGGAGTGCTGTCTGCAAATATTAGATAGAGAAAAAGAGCAGGGAAAGAGAAATGAAGGGTTTGGAAATTATTGAGTCAAGTAACAAATATTGTAAAAAAGAACAAATACAAGCTCAAAACACAAAATAATAAACAAACAAAAGCTCCTTAACCACCCCAGAAACCATTTAGAACAAAAATTTTAAAATCTCAATGCAGTCACAGTGAATATGAGCAGCAATGGCAATTCAAATTTACTGCTGCTTCTATTACTACATTTCTTTTTCCTTTTTTATTTGCTTTGATTTTAGATAGCTCCATTTTCTATGGTGCCATCATTGCACAAGATAAACTTGTGCCTCCAGATGCTGCTGAAAGCACAACAGTCATTCCATCTGTATTAGACATCCAAGCATACCCTAGAAAAATATGAAAGCCACTATAAATGAGACATACATGGAAGCACCGTTGGCTGTTTCATCACCACAGTCCTGCGAACCTTTAGAGAAGTGTCTTTGTTATGCTGCTGCACACCCTGTTCAAAGCAAACCAATGGCATTAACTAATTGAACAAGTTTTGATATTTGAGGTTTATTAATTGTACTTGCACATTTTACTTGACTGCTGTGCTTCTATGCTGCTCTATGCATGATGATAATCCTCTGATACAAAAATAAGCATAATAATAATAGTAGGGGGAAAAGTGAGGCAAAAATCTCACTAAATAGGCAAGAGAAGTAGGACGTGCCTGCTTACTGAATATTGACACGGCTAACTCTTATAACATATCATGTCCAAATATTTCAGGTGCTAGATTGAATACAAACAATAATAAGAGTCAATACGAGAAATTATATGATATTATAACCTAACACGTCCAAATGTTTCAGGTGCAAGATTGGATACTAACAATAATAAGAATCAATATGAGAAATTATATGATACCATCTTCTTTTCCTTCCTCTTCAATATCTTGATATGGCACTTTTTTATGTAGTGCATCAAATGATATCGAGAATGCCTAGAGCACAACTGTTCTTGGACCTCTTTATTAGCATTTAGCCAGTCGGAGATTTCTTTCGACTTCACCACCTCATCTTGATTTAAAGATTCTAACCAAGAATAGACCGGTCTCCATTGATCAGTACGTTGAAATCGATATGGTGGATTCTCATAATCAAACTGGCTAAGTTCTTTTTCCTGCCATAAGAGAGATGAAAAGTAGCACTATTGTATTATACAAACGACATTCCAAAAATTACTTTGATTTATAATTCTCTGTGTTAAGTACAGAAACATTTGTTTAGTTGGACGAGCATTTTCAAACAAAAGCTATGCAGATACAAGCAACAGAAGAGGCAAAGAGCATAAACCAAAAGCAAAATTTACTAAAGATGCTTCTAAATAGGGGCTTGTTGGTAACCCACCAAACAAATAAAACAAGAAGATACTATTTTCTAAAACCCAATAGATAATCGAGACAAACAGATAGATAATAAACAAGAGAAATGCTTTAGCCGCAAAGACATTCCACAAAAATAAACCACAAATTCACGTGGCATGATGTGGTATGTTAAATTGTAAAGCTACTTTTAATAAAAAATATATCTAACGTATCATATGAAACCATGTCAGTTTGTGGGTTTACTTTTGTGGGATATCTTTGTGGCTATAGCACTTCTCAAACATAATTCGAAGAAGAATAGGGACACTTCAGCATGAGTCACAGTACCAATTACTAGCATGCAACACATCTTAAGTAATGGCCATAGTTGTTCCCACAACGAAAAGTTGACTTTGGCCAATCATGAAGTTTAATTAATGTTTTCTCTCCGGTTTTTCGATTCAGTCTCTATGAGCTCTTTTCTTATGCTTTGAAGCAATGTTGGGGTTTAAGGTTAACCTTGGTAAATATGCGGTGGGTGCGGTGCCCAATAATAACAGCTTGGCGCGGTTGTTGGATTGTAATGTGTCTTCCTTGCCTATGAAATATTTGGGACTTCCGCTAGGGGCGACCTTTAAGGCTCGAGCCATATGGGATGGGGTGGTAGAGAAAGTTGAGAGGAAGCTCATTGGATGGAAACGGATGTACTTATCGAAAGGGGGGCGACTCGTTTTAATTAAGAGTTCCTTAACTAACCTCTTCACATATTTTCTCTCTCTCTTTCCTTTGCCTGTAGGGGTGGCGACTAGAATCGAGAGATTATTCCGGGCTTTTCTATGGGGGGGAGTGGGGGAGGAAACAAAATTCCATCTGGTTAATGGGAACAAAATTTGTTCACCAATTCCGAATGGCGGCTTGGGAGTATGCAATTTGAGGACTTTCAATAAAGCATTGTTAGGAAAATGATTATGGAGGTACCACTTAGAGGGAGACACGCTATTGAAAGGAGATTATTGATTCCAGACATGGAAGTGCGTGGGGAGGCTGGTGCTCCAATGTAGTGAAGGGGGAGGGGGGTATGGTGTGGGCTTATGGAAATTTCTTAGGAGGGGTTGGCAAGGATTCGAAAGACACATTCAATTTGTGGCGGGAGATTGTTCCAGAATCAGGTTTTGGCATGATGTTTGGTGTGGAGAGTGCGCTTTATACAGGGCATTCCCAACACTCTATCGTATTGCAGCTAACAGAGAGGCCTCTATGGCAGATATGCAAGTATTCTCCCATGGTTCTTATCAGTGGAATGTCCTTTTTAATAGGGATACTCATGATTGGGAATTGCATGTTGTGTCTGATTTTTTCAGGTTGCTCTATTCTACGAGAAATCCTATGGCTCAAGAGGACAAGTTGCAGTGGAGGGCCAATGATAGTAAGAAATGTACAGTCAGGACATACTACAGAATTTTTTCAGCTCAAGGTCATGTTCCATTCTCATGGAAGAAGATTTGGAGGTCCCGGGTGCCTACTAAAGTAGCTTTCTTTGTTTGGACTGCCACCCTTGGGAAGATCTTGACTATGGACAATCTGAGAAAGAGGGGAATTATCGTGATGGATTGGTGCTATTTGTGCAAAAGACATGGAGAATCTGTAGATCACTTACTATTGAATTGTGAGGTCACAAGGGGGCTATGAAATGAGATCTTTAGATGAATGGATATTGCTTAGGTAATGCCTTCGAGGGTGGTCGATTTATTGGCTTGTTGGAAAGAGATCCAAGGTTGTCCTAGAATGGCGGCAGTGTGAAAGATGATCCCATTGTGTATCATGTGGTGCACATGGGTGGAGAGGAATGAGAAATGCTTTGAAGATAGGGAGCGCACAATGGCGGAGCTTCAGAATTTTTTTATGCGCACTTTAATACTTAGGTTTTCAGCCATTGTACTTGATGGAAACAATGTCCATGACTTTATTTCCTTAACCTAGAATGTATTTTAGTGTTCTTCTGTATACTTCCTGTGTACACGGGCTATGCCTATTTCATTCGTATGAATACAATCTACTTATTACTTATCAAAAAAAAAATGAAGTTTAATTAAGCTAAAAACTTCAGGCAAGTGAAATTAAACCAAACCCACAGGCCGTCCCAACAATTCCCACGGCACCTAAATGGCTAAACGTGAAGGAAACCACTCCCCCACTACACGGCATATGCCGTTACCCCATACGTTTCAGCACCAATGTACCGCTGGCCACTTTATGTTTTACCAAATGGTTACTTCCCCTTCCAAGTTAACAGCTATTTGATTTTTTAATAGTTAGCAGCTATTATTATTCATATCAAACTAGAACTTATTCAAAGATTGGAGATGGCGGTGATTTGTTAGCAAATCCGGGAAGTACGATTCTCAAATTATTGGAAAAACTTAGTCCATCTAACCCAAAGCACCCACAGAAATCAAGTTCTGGAAAAAAGAAAGGAAGAGAAAAAAAATAGGACTGTCAACAGCTCGAAATTCAAAAGAAAAGAAATAGAAAAACAGTGAACCTGAGAGGGGAGTCTCATGCAATTCTGGATTGCAATGAGCCTCTGACAGAGGTCTGAGCGAGGCATTGATTTGATTCCTTCAGGAAGAGAGTCGAGGTTAGAGTCGATCCAGGCTTCGACCTCGTCCATGGCGACCGCTTTGGCCTCGGGGAACGAGCAGAGCCAAGCGCGAGCCATGGTTTCCCATTCCTGGGACTGCTGGTCACTCTGGTCGTTAAGGTTTTGATCGGAGGGCGTGGGCCCGTGCCCTTCCTCTAGGGTTTGTTCGGTGGAGTCGGACCGACCGGGTAGCTCATCCATCAGGTTAAGAATCTCGTCGACGGCGGACAAGTACTCACGTGCCTCGTTGCGGGAGTCCGAGTAGTTGAGCGAGGGCCTAGAAGCTTCGAGGGCGTTGGATTCCCACCGGATTCTCTGGCGGCGTCGAAGCGATCCTCCTCGGTCACAGAATCCTCTCCGTTGATCAAATTGGTGATGTTCGAGACCCGATTATCGAAGCAAGAGAAAATCAACAGCAAGTCCTCTCGGACCTCTTTCGGGGTGTTAAGGCTGTTCAAAATCTGCTGGGATGTGGCCAGGACTCACTACTCAGTCCTCGTGGTCGAGGCCATTTCGAGGCTTCTTCGGGTTCCTTGGGTTTGAGCCTCAGACTCGGAGAAGGAGAAGAGGGGTTTAGCGTAAAATTATTAGGGATTTGGGGATAAGGAGATGGACGTCATTTCCGTCTTTTGTTTTTGGGCGTTTCGTCCTTTCAATATATTTAGAAATACAAATTATTTATTCTAAAATAAATTCACCTAATAATACGACTTGGTATATAAAATTATTTTTATTATAAAAAAAATTTAATAGATCACGTTAAATTACGTCACTTTATATAATATATTTATATATAAAATTGCTTAATTAAAATTTAACATTCTTTGTTATGTATTAAAAAAAGTTAAAAATTCTCACTTAAATAATCAAAATTAAATTATTTTACTAATTTAATCCTACCATTGCCAAAATAATATCAAATAGAATTTTCCTAAAGAGTTTGATTAGAGTGATCCAACCATTCTCGAAGGAAAAACATCACTTATGATAATCATGGGGGTGGTTGACCATCACCATCCTTTTTTGAGGAGCCTAGCCTAATTATTTTATGGTTGACCTTCATAATTATAATGTTTATTTATATAAATATTATTTATGTTTTCGGGATTAGTTAGGATGCAAATAAAGTATTTTTTATTTTTAAAGAATAGGTATTCTGATTTTAGTGAACTGTTATTCAGAATGATTTAATCATCATAAAATCTAACTGAATGCTATTTCAGCTATGTTGAGTTACCAAGCTGCTGGCCGCGTTTATTTAGCTATTATCCCTTGAAATGGCTACCTGTTTCTATTCATATAAATCTAGATCTTACTTATCATCCCACACCACACACTATACACACTTTACATATTTTAAAATTATTTTTTCTTATTTTTTCTTATTTTTTTTATTTTTTTTAAACTAATTAAATTGTTATACATATCATCCATACACCACATAATTGTTATAAGAAAAATGAAAAAAAAAATTAAAATAAGTGAAATGTGTAGATGATAAGTAAAATTATTCGGAAAGTAACAGGCGAGTACTCAAGAGCCAAATTGTGCTGTTTCTCCCTTGATGAAAAAAAAAAAGTTCGCATAATTGTTAAAATAAATAAAACTTTGAATTTATAGTTACTGCTAGCAGCTATCTGGTCTTGTGAGCTTTGGCCAACTTCTTCTTTCTTTTCTTCACGGCTTTAGGCACTTTATTCTTCCGAGCCTCCCTCTTCTCCTCTTTGACTTTCTTTTTGTTCTCTTTTCTTGCAGCTTTCTTATCTACGGGATCGTCTGGTTCAGTTTCTGATGAGGAACTCTCTTCTGTATCGCTTGAGTTCTCTTCATCACTGACTTCTAGAGACTCGATTTCGCTCTTAGGAGGATTAGACAGAGCAGCTGGATTAACAGAGGAGTCTTCACCAGGCTCTGCTTCTTGCTGAGCAATTGAAAGGGCATGCTTGAGTCCTGTGATAGTTTGATAGTACATATCTCCCGTGTCTTGGCCGCTGGTTATCCGTCGCACATCCTCCTCGGCATTCTTTACATGTTCTAGTGTCTTTGGGATGAATGACTGTAAAGCAATACAAACAAAAAAAAATAAAAAACAAGGCATTCACCCATATATACATAATCAAAATATAGCAAGGTCCACTTTTATCTCCGAATATCTTTCACTTATAATTTTTTAGAAGTGCACATATGCATGCATGCGGAGACACACACACTCACACACCAGCTTCAAGTGTCAAATCTGAATCCCCATTTCAGTCCCCACAAAAACCAAGACGAAAAAGAGATCCCCCATTTCATGGATTTATGTGTATTATGCAAATCAAAACACCTTAAACACTAATATACTGTAAGGACGTTTTGCTAAGATATGGGCAGTGATTCTAAAGGTTTTTGTTTGAGTTGAACCATTTGGGAATGCTTTGCCTGTGTATACATATGAAACTTGCATTCCCATGTTTGAACTTTGAACCACAAGGTTAATCCAGTAGCTGAGGGAACGGATAGTCGTAGGAGTGAAAAATATCTAGTGATATTAACTTAATGTCTTGAAAACATTGATCAGCAAAGATTGGTGTATCACATCAAACCAGCTTCAGTCAGAACTGGCGCAGGCTGCCTACTTGGCAAAAAGTTGCAATGCTTAATGTTTTAGGAGATCTGCTTCTGCTTAAATTGCTATGTAACAGTGATCGGTGATTAAAAAAAAAAACTCAAATAACATGATATATCAATGCCAAGAAAGTTACCTGCAAAAATACAGAGTCTGCAATTTCATCCTGGACAGATATGTCTCCTCTAGCCAAAATTTTTTGTTGCACCTAAAATAAGTTGGAAGCAGTCACAATAACGATCTCCTGAAGTGCCTGTGGAAATTTGACAATATAAAGTATAAACTAACAAACTTTTTCCAGATAACTATCCACAGCTTCATCGGCAATAGAAGGATCAACTATGAAATCAAAGAGTTCTCGAATTGTCATAACAGCTACACCATGTTTTTTGAAAAAATCCTGCATGCCAGCAATGCATAATTAACACATATTGCTGATGATAAACATTTTCGTTGGATACTTTCAGTAAAGAACGTACAGAAACATGAAGACAGTCTTCACGAAGGAAATCAAGGGCATGGGGATGGTCAAGATCAACTGATTGAGAGACGTCTATAATATACAAGTGACCCTGCGAATCACAAGGAAAGATAAATCTCCATTTGCATGTGGAATCAATTCAATATTAGAAAAGAAAAGGATGAACAAAAAAAATATATAGTCAACACTCACCTCAAAATAAAGTATATTATACTCGCTGAGGTCTCCATGAACCAGTTTGCACTTCTGATATAGTGTCCGCATTGCAATAATCATCTGAAAAGGAATGCAGAAAATGCTTAGATCATTTAAAACAGAGAATAAAAAAAAAAAATACAGAGTCCTTTTCACTTGCCAAAAGAAAGTCCCAATAGAAGCATTTATTCCATCATCTCATATGGCAGAAACCACTAAAAAAAAATTAAACCACCGCCCCCCCCCCAAAAAAAAAAAAAATCTGGGGCTGATAGCCTCCTAGAAATCAGGTTCCACTTTACACAATCAAGAATTCCCTAAGAATGACCAAAAAGATACGGACACACCTCCACATAACCTTCACGTAACCTGTCAAGAGATAAAGCAGCATCCTTAAGACGAGGTGCAGCCCAACCTGTTTTTCCTGTGAAAGCACAAACTCCAAAATTCAACCAGAGATGTAGCTGTACTATTAGAAGCCAAAATTCAATTCCATCCACAAGAGACCAAGTGAGAAGGAAAATAAGAAAAATCTACAATAAACACTAAAATACAGGGAAAACACAGACTGCTAACACATATATTATCAAGACAATACTTATTTTATAGGTGATTAATCAACACACAATACCTATGAATTCCATGACCAGAACATGAAGTCTCAAAAGTACTGGAGTTGGACACCTAATTCCTGCTGCCTTTAGCCTGCAGTTCACAGTGACCATATTAAATACCCTATGACAGGACCAATTCTCAAACAACCGAAACAACTTCAGAATATGCTCATAAGTTCACATTTCTCCTCCAGCAGAACTTGAATCTGTCGCGAAATAAGTTCTCATTCACTTTCCACAAAGCTTTCAATATCCTTATGATAATGAAATGAACAGGAACAATGTGTCGGCCTTACCTCATAAGGTTCCTCATCTCTTTCTCAGCCCATGTCTTTACCATTTTCCTGGGGTTATGCCTGCAGTATCCATGTCTGAAACGGTAGTCACCTTGTACATAACGATCTCTGTCCCTGTTATTTTGGGTGCAACAGGTTAAATTCATTATCAACCTACAAACAAGTACACAGCCTCTGATCCATGGACCATATTGCAAGTAAAATTCACTAGCAAACTATAAGTGTCACCTAGACATACTTAAATACCAGAACGGAAGTTTTATATACTTTGATTGCCAGTTCCTGACCATTAGATCTGGTTGCATGATAAACATTTGCCTGTTGAAGAAAAAGTGATTGCATGATAAGGACATCTAACCCAACGATAAAGTAAGAATGAAACTAGAACATGCTGGAGGTATTAGTACAGAAATTAAAGGTAGCCGTGTCTACTTACTTCTTTTCCAGTTGAAATGCAGCCATTAATATCATGAAATACACCTCGATTTAGCATCTTGAATAAGACCATGCGAGTTCTAGGATCAATAGCCTGGAGGAAGCAGACGTTAGCTAGATATTCCATGTCAACTAGTTTTTGATGCAGCCCAAGCAAACACATTAATACAATCAATCTTCAAAAACATGTTATAAAGTGAAAAAAGCACTGCTCGGAATAATAATGCAGCTACGTCTGAAACACAGCCAAGGTATGATAACAACTATAAACAACTAATTCCCCGCAACACAACCAAGGCATGATAACAACTACAAAAAAAAATACTTCTTTAAAACAGAGAAAATGGATTAGATTATTAAACATCATTGCTGATTACACAGAAGTACTACAAGAGAAACTATACATTAACAAAGATCATGTAAATAATAGCCCTGAAAATTGTCTAATGTCTTCTTCGCTACATCAGGTCCAATGCATCCCAACAATGAATAGCAACTTGAAGCAAAGGGAACAACATAATCTTAAAAAAAAAAGATAAACTAAAACAGCCTACTATTTGCTCTCGTTTATTTTCTATAGTTATAAAATGTTAACAAGAGTTCACTAAAGGTTCACCTGCTCAACAGTCGCACGGTCTGCTTTCTCAGTAGTTCTGGATTTACCAATGGCCATCTCTCGAACACTTTCTCGAATAGCAGTTGTCACAGAGTTCGATACGCCCACATTCAACCTCCCTTCCCACTCCTGCACTATCAATCAAATTGGTTAAGAGTGGAAACTGACACAAACCCATCAAATCAAATGCAACCAATCCAAACATGGAAATGGGCACACATACATACATACATACATATATATCTAAGTGCCTAGCTTGTTTATCATGGAGACTTATATTATGCAATAAGCAGAAGAACACTTTTGACATACAAAATGTTTTAAAACCCCACCTATAGTGTTGAAAACACAATCTGCAGTACAAAAAAAGCCCTAAAATATTACCCTTTGAAAAATCAACTAGCTCCAACATGTATTGAACAAACAATCTAGATTGTATATCACATACTTACCCAAATGGGCGGACCACCCAAGTTTCTTACAGGTACTGGAAGAGTTTCAACACAATATTCAGAGCCAAAACTTTCCAGTTTTTTTTTTTTTTTTTAATTTTATGGTGATTAGTATAATTTTTTTTTTATAAGTAAGTGATTAGTATAATAATATCAACAAGTTGAAACTTAATTATTATCTCTATGAACTAAATGATCAATTTTACTAAAAAGATGTAACCCATAGCTGCCTATTTGGATGATAAGATAAGCCACAGTAAACATATAACGGAGAAAACATAACATATAGAAATACAAACCATCAATTCCTATTGGAAAATTGCACAAAGAACAAATATCAGCAAAGAAGTTACATATACCTCCAAAGGTGAAGCTCGAATATGATGAGTGAACCTCTGGTTCCGATTAGAGAGCGGCTGCAGTGTGGATATATTATGTCGAGAATGAAGCCCTCCATGAGCATTGGGACGCCTGGAATTGAGCGTAAAATTCCCCTCGACAGCTTGGTTGTCATCCTTGGAATCCAACCAGTCCAATGCATCTCCGACTTCCGAGTCTGATGACCATGAAAGCTCTTCATCTTCCTCTTTCTCTTCGTCTTCATCCAGTGCTAATGGTTTCACTTCCATATCGGCCATCTGTGATTCCTGTTAGGGTTTCACAACCGTTTTTCTCCTGTTTCTTTGGAGGGAAGGTGCAAAGATCAAAATTTTGAATTTCATTCAAGTGGCCGTTCCAGTGTAAGTATTGGAACGAAATATTGCGGTATTAGTACATACTAGTGTACCATTTTGAAATAACTGCTATATATATGATTGTGTGTGTGTGTATACAAAAAAATTAAATCACCATCTATGAACATGAACTTAAAAACAAAAAAAATGATTGTCAAATAAATAATTCATTCTCCATAGCAGCATTTGATTGACAACTAGACATTTTTTTTATATTCTGCATAATTAAAAAAAATATAAAACAAGTTGCGGTTGGGCTTTGGCACATCCAGCATTTGGAACTTTATACAAAAACAAGTTGCATTTGCATATTTGAAAACTTTTGGATATTACATGAGTGGAGGCCATTAGAAAAACCATTATGGCAAACACAACAGCATATTTGGTCAATTCTGTATCTCACACCAAGTAAATTAAGCCCACGAATATACTATTAACATAGTCCATTCCCTTTTTTTTCTTGCTTCACCAATTGAGCACACACTGTCCCACATTCAAGAACCCAGTCAAAAATACTATAGAGTTGCACTAAACCCTAAAGTCTATTGGCTACTGCAACACTAATTTCCTAAATTCACAGCCAACATAAAGGGAATGTGTTTATATCTGCAATTTAGTTTAGCTATTTTTATTATATTGTGAGGATGCATGTAAATAACTGATCACGATCACAATGTGTATGTTCGAATGTTTTATGTAAATTTCTTAGTCGAATTAATAAATAAAGGATCAAAGTATCACATGCCTTGAAATAGTCAATTTTGAAACAGAGAGAGAGAGAGAGAGAGACGAACTACCTGGGGATTACGGCACACTTACGGCTTCGATGTTGCAGGACTATGGCTTGGAAAGTGAAGATTTGAGGAAGTGAAGCTGAGAGGCTGAGACTGCGAAGCAGTGACACTGTGATTGAGGTTGGCTGGCCAGTCGGTTGGCTGGGTGAATGTGCAGAAATCGCCGGGAGAGAGTGGGGCAGAGTGAGGCAGTCGGCAGAGAGGCGAGGCAGAGACGAGAGTGAGGTTCGATTTTAGGGTTCATTCTTCATTGGCAATATTGCCTTCCAGAAGTCTAAACGGCGCCGTTTCTTGCTGGTATAGAGGATACAGCGCCTTTTGCTCTATAATAGTATTAATATTAGTATAGCTATATAATATATTAGACTATATAATAATATTAATATTATACTATTAGTATAGTATAGTTATAAACTAATATATTAGTATTAGTTATAAACTTATATATTACTATATTAGTATAGGTATATAATATATTAGACTATATATAATATAATTTAATATATATTTTTATGTTTAAAGATATGATCAATTAAAATTTCAATTTTAAAATTAAACTTTTATTTTATAAAGTATATAACATTATCTTATATATAATTATAATTTATATTAATAACATATAATCAAACAAATTACAAATATAACAATGATCGTATTTAAGATTATAATTTATAAATTATAATATGAAATTATTTCTTATATGATATATAGTTATATATATTATATATACAACTTTATATAATTATATATTATATATAAAACTTGTATATAAAAAATATTTTGTATATTATTAATTTTGTATAAAATTTATATATAAAATATTAATTTATATATATATATATATATTTCTCCAATCGGTCTGATTTGGAAAATCTTGGAATCGGTTCAGGCTGGTTTTCGTAATATAAGAACTGGTTCCAAACCGAACCTGTTCAAAACCTAGTCAACCGGTCCGATTTTTCGATCTAAAGTTACACCCCTAACAATAATTTCCTAGGCACTACTGAATAATTAGGAAGTGACCATGTACCATGTTTGAAATATTTGTCAATTGGATGCCATTTAATTGTAATTTACTACATATTGGCAATATATATAAACCAGATGCAATTATCACATATGCAATTATCCCATTTTCTTAAAGTTATTAATTCAATCATAAAATCCTAATAATACAAACTCAATCATAAAATCCTAATAACACAAACTCAATCACAAAATCCTAATAACACAGATACAATCACAAACACAATCACAAAAATCCTAAATTTCGGATTCAAAAATCATAATAAAACAAATACCATCTACGGTTCTACTAAATTTCAAAGTAAGTTAAAAAAACGCAAAAACAGTTACCGTGGGTCTGTGAAGAATTGAAGACAGAGAGAGTAAAGTGAGGCCAAGGGTCTGTGCGTGGTAGGTTGCTGACCTGCAGCAAAGTCATGTGCAACAGTCGGTGAAGAGGCAGAGAGATAAAGACGAGATAGTGACTCAATGAAGCAGAGAGTCTGAGAGACGGGCATTGTTGCAAAGAGACTTGAGACGAGAGAGTGAGCCTTTAGGGTTTATTCGAGAATCAAGAGGAAACGGTTCAATGAAGGCTTGGAGACCGGAGAGGAAACGGTGTTGTTTCCTATTGGTTTCAAATTTTCAATGTGGTTCTTTTTTTTAAAATAATAATTAATATTTTTTTTATGGATTGGGAAATTGATAATTATTTGTAATACATTTAATAGACTATAGTGATTTAGTTATAGTGATTAGTATTAGTTATATATTAGTATAAGTATAACTATAACTATAGTGTATATTAGACTATTGATATTAATTATAAACTTATATATTAGTATAGCTATATAATATATTAGACTATATAATAGTATTAATATTATATTATTAGTATAGTTAGATATTATTATTAGTTAGAAACTTATACTTATTTAGTATAACTATATTAGTATAAGTATAACTGTAGTGTATATTAGAATATTAGTATTAGTTATAAATTTATTTTGGTATAGCTATATAATATATTAGACTATATAATAGTACTAATATTAGACTATTAGTATAGCTATATATTAGTATTAGTTATATATTGGTATAGCTATATAATATATTAGACTATATAATAGTACTAATATTAGACTATTAATATAGTTATATATTAGTATTAGTTATAGTGATTTAGTATAATTATATTAGTATAACTATAACTATAGTCTATCTTAGACTATTAGTATTAGTTATATATATATATATATTTTTTATAAGCAGTTATATATTAGTATTAGTTATATATTAGTATAGCTATATAATACAATTATAACCATAGTCTATATTATACTATAAGTATAACTATAGCTATAATGAGTATGTTAATTGTTATAGTGAGTTCAATTTATTATAACTATATTATTAATAGTATTATAGTGATAGTAATAGTATAGTAATTTATTATAGTGATAGTATTAGTATAGTAATTTAGTATTAGTAATTAGTATTACTATATCATTATTTTATATGTGATTATTTAGTTCAGTGATTATTTATCTATATATAATATATTAGTCTTAGTTATATATTAGTATAGCTATAAATAAAATGTTATTAATAATTTAAATATATATTTTATGTTTAAAGTATATGATCAATTAAATTTTCATCTTTAAGATTAAAATTTTATCTTATAAATTATAATAGCATTATCTTATATATAATTATATTAATAACATATGATCAAACAAATTACAAATATTCATATTTAAGATTAACATTTTATATTATAATTTATAAATTATAATATGAAATTATTTCATATATGATATATAATTATATATTATATATAAAACTTATATATATAAAATATTTTATATAATATTAATTTTGTATAAAACTTATATATATAATGTTAATTTTTATATTTTTTTCTCCAACCGGGCCGGTCCGGTCCTGAAAACCATGGAACCGGGACCGAACCGGGTCCAGCCGGTTTTACGGTTACAAGAACCGATCCCTGACTTGACCGGTTCAAAACCGGCCAACTAGTCCGGTTCGGATCGATTTTTCGGTTCAAATTTACACTCATAGCCTATACTCCAAAAGGATTTGTTAATGATATAATTGGAGCCTCATTAGAACCCTTATAAAGAGTAAGAACTTCTCATTCCCAAATAATGTGGGATCTTATACACCACCTACCATTATCTTTATCATATGGGGTATCAGAATTTTCCCCCTTAAATTTCCGACGTCCTCATCGGGTTAGTCTGTTGTAGGTGACATAGCTTAAGTCCTACATTTCTAGTTAGGATAAACTCTTATACCATTTATAACGCCCTAATAGAAAACTCAAACTACATGACCTATACTAAAAAATGACTAGTCAATGATACAATTTGAGTCTCATTGAAACCTTATAAAGAGTAAGAATTTTTCATTCTCAAATAATGTGGGATTTCATACACCACCTACCCTTATCATTATCATACGGGATATCAGAGTATTGGACCGATTTACACCCCTAGTCTACAGTGGAAGAAGTATAAACTATAAACACATGAAGTGAATTAACATTTATAAATATTTAAGTGTTTATTGGACAACATTAAATATCTAATAAATGTTAGAGTCATTTAATGTGTTGATATATTAAATATCCACCCATTGATCTAAAAATCCTATAATCGTTAAATATTAATTTGGTTAAACATTTAACTCTCAAGATCATACTATTCTACCACGCTTCCAAATTTGACGTCTATGGAGGTCCACTTTAGCGACTTGACCCAACAATAATTATTTTCCTTTTGGTGGCTTCACTCATCTATTAATATTAAATGACTTAACATCATGCCTTTATATAGAACCAATACATTTTAATCTATCCTATAGGTTACTCTCTCCATGACTTGAACTCGTGATACGGTCTTTGCTCTGATACCAATTACTAAATACTTGATTTAAAAGAAGACTATTGGATATCAATTTAGTTAAACTTTTAACCCTTAAAATCATAACACAATCTTTCTATCATTCTATACCCTAAAACTTATAGAGATCCATTAAACTCCAAACCATATGTTAAACTCCATTTATCGATCTTTTCTTTATTTGTTGCTACATTCTACTAAAAGGAAATTACATCTTTCAATGCGTCAATTTCTTTTTTCCTTTTTATATATGTTTATATCAACTTGGCTACAACTAATGGTGTTTGAGCCCTTATACTCATTATTTTTATAACACTTATACTCATTATTTTTATATCACACACTACATATAATAAATTTTTTTTTTTTTTTATTCTTGCTAAACAAAAGCAATTATTGTACTCATCCATATAGCATACATTTGGTAAAGAAAAAAAAAATATATGTGTGCCGTATGGTATAAGGATAATGAATACAATTTTTTGTGGTGACTTCACTTAATTGTTTGCACTGAAAACAACTTTTACAACCAAATTTTATGGTCGAGAAAAAGCATTTATGTTATAATGCAACCATTTTCAAGAATGCAACCACCCAAATACGGCTCATAGAGCAATTTCGTGCTCTAGAAAATTGGAAGTATGTAGTATTTTTGCAAGAGTATAATCATAGGGCATTGCAAAAGAGAAAAGATGCAGTCTATTATGATACCCAATAACAATCCGGTCCAATAATTCTAAAGTCGAGATTTGATCATTTTTATTGGGCCTAAATTATATTTAATGAGTCATATTGGATAAATCCACGAATGATAAATTATTGAAATTGATTAGGAGTTTTAATTAGACTCAATAACTATGTTAAATCTCATTTATGATTTATTGAATGAGTTAGACTCCTTTTAGAATTTAAGGATATCATTGATTGAAATCTCCCACACAGTCCCAGTCACGAATAATCCTATCTTAAATGACCTGCTAAATTATGTTTTTAAATTCAAACTCTCTTTGTAGATGATCACGACCGAGTGTTCAGCAAATTAATGTCACTACATATATTAACTAAGTCCAACTCAAACTGGTCGTCACCCTCTCCCAAATCTCTCCCAAACATGATGAATAACATGCTTTGTACGTAAACACTGGTTTCGAAAGAAGTGGCTCTAATACATGTATAATCTCTGCAAGCATGTCATTTATCATGTTTCATTCCGCATATTATAGTTATGTATGTATTATGTATCGCTTGCATCTAACATTGCATAAGATACATAAAATTTTATAAGATTAAGTGTAAGATAAGCTCATAAGAGTTAATCAGATGATCATTCAAATGCATGGTACCAATACAATTTCTTGGTGGGCGTGCAAGCCATAGACTCAAGCACAGTCTATCGTATTATGCCAGAGTACTGCACAGTTGGCTTCTTTTGCTACAGTAGAGGAAGTTAGTGCACAACCTTGCACACATGATTAAGTGTGTTGGCCAGTCAGATAGATCAGTCAGTTAATTCAGATAAATCAGTCATCCATAGTATAAACATCAGTATGATCAGTTATGATTTTAAGTTTTCAACATTAAATATTTTATGAAAAATCTTATATTAAGTATGCTTACATTATGATAAGTTTCTTATTGAGTCATCGGCTTATTTTAATTTTTTTAAACCACCTCAGGTCAAGATAATTATGGCGATAGAGCTGCAGGACATGACTTAGTTCAAAGAGGGGTGAGAATGGCCTAGATCATATATAAAGATTGTAAGTTATGATTTTTGTGGTGCGGATTTTGAAAAGTTTTAATAAATGCTTATAGGCACTTTCTTTTATGATTTCAATATTTTAATAAAAAAATATTTTATTTATAGAATATTTGTACTTAACGCTTCATTCAGAATAAAAAGAAAATATTTTTAAGTTAAGGTTCAGTAGTAGCACTCTGACTCCTGAAAATTTTTAAAAGTGACTTTATTATTAACCGTGAGGAGCGGGGTATTACATACCCCATATGATATGTAAGAGTAAATGCCAATTGGTATATGAGATCTCACATTGCTCATAAATGCAGACGCAAACGACGTGTAAACGAGATTGACATAGAAATCGCTCATCCTAAACCCCCCGAATTAGAAATACTACTGGGATGTGAGAAATGGTTGACGAGAGAGAGAGAGTTGATGAGAGAGAAAGACCGAACTGATGAGAAAGTGATGACCCGAATGACTTGAGGAGCGAGAAATAGAAATAGTTGATGAGAGAGAGAGCGCCAATAAGAGAGAGCTGATGAGAGAGAACATATGCGTTTAAAGAAATGAAAAAAAATATTAATATGCATGTAACGTGATATAAATAACTGTATGCCAATTATATCTAACGACTATATATAAAAAAACTGAACAATCAATACTAATAAATAAAAAAGAGACATGGAACGAAGAGATCGATCTTCCAACATTGTTTCCTTTTCAGATTTCTCAAAACGACAAATCTCTTCCTCAATTATTAAAAGAAATAATGATTGAGATAGCTCGATGGCAATCTACTTTTTGTAGACAGTGTGTTCCATACATCCAAATTTTTAAGAATAAACTTCCAAATTTTAAACCGTCACTTAGATTTATTACTTCCAATTGGACATTCAATTGAAAGAGAAATCAGGAGTTTGATAGAGGGTAACTTCTACAAATATCTTTTTTCTTTCTTTCTTTTATTTTATTTTTTCATGTATGAGCCCAAAAATACACACATCTTTCTTTCTTTTTTTTCTTTTTTTTTTAAAAAAATTTTTAAAAATCTAAACTATATAGAAAGGTGATAAACAAGATCTCCTGTTAATTACTCTTAACAAGTTCAATGGATAACAAAAAGGGCAGCAGCATTTTGCCCAACTCCAAAGAATAGCATACAAAATATTCATTCATACAATAATAAACTACCAAAATTAACAGAAACAAAAAATCATCCAACTTAAATAAAATGACATTATTAGGGAAAAAAAATACAGAAAAACTCATACGCCTAATTTAATATCACCCAAGTCAAGCTGAGTAGCGATTTCCTCGAGCTGCTTCTTGACGCTCAGGTCGATCAACTTGGAGCCCGTGCTTCCGTACCTGACGGTGAATCCGGCCACCAAGGTGGGATCAATCATGGTCTTGACCCTCACGTTCTTGGCCCCAGTCAGCTTCTGCACCTGCTTTGCAATCTGGGTCAGGTGCTGCGACTCCAGCTGCACCACCGAGCTCACCACCGCCATTACTGTATCGGTCAGCTTGTTGTACACGATCTCGTACTCCTTCACGATTTCATTGATCAGGTCGATCCGCTTGGCGTCGACCAGGATGTTGAGGAAGTTGTTCGTGTAGGGCTGGAGGCTCGACGAGCTCGAAATTTCGTCGAGCATCTGGCGCTTCTTCTCCGCATCGATGGTGGGGTTGATGAAGAAGTCGTACACCTGTTTTTCCGAGAAGATCTTCTCGATTTTCTCGACGTCGTCGCAGGTCTTTTCGAGGGTGTTGTTGGACTTCGCGAGGTCGGCCAGGGCCACGGCGTAGCTACTGGCGGCTGCGGAAGCCATTCTGGCGCGGCCATTACCGGTAGCGACGGCAAGTTTCTGTCTGGTTCTGAGAGATGGGAACGCGGTGGAGAAGGAGAGGTTGTGGATTGATGTTCTTGGGATTCGGGCGGAAGGTGGGGACTGGAGGGAAATGGGGGTGTGCTGGAGGGCGGCCATGGCTGGGTTGGTGGTGGTGTGCTTTGAGCCTTTGGCCGAGTCGTTTGGTGGAGGTGTAATGGAGGCTTTTGGTGTTGAGACGGACGAATGAGATTGGGAGGAGTAAGATGATCAACGGATGAAAAAGGATAGGATTATTATCTTATTTATTTGGAGCACCTTAGCCCTTATCTGCAAAAGATAAGGAATTGACACGTGGTTGCTTTTCTACTTGTCCAGGAAATTTTGATTCAAGAGCCACATTTTTTTTTTTAAAGCAGCAGACAAATCACGAGACTCTGAATTAATTAAGATAAATAAATAAAAAAATATTTATATAATCACTGCATAATTATTTTAAAAAAATATTAAAATATATATAATAATTAATTAATTTTTTAATAATAAATCTCAATTTTTTTCAAAACGATTATGCGACGTTTACACATTTTACGATTATATATAAAATTATTCATAAATCAAATTTTTTCAAAATAGATGAAAAATATTTTAGAGTTAAAAATGAATTTATAATTACATATTAAATTATAAAATTATTTTTATTATAAAATAAAAATAATTAATTATATAAAATTATTTTTATATATTTCGTTTATTCCTGTAATTTGAACGGATTGACATTCAAGGCAATTGATGAATTGCCTATTTTAAATTTTTGTGAGATCCCTAATGGTGTATATACTATTTCAAAATTTAAAGTCTAGTTTGATTACACAGTTTAAAATATCTCATTTTATCTCATATAATTATTATAATTTTTTAAAATTTTTACATAAAATATAATAAACAATTCAACATTTTTAAATCTTAAAATACAAATTATATTAAAAAATTATATTCGAATAATATTTTATTCAACTTTTAACTTTTATTTCATCTCATTTATATAACCAAACAAAGCCTAAGAGTCCGACTTATATTTGATATATTTTTTATTGAATATATTTGGTTAAAAAGTGAACATTTTAGATCTATTTATTTATTCACTACAATTTCATTCATTTACATTTCAGGATACATGCAACTACCGAAAAACCAAAATCAATACTTAAATTCTTAAAAAATTATAGAATAAATTGTTATCAAAATGGCTCTAAATGACATGGTTCTCTATTATACCCTAAACGTATATATGCTCGATCGAGATTAGCAATGGCTATAACAAATGGTTCAAAGTATAGTATTGACATGAGAGAGGTGACAATGCCATCTTTATTAATGTTTTTGCATATATATATCTGCCCATGATATTGCAAGTTGAATCTTCATGATAGCACAAATTAAAATTTTTAAGTAATTTTTCAAACTTCCTTTAATGGGAAAATATCAAACATGGAATATTTCTAGATTTGGATAAGGGCATGAACATATATGTGGTGTGCTTCCAACACAAATCCTATATATGAATTTGTGGTCATGTTCTTAGAACACGAATCCTTTCTCATTGCCACCAACAAAATATCAAACCCCAAGTGGGTGGAAAATGAAGGTTTTATTTTATTCTTCTCTCTCCAATTTTTTTTTTCTTTCTTTTGGAGATATAATTATGACTTTTGTTATTCATCATTCTACACACTTCACATCACAATTATTTTTTATTTTTTATTTTTGTTATATTTTTCATAAACTGATTGAGTTATTATACTCATAATTCATATACTTGGGAAAAAAAATTAAAAATTTAAAAAAATTATGTGTGGTGTGTGGTGTGAGAATGATGAATAGAATTTTTCTATAATTATAGTGGCCTTTAACATTATAAGTTAATTTCCTTTTCTTTTATAATTAAAAAATACAAGACAAAGGATACATGTCTCAATTCAACTAATCAAATTGATCTAGATATGCATGCCAATAAAGTGGCCTGACTTAGGAAATATACATACACATCATATATGTGTATGTACACGTATATAAGAATAATGCTAGAAAAATAAATTTTTATTATTTTTTTATGAAAGAGATCGCGTGCCGAATTGTGAATGGAAGAAGGAGTGCAACTGTGCTGGCCATTGATCCAGAAGTTCCTTTTCCCTGTGAGTTGTGACGTATGGAAGGGGAAGGCCGGGGCAGAACAAGTCTTTGTCTGACCGTATCAAATGGGCAGTTGGAACAAACTCATAAATAATATTTAGTGCGATTTGCAAGCATTGGGACATCCACTACTATATACATATCCACCGGATTAAGGTATTTCAATTTTTTTTCCAACTTGAGTGTGCGACTCGTAACGTGGGTTTTACAGTATTTATTGTTATTTTTATAAATATCTCAATTCGTTAATTTTATATTGTGTTTGTATTAGATTCACAAGTTGTGTTACAAATTTTTACTCATAATTTAAAATATATACTCAATAGAGATTTTTTTTGTATACAATTTCAAATGTGAACCTATTATTATTATTATTTTAAAATATGAAATTGTATTTACTAATGATATCACAACCAAATTTTGAAGGATATTCATGGTACTCTTCTAGTATTCGTATCTCTCCCTTGGAAAGTGTTAAATGAATAATAAAATTTATAGCATCCACTTTGTGTATTATCATATCTAACTTCAAGTGGTTCGAAAAATAACTTGAGAAATATTTATCTCGATTAAGTATATATATATATATATATATATATGCATGTATGTATCTTAATATTTATGTAGCAGTACTGAGACTTTCCCATGCACGGTATGACGCACTCACAAGCCAAACTTGGATAAAAGAAAAAGAAACAACTCTAAGAAACTAAAAAAAAAAAAAAAATCAAATGCTGATTCAGCTCTGTTTAGATTGAGAAAGTATCTCAACTCATCTTATTATTATAATTTTCTTAAATTCTCACATAAAATATAATAAATAATTTAATTTTTTCAAATCTCAATTAAACTTTTTAAAATTTAAAATAATAATAATATTAAAAAATAATATTTTATTTAATTTTTAATTTTTATCTAAAATCATCTCATCTTACTATTTAAACGTGAAAAGGGAAAAAAAAGTAAAATTCAACCGAGATGTGATTAAAATAATTCAATTTTCAGAAGTACATATATGCATAAAACTACAGCAAAGACAGGTAATTTTGAAAAATAAATTGATCATGCTGGCATACAATTTGAAAGGGTTGCAACTTTTCAACCCTTATTTTTCTTCCAATTTATCAGAAATTTTAAAATACAGATTAGAGGGAAAGGAGGGAGGGCCTTGTGCCTCTATTTAAAGGTCGATATTCTCCCTTCTTCTGCGTCGTAATGCATGTGGGTCGGCATTTGTGTAGAAAACGTCCTTTGGATCCAAAAAGAAAGTTCATCGAAATTTCCCCCAATTCTACTCATTTTTTCCTCCGAGTGTGTACCCAAAAAGGACGCCCAAAAATTTGGCTTATTCTTCACCTATATGTACAAAATAAATGATATTTTTAGTGATGGAGTGCACAAATATGATACTTTTTTTTTGTTTTTGAGAAAAAGATAATAAATACGAGATTTATATAAAAAATTAAATTTTTTAATAATAAATTTCATTTGTTTTAAAAAAAATTATATAATATTTACGTATTCTACGATTGTATCTAATATTACTTCATACATAAAATGCACTTCGTGTATATATATATATATATATATATATATATTATATTTCAAGGGTAATAGTTTTTACATAAATGTGGGTTACAGCTTCATTAATTTTGAAACTGATGATAGATGATTATGACCAAAAACTCCCATCCAACGTGACATCATACTTATACCATTTTGTATTAAGTAAGAAAAAAAAGATTTTTCATTTGGAAAAAGTAAAGGTGATCGATTTCGTGGACATCTTGGGCACGAAATTCATGTGGCTGCCAGCATGTTAAATAAAACGGTGCGGATGGAGTGAAAGAAATGGTTAAATGGAATCCAGTGCACCGACGTTCTCAACAAAACGGTGCGTACCGAAGTTCTCTTATTCACTTCGTTGTGCAAAGTCAAACTGAAACTCCAGACGATTTATCTTCACAGTTCCTCCACTGGACTCCCAGACGAGTGAAACCCCCATACGTTCTTTCCTCTTCTCTTTGCTAAAGGTAAATCGAACTGAAACTTGTTCTTCGCAGCTATAACTACTCTAGGGACGTAAGGGCTTAATCTCTCTCAATTCTTCTCTCACTTATTTTCAATCTGGTCGGCATTGTTTTCATTTATATTTTATAATACACGAATTGATATGGTACATTTATATTTTATATTTTCAAGGGAAAGCCGAACTCAAATCAAATCCAAAAATTAAAAAAAACTTGATAAATTAGCCTTTGTCCATACCTGTTTCTTATATTCATGAAAAGATTGATAGAGACAAAATGGACCATAGGAACCACGAGAAGTTTTTCTTTTGAGTAATCGGTGGATGACTTAAATATATGCTTACTGACTATAAATATCAGAGGAATTGCAGGATTTCCAACTTCTACAGTATCATTTCCGACAAAACACACATTCCTAACCCTTTATGTCCATTCCCATGTGTTGATCTTTCCTTGCCATGCTTAAGTTGCACACAAATTAGTCTTTCTTTCTTTCTTATTCCTTTATTTTCATCCATCCTATAATCGAAAATAGATAAACCCATAGATTTAAATTATTAGACTATGTTAATTAACGTATTAAATCAAATCAATTTATCTTTATAAAAATTTCTTTTACCTAAAATATTTCAAATGATCATTGAATCAGAAATGTTAGGAATTACACGAAGTGTGGGACGATAAGTTCATAGAATGAAAAATAAATTCTTTAAAAAGATAAAAATAGAAATTCACGAATGAAGTATCGGAAGAGACACAATATGAACGGTACTAAATTTTATCATCTATCTCCTGATAATCTGTCGCCAGTTATAAATTTATTATTATTTTTTCTTTTTTAAAGTATTTTTTAATACTTTTAATTATTAAGAAAAAAATAAAAATATTATAATTTTATTAATTATCACTTATTTAATTATTAAATAAAAAAATTAAAATAAATTTGAGTACTCTACGTATATTTTTCAAAATTTTATCCATTTGTCTCCTAATAATGTACAGAAGAGAATCTCAAGAAATTAAATGAAAATAAATAAAAAAAAATCAGATACCACCCACATTAATAATACCAAATTTAATTAATATTAATCATTCAATTTCCTCAACCTCCACCATTCCTCCAACACCATCGGCACCATTGTCGCCAGCACCCCCGACTTCGTCCAACCACCGCTCTATTGGCATGCATTCCGCCTTGTGCCGCAGCTTCCAATCAAGCGCTTGACACCCACGCGAGCAGTAATTCACCATGCCGCATACCGAGCACCGACGAAACTCGTGAGCCCTTGTCTCCGGCCGGCCGCACCCTCCGTGTGAGCACAGCCTGAGCCCCTCGCTCAGCCCACCCGTTCCCGATTCGAACCAGTCCCTCAAAAACCGGTTCACCGGGTGCGCCTCCGGGGCCGGTACGTTGCACCCGAAGTCGCTCAAAAGCCCTTCGCAACCCGAACCGCTAACGCACGGGGGGTTGGGCAGCCTCCAAGCCGACGACGAGAGGTAGCGTAGGACGGACGCGAGCTCGCGCGCGTTGGCTTGTACCAGGAACCGGCGTCCCTGGGCGATGTTTTGGCGGGCCCCGTAGCCGTCCTGGAAGCAATGCCCCAACTCGCGAAGGGCATCGACATGACCGAGGAAAGCAGCTCGGGCGCATAGAGCCACTCCGGCTTGGAGGTTCTTCTCGCTCTTTGATCCTCCGCTGCCGTTGAACTGTATCACTGCGAGGGAGTACAGTGCCGGCGCGTGAGACTTAATCGCCGCCTTAGCCATAAGTGAAGCCCCGCTTCCTCGATTCTGTAAGCAATAAAATCGGATCTACAACAGACAGTAAAAGAACAAGAAAAAGAAAAACAAGAATTAGTACGAAAATATATCTAAAAAACGAAATTTATTCTATTAACTAATAATTTGCAGTAACATCACTAGTAGGCTACTGACCATTCCTAGAGTATAAGAGGCTTCGACGTTGCCAGCGTTGGCGCACAGTTTGAGAAAACGGTCAGCGGATTCGGACCAGTTCTTGGCTTTGATTGCAAACGCTTTTGCTCCGGCTTTGGATAAAACCAGAGGATGAAGACCTAAGCGGTTCAGTCTTTTGCATCTGTTCCAGAAATTATCCCAAAAAAAGTTAAAAAAAAAACAGGAAAACGGAAGAGAAACAGACAGAGAAACAGAAGTTGGCATGATGAATAAGCATACGTGATGAGAACGTTAACGAGATCGGAGGGGGAAGAAGCGGAGGAACTGAGCTTGCAGAGGATGAAGACGAGGAGATCTTCCGGCAAGTCGTCGAAGAAATCGGACTTACCGGAGAGTGTGGTCGCCGGAGTTCGTGGCCTTTTCCTGAACATGGTTGGGGACTTCAGGGGGCTGAGGCTTTGAATAGCGAATGGGAAGGAGGCGGTATATGTATTTGAGTTTTGAGATGGGAGTTGCTTAGCGTTGTGTGCGTGCGTGCGTGTCTGAGCAAAGGCAGCGTGGCGGCTTTATATGGCACCAGAAAGATCGAGGAGAAAGAATAGAACTCAACCAGGGAGCGTCGTTTTGCCCCAGGTAATCTGCAGGAGCCTGATGGGGCCCACCTTTTAGTTTCATCAAAGATTCAAAATTATTAACTTTTTCTTGTTTATTTTATTTATTTTGTGTGAAATATTGGCCTAATTTTTCTTGTTTCTTGAATTTTGATTCGTTTTCCATCTAATAGAATTTCATTTTTGTGTTTTTTTTTTTATTTTTATAAATTTTAGATAATAAGTTGCTCTGAACAAATTCTAGCCATTTTTACTTATAATTTATAAAAGAATAATGTTACTATACACATTCATTTTACATCTTTTTTTGACCATTTATATTTTTATTTATTGATTAAGTAAGTAATTATTAATATATTAAATTTTTTTATATATTTTAAAAAATGTTAAAACATATGAATAAAAAAATTAAAAAAATAAAATTTACCTATGAGAATGCCCGACGGTCATTACTGGAAAGCGTCCTAATAACATTCTTTCAATATATTAATGAAAGATATTTAGTAAGTGAATCCAATGAGATATTATTATTAATTCAAGTGGGAGGTAGATATTAATGTCGAATCATTCATTATTCTTGAGATTTGAAACCGTTACATACTTTAAATTTAATTACACTATTAACATATCAAATGTAAAACGATATATATTTAAATATTTCGCATGAAAATTAATGATCTCTTTAACTAAATATCAATGGAATATTTAGATGTGAAATTGTTTTGAAAAACCTTTTAATGATAAAAGTGATAGAATCTTTTAAAGTAGAGACCATTAAGCCCTAATCAATGTAAAATTATTAGGCATTTCTAAATAAGGATAGCGTAATACTCTGATATAAAATTAAAATTACTTATGCAATCATTAATTTTAACTGACATGATATCTTATAATAGAACGAAGTATCACATGGCTGTATTTCAAAAAAACGTGATAAGTACTTTATCAATTTTTTAAGAAAAATTATAATTGCAGTTATGAGTGTGTAGATGCTGTATAATTATTTAAAAAAAATGAATAAATATAAAACTCAAATAAAAATAAATTAAATTTTTAATAATGAATCACACTCATTTTTTAATAATGATATACTTATAATTATTTTATAATTAATTAATATAAAATAATTATAAAAGAGTGAAGTCATAAATATCTCTTTATTTTTATTATTATTTTTATGTATAGTTTGGTTTGGATATTTCCTCCTGTGGAGGATGTCACGGATAGCGAGTAGGGGATTGGTCAAAAGACACGCAGGGGACCCATGCATGCAACTCACGGACTTTCACTGCTTGGGGTTGGACAAAAAAATGATGCCATCTCAAAGTGCTGGATTTTTTTAATTTTTTTAATCGGTAAAATCGATTTTCTTTCTATATTTCAAATGTAACCCATGATTTTTATTTTATTTTTTGTGGGGGGTGACCATGTGATCACGCTTATATAGTCTACCAAATTGGTTTCAACTTTAAAGCGACAGCAACTCATGAATATATGTGCCTTTTACTTTGGATGAGGAAATCTAGATCTTAATTACATTGAATTGCATCCATTTTTGACCCACTAAATGCATTATAATAAGCACGTTTGTTGACTGCCCTATTAATGTTTCAAAGAGTGACGGAAACTCCAAATTCTCAAAATCTGAATATCTTTTATGAGAGAATCGGACAAATCATTAATAGATTTATATATAATTGGGTAAGCATAGATTGATATGATGTTATTAGCAACGGTGGTTTATGGATTTAATTGATACAATGGGAATGAGGGGTTTCCAATCTAGATTTTTCATTTGACATCAGGCCATCAGCTTCCTCCTATATTGATCAAGAGGATATATAGGTGCACGAATTTCAATTTTCATTAAGAAGTTAATTAATAGAATAATGCTATATACAGTTGTGTAATGTACAAATATCGTGCAATCGCTTTAGAAAAAAAATGAAATCTATTATTAAAAAATTAATTTCTTTTTGAGTCTCATATTTATTTACTTTTTTTAAAGCGACTGTACGATAACTGCACACTCACTACTGTAAGTATCATTTATATAATTAATAATATATAGTAATTACAATATTAAATATTTTAGTTTAAATAAAAGGCTAGGCTAAAAGGGGTTGCATTTGAATTTCCAACGCACATGATTCCCACTTGCATGCATGATGCACTTGCTTGCACGGATGGCTACTCTATATAATATATATACACACATAGAGTACCTGAATCATACACTTTGCAGATGGTTTAATTAGACAAGGTAGGTGATAATAATGGATCATGTGGCATGCCTTTCCTCCTCTTGTTTTATTTATTATTATATTATTATATTTTATTATGATCTCAAGGCATGCATGAGAGATCAAAGAGAGAATTGTGTAAATGAAGCTAAGCTAGCAAGATAGATATTTATCATGTTGTGGGGACGAAATGAAAAGGAATAGTTTTTATTTCGGCTGGGGGTTGAAGGGTGCGTTAATCTTTGAATTGGATATGCATTGGGGGGAGGGAAGGAGGGAATGTAGGTTTTGGATAAGGTTTGAAGATGTGGATGAGTTGGTGGAACACAAATCTTTATTTTCCAAACACGCCAAAAAGCTATGGAGATGAATTCCTTTGGTTTGGTAGGCAACGAGTGTGGCATTACTTCCCATGTGCCACGACCATACCATCTTCTAAACATTTTAATCATTGTCATTTTTTTTAATATTTTTTTTGCCTTTTTGCATGACTTAAGTTTTCTTGTTGGGTGACTCTACCGCCACCGCTCTTAGTTTCGGCTATTGTTAGTTATAATTTTTTTTTTACTTTTTTATACAAATTATTTTTTAATATTTTTTTAAAAAATAAAAAAATAATATTATTAAAAAATAATTTCTTAATTATTAAGTAAAAAAATAAAAAATTAAATAAAAAATCACAGCTGTAACTTTCAACTGGTAAAAATAAATGATAAGAATAGATTTTTTATTTTTTATTTTATTTTTTCTTGTTTTAGCCCTTTTCGTTTTGTGTTGGAGAGTCTCTAAATTAATTAAAAGTGCTTTTAATAGCGTAAAAGTTATTGAAGTGATGTAAATATTAGTTGAGATTTAGCAGAAAAAAAAAAAAAAATCCTTTGCAAAATGCTTGGATGTGTGGTTAAGAATGGGTTTTTCTTTACCTGCTAGAAAGTTTACTTCTATTCAATCAAAAGGAATTATTAATTATTATGATATTAGTACCAATTGCGATTTATTGTAAGATAAATATTTTAGTTATAAATAAATTTTATAAAAATAAAATTATAAAATTACGTAGTTTAATGTGATATGTTAGATTGTAAAATTAATTTTATTGTAAATTAGATCTAATTTATTATATGAAACCATATCAATTTATAATGTATTGAAAGCTTCAAACTTTATAGAAATTTATATATTGATCTATGCCTCAATCAACGGAGTGAATGTGGTATGGACTATACACAATATTCATGATGTTTAATTGCAAGAAAAATTGAAGTCAAGGCATTAATTAAGTTACAATATCCCTTTCTTTAAAGACTTCCCATTCACGCAGCCTATTTATGTATATATATGCTTCATAAGTCTTGAATTAATTAACCCATCAACAAAATATATTACGTACATGATGCAAATGTGACGGAAATTACTCTTATAAATTAAACCACGTGTAAATTGGTTATAATGTTCTTACTCCTTAGAAATTAATTACAAAAAATAAGCCAAGGAAGAAAGATATATATATATATATATATATATTTGTTGCTTTAAGAACACACTCTACAGTCCTCCTCGATCTAATCTTCTGGCCTGTTCCAACAAAGTGATATTTCAGTTTGAATTTTTTGCCAAGAAGTCTATACTATCATGTATAGTATAAAAGTTTTTCTATGTATAAGTAAGTTTGCGTACTAATCTGCGTATTAATGTTGTTACGTTTATATTTTAAATTTAAATTAGTACTGTTTTCAATAAAATTTACTTTTTGACCAATCATATTGAATAGGTGTGTGTATTAGTACACACAATCGTTTATAATTAAATTTTTCTATAGTACAAACCAAGTTATTATGAACAATTCAAAACTTTTTTTTTAATTTTTTTTTAAAATTTTATAATCTCAACGTGATAGTATGATATTGGTGTTTATTGTCACGCACTAGCACATAAACATGCATTTTATTATAATTAGCTATGATGTGTGACACATAGATGTGCAAGATATATCATGGAAAAGGCCATGATCATATCTCATCAATACATTATTAAAAAATAAGTTAAATCATTAGAGAGATGCTTTTCTTCCGAGTACATGAGAATTCATAACTAGGGCTTGGTCGGCACCTAACTAGCCATATATATGCATGGATGATTGTGACTTTTTTTGTTCGATTATTAAGCAGCAAATAAAAAAAAATCAGAAAATTAGGGCCACAAACTTGTTGAAGTAGTACTTGCTACCTTTAAAAGCTTGAAAATGACTGATGTAAATTATTGTAGTGATATTGATTAAATTCACAATCCCTTGTGCTTACTTTAAATGATGGATATACCCCATGATATATATATCAAGATTTTTTTTTTTTTTTCACTAAGAGATCATAAATCTCGAGCTTTTCATGTTAAAAAGACTTTCTTTATGAATGGTTAATTTTACAAGTCCTATTTTATTATTTATAAAAGAGTTCTGTTATATATAGTCACTTTTGTATATTCTTTATACACTTTACTGATGCGATTGACTAAAACGATTATTTCATATTAAAAAAAAGTGACGCAACCAGTCATATTATTAGAGTGCGTAAAAAATACGCAAAAGTAATTAACACATAAAATTTTTGTCTATAGAAATAAAATAAGCAAATCCTAATAGAAATAAGATTCTTATGTTAAATCCTTATGAAACAGTTTTAGTCGGGATTTCCATTTTTTTTTAAGGAAAATGTTAAATGTATTTAAGAAAAATTTATAAAAAATTTATTTCTTCACGTATCAGTTATTTATATGTTAAAAATTATGAAATTTGAAATGTAAAATTTAAATTTTAAAAGAAAACTAATAAAATGAGTCTTGTAAGTAAAAATATAAATAAAATTATAAGTACGTATAATACTATTCTTTTTTTAAATTGTCATTCGTAATTTTTCTTACAAATTTGGATTAGATTTTCATCAATTAAAATATTTCACGTGTTAAAAATAATAAAATATAGAATAAAGAATATCATTATTTCTAAGCAATACCATAAAGGTGTCATGCAGACCATAAAAATGTAATAAGTATATGAGAAATGATATTTACAATCTCGAGTATATAATTATCATATAATTTTTTTTAAAAAATGAACAATTATGAGATTTAAATAAAAAAATTATTTTTTTAATAATAATAATTTTTTTTAAAAATAATTGTATAGTATTTATATATTTTATAATTATATTTAATATTACTTTTAATTATATATATATTTATAGGTCTCATAATAATATCAAGTGGTGCATGCGGCACTTACTTCCGGTGCTGAAGCAAGCAAGCATGCTGCAGTGCAGTCAATGCATCACTTCTTTAGACAGTAAAAGCAGATGAGAATGAGATGAATGCAGTACCAAAAACAGTGGTATGCAGGTGTTGAATAAACTGGCTGGAAGTGGATCGAAGCTGAAAATTGATGATCGCCTTTTCCGCGTCAGCTAATAAAAGGTACTCAATTACAGTGCCTTGGATTCCTTCCTGCAAACCCCATTCTCCCTAGAGTAAGGCTACGTTTAACGTTTGCATATCAGAATATTTTAAATATTTTTAAAGTATTTTATTATTATTTATTATTATTTATTAATATTCAATATTTTATTATTATTTTTTTATAACTTTTTCAATATTATTCACAATTCTACTCAATATTTCTCATTACTCAAACCTATCAATATTGGGGCTCTCGTTGGATTTTTTTTAAAAATTTTTTATTTAATAATTAAGTAAATATTTTTTAATGACATTATAATTTTTTATATTTTAAAAAAATACATATAAAAAAAATACACAACAATTGCACTAACCTCCCAACGAGAGCTGGGAGCAGTGGCTGTAGAGCCACTCTTCTCACTAATCTCATTCAAAAACCACCGCAATCCCATCTTTCACACTCACTTGTTTTGCTGTGTATTTTAAATAGTTGCTCATTAAGGTTGTGTTTGGAAGTTTAGACCATCTCATACTATTATTTATAAATAGTTAATTACTATTGACTATTATTTTTAAATTATTTCATTATTATTTACAGATGATTTCATAAGAGATCAGTAGAATAAGCCAATTAAAATGTGCCACATAAATGATACGATATATGATAAGATTTAAACCTAGTTTGAGTATTAAGAAACTTTAGGTTTTCTCATAATATTTTATTACTATTTATTATTTTATTATTATTATTCATATATTTTTCACTACTATTCATTACTATTTAATATTTTATTATTATTATTTTATTACTATTCATAGAATATAAAAAAAATCTCACTATCCAAATGCAACTGTTAAAGAATCGTATTACTCTTCAAAAAATCCTATTTTATGATTTTTTTATAAAAAAACGTGCACTCACTTATTAGGAAAAAAGAATTTGAGATTTTTTCCGTCACGTAAAGTAGTCATTTTTTTTAATCCAAGACTCCCCTGTTATTAACAATGATGTGGGAGATTTAGATCCAGTTTGGATAAATAATTTAGAAGAGATGAAATAAGATATTTTAAATAGTAGTGAAAGTATTTGAGTTAAGATGAGATGAGATAATTTAAAAAAAAAATGTATATTTAGATAGTAAGATGAGATGATATAGTTTTGAGTTTTTGAGATTTGAAAAAGGTGGGAATCCCACGGTATTTATAGAGTATCCGAATCCTTGAGATTTTGCACTGTTAACGTACTGTTAAGCATTGTTCACGTCAGGTTTATTGTTCATTTACTGTTTTGAACTATTCACTATCAGTTTTACACTGTTTATTTAAGTGGATATTTTCAAAACTTAGAGAAGAGATACAATGTTTGAATAGGCAAAACTTTGGGATTGTACAACCCATATGAGATACAGATGAGATGCTTTGCCTATCCAAACCGGGGCAGGTTCTGTTTGTAATCTGACTTTTGCCAATGGGAGAGAAAATTATAGGTTTTTGAGATGAAAGATGCAAGAGAGTTCTATTTCTAATCCGATGCCCATCGATTCTGGTTTTTTTTTTTTTAATAAAAGGCTAACAAGTAGCCATGTTAGTGCGTAAAGGGGTCCGCGTTCATTCATTAGTATAACATTTTCCTAAATTATTATTTGTTTCCAAAACTTAAATCAAATAAAAAATAATTATGAACTCAATCATTGTAATTATATATATTATATTCTCAATATATATATATATATATATATATATATATATATAGATTAAGATTATATGTGTGAGAGGAGTAATCCTCAAGGGTGGGCTAGGACGAACAAGCCCAACCCACAAGGCCCGAGAACAAGGTTTGGGCTAGGAGGAGAAGCAGCCGGGCAACACGCATTGACCAGAGGATGGAAGGCAGAATTGTTTGACGCCACTACTGGCCGACAGCCCCACTGTGCGAGGTCAAGGACAATCTCTATCCCTTAACCACGGCCTCTAGACAAGCCTAAGAAGTGGACACGTCTGACTGGGGCCACGCCGCATTTAATTAAGGGCGAAAATAGGCACACCACGACAGGGAGACACGCCGCATTTAATGAAGCCCGAGGCTAGGCACGCCATGACGTGCCCCCTGGGTTGTCAATGGTCGCCACGATCAAGTTTGAAAAATCTGTTGCACAGCAAGAAGCTGGCACAGACACACGGCCTGAGTATGGAGCGACACATTCACAATTTTCCTTCCCAATGATCGCCCCCAATCATGTATATATACCCCCTCCCTCAGCGAGGAGAGAGGTTTAGACACTTTGATACTTTGAGTTCATAATCCTCATAAAGCCGAGATCGCATACTAACTTTGGCATCGGAGGTGTCCCCCACCATCCAGAAGCTCTCATTTCTTCATAGTTCCAGGTGGTCAAATTGGGTCTCCGTGGAGTTGCTCGGGCTGTAAAGCACGACATCAACAGTGGTGCTGTCTGTGAGACATCTTTTCCTATAGTAGTGTGTCATGAACAACCTGAGAACGGAAGGCCCCCAGGATTTCAGCCACAATGGCCGACTTACTAGTGATGAAGGCTCCCTCCTCTTACAATACAATACTGGGCCGCCGGACCCTGAACAGCCTGAGAGCGGTAACCTCTACCCACCACCTCAAGATGAAGTTCCCCACGGACATGGGGGTGGGAGAGGTCCACGGCGAGCAGGTGCTAGCTCTGGGGCTAAGGCACGAAGTTAAGGAAGTCAAGATGATCGGGGAAGCGAGGGAGGCAGCCGAACAACCTTCACCGCCGACCCTAGTTGAATGGGATGAGGAAGTCTGAGACGAGCAGACACTGTGGCAGGGGGAACCCAATGAGCCATTGGAGTTTGTTTCTATAGATTGACAAAGGTCCGAGCGCACCGTGCGGGTAGGGACCAAAATGGCTCTTAAATTAAGGTAGGCCATGAAGTGACTCCTCGTCGAGCACTAGGATGTGTTTGCCTGGAGTCGCGACGAGATGTTCGGGATCGACAACTCAATCATTGAACATCGCCTCTGCGTGGACCCCACAACCAGGAAGGTTAAGCAAAATTGTCGAAACTTCAATGCGAAAAAAGTATGCTGCTATGGTCGGGGAAGTGGGTCATCTCCTTGCAGTAGGATTCATTCGAGAAGCCCACTATCCCGAATGACTTTCCAATGTAGTGCTGGTCAAGAAGGCTAGCGAAAAGTGGAGAATGTGCGTCGACTTCATGGACTTGAACAAGACTTGCCCGAAAGACAACTTCCCCTTGCCCCGCATTGATTTGATAGTGGACTCAATGGCCGGTCACCCACTTTTCAGCGTCATGGACTCATTTAGATGAAACTTAACTTCCGTGTCTTCCCATTCAACTCCGTAAGACCAAGTCAAAGACTCATTTAAATGAGAGAGTCATTTGACTTTTCTTTGAAATTTCTTTTTTGCCTAAAAAAAAAATACAATAAAATTAGAAATGAAATCAAATGCAATGAAATAAAATAAAATAAAATAAAAAGAATATTAGAATATTAGAAATATGTTGTGCATGTGCATGAACATTGTCCATTTAAATCACAAGTTATAAAATTAAGCATAAATCATGCTATTAACCAATTTAAATCACAACTCGGATTTATTCATCTTAACCATTTATTCATCTAAAACCAATAATAATGTAATGAAATAAATAAAATATATTGATTCTAAATATATAAAATATGCAATAATTCAGCTCAATCAATGGACCGAAGAAATTTCGGGGGTACTGTGGGCATACCGGACAACCTTCATGACCCCCACTGGAGAGACTCCCTTTACCCTCACTTACAGGAGCGAAACGGTGATTCCCGTGGAGGTAGGGATGCCCACATACAGAGTCTAGTACTTTGACTCGAGCGTCAACGATGAGAGATTGAAAGAAAGCCTGGATCTCCTAGAAGAGAGATGAGAAAAAGTCGTGGTGTGGACAACGAGCAATAAAAGAAAAGTGGCGCAATACTTAGATAAGCGAGTCAAGCCACGCTCCTTCACAATAGGAAACCTGGTACTAAAACAGACCGGGGTGACCACCCAAGAGGAAGGGAAGTGAGGGCCACGATGGGAAGGCTCGTACGTAGTAGCAGCAACCAATATTCTTGGTTCCTACCGCCTTAAAGATGGTCAAGGCCGTGAACTCCCCCATCCGTGGAATGCCGAGCACCTGAAGAGGTACTTCGCCTAGGGATCACGAATGTTATCCATGAATGAAGCCCGTATACCTGTAAATGTATTCAGTGAACTTATAAATAAAGATGTATAGATGTTCGCCTCAAACTCACCCAATTGTCAAAACTAGAAACTAGCAAAGCTTAGACTCGCCATGGGGTTGCCCACAAGGCCACTCGAATACAAGTTCCTAGACTTGCCAAGCCTTGTGTCCAACAAAGTCGAGTCCTTAGACTCACAACAGGGTTAAGGTCGGGCCCGGAGCTTCTAGAGCTCTGCCTACATGGCCTCTCAGATACAAGTCCCTAGACTTGTTGAGCATCGTGTCCAACAAAACCAAATCTCGAGACTCGCTGTAGGGTTAAGGCCGGGCCCAGAGCATCCCAAGCTCTGCCCACATGGCCTCTCGGGTACAAGTCCCTAGACTTGCTGAGCCTCATGTCCAGCAAAGCCGAGTCCTTAGACTCGCCGCGAGATGACCTAAATGGCCTTTCAGATACAAGTCCTTAGACTTGCCGAGCCTCGTGTCCAACAAAGTTGAGTTTTTAGATTCATCGCAGGATCGCCCACATGGCCACTCGGATACAAGTCCCTGGACTTGCCGAGGGTCCTGTCCAACAAAACTGAGTCCCTAGACTTGTTTCGAGGTTAAGGCCAGGCCCAAATCATCTCAAGCCCTGCCCACATGGCCTCTTGGATACAAGTCTCAAGACTTGCTGAGTCTCGTGTCTAGCAAAGCCAAGTCCTAAGACTCATTGCAGGGTTGCCCACAAGGGCATTCGGATACAAGTCCCTAGATTTTCTGAGTCTCATGTCCAGCAAAGTTGAGTCCCAAGAGTCACCGCGAGGTTTCCCACATGGGTACTCGGATACAAGTCCCTAGACTTGCCGAGTCTCTTGTCCAGCAAAGCTGAGTCCCTATATTCGCCGCGAGGTTACCCACATGGGCACTCGGATACAAGTCCCTAGACTCGCCGCGGGGTTAAGGTCGGGCCCAGAGCATCTCAAGCTCTGACCACATGGCCTCTCGGATACTAGTTCGTAGACTTGTCGAGCCTCGTATCCAGCAAAGTTGAGTCTCAAGACTCCCTGAGGGGTTACCCACATGGCCTCTCGGATACAAGTTCATAAACTTGCCGAGTCTCGTGCCCAACAAAGCTGAATCTCAGACTCGCCGTAGGGTTAAGGCCGGGCCTAGAGCATCACGAGCTCTACCCACATAGCCTTTCGGATACAAGTCCCTAGACTTGCTGAGCCTCATGTCTAGCAAAGTCGAATCTCTAGACTCACCGCGGGGTTGCCCAAATGGATTTTTGGATATAAGTCCCTAGACTTTTCGAGCCTCGTGTCCAACAAAGTTGAGTCCCTAAACTTGTTGCAGGGTTGCCCACATGGCCACTCGGATACAAGTCTCTAGACTTGCCAAGCCTCATGTCTAGCAAAGCCGAGTCCCTAGACTGGCCACGAGTTTAAGGCTAGGCCCAGGGCATCCCGAGCTCTACCCACATGACCACTTGGATACAAGTCTCTAGACTTGCTGAGCCTCGTGTCCAGCAAAGTTAAGTCCCTCGACTCGTTGCAGGGTTAAGGCCGGGTTAGACTAGCCGCTGGGTTAAGCCTAGACCCGGAAGGGTCTCGTGCTTTGACTCGGATTTGAGTCTCTGGACTAAGAACAAAAAAAAAAAAAAACAAGAAAGAACAAGGAAGCACACAAGCAAAAAGAAAAAAAAAAAAAAAAAAAGGAAACCCAGTATCTACATGAAAGTCGGAGTTACATCATAGAAGGAAGTCAAGAATACAAAAAAGAGAGAAGAAGCAACTTCCCCCTCGGCCAAGCCCAACTCACCCGTCGAATGAGTTTGCTAGGATGCCCCATTTGGAGAGGTAAGATAGGAGTCCACATCCAGGGAGGAACGTGTGGATGGCTATAGGATCGACACACGATTGTCACTTAACTCTATGATAAAGGGGGAGCTCGGGCCTGCCTCCTCCATATCATTGGGCCACGAGACTGCAGGGGAGGAGGGAGTCTTTGCCCCAGCACTTAGGGAAATGGAGAGAGCAGCATCTTCCTGACCAAAGATCTTTGGGACATAAGGAGAGGCTAAAGACTCCATCGTGGCCGATGGAGGAATAGGCAGAACGACCTTTTGCGTGAGTGTCTCCTCAAATGAGACAAGAGACTCCACAACCGGAGCCCTCCGGGGGGAAGGTTTGATGAAGGCCTTGAAGAAGGCGACCTGGAGAACGTCTTCATCTTCCTCCTGGATGATGAACTCTGGCGGAACGGAAGACGATGTGAAGGTCGAGCGTTACCCCCCGGGAAAGAAGTAGTTCCCCAGGTAGGGGGAACTGGGATCTCTGGGCGCTTGGGTTGCATGCGTTGGGACCCCCATATATTGTTTCTCGACCCCCTGTGGGGAGAAGGGGGTCTGGTCCCTATGGATTCACTATGAGAAGCACCCTCTCTGCTTTGGGACCCCCCGACCTCGCTTTAGGGAACCCCAACAGCTTCGTCGTGACCCACCTTTGGTTGTTTCCCACTGCTGCTAGCATTGAGAGGATTAGAGTGACGCTTCTGACCCCAAGGTGATTAGGAGTCGATCAAGAAATCTCGACCAAGCATATACAAGAACGGTCAAGTAATCAAGTAACTTCTTATGTCGTTGTACAACACCGTGTTTATGGGTGGGCTGATACCCAGGATAACACTGTCGCTAGCCTGGCCTCTTCCTTCCTGAACAGATCGATGGACAGGCTCTTGGAGATAGGGACGTACGACCAAATGGCCTGAACATGACGCTCCTAGTGGACCTCCTCTCCTTCGGGGTACTCCCATCCTTAGCCTGAGATGAAGAAGAACTTTCGTGACCAGTCATTGATGTGCAAGTGTTGCGACTCAAGGCTGGCGATGCACCTCCCGGCCTTGCGCGCCTGTAAACTACACAAACTCCCGTTAAGGCGTAGCACGTGATACACCTACAAGAACTCCCGAGCCATCTGGTCTGGGTACTCCTCAGGACTGGAGATGAGTATCCTCCGGTAGATGATGCAACTGGCCACTAGGAGTCGCCAGGCGTTCGAATAGAGTTGCATAGGGGCTAACCCCAATAAGTTGAGAATGTCACAAATGGGGCGGCAGAATGGGTGGCGAAGCCCGTTCACGAACATGATAGGGTAGAGTGCCACACGGGTTACCATTTCGTTAGAGTCCACGGTGGGTACTTTATGCCCTGGGACCTCTAGAACCGCCGATGTGGGGATGCTGTACTTCGTCCTGAACGCCTAGAGTCATCTGGGGAGCCCAACGACTCCCAACTCCTCATGGTGAAATATAGGGGCTTAGCACTAGAAGAACTTTCCAGGGCCATGGAAACAGTTGAAGACGGTGGTGAAAGTGAAGAAGAAGGGCACTGAAAGCTCAAAGAACAAGAGAGACTGCGACAATGAAGAACTCATAAAAGTGAGAGGCAACAATGGTGGAAATGAGAAGGGATGGGGCCTTATATAGTGCTGGGCGTGCAACAAGGCCACATAAATCGAGGCGTCGCTGATGATGCATGCGAGTGGCCTCATGAAGGAAAACCGACGCGAGTCGGCACAAACATGGGAAGCCACATCGAGCGTATGGGGAGCACGGACCAATGCACGACACAGACGTGGAGAGACCCCCTGATCAAATCAATCGGCGGGTGTTGGAAGGGCCACAGAAATCAAGGTGATGCAAACATCTATGACGTGGGTAGGTGGCCTAGTAGAACCCAACTGGTGTGAATCTACTCAAACATCTATGACGTGGGAAGTCCATGTCGAGCACGTAGAAGGCACGGGCCAATGCACGACGCAAAATTGGGAAGATGCCCCAATCAAATCCAACTGTCGAGAAGTTGAAGAGACAATGGAAGCCGAGACGCCCTTAGGCGTTAGTGATGGGGGAGAACGGTCGCAAGATACGTGCCCGAGGAAGATGCAATAAGGAAGTTTTGAATTCCCACCATATGTGTGTGCTCGAAATTCGGATGATAGTGTGAGGGGAGTAATTCCTAGGGTCGAGCCAGGATGAACATGCCCAACCCACAAGACTTGAGTAGTTCTAGGGCCTGAGGACAAGGGGTGGGCCATGCAGGGTTAGCCTAGGAGGCCCTAGAGGAGAAGCAGTCGGACAACACAAGCTGGTCAAAGGATGAAGGGCAGAATTGTCTGACGCCGTTACTGGCTGATAGCCCCACCGCTCGAGGTCAAGAACAGTTCCTGTCCTTGAACCCTGACATCTAGACAAACCTTAGGAGTGGATGCGTCTGACTGGGGCCACACTGCATTTAATGAAGGATGTAAATGGGGACGCCATGACAGGGAGTCACACCGCATTTAATGAAGCTTGTGCCCCCTGGGTTGTCAATGGTAACCACGATAAAGTTTGACAAATCTATGAGCTGACAGGAACACACGACCCGAGTACGGAGCGACACATCCACAATATCTTTCCCAAGGATTGCCCCTGACCAGGTATATATATCCCCTCCCTCAGTGAGGAGAGTGACTCAGACACTTGATACTTTGAGTTCATAATCCTTATATGGAGATCGCATACTAACTTTGGCATTGGAGGTGTCCCCGACCACCCCGAAACTCTGATTTCTTCATAGTTCTAGGTGGACGAATTGAGTCTCAGTGAAGTTGCTCGGGCTGCGAAACACGACATCAACAATATGGTAGAAAAATTTACGTAAAGATAGTTAGAGATAGACAAGCCTTGAAATTTGACATAGACACTTAGGGTTAGACATATTGATATTATATATATGTGTGGTGTAACATTCTTCGTGCGTGGAATGGTGGGTGGCCTATCAATCTCTTTTGTTCTCTCTGAATATATATATATATATATATATATATTTATATTAGTTAATGGGGCAATGTGCAAGGCACATTTTCCTAGTTGTGTGAAAAAATGTTGGAAATAACATTTATATACAATAAATAAAATGTGGTTGGAAAAGGATAATGTAGAGTAGCATAAAAATTTAGTGTAAGAGGATTTTCCCCCCTTTGTCTAAGTGGGTTTGAGAAGGGAAACTAAGGGAACAAACCAAAGGCTTAGCTCAGAACGAGTAGAATCTTCGACTCAGCCCATGGGTAGGCTCCTTTGGACGTTACCTACACGAGGGAACGTGTTGCAGAGGATGTGACTCGCTAACCTGAAGACCCTCCGAATAATGTCCAGCTCTTGAGTGCTTGTTCCCGTAATGGGCAGAAAATACGGGGGACCCTTGATCATTTGACAGGGAAGGCATCAATGGACCACCAAAGACACCAGCGGGATGAGGCAAATAGGAAAACCACGCCACATTAGTGGTACCACTGCCCGAGTTACACGCGACATTAATGACTTTGTCATAGAGCCACGCCACATTAAAGAAATTTGACAAAAATAATTGTACGAAGGACACAGACTCCATGGGGAAAGACACGATCTGTCCCCCCAGACTCTTGGTATAAATAACAAATTTCAGGTACGAAAAATTATCTCTGATCTCTATAGACTCTTTCACTTATTTACAAACTTCCAATATAATTTACTGACATTGACATCGGAGACTTCTTGGCCCCAAGGTCGCCCTCTCCCAACTGCTTTTTTCTTTACTTTTGCTGGCCCAAGTCTTGAAGATCTAAGTTGCTGGAACCTGACTCAAATGCGTGCGAAAAACGACGTTAACACTTGTTATAAAACTCAAAAATTGGTTCAATTATATAGAAATGGGTTAATGAATAAGGTGAGTGAAGAGTAGCATTCAAAAATATGTTTTTTCTTTCTTGGCCAAAAGTCTTTAATTCAAAACAATTAATTCAAAAGAATGAAAATGTGACACCCAAATGTAAAAAACTAACTATGTTTACTTGTGGAACGTAGATGAGGGAATAATAATCTTATCTTCTAGAATAAAAACTAAATTCTATCATTTGAAATCCTAGAATGCTATGCATTGAAAATAATCCATTCTAACAAGTCCAAAAAAAATGCCAAAATCAATAGTCATTACATTTAATAGCCAAAGATTAATAAAAAGTATCATATATTGTCTAGCATCATTCCCGAAACAATCTAAAATTAGAAACATCTAATAGGGGTGGGTAGCGAGGCTCCACACCCGTTGCCCCGCCCCCGTCCACCCCGTCCCCCATGGACGGGGTGAGGCTCCTTGCCGCAGATGTGGGGGTCGGGGGATGGAGGGGGCCCAGCCTTGCTCCGGGTTTTCCCCGCCCCGCATATATTATATATAATAAATAATTATATATGTATTTATATTTATATATAAAAAAAACACAGGCATGAACCAACATCGACAAAACGACGTCGTTTCACGCCTGAGAGTTTTTATAAAACAACTTAATAACATACGTCGTTTGGTATGGATGACGTGGTGATTAGACAACTCCGATACATCAGGGATAAACTTTTTAATGGCTAAACATTGTGCAAAGTCAATCAGTTTATAATACTCATATAATATTCATCATGCCTATATATGGGGGCAATAAGTAACGTTTGAATGATCTGATTGAAAATTCTTGAGTTCTTATCTCTTGCTTATTGCTAATTTAAGTATCAGAGGTGTCACACGCACACCGTGCTGCCCATTTAACAATTTGCAGCTTAACGATTATAATTGGTGTTGGGACACGTCCTTAACACATCACACCAATGCACTGTGCAAAAACCAAAAGTGTAAAACTAAATGCAACATAAACCAATTTCAGTCTCAATGAAACAAAAAATAAAAGCCCAACAACGAGAATAGAAGCTACATACTGTCAGGAACAAGTGAAACGTAAAAGAAACAAATTCAAAATTAAAAAGCAGGGGAAAACATACGGATGCAATCAAACAAGGGCACGAATGTAAAAAATCAAAACAGAACAGGGGAAAAAATGTACAAAGGTAGCAAACAGAAGGACAAATAAGGAAAGTGAAAATCAACCAAGCAAGGGCAAAAATGTACACATGAAATCAAACAAGGGCAGGAATGTAAAAATGGAAGACACAACGGTATAGAAACAGGAAGACAAATCAACAAACAAGGGTACAAAAGTAAATAAGAGAAACATTCAGGGATAGAAATGGAAAGCAAAGATTCCCTAAAATCTACTTCTCATAAGCATATAGTCGCTTATATAATAGTAGTAGATATATATATTGCTAAAGCATTGAACTCTATCGAGCAAGTTATAATTATATTATTTAGAGTAAGCTATGTATAATTGTAGAGTGCGTAAACATCACACATTCATTTTGAAAAAATAAAATTTATTATTAAAAAAATTAGTTTTTTTGTCACGTGCGTCTTATTTTTATTCATTTTTTTAAAAAGAATTATGCGGTGTTTGCTCACTGTATAATTTACAAATATTATTTATCTATTATTTAATTTGTTTATATCATCTGAATTATCTTTATTTTTGTGGGTTCCACGTGATTTAATTTGAAGACGAGTTAATCGCTTATGTAGAAAGCGAAAAAAAAAGAAAAGTAAGAAAGGGGGGGTAATGAAAAGGAAGTTTAACTAACAATTAATCAGCCATGCAATTAAATATGATGATAATTCATTCTTTCTCAAATGAATGACCAAATACAGAAAAGATAAGACTATATTGGTTTTCTCTTTTATTTTATTTTATTTGTAAGATGCGACCCTTCTCTTAAATAATTCGTTACCATTTCTTCCCTCCTTTCATTTATTTAATTTTACTCATCTTTCATGTCTTATGTTAGACTTATGCTAACAAGTGGTTACGTAAACAATTTAATGGCATTATATTATGCAGAGAACCAGAATATCACATCATTTATACTTTAAAAATAAATAATTATTAATTAATTAATTATTTATTTTTTTACTTTAATGACGTTGAAACAAGAATCTCCACCAACTTGCAGAGTGACAGAGTCTATATCAATAATAGAATAATAAATATCTAGTATCATAGATTTTCAAAGATAAATATCTAGTAAAATAGTTTTTTAAGTGATAAATATCATGTATTATGAGCATCCAAATGGTAAAGATTCCTATTTGTTTATTCTTGTATACTTGTTCTCTCTAGAGAGGCAATTCACCATGTAGAAGTATATAATTTGGAAATCGATGCGGATAATACATAATTTATTTATATTATTTATCTTAGAAAAAGTCTTATTGCAAGCGATTTTGCATATCAAATCGCATATTGATGTTAAATGTAAAGCTTTCTTCTCTCAATTTTTTTTTTCTTTTATTTATTTATTCAATGAAAAAAGTTATGTGAGTGATGGTATGCAGTTTGGTGCATCAAACCGCTTATATCTAACAAATCTCTTTATCTTACAAATCAGATCATGACATATAAACTGAGTGAGATGTTTGAGAAATCAGAAATCTGATACAAATGGGCTGTTACAGTGCATAGATATTAAGATATAGGGCCCAATAATAGAGCCCAGTTTATGGTGGGCCTTAGCCTCCAAACTTTACCCAATAGCTGTGAGCCTAGCCCATGATTCCTAATCCAATACAAATGGGCTATCACAGTACAGATATTAAGATGTGGGGCCCAATATTAGAGCCCAATTTATGGTGGACCCTAGCCTCCAAACTTTGCTCAAAAGCTGCGAGCCTAGCCCAGATAGGAATCAATATATTGGGTCTTACAATATTTTAAAGCCCAAACAAACGCGAAAAGAACCAAGCTCTGATTTTCTGTAAAGCATTTCCGTTTTCTTTTCAATTTAGCAATTTCCACAACAAAAAGTGCAAGCAAGGGGAACGAAACTAAGAGGGGAAGCAGTCGCAGAGACATCTCACACACGCAGAGAGGAGAGAGAGAGAGAGAGAGAGAGAGAGAGAGAGGGGGTGCAATGGAGGCAGAACTGAAAGAGTTGCTGCATGATCTCGAATCTCTGAATCAATCGCTTCCCGATCCTTCTCATCGTGCTTCAATTGATAAGGTATTTCCATTTCATATACCTATGGCATATAGTTAGTTATATATTTCTTTATGTATTTGTATGAGAATTATGTTTAAATTTGCGGACCTTAGCTTGAATTCTTGATGTCATGTATTCACTTGGACCACTTGAATTGGGTCGAATTCGGGCTCGCAGTGTAGTTTTGTTGACGTAAAAATCTATCTTCTGATCGGTAATGATACCATTCGGATACGCCGTGTAGCTTTACTGTAAATTTTGTTTTAATTTATCAAAATGCAGAAATGATACCGCATTTTTTTTTTCTGTTTTTGGTGGAAATTATGCGACAGGAGAGTTCAAGCTAATGTTTTATGCATATTGACTTTTGTTGATAGGTTAAATAACTGATGTATTTTTTGGGCTTCCTTGGGGTTCAAAAAGATGGAAAATTGAAGTTTTAGCAACAATATGAATTATATTTAATCATATTGGTTTTTTTGAGATATTCTGATTCATGGTTGTGACTTGCGAGTTCTGTGGATGTGTTTTGTAGCTACGATTACGAGTAGAACATCTCACAAGTCTAGAAATGTCAGGACCCGTTCGGCGTTTGAAAGTTCAGGTAACCATCGCGTATATTAAAAGTTTGTACCTCATTTTTGCGCTGTGCATACTCTTTCTGATAAAATCAGTGATTTACACATTAATTGCTGTGGTGGCAGGATATGAGTGCAGAGGTGGTGGATAGCAATCCTTATAGTAGGCTAATGGCACTTCAGAGGATGGGAATTGTGGAGAACTATGAAAGAATACGGGAGTTCTCAGTTGCCATAGTTGTCTGTATTTATCTTATCCTTCAGTATTTCTTTAATTTCTATAGAATAGTAGCCTGTTGCACAAGAACACATTTTTATGGTATACATATGTTTGCGGTTGCGAATTGATGTGTGGGTTTGTTCGTCATTATTCCCTAGGGAAGAGAAGTTGCTATTTTGCTACCGCAAAACACCCATCACTTCTGGTTGTGTTGAAAGAATGAATTACCGGTTTTGTTTGCCTACTACTAGTAATGCCGGTGTGGTTGAATACTCAGTATGCCCCACTGGTTCATACTGTTTGGAAGTTATACACTCTGATTTGTGGGCGGCTTTAGAGTAGCAATAGAAAACCGAAGTTCGGCTTAGAAAAAAGAAAGAAAGAAAAGAAAACTAAGTCCGTTTCAGTCAAGTTGTTTTTAGCCTTCTTCCACTATTTCCCCAACTTATATATATATTTATTTGTAACATGTAATCAACGCACGTAGTAGGGTTGTTCTGATTTTCTGATGTCGGTCATTCTCATGAGGTCACAGGGAATAGGTGGCGTCGGAAGTGTTGCTGCTGAGATGTTGACAAGGTGTGGTATAGGTCGACTTTTATTATATGATTATGACAAAGTGGAGTTAGCAAACATGAATAGGTTATTCTTTCGTCCAGATCAGGTATTCACATTATTCTCATTCTTGATTCATACTTTAAGTTTTCATCATATATTTTCCTCATTTTTGGATTGTATATGCTTTAAAAATTAAGCTTTGATGATTTTTGGATAATACCATATGCTTTCTGCTTTATTCGATATTATATGCTTCAGAATTAAGTGTTATTTTTAGATAATAGCTTTTGAAATTTAGTGCCAATTTTTATCGTCAATGTCGTATGACTAAAAATAAAGATTTAAACAAATGTGATTCATATGAAAAAAACGATTCATTCATTATGAAAAAAAAATATTTTGAAATATATTCATTACTAAATAAAAAAGAAAATAAAGAAAATATATATCCATATGATCTTTTATAAATCTATTAATTATGAAGATGAAAAAAACTTATATATTTATGGATTGCCATTACAAGTAAATAATAACAATCTTCCTAACTGTTTTGCAGACCATAGATAATTTTCTCTCTAGCATAAGCAAGTTAAAAAAAAAAATAAAAAATCATGCTAATAATTTTTTTTTTTTAAATAAGAAAATCATGCTAATAATGGATGTAATGTGATTTGACTTTTCAGGTTGGTATGACAAAGACAGACGCCGCTGTCCAAACTCTCTCAGACATAAATCCTGATGTTGTGCTGGAGGTAAATGCTTTACGAAATTTTTGTGCCTTGTGATTTCGTTACATAGTGAGGTTTCTATTATCTTGGTTTCAATGTCTGCATTTTTTTGTAGTTATTCGCTGATATTTCTTTTAACCATTCCTAGCATTTTTCCGAGGGTTCTTTTCCCTATCAAAAAATCCTTGGATGAAATAATGGATTTGAACTAATAGAGCCTCATAATGGAAGTTTTATCATGATCTCATGACTTTGAAGTCATCTATTTTCGGTGGGCCTTCCTTAACCTGTTAAGTTTGTAAAACCCTCTGATTTGAGGCTGTTTAATGTTTTTCCTTTGGCTAGATTTCCTAATCTAAAATCTCATAATCTGAGTATGTTGGCATTTCCATGCTTATATAGGATAAGTATACAGATATATAAAACAATAAAACGAGATTTTCAATTTACCAGAGCTGTTATAATAAAGTGTCGAATTTGGCTTGGATAAGAGCCCAGAACTTGATAAGTTTTTTTCACCAAAGAATTGCATCATAAGACTAGATCAGATTTTCTATGGCTACTCTGGTAGTTGATGCGGTTAAATCTCATTGACCTTGTTCTATATGTGCTTCCTTCACGCTTATCAGTGCATATTTTGTCTAGAGCTATACACTGAACATCACCACGGTGCAAGGTTTTGAAACGTTTATGTCAAGTTTGAAAAATAAGTCATTCTGCCCAAGGAAAGAAGGTAGTGGAGTGGATCTGGTCTTAAGCTGCGTGGATAATTATGAAGCAAGGATGGCTGTCAACCAGGTAATTTAACTTTAACAGTGGGTCTTATTATTGTTTGAAATACAAGGTCATACATCCATCTCTCTCTCTCTCATTTCATATCTAACTTCATAAATGGTTATACAGGCTTGCAATGAACTGAATCAGACGTGGATGGAGTCTGGTAAGTACAAGAGTTCCTGTATTTTTATCTTTCATTAGTGGTCATCAGAACTGCCTAAAATTTTGAATTATGTACTTATAAATATTTGTGAGAAAGATAATGTGAAAAACTTTGTTGCGGATACATCTTACGCTTACATTTCAGTACTCTATGGCAGGCATTTTCCTGGGTAAAAATATTATATCCTAGTCATCAGCTTGTGCCATTCCATGTTTAGTGATGGTCAAGATCCATATCTAGATATTTGCAGGTGTTAATTGTCAATGTATTACAAATACGGACAAGCATATGCCCACATCTTTTAGATGTAAAACTTTGTGTCTAACATCAATGTTATTATGGAATATATAATTTCAAAGTTTAAGGTTTGGGCTACCGCAAGTTTTATATATGTAGATGTACATTGATGCACTTTACAAGGAAATTTACTTGAATACTTAAATTTGCACAGGTGTATCTGAGGACGCTGTTTCTGGTCATATTCAGTTGTTGATACCTGGTGAAACTGCCTGTTTTGCATGTGCACCTCCTCTGGTATGAACTTTCATATATCCAAATTTGGATGATGGTGCCTTCTTAATTTACCATCTCTGATGCTGTTATATACTGTATTTCAAGTTAAATGTATTTTGATTTTTTTTTAAATCTTTTTTTCAAAAGAATTGGCGACTTTTACATCCAAGGGTTATATTTTTTTAATCTTCATGATCATCTTACTTTTCTAACTCTCAATCTGAAAAATCCACTATAAATGGAAACGTGGAACTTGGATTTTTATTTTTTCCTTTTTGCTGTAGATTGTGGCATCAGGAATAGATGAACGGACACTAAAGCGTGAAGGGGTTTGTGCTGCCTCTTTACCTACCACCATGGTACGAGTTCTCCATAGTACTTGTAAAAAAAAAAGAGTAGTGTTTTTTGCTGTGTACATTATTATCATTGTAACTGCTGCATTTCCATTATTGGCAAAGTTTATTTGGTTTTGTAGGGAGTTGTTGCTGGGCTTCTTGTCCAGAACACACTTAAATTCTTGCTTAAGTTTGGACATGTTTCCCCGTACTTGGTAACTCTTTGCATTCTCTCTTTCTCAATATATACCGATTAGCAGATTGCAAGGCTACTCTAGGTTACCTCCTATTTTGTTGGAATACCAACTGACATACTGATCTCACCTTGCATTGGCTTGCTTGCAGGGATATAACTCTCTTAAAGACTTTTTCCCGACCATGGAAATGAAACCGAACCCTCAGTGTTCAAATGCAGCTTGTCTAGAACGACAGGTAACATGCTTTGATTGAAGCCTTGGTTCACCCAAGTTCATTTATTTGAACCGAAGTTCATTTATTGAAATATACACATCAGGTTATTCATTTAACTACTGTGGTGGGAATTATATATTTTGTTTGCAGGAGGAGTATTTCTTGGCTAAGCCAGCCAGGGATGCTGCACTCAAGGCAAAGATGGAAGCTGAAGACTTATCTGCCACAGAAGTCTCGCTTCATGCTGACAATGAATGGCACATAAGGTGCTTCTCTTGAATTTAGCTTTCTTTTCTTTTAATTATTGATCAAGAAATGTCCCATGGTGTTTGAGCCCCCCGAGTTACATGGTTTTTAGAGGAAAAGATCGATGCCCTGATCTAACTTTCAACTGTTGATCCTGATTATTATTGGGGTCAAAAGCATATTAATAGCTCCATAAGCTTGTATGAATTACATTACTTTGTTGAAGCTAAGCTGTCAAGGTTAGTGATATCTTTTCTTTGTTTGAGTTTTCAGTGTTGTCGATGATAATGAGCTGGATAGCATGGGTGCAGCTAGTACTGGTAATTCATCATTTCATGCTTTAGCTTATTGAGATATCCTGCGGTCCATGTTTGCTTAGTTTCTATTGCAAATGGCCCTTTTTCTTGTGGTGTTTAATTAAAGTAGGCGCTCCTTTCTTTTTATGGTTCTATTTACTTGTTGTTTGAGGGGCCATGTTGTGCGCTAGTGTCAGAAAAGCAGGCACCAAAATGGCATTGTTTCATGGATTCTGTGGATTTACATACCACTCAATGCCCAAAACACTTTCCATATTGGTCCCCTAGTTTGGTTTAAGGATTTGATCCCTGATGTGGGGAATTCAGTCCACTGCTGACAATCCACTAGCATTTGTCTGCTGACTTTTCATTTTACTTTCATCCCTCTAGTTTGATTCTATTCTTTTGTTGGTTCATAGACATGAAAGAAAAAAGGGGAGGGCTTGAGAAAGACCTTGGTCCTAGAAATTGTAGCAGGGTTCAAATATTTGTCATGCTAAAGCATATGGGTTTTTGTTTGTCAATTATTTTCTCTGATGTTGCCTTTCCCTTCAGATGCTCTTCCAGAAGGTCTTGTTCGCGAGCTCCCAAGTGCAGACGAGCCTCAAAAACTTCCAGGTTCTGAACCACCACTTACTTCTATCGATGATCTAGAAGATCTACGGAGGCAACTTGATGCTCTAAACTCTAATTGATGTCCACCAACAGTTCCTCCCTACACAGAAAGCTAATTCCTTTAGCAAGTCAATGATATCGATACCTCCATCCTAACAATACCCTTTCAGGGGCTATCCGGCAAGAAATGGTACTGAAACTCTTACCATATTGTTGGAGAGCATGATGATTTGTGATTGTTAATTTATCATTTCTCCATAGAGAGAGGGAATGGGGGAGAAGGGCTCTTCAAACTTTTTATAATTTCATTCATCTGTAGTTGTTTGGTATTTCCAGATCTTCAATTTAGAAGAGTCGCACATTAGAAGCCTTGGCTTAGGCACAGCCATATATCCCCAAGCTATAGAGCACATTTAGACATCAAATTATGAGGCTTACATTTACACCGGCCATTGATAGTAGTTTTGTGAGATGCAATAGAATATGCAATGCCTGAATCACTAAGCCTCTTGCTTCACAAAATATATAGCTTCTGAGACACCTGCCTGCAAGAAAGACGAGCCAGATCTAGTAACCAGCTTAACTATGAGAAGTGGAAGCAGAAGGGAAAGCAGTTGCAGGAAGTTCAATGTATCTCAATAATCAATGAACAAATATAGTCTAGAAGGCTAAATTAACAAGACCTCCATGCTTCATGCCACTCATAGATCGATACAAATTCCTTACTAAGTATGCAATTGCCCATAGAATAATAATTGCATGAAATTATGACAAGTATCTGGCATCCAACATTCAGGAGAAAAAGATAAGAAAAATAAACCAGTTTTTTGAAATGAAATTGATAAGCGAATTTGAGTGACTAAAAATCGGAATTATACTAAGGTCTCGTTTGAATTTGAAATTTACTTTAATTCATCTTATCTCGTTATTATATATTTTTTTAAATTTTAAAATAATAATAATATTAAAAATAATATTTTATTTAATTCATATAAGATCATTTTAACTTATTTCTGAATTCAAACACGGCATAAGGGAGGCTATGAGAAGAGAATTTATTGGGGACGACGTTGTCCGGCGAGGGATTGGTTCTGGAAAAGTGCCTTTTTGGGGCGAGGAAAAAGCGGAGAGTGAGGGAGACAAGCGCAAGCTCCCGAGAGATCATGGAGTCCCATGGCGAAGGGAATGCCAGAAGATCCGTGTGCAATGGGGGAATGGAATGGATGGGGAGGATCCTGAGAAAATTTTGTTTGTCTAACTAGGCTGGCTAGGGAGGAAGCAGTGTGAAATGAAAATGAAACATGAAAGCTTGACAAAAAGAGACCAATTAAAATTGCAACGTTGAAGTGGAGGTGGCCGAGTTGGTCTAAGGCGCCAGATTAAGGTTCTGGTCCGAAAGGGCGTGGGTTCAAATCCCACTCTCCACAAACCCTGTGTTTTACTTTTTATCTATATCTTTGAATTTTTATTTTATATAATCATATTTTTATAAAATGATATTACTTTTATAAATCTTTTTCTTAAAATAAATGTTTAATCGAGATAAAGCTCTTTTTGTAGCCTCATCAAGTGCATGAAGAAACCAAGTCGGCTTCTTCATGGATGTAAATCACAAACAAATCTGATGAAACTTTCGACCCACATGAAGTGAGAAAAGAAAGGTCTTGCAAACAAATATAAATAAAAAAAAAAGGACCCACAATCATGGTCAGCCTCATCAGTGTGCCCATCCCACGTGCCAGGCTGCCCGTACCATGGGCTGCTCAATCTAAAAGTAAGAAGCTTTTTTTCTTCTTATTATTTAGTATTATTAGTTACTTGGGGTCCGACAACATAGGCCTACCATAAAGTTTAAAAGAAAAAAATTTATTATTATTAGTTACTATTTATTATTTTATATTTTATAAAAAATATTTTCACATTTTATAAAAAAATTATAAATATAATATATGAGAGTGAATAGAAATTCATTCATAAATTTTTTGCTAAGAAAAATATCCATTTAGATAAAAAATAAATAAAAAAATAAAAAACAACCACAGCGCACGTGCGAATGTAATAATTATACACCCACACCCTCCTTTCGTTCTCAGCCCCCAATGAAAAGAGAAAAAAAGTCAAATAAATTTATATATTTTTTTAAAAAAAAGAAAAAGTGAAACATACAGTGCACAAGAACACAAAAAAGGTCACTCATGGCCTAATAACGTGATCCGTTTTCACTTTGGCTTTTCTATAACGGAATTTCACCTCCTGTTCATATTTTCCGGCGCCAATTACCAAACAATCCCCATACATTATTTTGTTTATTAATTGTTTCATATTGTTTTCTTTCCTATGCAACAATCATATGTTAGTTTTCGATCCCATGGATGTTGTCGGAGGAGGAAAGAGGGCATATTGCGTTAAGGAAATTGAATTGTAAAGTTTTAAAGTATGTAAGTTTTATAATTTTTTTTAAAAAATAGACAAATACGAGATTTACAAAAAAAAAAAAAACACAAAACTTACACATTTTAAAATTGTATCTAAGAAAGAAAATGTGATGAAAACAAAGGAGAATACATTAATTTGTATTGCTAACTATTTGTATCAACTTTTAATGATGCCTTACTAAGTTGGCCAAGAAAGAATGTAGAAGATGGTTTACTTTAGTAGTTGTTTGGGTTTATTTGACTAATCTCATATAATCATTATAAATATTTTAAATTTTTATATAAAATATAATAAATAATTTAATATTTTTAAATTTTAAAATAAAAAAATATTATAATAATAATTTAATTTTTACCTTTCATATCGACTTAACTTTTAAATATTAAGTAGTCAAAATTCATTTGTTTTATGGGAAACATGGGCATAGTAGTAACTTTAACAAGTTGAGCTAGTTTATATATAGCCACAGGTCTCAGCCACCCCCACACGTCCAAACTCCCTCACCACTCTTCCTCCTCAGGTGATCATTTCCTCTGAACCTCACCCTTTTTTCTTTCAATGGAAGATCATGAAGATCAAAAGGAGTTGCAGCTACTCCCTTCTCCAAACTCCTTACCTTCCTCATCACGGATGTCATCTCGGTCGTCGGATTCTTCAGCTTCTCTAAGGTATCGATCAGCGGTGCCTGATCATCATAGTTCCTTCGAAGTCCCGGCACTAGACCTGCAGTTATCAATCAGTCTGAGGCCAATCCAGCCACCTTCTGATTGCGTTCTAGCCGGACCAATCTGTGCCTCCTTATACGACGATGTCATGCCGGAGACAGCGGGCTGCGTCGAGGCGTTGAAATGGCAGGCGGCCGAACAGATTCGGCTGGCGGCGATAGAGAAGGCGCATGCGGAGAGAGTGAGGGAGATGACGAGGAGAGAAATGGAGTTGGCGCAGTCGGAGTTCGCAAGAGCAAGGCACATGTGGGAGAGGGCGAGGGAAGAGGTGGAAAAGGCAGAGAGAATGAAGGAGAGAGCGATGCGCCAGATAGCAGACTCTACTACTACTGCTACGTGCATGGAGATCACTTGCCAATCTTGCAGGCAAAGGTTCCGGCCATAGTGCTCAATCATATATATAGCATTTGAGTAGTACGTACCATTAACTCAAGGCTGATCATGAGTAAATTTGTTTTAAGCTTCAAGGTGGATTTGTATGTATGGAAATTAAAATCAATCTGGGTTCTTGGGTTTCTGCAATGAATTTGCTTCAACAAAAAACTTCAAAAGTTAGCGATTAAAGCACATAATAAAAGCGGCAGGAGATGTATAACTTCGTCGCAGCCCTTTTTACTTTGTCATCGTGATCTGTATGTTGAATAATATCAACACGGCGATCTATGCCATATGGTCCTGCAGGTGAATGCATATTCTCTCTCTCTCTCTCTCTACACTTCAGAAAAAGTTTACTCCTATATTATATATTATATATTATATTATATAATATATATTTATATATATATATATATATTTATATGTAAGGTGAAAAGTTTATTTATTCAGAGATCAAGCAAGTCCAACAAGTTCTCTGCATTTGATGGCACAGCTCGGGTAATCTAAGAGCGTTTACAAGTTCGCGTCATGTCTAACCTGAGGACAGGATAAAAAAGCCGTCCGTACACCATATGTATGTAGTTTATGAACTGTGAAATCATATCTTAAATGCCAAGATATACAGAACTGCGCCCAGGTGTAGCAGAAACAGTGTACGGGTTTGGAGTCTTTCAAGACTACTTGATTGTTGTTCAAAAATTTAAATGAATTGCCTGGCTTCCATGGGTAATAATTAAGCTGACAAAGAGCTAGAGACGCTGGAGTGAATCAGATTTTATCAGAATATCTTGAGCACGGGAAGCTTGCATGGATATATATATAAATCAGATTATGGAAAGTAGTATTTAAGTTTTCAAGAATTTCTGGGTACTTGAAATGAAATTGCCGTTGTTGATAGAGTACTGCCATTTCCTGATTGCTATTCTGATATAATTATCTTATCTGCAGATGAAACAACAGTACTCATAATATAAGAGTTGAAAAATATTAGCAGATTAAATATTTCTTTGGATTGTTGAGAAACTGCATATGATATTTATCTGTTGTAACTATATGCAGATCCAACATAGTTTTTTCAGCTCTTAATTTGATACTTTCATGGCTTGGGACATCACTGTGAAGTCATGGCATCAGAACCTTTTTAAAGCAAACAGAAGGAAGCATTAGCCATTAAGAAGAAATTCATCAAATCCAAACATGACTAGCTTTGAAAAAACACCAGGCAACTATGCATCCTAGACTCGAACAGGATTCTTAAAACTACTTAGTTTAGCATTCTCTTTTGGATAAAGAACTGCTTTTTAGTAAAACTGGATTAAAGCTACCGAACTGATCAGAACTCATGACACTGGCTCAAACAAGTCAAACCCGATGCAAAAACTAGGGTCAAGTTGGGAACCTTGATGTTGATAGAAAGGCAAATGAATCAGAACAAAAAGGCGAGTAATTCAGCAAGAAGAAGACAGGATAGCTGTATCCACTTGTATTCGACTTCTTTAACTTTTGCTCATCAGAAACCAAACACCCACTACCCATGTCTGGGATCCAACACAAAAGAACCATTTTTGGATAGGATGGCTCTTAAAAAAGCGTCAGCCACAACTGTAACTAGCGCAGTGCTCCCTTTTCAAAATGTCTCAAGGATGGCACATTAGCTTGATTTGTCAGCAACCTCCAAACATATTACTCAAATACAGTTAATCAGTAGTCAAGTGTGGCTCCAATAATGCACTTTGATTCTTTGATGATGTCATGAAATAATCTAGTGGGGGCAAATGATCATAAAGTCTCAACATTAGGTCCTTCTGAAAAGTACACTTGGAAACAGCTTGGAAAGCATTGGATATTGGAGGTGAAAAAAAAAAAAGGTGATTCTAATCTAATTAAATATTATTATCCTATCCTTCATTTGGTTGGCCAGAATCTTCTCAACTTCCCAACCTAAATGAGGATATAAAGACCCACTTAATCTTTCACCTCCTCAGTCTCACCATAGATGGTTTCTTTCTTTCTTTCTTGCTTTCTCACACATAACTTCAAAAAGAAGAAAATACCTTTCTTCATACTTTAAGTAATACACCTTTCGTAGTGTACGGTGAACCCTCAAGATTGTGCTACAACACTTACACTTTCACCTATTCTTTCAGTCATCTTAACGGCTAGAGTTGGACAATCAACGATAATTTGAGGGTACAAAGCGGCAGTAGTTTTGATACTCTTATGGATTAATATATATATATATTGTAAGATGCATGCTAGTTAGAGGTGAAAAATGTACTTTCACTTATTTTCAGACCACCCTTAATGCAGCTCCTAGTTTTACCATGTTAGGACCAGTACCCTTCTTAATGCTCCTAGTTTTACCAAGACGAACCCTTTAATTTTATCTCTGGCTTTTGGTAAATGCATGCAGTCTTTCTTTTTACAGGGTACATAAAAAAGTATTAGCAATACTCATTAGATCCAAGCCTTGCTATGCTTTTCCTTTTAGTAAAGAAAAACACACGAGGTATTGGATGTCCTTGCTAGCTTTAAAGTTAACTTTAGTAGGATCAAAATCTTCATAAAGATACGAGGATGACTACAATTTCTCAGAAAAATGAGTGTGAGTTGTCCTATTGGAAACCTAACTAGATCTGTATTTGATGGTCTCGATTCAGTTGGATATATGGCAGTGACTGAAAGAATGTCACACCCTTTGGACTGAAGGTAAGTTAACAGAAAAAATGCTCAGAAGTGAGCCCTAATGGACATACAACATCTCCAGAATCCAGATCATAATCCAATTCATGATATTATGTACTCCGACATATGACTACGTCCATTATAGACACCTTTTCTTTTATCTTTTTATTGGGTTACAATCATAGATCAAATGAATGAAAGACCCATCAATTATTTCAGAAAGTTGATGAGCAGGGTGAAGATGATCATGCTTCCCCAGTTATCAAAGGAGTCATTATGACATAACCTTAAAAAATGTCCTTTTTCACATTGTCCACATCCGATTGTCATGTTATACAGTTTTTTTTCTAATTGAATTGCAAACAATTATATGTTTTAGTAGGGTATCTACCTCTAGAACCAAATTATAATTGTAAACAGATCAGTAAACAGTGAACAGATCTTTGTGAAATCCTCAGAGATGAGCAGTAGGGAACCACATCCATGCATCATGCATATGATGGTTGATTTCCCACAAATCATGCAGCACAAGCAATTCATTTTGGCACACACAAAGTTCTGTTTCCGTATTGTACTGGAGGTGAATATAGATGAACTAAGTTCTTTATAGCACAGTTAATTCAAATTAGGAAAAAAAAAATCTATTTCAAGTTAGTTAATTGGCAGGCTTAAAACACTATTGATGTGAAAACATTCTATACCAGCTACCATAAAAAAAAATAAAAAAATATATTCATCATCTATTTTCTCATCATCCTCTTATCATCCCATGATAGGTTCACAAGTAAAATATAATAAATAATCTCCAATCATCTAATGCCGAGAATTGGGATGATGAGTAGCATTTGTTGGTGTTTTGAGTTTCTAATAATTGTAATGAATTCTACAACAAAAAATGCGCGCGTTGATACACCGACTTGTAAATAGCAGAACTATTCAAATTATAGATAATTGAATGCGAGAATCTAGTTCACCTAAAGGACAGTGCCAATCCTTTTCAATTCAAAGTCGAAAGTAACATTTTGACAGGAGTGAATGAGTGAGTGAGTGACCATTTAAGCATCAAGAAAGGACAAAAAATGGTGGATCATATCATGCAAGGATTCACAAAGTTCAGCTTTGATGATACTTTGGTGATTGTTGAAAAGTAAGGGTAAAAATTTTCTGCAAGTAACAACTTTTTTGAATCATCAAGATCCTTTTTTTTCCTAACAATTCATTTCTAAATCAAACATGGGGAAAAAAGTCTGCTGACTTTTAAAGGTAGGAAAGTTCAGATCATGGTGGGACTAAACTCTTGCTGTCACACCATCTGAGAATGTGATTCACTCCCCCCATCACATTAGTAAGAGTGGGCTAACAGATATTGTCTAGGTGCTTTATGATCTTTTAAACCTAAAAAAGCTAAAAGGATAGGTAGAAACATATAATAGAGTAGTTCATAATACAAGTTCATTATTTGCATTTTGACATTAACAGATAAAGGGAAGCTTTCTAGTCAAAAGAAAGTGAGGGTAAACAATGTTCTTAAACACACAAGTGGGAAGTGATGCTTATGTTGCTATGTGTTTGTTCCCATTAGTTTCCATTCATTGTGAGAGGTGAACCAGTCATATCAATAGTGGCTGGGATGATCTGCTTTCATCCCGGCCCCAAAAAGAAAGCTAACTTATAATTATTAATTGCTACTTAGGAATCTTTACAGCATGTTTATAAATAAATGTTTCTCTAATTTTTAGAATTCTTGAAAAATAAATAAATTATAAAATATGTTTTGTATTGGATTTTGTGAAAGTGGTACGCGAATGTGTTTTGTATAAGAGATTGAAAGCGGGTAGATGCCTTCTTTTTTTCGTGAAAGTTTATGTTTTTGTGTTTTTATTTTTGCAAAAATTTGGACAAACTATTAAAAAAATTTTAGATGAAAATCTTGTTGATTTTAAAAGAAGTTTGCACTTAATTTAGTGTTTTTTTTTTAATTCTCACTTTAATTGGATAATTTGTATGCTATCCAAATAGTGTATTGGGATGGTAAAATATGCTATATTTGTAAGTGCACCCGCATCCAGACTTCCACCCTAAAATGGAATTTCAGGGGAATTGCAGGCCGTAACTTTTTTCTTTATATTCTCTCTTTATTTCCTCATTCTACTTTTGGTTCTCTTTCCAATTATTGTAACTTTTCTGTATTTGTCATTTTGTTATCTATCATGATTTTTTTTTTCAAATCATAAGAAAAATATGATGTCATAATTCTCCTGTAAATTTGTTATGAGAATTATATATGGGAGTTGTTAGAGATATAAAGAGATTTCACATAATGATGTAGCACACGTCCATTTTCTCTAGCACCTCTCTCTCTCTCTCTCTCTCTCTCTCCCCTTTAACTTCCTAGAAGCCGTGCACCTCACCTGACTCTCTCTCTTCCAACCACAGTAGCGTCGCCGTAGCTCGTTATCGACCACCACCAACGGCTGTTCCCCCTCACCAGTGACCTCCGACCGGACGCAGCCCCCCACAGTGCAACCCCTCTCCCTCTCCTTCTCTCGAAATCGAGCTTCTCTCACACAGTTTCTCCCTCTTGCTGCTGCCAGCGCCGCCATCACAGCCCAACTGCACCACCACACTCAACCCCTCGTCGACGTAAGTTTCTCCCCCAGCCACCAAAGCCCTTCTCTCTCTCCCTTCTCCTTGAGTAGCGTCTCCCTCTCTTGATACTGCTTGGATTGCCGGCATCTTTTGCCAACCATGAGGTGGTCCCCAACCACCATGGCCGGCACAGAGAGAAGGTAGGGGGCGGGAATGGGGGGAGGTGGAGAAAGGAAAAGAAAAAAAAAAAAATTAGGTGTCACATCAGTGTGTGATTCCTTTGTATTTATAATGTTTTCCCTTAATTTTTCAATTTATTATTTCTATTATTTACATATTCATGTGTAAAATAATTTAAAAAATATATTATTTTAATTTTTGTTTAAAATATCTATTTATAAACCTTATTTTTTTATCTACTTAACACACCGTTCATGTGAAAGTGTTTCACACCAGCTATTTTAAAATTATTAATGATTTTTTTTTATAAGTATCATAATAAGTAGTTGAATAATGTTATATGTAATTATAGGGTGTGTCAGTCTTGCGTACTCTCTTTTAAAAAAAAAGTTCAACATTAAAAAATTGATTTTTTTATGTGTGTCATAGATATACTCACTTTTTTGAAGAGAGTGAGTGAAATTTGCACACTTATGACGGTAGTTACAATTCAAATCAATCATTTTTTAAAAAAGAGTGCGAGATTTACACATCTTATGACGGTAGTCACTGTACAAATTATTAATTTAAAGAGTATGCAAGATTTGAACACCTTAGTACATATTATTTTTTTAAAAAAAAAGAATACGAAATTTACACACCAATATCATTCCTCCAAGTAGTTTGTTAATCCACGACGTGTATAATAATTTTTTTAAATGGATTTTACTCATTTTAAAAAATGAGCCCGGCTATACATCAGCTGCACTCTCCGCACATCTTACATGGTGTTTTTTTTTTACTCCACACATTAGGTGTGTTGTGGCTAACAGTAGCTGATGTAAATAATTTTTTTTTAAAAATTGGTTGGAATTGCCGGGAATGAGAGACGGAGGAACAATCGAAACTCGGCGGCCAAACAGCGCTTCTGCGAATCTGCAGTGGGAGAAGAGCGAGTCTGAGTTCTACAAGTTGTGCAATCTCAACCACGACCAGGGCTAGCGCCACAAGTACTTCCCCAGCCACAAGAGCTCTTTCTTGGCCTTCCTCTCCCGATTCTACTCCAAGCTCTCCAATGCCCGCTTTTTCCCCGAGAACCCGAGCCATCTCACCCCCGATCTAGCCTCTTGCAACCGCGTCTGGTGCGTTTTCTGTGACTCCGACATTGACAAGCTTGGTAGCTTATTCGCTTGGTAGCCGCATTTTAGGTATCCTATTATTGGATTTCTGTTTTTGAATTTCTATTTGGTTACCGAGAGAAACGCGAGGGGAAAAGGAAATGAAGTTGAAGGTCTTTGAAATTCTATGCCATATGTTTGTTTATTTCCCCCCCATAATATAGCAACATTATAGTTAACCGTGGTATATAATCGAATTGTCTTAGTTTAGTGGAGCTTTTGCTTTCTTGAGGTTCTTTGAATGATGGAAATTTCTGAGAATTATATAATTTCTGTTATCGTTGTATTTATTTTTAGAGCGACGAAACTGTAGAATGCATTCAGAGTATGTTTTTATGGACCTTTCTTTTTTAAAACTGCGTGCCTTGTGTTCTGTAAGTAATTATAATGCAAGCAGTACTAGTAATCATCTAGCAAGTGAGGATCATCTGAAGAATTTGAAGAATTTCCTGTGGAAAAATGGCAATTTCAGTAATGAAAGGGTAAGTTCTGTCATCTGCAATGAGATTTGCTTTTGGAAATTTCTTCTATCATTGTACTGATATTTGTTTTTTAAAGTAATTGTACTGAATTTCTTAGTTAGTCATTTTTTTTACACTTTCTTGGGCCCCTTAAATAAAACTCAGTATTACCTACCCGTCCTGGATATTTTAGGTTGTCCATTCTGTAGAATTGAACAAGAGCATGGTTTGAGAAAGAGTGGAAAACTTGTAATTGAAGGTAGCATTAGCATTTGCTTATTTGACTTCTAGTGGAGGCCATCCTCAACTGATTTTATTTCCAAACTAAATTAATACTATTTCTACATTAGAGTAATATGATTCTTGTTTGCATGTGCACTAATTGATGGTTTTGTCCCCCATTCACTTATTAAAATGCTTGTTTTATTAATGAGTTAACGATGTTTCGTGCCTCCCCAAACTTGTGCTGACAATGGGGCTAGTCATTTGTTCCCAGTACTTGGAATATACTAAACTCTTAATGCTTGCAAAACTCAAAAAATCAGCATGCTATAGGGCGGAATGACTAAATAGTGATTGTTTATGCTCATGTATCACTATGTTTGGCATGACTAGGGGTGTAAACTCAAATCGAAAAATCGGTCCGGACCGAACCGGACCGGACCGGAACCGATTTTTAAAATGTAAAAACCGGTCAGTTCCGGTCCGGTTCCGGTTTTGGGACTTTTTGGACTGGACTGAACCGGACCGGACCGGACCGGTTGATTAAAAAAAAATAAAAAATAATATTTTTATATATAAGTTTTATACAAAATATTTTAAATATATATTAAATATTAATATAAATAAGTTTTATATATAATGTATAATTATAAATTTATACATTAAATGTTAATTTATAATTTCATATATATATATACATATATATGAAATAATTTCATATTATAATTTATAAATTATCACATTAAATGTTAATACTAATATATAAGTTTATAAATAATATTAATAGTCTAATATAGACTATAGATTATAGTTATACTTATAATTAATACTAAAAGTTTTTACTAAAAGATTATAACTAATACTAATACTTATAATTAATGATAAAACTTTTTTTTTTTTAAAACAAATTTTTAATGACAAATTGTGAAATTTACATTTTAAAAAAATCGAAAAATTGGACAGGACGGGACCGGAAACTGGTAAAATCGGAAGTACCGGTTTAGGAGGGTAACCGGTGCATAATCGATTTTGAAAAATACAAAACCGGTACATACCGGTTCGGTCTTAGATTTTGTCCAAAACCGGACCGGACCGGACCGGTTACACCCCTAGGCATGACTGCTTGTGTTTTTTTTTTTTTTTTCAGTTCTTTTATTTTGAGAGTTCACTAATGTTTTGTAGTAACATCTCCGTAGTGAGAAGATCAACTTTTCACTTCTTTCAAGGCCTGCCTGTAGATATATTTTTTCCCCTGGTTTGCTCTTTTACATCATGGGCTATGACCGAGCTTCTTCTTCTTCTTCTTCTTCTTCTTCTTCTTCACACCACTTGTTTTTTGCATTTTTACATTCACATGTACTTACAAAACCTTCAAACATTTACTGTATACTGATATAGACGAACCCGGTGCATGAGGACAAAGTAATTGTAATTGGAGGAAGCAATTTTCATGGTATTGATCTCTGGCTACAATTTTAGTTTTTTTTTTCTTATTATTTCTTTTCTCATGAAGCTGTTAGCTAGATTCCATATGAATTCATCATGTGAGTGGATGTGTTTATAGGATTGAAGTTTTGAAATTGTATCAGTAAACGTCTCATACAGAATTCTGGTGGGCTTTGTGCACACGGAGTTTGGTGGAGTGATTGATGGGAACCAAGGTGCGCCTAGTCTTAAAGATATTTTACAAGTTCCAGATGAGCCAATTACAAGTTCAAAGGCCAAGAAGATCAAGGAGGAGGCAATGCAAGAACTGATGCAATCCACTTGGAACGTGTTTAGCAATAGCTCAACATTCAAGATGGGCTTAAAGAATGAAAATTCAGTTTTGATTCATTTGATAAGTTATGGAAGAGGGCAACAACATGACTTGAAGGCTTTGGACATTTGAAGGCTTTCAACTTGTTTAATTCATTTAAATGACTTATTTTATTAGTTTAGAATAATTGAGATTATTATAGGAAGTACTTAAGGGGGCCTATGAAAGGGCATGTTGGAAAATTTATTATTTTATTGAACTAGGGTTAGGGTTTTACTGTAGCATTACTATAGCTGTGTTACTGTAGCCGCACCACTGTTCATCCAGGGGCATTTTGGGTAAAAGGTGTTTTATTTTAGTTAGGGTTTTAATTAGGTTTTGGTTTAAATACTTTTTGTAGTCTCATTTTAATTAGTTTATGAAATTTGATAAATTTATTCATTGTGAGTTGAGTTTTACTCTTCTTGTTCTTAATTGAATTTTTGAACTTATCAAAAGTAAATCACAACCTTTGTAGCGTTCCTCCTTTGTAATTTGGGTTCTTGAGACGGGTTTTTCAATGGGTTTAGATTTTAATATAATCTAGGTTCTTGAAACGGGTTCTCATCGGGTCTAGATTCTCCATCATTTGACTTGATTTTGGCTTTCTTGGGGAGTTTTCAAATTGATTGTGGGTTCAAGAGATTTCACTCTTGCGGGTTCATATAATTTGGTATTTAGAGCATGGTTTCCAATCAGGTCTGATTCTATCTTTTAATTCTAGCATCCTTAAATTTAATTCTAGGGTTTCATTGTTCTAGGTTTGCCAAAAAAAAAATAAAAAAATAAAAAGTAGGCTGCCGAAATTTTTAGGATTTTGGGTTTGGCTGAAATTTGCATCACCTAGGGTTTCAAAATTCTAGGATTTCTTACATCTCTAAGTTTGTCAATTGTTTAGAGTGCCGTGTCATTGTCTCTCTTCTACTTCATTGTCAATTCTTGTGTACTTGAATTCAATCGCTTGATTTTCACATTTGAATATTGCTGTTTGTGATTGAATTAGAGAAAAGAAGAGAAATAAAAAAAAAAGAAAAGAAAAGAAAAGAAAGGAAAGGAAAATAAAAGAAAATTCGAAAAAAGAAGAAGAAGAAGAAAAGAAAAAGTAAAATATTCAAAGGTTAAAATATAGTTACAATAAAGAAAAACAAAAAAACATTTGTTGATTGAGTTTTATCATCAAAGGGGCTGAATACATCTCTCTAGTTGGTATCGTGTTCTATAATTACTATTTTTCTCGTATAAATTCCTTGAGTCTCGTGTCATTTTATTCTTTCCTTGTTTCTTGTTCTTGTTTCTTGGATCTATATTACTGGTTGGAATAATACAAGGTTGTATTGTCTTGATTTTAGTTCAACTAGTTCTTAAAGAACTTGAGCGGGAAAACTATAGGGGTAAAAGACAAGAGAGTGTGAGACTATTATTGAGAAAAAGTCAATTAAGAGTAAAACACGAGTGAAGTGTCATTATTTGAGTGTAAGCACGTAAGGGAGTGTGTGAGGTTTTCCACTAATATTCGCTTGGGCAGCACATTACGATGTCTCATAGGAGTGACTCATCACCAAAGGGGAATGCAGATAACTCATCTTTTGTATTGCAAGCCATGCAACAACGGTTTGAGCAGTTGAACTTGGTATTGGGTGAAGTAAGGGATATGATGGATCATCAAGATGCGGTAGTTAAAAATCTACAGGGCATGAGAGATAGGAGGCGACGTGAGTCTAGTGTTGAAAATAGGTGTGAGAAAGAAAAGTATGGTGATTCTCTTATTACTAGGTGTGCACTCAATATACATATTAAGATAGATGATACAGAGCAGCAGAGCGAGAACATTTTTCATACTAGATGCCATATCAACAATAAGGTATGTAGTATGATCATTGATTTGAGGAGTTATATTAATTTGGCTAACACCACTTTAGTTGAGAAATTGAATTTACGTACTTTGAAACACCCTAGGCCATACATGTTGCAGTGGTTGAGTGATTGTGGGGAGGTTAGGGTAAATAAGCAAGTGCTAGTTTTTTTTTTCAATTGGGAAATACCAGAATATGGTCTTTTGTGATGTAATACCTATGCTTGCTGGCCATATTTTGTTGGGGAAATAATGACAGTATGATAGGAAGGTGATCCATGATGGGTTAAGGAATATGTACAGTTTTGAAAAGGATGGAAAAACAATCAAACTTGCTCCTTTAACTCCAACACAAGTCTATGGGAACCAATTGAAACTGAAAAGTGAGGTTGCTCAAAAAAGAAAGAATGAAAATGAGAGTGATAAATAAAGAAAGAGTGAAAGTGAGAGTGATCAAAAAAGAAAAAGTGAAAAAGAGATTGAGCTAAAAAGCAAGAGTGAAAGTGAGATTGAGCTGAAAAGTAAGAGTGAAGGTGAGAGTGAAAGTGAGATTGAGCTGAAAAGCAAGAGTGAATGTGAGATTGAGAAAAAAAAGAAATAGTGAGGTCGAAATGGAGAAAAAGAGAAAAATGAGAGAGAAAAATGAAGAGGGTGAGACTAAGACCATAAGAAAAATAGAGAATGAGTTGAAAAAATAATTGTGAGGTCAAGAGTACAAAAAAAGATGAAGAAAAAGAGAGTAACAGAAAAAAAGAGAATGAAAAGAAAAAAGAGTATGAAAGGGAAAAAAAGAGTAAAAAAGAAAAAGAGAGTGAAAAGAAAAGTGAGAGTGAAGAAAGTGAGAGAAAAACAAAGAGAAAATTGAGTTTTTATGCTAAGGGGAGTCTTAATACTAACGAACTTGACATTTATTTGCCTAGTATTGTTGTTTCTTTGTTGCAGGGATATGAGGTTATGTTTTCTAGCTGTGTGTTTAGTAGATTGCTACCTATTAGGGAAATTGAGCACTACATTGATTTTGTGCCAGGTGCGACAATTCCTAACTAACATTTCTTCGAAGAACATGAGTCCTTGACACACTTAAAGGAACAAGGTAAGTTGTTGACTAGAATGCGTGCTAAGCGAAAGGATTGTATTGAGACTTTTCCTCATGTATTCAAATACACACAAAGTATGAAAAATTTTGTGTTTGATTTTTTGTAAGAAGGTATGTCCTTGTTTTCATTTAGATGCAAAATTGTTGAGACTTGAATGTGATAAAGAATTGTACGCTAATGATGATGACTTTGCCAGTGTGTATGGAACATATGAGAAAACATCATTTGGTAAGTTCCATAAACTAGATTGATACTTGTTTAGAGAGAATAGATTTTGTGTGCCTACTAGTTTTATGCGTAAGTTGCTTGTGTGTGATAGACATGGTGGTTTGTTGGGTAACTTTGGTGTAAGTAAGACTTTTGATGTGTTGCATAAATGTTTGTGGGAGTATCATTTACTATTCATTGTTGTGTTGTATGAAGGTTTGTAGGAATATCATTTGCCATTCAATGACGTGTTGCATGAACATTTGTGGAAGTATCATTTGTCATTCATTGATGTGTTGCCTGAACGTTTGTGGGAGTATCATTCGCCTTTTATCGAGTTTGCATATAATTGGAGTGGTCATTTTGGTGTGAGGAACACTTTAGTTGTGTTTCATGAACATTTGTTGGAGTATTGTTTGCCATTCGTTAGGTTTACATATAATTGGAGTGTTCATGCTACTACTAAATTTTCACATTTTGAAATTATTTATAAACTTAATCCATTTACTCATTTGGATTTAATGCCTTTACCTGTTGATGACAAGAGTAGTTTGGATGGATTTTTTCAAATTTTTGAACAAATTAATGATAATGCATGTCAAGTGGATCTTCCAGGTGAGTATCATGTTTATGCTATTTTCAATGTTAGTAACCTTTTTCCCTTTGATCCAGGTGGAGATTTGATGTCAAATCCTTTTGAGGAGTAGAGGAATGATGAGAACCAATGTGGGCCTAGTCTTAAAGATATTTATCAAGTTCCAGATGGATCAATTACAAGATCAAGGGCCAAGAAGATCAAGGAGGAGGCAATGCAAGAACTGATGCAATTCACTTGGAATGTGTTTAGCAAGAGCCCAACATTCAAGATGGGCTTAAATGATGAACATTCAATTTTGATTCATTTGATAAGTTATGGAAGAGGGCAACAACATGAATTGAAGGCTTTGGGCACTTGAAGACTTTCAACTTGTTTAATTCATTTAAATGACTTATTTTATTAGTTTAGAATAATTGAGATTATTATGAGAAACACTTAAGGGGACCTATCAAAGGGCATGTTGGAAAAATTATTATTATTTTATTGAACTAGGGTGAGAGTTTTACTGTAGCATTATTGTAGCCGCGTCATTGTTCATCCAGGGGCATTTTGGGTAAAATGAGTTTTATTTTAGTTAGAGTTTTAATTAGGTTTTAGTTTAAATATTCTTTGTAACCTCATTTTAATCAGTTTATGAAATTTGATAATTTATTCATTGTGAATTGAGTTTTACTCCTCTTGTTCTTAATTAAACTTTTGAACTTATCAAAGGTAAATCACAACCTTTGTGGTGTTCATCCTTTGTAATATGGGTTCTTGAGACGGGTTCTTTAACGAATCTAGATTTTAATATAATCTAGGTTCTTGAAACGGGTTCTCATCGGGTCTAGATTTTCCATCATTTGACTTGATTTTGACTTTCTTGGAGAGTTTTTAAATTGATTGTGGGTTCAAGAGATTTCATTTCCGCGGGTTCATATCAGTGATGCTTTATTTGGAACATGCAGCCCTTTTTTCGTATTGTGATTCTTTTTCTTTAGGTTTGCAAAATCTCACTCAAATTTCTACATTGGCTGTTGAAGAGGTAAGAGGTAATGTGCATTCTGGAGCTCCTCCTCCGTGGTTTGAAGCAACTAAAGAAATTCAGATTGATGTTCAGCTAAATTCTACAATTGGAAGCCTTATAATTCCCAATAAGTCAGGGAAGTCCAAAAAATTTAACCTGCAACGGGTTGGAGCTGCTTGGACTGTAAAGAGAAAGATGGAGATGGAGATGGAGAAGAGAGGAGAGATATCAAGAGTGATTGCACATCCTAATGGCTTCCTAACTTTGGTAGAGTTTGGCAATCTGGTAGCCAGAAAGAATCTAGCAAATAGTTTGAGATGGAGAAACACAAATATATCAAGCTTGAAAGTAAATTTGAGATGCCAGTTAAGAGACAACCTCATGTCAGCAAGGGAATGGTGAGCCACATTCTCAGCACACCACATTTTAGGTTCCAAAATTTTTTAGGCTAGTTCTTGTAAGGTTAGGTGATGAAATATCTTATTGTTTGATGCCATGGTACAGCGTTGCATTGAAAGGTAGTCCATGTTTTGCAAGTTTTCACATTTCATATGAGTTATACTGGCACTCAGAATCAACATTTTATCTAATATATGTCATTACCAGGAGGCTCTGTAATTGTCTCCAGCGTTTTGCCAACACAGTATAAAAAAGGAAATAAAATGTGTTTTAAACTATAGTGGGATATTTTTCTGCATTAAGGTTAGTTTATGGTAGTTGGTTCTAAAATACTGAACTCCATTGGACCTGGCATCTTACTCGTGATGGATGGAATGCAATCATTGTAGGGTAATAGTTAATTTTTTTTTTTTTTTTTTTTGCAGAACTTAAAAGCTAGCTTTGTTTTATATTCTGGTTTGTGTATATACCTATGTGTGCATCTTAATATGTAAGGTTGGATATCTGTGCTTAATAAGTGCTTGTTGCATCTTGAATTCTTTGAGACTTTCATAGAGTTTTTTGCGTGTAGTTTGGGTGATTTCATGCATGTGGCATAACAATAATGATAATGAAAAAAGTTTCCTATCCAAATTAACAATGAAAACAGTTATACTAGAGATTTGGCTTTTATATATGGAGTTCCTAAGGCTTATACTTTTCTTTTCTTTGGCCACCCTTGCAGCGCAGAGAAGCGGATGAATAATCATTTTGGAGATAAGAATGCTTAATATTGTATTCCTGATGGTGATAATGTTAGAGAATCAATACGTATATGTCTCATTCACCTCTGCACCATGTCGAGTTTTAGTTAGAGATTAATGGAGCAACGATCTTGTAGGAAATGTAGCAGAGTTGGTGCCAATGCAATTCAGTGCAAAATAGGTTACATAGTTACTAGGCTCTTGTACATAAAAAGAAATTCTATCAGTTGAAATGTCCATAATGTATTGTCAATGACATTGTGGGCATTTAGTCTGTTGTGCCAGATGCATTCAATATATAATTTTCTTCCCATATTTCATATATGCAGTATCCTGTTCTGGTAGCATCAATGTTCCCATCGATAAAGAATGCATTTAATTGCTTTGTTCTTGGGTATTAACTGCTCCCTTGATTTCTGGAATCCAAAAAGCTCTCAATAGTTTGAAATGTTTTACATATTGCGTATCCATCTTTGATATCGATGTGGTAGCGTTTTAGGCTGTTGTATTAACTTGGTATTTTTACCATCAGCTTGTGTTGCCTCTCATGCATCGCAGTCCTAAAACTGCATGAATATTAGCCCTTGATTGGCATGCTCTAGGCCGGTACATGTGAAATTGCCTTAGCATTGGGTTTCATACTTTTGCAATTGCACATTTTTTTTTTAAAGAAAAAAAGGCTTAGTAATAGAATGAGCTTGTTCCTTTTAGCTCTCTTCTTGAAGAAAAAGAATGATGTTACTCTATCACAACAATTTTAGTAGTGAAAAATGTTGTAGAATTTAATTGACCTCTGATCCTAAAAAACCCATAGTTTCCCTTTGGAAGAAACCAAGTTCTCCTTGCATAGAAAACTCCATGAAAACCAACTTTCAATCATTCTATGGACGCCATGTATGACTACATCTATTGTGTTCCCAGATCTTGCTATCATACTAGCAATATAGATTGTTTCCATCCTACCTAGTGCCTTTGGTGTATCTCCACTCGGTCCATCCACCAGCATCAAATCCCAATTCTGCTGATATACTTCTTGTGGCAAAGTTGTCAATGCTAACCAGCATTTTGATTCTTGAAGCAGTCCTTAGCTAGGTGCAAAGGCTAAATTCTATCTTGCATGCTTGAGCAGCTTGTAAGCCTTTTTTCCAGGTATCTAGTATTCAACCTTGTAGGTTCGAGTGCTATTTGAATTTGCATTGTTTTGTTTCTAGGTATATGGTATTCATCCTCTAGAAAGATGGTATGCCACCTGCATTGATTTGTGACATGTATAGATATTGGGGTACAAGCCCAAAAATTAGCAAGTTGTAGGGAGCTTAGTGGACATAACATTTTACAGGAGCATAAATTCCTTTTCTGTGAGCATGATCGCATTGGTAGAGGTTTTTGGTTGAGTTTTTGTGAAGCCCAGTGTAACAAGATAGTAAGAGAAATACTGTAAACAACTCCTTAGAGGGGAGTAACCTCTAGAAAAATGAGAGAAGATGGAGAGAATTCTAGAACATGTATTCAGAAAATATTCTTCAGATGCCCCTTACACAATATTACTATGGAATTTAAGTGGAACATTCTAATGGTTTCCACAGAGCCTACAACCAATCACTGGCATTTCAGTACAAAAATAACAATAAGAGTAAAATGAACTAAACTAATGCAAATGACCATATAAGGCCCTTTGGAATTAAAAGAAATAAAACACTAATCCTACTACTTTACTGGGCCATGGCCTAAGCCCACTTGCATTTGCCCTCACTTGTAACTGGTAGCCCGAAGTCATCTCAAGTCCCTAGCCCATGAGTGGCCCTCGCATGTGACAATGCCTTCTACGTTAGAACACCTTACCCACAAGGTATGGGTAGGCCTCCTTTAGTTCTTTGAATGGTTCCCATGTCGCACTCTCAACCGTCTGCCCTTGCCAACGGATCAGCAGCTCTACCACCGGTAAGTTCTTCGATTTCATCAACCTCCTTGCCATGATCTCTTCTGGTTCTGGTTTTATTGTGTCATCTGTGTCTGTTGGTGGTAGGGTTTGTTGAACCATAGTTTATAACCCTAGCTTTTTCTTTATCTGTGAAATATGGAACACTGGGTGTATGGATGATGAAGATGGTAGATCTAGTTTGTAGGCTACTTCTCCAATTTTTTGAGTGATTTGATACGGGCCATAGAATCTAGGGTATAACTTGAGGCTCTGTTGACTGGCCACCGAATGCTGCCTGTAGGGTTGAAGTTTCAAAAAAACCCATTCTCCCACTTCAAAATGATGTTCCTTCCTCTTAAGATCAACGTATTTCTTGATGTGATCCTGAGCCTTTTGTAGGTTTTTCTTCAACAGATTCATGATATGGTCCCTAGATCTCAACTACTCTTCCACAGCTTCCACTTTAGTGGTTCCAGGTGTATAGGGCAGTAATTTTGGTGGAGCATAGCAATATAAAGCCTCAAAGGGTGTGAGGTGTGTAGATGAATGGTAAGTGGTGTTATACCACCATTCTGCTAGGGAGATCCAATAGGCCCAGGTTTTAGGTTTATCACATGCAAAACACCTTAGATAGTTCTTTAAACACCTGTTCACAGCCTCACTTTGACCATCAGTCTGTGGATGGTATGAAGTGCTTAAGGCTAGATGGATGCCTTGTATCCTGAAAAGTTCTTGCCAAAATAGGCTAGTGAATACACTTCCTCTGTCAGGGATAATGGATTGAGGCATCCCATGTAGTTTCAGAATCCGTTTAACAAAAGTTGAGCCACAATTTTGGCTGAGAAATGATGAGTGATAGGAGTGAAGTGAGCATATTTAGTATAGCGATCCACCACTACCCATACACTGTCAAGTCCTTGTGATTTAGGCAGCCCTTCTATAAAATCC